>NC_042615.1:435474815-436162799 GCF_901001135.1 Rhinatrema bivittatum | reverse complement strand
TGCATCATTTTTGAATTGGCCACTTAAATTAATAGGTTTATTTTCCCTCCTACTTTTAGTCAATAGGTAGCAATAATAGCTATATAATAAGGGGTGCTCTGCTTATGTGTTGCTTTTGTTTTGTGGGTTTGAGGAGAAAACATCAGTCAATCAGTTTATAGCTAGCTGCAGCTGTTGATTTGATAGTTAGTTAATATTATACAGCCTTTATTGTTATTAAGGGGTACTAGCTGCTAGCTGGCTTAGCTAGCTGATACTAGTATCAGCCTATGATACTAGCAGCCAGCCAGTAGCCAGCCATTGCCACTAGCCACAGTAGCATATAGGCTACTGGTAGCAGCCAAGCCACTAGCCAAAATAGCCAATAGCCACAACCAGTGAGCTGAGCTGAGCTCTACTTTTTTTCTGTTTCTTGAGTGAGCTCTTCGTTCGCAGCATTCCTAGCCTAGGCATAGGCAGGCACCAGCACTCCAGTCCAGCAGCAGGGCTTGCTTATAAAGGACAAGGTGAAGGTACTAAGGTAGGTGCGTTGATTGCTTTCTGAACATTGCAGCAGTAGAGTTTTAATAGATTTATAAAGATATAAAATTATATAATATTATATTTATCAATATTATATAGATGTATGTGTAATCTACCAGATTTATCACTAATAGTGTTTATAGCTAGCTAGCCTAGCCAGTGACACTAGGCTAATAGCTAGCTTGGCTATTAGCCTAGTGTCACTGGCTATATTGGCTAGCTATTAAAGCCAGTGAGTCACTACTATCAAATCAATTCTACTACTAAACCTATAATTGGCCAATAGTCTGTCCAATATCCTATATTATGTATCTTGTGCTTGGCTTGAGGCTTCTGCTCCTGTGTGTGAGATCTGTGGGTAAGACTTGAAGTGGGAGGGAGAAGTTATTTTAGTTCAAAGAACAGAATAGGCCTGAAAAGGATATGAAAAAATAGGAATAGGACTTCTCTAACCTCAATGCAGAAAAGCCTAGCCACTAGCCAGTCCTGCCAGGAGGCTAGTGTAATGAGTGAACTGAAGTATTGCAGCCTAGTTTCAGTCTCAGTCTGCTGCAGTTTGATGCTCTGGCCAATGCATGGTATAAATTGCAATATAATATATTAGTAAGTATACTATATCAAATTATCAATTGTCAGTGTCACTCACTGACTAATAAATAATCACTATATCCTTCTTTGTCCTGTGGTCTGGGGGTAGCCTTAGCAATAGCTAGCTAGCTAATGCTATTAGCTCAATAAAGTTTTAAAAATGAATACCAAACTAATTTATTAACTTGTTTAATGTACTATATTTATTATATATTTCTTTGACCACAGAATCATAATGCCCCTACCAGTACCCTCTGGAAAAAAACGTGTTGCTAGTGATAGTGCTACTGGAAAGAGCTGTCTGCCAGTCCCTAGGAAAAAACTGCGATTTTTTGAGAAGAAAGAGGATGTAGAAGTGCAAGGAAACTTGTTGCAAGGGAAGGAACGAGCAAAATTTGAGGGAAAGGTGAAAAGATTAGATGAAAGAATGGTGCTACAGAAAGTATTGGATGATGATGATGAATCAGATATTGAGGAGGAGGAGGAGGAGGAGGAGGAGGAGGAGGATGATGATCAGGAGTTTTTGGCTAGTAAACATTCTGAGGAGAAGGAGGAGGAGGAGAACAGAAGCAATGACAATGTTAGTCAGATTGCAAAACAAACAACTACTGCCAGTGCCAGCAGTATTGCTGGTACCCTGTCCCCTACACCATTTGAACATCCACGTGTGACTACTACTACTACTACTATTTCTACTACTAGTATGAAAATGACAAGTATCCAGCCTAGAGTAAGGAACAGTACAAGGACATCAAAGATTTGGAATCATTATCATGTTGTGGCTGACCAGAGATTTGGACAATGTATCCATTGTAAAAAGATGGTGAGCCGTGGAAGAATTATTGGACATCTTACTAACAGCAACATGAAATATCACCTTGAAAGAGAACATAGAGCACTGTTGCTTGCAGAAGAAGCTGGTCCCACTGTGCTTGCCCAGGCTTCAAGTAAAGCAACAGGGAAGCAGCCACAGAAGGAAAGTAGTAGTAGTACTAAAGATAAAGAAGATACAGATTGTGTGCATCTGCAGAAGCAGCAGTCTCCTCTTCCTCATCCCCAGCAGCAGCGGCAAGCTACCATGGAGCAGATGGGGTGGTGTTCTTCTGCAATGTCACAGAGCAGGAAGCAGGCAATGTCTAAAGTGGGTACACGACATATTGCTCTAATGATTGCTTTGGATGATCAGCCGCTGCAGATTGTAGAAAATGAGGGATTTAAGCGGATGCTCCATTATTTCGCCCCTTACTACAAACTTCCTTCAAGAAGTACATTTAGCCGTCAGGTGCTTCCTTCCCTATACAGAAAATGTCGTGCTGAAATGCAGATTATGATGGCAAGGGCAAAGGGGAGGAGCATCCATCTCACCACTGATGTTTGGACTAGTATGAATGCAATGCATGCATATTTATCTCTAACAGCACATTGGTGGCAGCTGGATGAGGCATTAATACCTGTAAGCACTAGCAGCATTGGCAGTGGCAGTGGCAGCAGCTCCAAAAAGGTTTCGCCAGGATACCATTGGGCTTTACTGCATGCTCAAGTGCTAGACAAGAGACATACTTCCGAAAATATCTTACACGCAATTCAGGGGATGATGGAAAAATGGAATGGGCTCCTTAGAAGCAGTGATATGGAATGCTTAAATGGATTTTTCATTACTGACAATGGTTCCAATATTATTAAGGCTCTGGCTGATGGTAGATTCAACGGCATCCGATGCTTTGCACATACCCTGCATCTGATAGTGAGGGATGCTTTGGGGCTTAGTGGCAAGGAAGGTGGTACTACTAGTTGTAGTAGTCAACTCCTGAAGCGGTTGATTGAAAAGTGTCGCAAAATAGCTGGGCATTTCAATCGTAGTGTAAAAAGTGGGAAGCAACTCAGAAAGAGGCAAATAGCAGTTGGCGCACCTTTGCACAACCTTCTTCAGGATGTGCCTACCAGATGGAATTCCACCTATCTTATGTTGGAGAGGTTGTCTGAACAGCAGACACCTCTTCATGATTTGGCAATGGCAACTGAAATTGGATTGGAAAATCCTCTTGGATGTCAGGACTGGACAAACATTGCACACATGGTGCATGTCCTCAAGCCTTTCAAAGTATATACTGATGCATTGAGTTCAGCTAATGCCACTTTGGGTGGTGTCATCCCTGTAATAAACTATCTGGAGGAGGTATTAGAGGAATTTCTGCATCATCCAGATTTCTCTAAGGAAGTGTTAATGCTTGTTAAATGCTTAAAAGAGCAAGTTGAAAAAAGATTGAAACCTCTCATGCAAAGGGATTGCTATATGTTAGCCACAATGTGTGACCCACGTGTGAAAGGCAGTATTGCTCTCAAGAACAATGCTCTTACACATTGGAAAAAAAAGTTGATTACAATGGTTGAAAACATAATGTCTAACAGGGTCTGTTCCACTGGTAACGATGAAAAAGATTTAGTATCATCCTCTCAGTCTCCAACTCCATCCTGCTCAAGTACTAGTATGATCAGCTGCTCCCCTACCCCTTCCATAACACATCAAAATATGAGTCATTCCACATTTAATGAACTGCCTGCCATGTCACAAGCAATCGCATCAGCTGTTGGCAGAAGAGTTACTACTGAGTCCTACCTGCAGGAGAATGTTTCAGAACTGCATGTTAAGAGTTTTCTGTCTGAGCCAATTCAGAGCATGGACTCAGATCCCTTGAGATATTGGGCACAGAAAGCTTCAATGTGGCCTGATCTTGCAATACTAGCACAGCACTTTCTTTCCTGCCCGCCAACAAGTGTGCAAAGTGAAAGAGTATTTTCAATGACAGGGAACATAGTGAGTCCACACCGTGCACGTTTGTCTCCAGACTTAGTCGAGCAATTGGTTTTTATCAAAACGAACTTTCCACAGCTTGGGTATCCGAACTTTCCCTGTGACTGGGAGGAGTGAGTCTCTTGTCGAGGGCCGAGATCCAAGGTCAAGGGGTGGAAGAGAGGCTTGGCTCTATGCAGCTGTGCTCCCCGCATCGCTTGCTGGGGCGCCCGGCCACAAGAGGCAGCAGCGGCCACAACATTGCCGCTGCTGCCTCTTGTGGCCCACAGGAGAAGCCAGTCTGGGAGTCACAAGACATGAACACTCTGTCCTGCTGCGTCTCCAACACAGGCTTCTCACTCCCAGGCTCCTTTCCCCCAATGTCCACCTCTGAGGCAGGCAAGTCCTCGCTGGGTTCTTCTGCCTCAGCGTCCATCTCCGACAGCATGATTGTGTGAATGAAGTATGAAAGAATTTCAGGCCAATACAATATTAAATTGCACTTACAGTGCACAGAGAGGTTGATACTCTAACTAAGTAGCTAGTGGCTGTACTAGTAGTAGCTAGCTACTAGCTACTGGATATCCAAGTACTAGCTACTACTTGGATATCCAGTTTATATCCAACTAGTAGCTGCTACTACTACTAGCTACTAGTTGGATATAAACTGTTACTGTCTGTTATATCCACTACTGTAACAATATATTGATTAACCAAATATATACAGACACCCTTGAGTGTAATAAAAAGAGAAAACTGAGCACCCAGAAGTTGTACATTTCTGAAGGATTTTTTGTTCATGAGTCTGCTTTCTCCTAGTCCTTACTCCTACTTTAGTATCACAAGCATTACATTTTTTGCTTCAAATGGCTGTCTTGGTCATGGAGCAATTTTTGGCATTGACGTGTGAGTCATTGCAGTAGCTTGAGTGCTGCACACACTGCACACAGTGCACAATATTGTATTGGCCAGGTTGAAAGATGTGTGAATGGTCAGTAGCCACGGTTGAAGCCTTGACGTTGGCGCTACTGCTCACAAGTATACAACTTGTGCTAATTCAGCCAGACTGAATGTTTTATGGAAGTGTATGACTAACTTAGTTACTACTACTAAAACAATGAAATGTGTTGGATTATAATAGACATACATCCGTACATGTCTGCTCTTTGTAATTTAGTAGTACCATACTATATTATTTTGGAATAATAATTATTAGTTAAATGACTAATAAAATAATATATAAAAAAGAACAAGCAAACATTTCCAATATAAACAAATTTTTTTAACATTTATATTTCACACCACCACCACAGTACATGCACATTTAAAAAAAAACAAAACAAAAAAAAAAAACCAGGCCAGCAGCCCAGGTCAAGGCGAAATATGATGCCTTGACTTCATGATGTTGCAGCAGGGTCAGGCTCATGTGGAGAGGAGGGTGTCGCCACTGGAGAAACCTCCTCTGAAGCAGAGGGAACTGGCACCTCCTCCTCATGAGGCATCTCATGAGGAGGAGAAGCCATTTCCCTCTGCTCCTGAGGGGCCTCCTCCAGGGCTAACAACCTCCTCTCCACATTGCACACACTGGCCTGCACCTCTCCGACCCTCTGCTGCAACATCATGAAGTCGGCATCATATTTCGCCTTGAACTGCCGTACTTCCTGCAGGATCTCCTCCAACTTTGAATATTGTGCACAGCAGCACTTACATGTTGGAGGAGATCCTGGAGGAAGTACGGCAGTGCTGGTGCTGGTGCTGGCACTGGCGCTGGCGCTGGTGGTGGTGCTGGTGGTGGTGCTGGTTGGTGGTGCTGGTGGCAGTGGTGGGCCGCTGGCTCCTGGCAGCTTTTTCTGTGTCCTATAAAGAAATTAAAATAAATAATAATTCAACATGAGACACAGAACTATACATTATACATACATTACATAGTCAGATATGACAAATAAAAAAGCAAATACTACTGGGATGCGTGTGAGCAAGTTTATAAAATAATCTACCCCTTATTTAGTTTTATTGACCTTGAGGATTATAGAAAATGAGGAGTCCATTGCAGGGGAGAAGGAGTGAGGGGGAGAGTGGAGGGATATCAAATCTATCAACATAGATTAGAGAGAATACATAATTTGAAGGATTGGAAGGAGAAATAATAGTCAATCTCAGGTTACACAGAATATGATGGTAGGAGATACACTACAAACCTCTTCTTTTTTTTCACCTTCAATTCTTTAGTTTACTATCATAGCCACTCAGTGTCATTTAATATATACAAATAAATAAATACACACATCCCCCCATTCCCAATCCCAGCCACTATAACTGACTGATATAAAAAAAAAAAGATTTTGTTTTTCAGCCTCAGATAATATATACTACTGTACTGGCTGTGCCAAGATATATTATTTCCTACCTAGACCACTTGTTGTTGCTGCCTCCGTCCTCCTCTGGTGACAGCTCTGCCTCCCACTAGGCCCAGGAAGCCCCGCCTCGTCCCTACCTGGGTGTTGTTCTGTACAAGACAAATCAAAATTCAGAGAACAACAGTTAGAATTTTAAAAACAAGAATGAGATCAGACACAATGATTCATTCACTGTTATAGTAAAGAAACATTTTTAACACAAATTCCATTACAATTAATTGAATAGTTGTGTAATGTGTGTTGTTCTTGTGTAGTATTCTGAAAACAACTTACCAGGCACGGAACGGGGCAAGGTTCGGCGAATCTCCTCGAGCCACCTACCCTCGTGCAATCGCAGATGGCGACCTGAAAATTAGAGGAATATACAGGAAAAAGAATAACATTGATTAATTTTTACAACATGCCCATGTTTTGCCTTGACCTACTAGATTATTTTTTATGCAACATACAAAAGTTAGTTATACATAAATACTATTTTATTTATATTTCAATGTGGCTTTCAAAAAATCCAATACCACCATTTCAAAAGATAAATATAAATATCAATAATATACCACAGATAATTTATTTCCTTTGTAGTCTAGTTATTAAGTATTAATACTAGTATAGTATAGGGTAAGGGTGGTACACTAGTAGCTAGCTAGCTAGTAGCTAGCTACTAGTATTTCTGTTTTTTTAAAATATATTTACTTAACATTATAACTTTTATTACTTATAGTAGTTAATTATTACATTATAATTATATAACTCACTGTATGCTACTAGTAGCTGCTACTGTAGCTAGTATTACTATCATACTCTATTTAATTTTCAATGACAAAATAATATACATAATTTATAATTGAATAATATGATCAACATTATTATTTCTCACCTTTCTTTTTGAGGTCTTCCACCTCACGATGGTAGGAGGCCCGCCGGCAAAACTCCTCCTGGAGAGAGGCCCAGGCAGCAGTCTCCCTTTGCAGGTTAGGCCTGCTGCCTGAGGGGGTGTACAGGTTCCTCTCATCCAGGAGCATGAGCCGGGCCAGGAGGTCCACGTCGCCCTGGGTAAAGCGGGGCTTCCTGGACCTTGCTGCCACCTTGGAGGAGGACGGTGGGGAGGAGTCAGACTCCCTCCCCCTGTCCTCACCGGACTCCCTTTCACGTTCCATCCTACCATGAGAAAATAAAAAAGAAGATGAAAAAAGTATGTGCTATAGGACAGCTGTTTGTTCAGAAGCTCACACACTAATGCAGGGAGGGGGCTAGGCAGCTCCCCCCTGTCTGTGAAGCCAGCCCTCAGCCCTCACCCTCACAGTGACAGTACACTATTCAGTTCAGTGGCAGGGACATGGGGGGAGGGGAGGAGTGAGGGTCAGGCAGCTGAGCTCCCCCCCCCCCTGTCTGTGAAGCCAGCCAGCCTCTCACTACGTAATGCAGGCAGGGAGGGAGCTGTCTCGGCCCTCACCCTCACAGTGACAGACAGTACGCTATTCAGTTCAGTGGCAGGGACATGGGGGGGAGGGGAGGAGTGAGGGTCAGGCAGCTGAGCTCCCCCCCCTGTCTGTGAAGCCAGCCAGCCTCTCACTACGTAATGCAGGCAGGAGGGAGCTGTCTCAGCCCTCACCCTCACAGTGACAGTACGCTATTCAGTTCAGTGGCAGGGACATGGGGGGGAGGGGAGGAGTGAGGGTCAGGCAGCTGAGCTCCCCCCCCCCTGTCTGTGAAGCCAGCCAGCCTCTCACTACGTAATTGCAGGCAGGGAGGGAGCTGTCTCGGCCCTCACCCTCACAGTGACAGACAGTACGCTATTCAGTTCAGTGGCAGGGACATGGGGGGAGGGGAGGAGTGAGGGTCA
Organism: Rhinatrema bivittatum; assembly: GCF_901001135.1. NCBI lineage: Eukaryota > Metazoa > Chordata > Amphibia > Gymnophiona > Rhinatrematidae > Rhinatrema > Rhinatrema bivittatum. The sequence goes on along the minus strand of NC_042615.1, from coordinate 436,154,641 downwards.
GGCAGCTGAGCTCCCCCCCCCCTGTCTGTGAAGCCAGCCAGCCTCTCACTACGTAATGCAGGCAGGGGAGGGAGCTGTCTCAGCCCTCACCCTCACAGTGACAGTACGCTATTCAGTTCAGTGGCAGGGACATGGGGGGAGGGGAGGAGTGAGGGTCAGGCAGCTGAGCTCCCCCCCCCCCTGTCTGTGAAGCCAGCCAGCCTCTCACTACGTAATGCAGGCAGGGAGGGAGCTGTCTCGGCCCTCACCCTCACAGTGACAGACAGTACGCTATTCAGTTCAGTGGCAGGGACATGGGGGGAGGGGAGGAGTGAGGGTCAGGCAGCTGAGCTCCCCCCCCCCTGTCTGTGAAGCCAGCCAGCCTCTCACTACGTAATGCAGGCAGGGAGGGAGCTGTCTCGGCCCTCACCCTCACAGTGACAGACAGTACGCTATTCAGTTCAGTGGCAGGGACATGGGGGGAGGGGAGGAGTGAGGGTCAGGCAGCTGAGCTCCCCCCCCCTGTCTGTGAAGCCAGCCAGCCCTCTCACTACGTAATGCAGGCAGGGAGGGAGCTGTCTGTGTACACTGACAATCTCTGTTAAACTTTTTTTTCACTAAATTAGCATAAAATTAAATGAAGTACTTTTGTGTGTTAAACTTTTAATTTCCCCTAATGTAAGTAACTTCATTTAATATTATTTTTATATTATTTTATGCTATTTACACCGAAAAAAAAGTGCATTAACTATTTAACTTAACCAACTAACTAATAGTAAAGTAATACTGTATAAAAACTAAAACAGAATCTTATATATTTATTATATTATACACTTACAGTGGTAAAGTTGAAGTTGATGATATTGTAACTCTGTGACGTGTGTGCACAGCTCAAACCTGTGCTCATCAGCTTCAGCTCACTGGCACTCTGCTGCTCTCCTCTGTCAGCACGTAGTAAGAAAATAATTATTAGTGCGTGCAGGCAAAATGGCCTCTGGGGACCTCACAGAGCATGCTCAGAGAGCGCGCACTAATCCGCGTTTGTGCGCACTAACCAGCGGTAGTGCGCACTATCCAGCGGTAGTGCGCACTAACTACGGATGAGTTAAAATACTGATTCTACATTCCCATTGGCTGTTTTCCAGGTGGTGCGAACCAGTGGGAGCCCAGAACCGTACATTTAGCTAACGAACTCCTTAAAAATTGATACGTTTTACTTAAAAGTTGCAATTTTTGGTAGTGCGCACTAGCATTAGTTAGTGCGCACTAACGGGAACTTTGGGCGCACTAACCCCGTTAGTGCGCACTAACTCTGTTCGTAAAAAAAAACCAAATCACACGCGAAAAACTAAACTTTTAAACGAATCGGTCGACCGAAGCCCGATCCGATTCCTAAAAACGAAGCACAGATAGTGTACAATTATTATTTTAACTAAAGAATAACACAAAGAATCATTCAGCTAGAGAAGGACAACACAAAGAAGTGAAGATGTCGAGAGACAGGTGAGGGTGAGTTTACACAGAGTTCCCCAGCTATGCCAACTATGATTAAGCTCTCAAATAGCTGTGGAGGAATGAACCAGTGCGCACTAGAGATGTGCAATCGTTTTTCACGATTTAGTCAATGCCAACGACATTGTCTAAATCGTCATTGTTGGGGAAGTTGGGAAAAAGAATCAAAATTCCACGAATTTTCGGGTTAAAGTCGGTTTTTTATTACTGCGCACTAACGGATGTTAGTGCGCATGGACTATCCGTTAGCGCGCAGTCGCTGGACGTAGTGCGCAGTACATGGCGCCTCACCATACTGCGCACTAACGGATTATTAGTGCGCGCTCAGTACATGGCAGTGCGCGTTGATATATGTTAGTGCGCACTAACGTAAATTGATACTAAATTGACACTTTTTTTTAAATTGAAGGTTGAATATGTATTCCTATTGGGTGTCCTTCTTGTTTTTTATTCATTACCAAGGTTACCAACAGCCAAGGTGCTGTTTTTACAGATTGTTTTATATGGGGGATGGGGAATGGGAATGGGGGATAGAGCTATAGCTTTTAGCTTGAAGTTCTAATCCTACTGTAGTAGTGTGTCTGTGGATATTGTGATTAAGTCATCAATCATGTGACTAGAATTTGTTTGATATATTATGCATAATATTCATTTGCATCATTTTTGAATTGGCCACTTAAATTAATAGGTTTATTTTCCCTCCTACTTTTAGTCAATAGGTAGCTATAATAGCTATATAATAAGGGGTGCTCTGCTTATGTGTTGCTTTTGTTTTGTGGGGTTTGAGGAGAAAACATCAGTCAATCAGTCATTATAGCTAGCTGCAGCTGTTGATTGATAGCTAATATTATACAGCCTTTATTGTTATTAATAAGGGGTAGCTGCTAGCTGGCTTAGCTAGCTGATACTAGTATCAGCCTATGATACTAGCCAGCCAGCCAGTAGCCATTGCCACTAGCCACAGTAGCATATAGCTACTGCTAGCAGCCAAGTACCACTAGCCAAAATAGCCAATAGCCACAACCAGTGAGCTGAGCTGAGCTCTACTCTTTTTTTCTGTTTCTTGAGTGAGCTCTTCGTTCGCAGCATTCCTAGCCTAGGCATAGGCAGGCACCAGCACTCCAGTCCAGCAGCAGTGCTTGCTTATAAAGGACAAGGTAGGTGCTTTGACTGCTTTCTGAACATTGTAGCAGTAGAGTTTTAATAGATTTATAAATATATAAAATTATATAATATTATATTTATCAATATTATATAGATGTATGTGTAATCTACTAGATTTATCACTAATAGTGTTTATAGCTAGCTAGCCATAGCCAGTGACACTAGGCTAATAGCTAGCTTGGCTATTAGCCTAGTGTCACTGGCTACTAGCTATTAAAGCCAGTGAGTCACTACTATCAAATCAATTCTACTACTAAACCTATAATTGGCCAATAGTCTGTCCAATATCCTATATTATGTTTCTTGTGCTTGGCTTAAGGCTTCTGCTCCTGTGTGTGAGATTTGTGGGTAAGACTTGAAGTGGGAGGGAGAAGTTATTTTAGTCCAAAGAACAGAATAGGCCTGAAAAGGATATGAAAAAATAAGAATAGGACTTCTCTAACCTCAATGCTTGGCTTGCATGTAGTATTAACAGAAAAGCCTAGCCAGTCCTGCCAGGAGGCTAATGTAATGAGTGAACTGAAGTATTGCAGCCTAGTTTCAGTCTCAGTCTGCTGCAGTTTGATGTTCTGGCCAATGCATGGTATAAATTGCAATATAATATATTAGTAAGTATACTATATCAAATTATCAATTGTCAGTGTCACTCACTGACTAATAAAAAATAATCACTATATCCTTCTTTGTCCTGTGGTCTGGGGGTAGCCTTAGCAATAGCTAGCTAGCTAGCTAATGCTATTAGCTCAATAAAGTTTTAAAAATGAATACCAAACTAATTTATTAACTTGTTTAATGTACTATATTTATTATATATTTCTTTGACCACAGGATCATAATGCCCCTACCAGTACCCTCTGGAAAAAAAACGTGTTGCTAGTGATAGTGCTACTGGAAAGAGCTGTCTGCCAGTCCCTAGGAAAAAACTGCGATTTTTTGAGAAGAAAGAGGATGTAGAAGTGCAAGGAAACTTGTTGCAAGGGAAGGAACGAGCAGAATTTGAGGGAAAGGTGAAAAGATTAGATGAAAGAATGGTGCTACAGAAAATATTTGATGATGATGAAGAATCAGATATTGAGGAGGAGGAGGAGGAGGAGGAGGAGGATGATGATCAGGAGTTTTTGGCTAGTAAACATTCAGAGGAGAAGGAGGAGGAGGAGAACAGAAGCAATGACATGTTAGTCAGATTGCAAAACAAACAACTACTGCCAGTGCCAGCAGTATTGCTGGTACCCTGTCCCCCTACACCATTTGAACATCCACGTGTGACTACTACTACTACTACTACTATTTCTACTACTAGTATGAAAATGACAAGTATCCAGCCTAGAGTAAGGAACAGTACAAGGACATCAAAGATTTGGAATCATTATCATGTTGTGGCTGACCAGAGATTTGGACAATGTATCCATTGTAAAAAGATGGTGAGCCGTGGAAGAATTATTGGACATCTTACTAACAGCAACATGAAATATCACCTTGAAAGAGAACATAGAGCACTGTTGCTTGCAGAAGAAGCTGGTCCCACCGTGCTTGCCCAGGCTTCAAGTAAAGCAACAGGGAAGCAGCCACAGAAGGAAAGTAGTAGTACTAAAGAAGATACAGATTGTGTGCATCTGCAGAAGCAGCAGTCTCCTCTTCCTCATCCCCAGCAGCAGCGGCAAGCTACCATGGAGCAGATGGGGTGGTGTTCTTCTGCAATGTCACAGAGCAGGAAGCAGGCAATGTCTAAAGTGGGTACACGACATATTGCTCTAATGATTGCTTTGGATGATCAGCCACTGCAGATTGTAGAAAATGAGGGATTTAAGCGGATGCTCCATTATTTCGCCCCTTACTACAAACTTCCTTCAAGAAGTACATTTAGCCGTCAGGTGCTTCCTTCCCTATACAGAAAATGTCGTGCTGAAATGCAGATTATGATGGCAAGGGCAAAGGGGAGGAGCATCCATCTCACCACTGATGTTTGGACTAGTATGAATGCAATGCATGCATATTTGTCTCTAACAGCACATTGGTGGCAGCTGGATGAGGCATTAATACCTGTAAGCAACTAGCAGCAGTGGCAGTGGCAGTGGCAGCAGCTCCAAAAAGGTTTCGCCAGGATACCATTGGGCTTTACTGCATGCTCAAGTGCTAGACAAGAGACATACTTCAGAAATATCTTACACGCAATTCAGGGGATGATGGAAAAATGGAATGGGCTCCTTAGAAGCAGTGATATGGAATGCTTAAATGGATTTTTCATTACTGACAATGGTTCCAATATTATTAAGGCTCTGGCTGATGGCAGATTCAGCGGCATCCGATGCTTTGCACATACCCTGCATCTGATAGTGAGGGATGCTTTGGGGGCTTAGTGGCAAGGAAGGTGGTACTACTACTAGTTGTAGTAGTCAACTCCTGAAGCGGTTGATTGAAAAGTGTCGCAAAATAGCTGGGCATTTCAATCGTAGTGTAAAAAGTGGGAAGCAACTCAGAAAGAGGCAAATAGCAGTTGGCGCACCTTTGCACAACCTTCTTCAGGATGTGCCTACCAGATGGAATTCCACCTATCTTATGTTGGAGAGGTTGTCTGAACAGCAGACACCTCTTCATGATTTGGCAATGGCAACTGAAATTGGATTGGAAAATCCTCTTGGATGTCAGGACTGGACAAACATTGCACACATGGTGCATGTCCTCAAGCCTTTCAAAGTATATACTGATGCATTGAGTTCAGCTAATGCCACTTTGGGTGGTGTCATCCCTGTAGTAAACTATCTGGAGGAGGTATTACAGGAATTTCTGCATCATCCAGATTTCTCTAAGGAAGTGTTAATGCTTGTTAAATGCTTAAAAGAGCAAGTTGAAAAAAGATTGAAACCTCTCATGCAAAGGGATTGCTATATGTTAGCCACGATGTGTGACCCACGTGTGAAAGGCAGTATTGCTCTCAAGAACAATGCTCTTACACATTGGAAAAAAAAGTTGATTACAATGGTTGAAAACATAATGTCTAACAGGGTCTGTTCCACTGGTAACGATGAAAAAGAATTAGTATTATCCTCTCAGTCTCCAACTCCATCCTGCTCAAGTACTAGTATGATCAGCTGCTCCCCTACCCCTTCCATAACACATCAAAATATGAGTCATTCCACATTTAATGAACTGCCTGCCATGTCACAAGCAATCGCATCAGCTGTTGGCAGAAGAGTTACTACTACTGAGTCCTACCTGCAGGAGAATGTTTCAGAACTGCATGTTAAGAGTTTTCTGTCTGAGCCAATTCAGAGCATGGACTCAGATCCCTTGAGATATTGGGCACAGAAAGCTTCAATGTGGCCTGATCTTGCAATACTAGCACAGCACTTTCTTTCCTGCCCGCCAACAAGTGTGCAAAGTGAAAGAGTATTTTCAATGACAGGGAACATAGTGAGTCCACACCGTGCACGTTTGTCTCCAGACTTAGTCGAGCAATTGGTTTTTATCAAAACGAACTTTCCACAGCTTGGGTATCCGAACTTTCCCTGTGACTGGGAGGAGTGAGCCTCTTGTCGAGGGCCGAGATCCAAGGTCAAGGGGTGGAAGAGAGGCTTGGCTCTATGCAGCTGTGCTCCCCGCATCGCTTGCTGGGGTGCCCGGCCACAAGAGGCAGCAGCGGCCACAACACTGCCGCTGCTGCCTCTTGTGGCCCACAGGAGAAGCCAGTCTGGGAGTCACAAGACATGAACACTCTGTCCTGCTGCGTCTCCAACACAGGCTTCTCACTCCCAGGCTCCTTTCCCCCAGTGTCCACCTCTGAGGCAGGCAAGTCCTCGCTGGGTTCTTCTGCCTCAGCGTCCATCTCCGACAGCATGATTGTGTGAATGAAGTATGAAAGAATTTCAGGCCAATACAATATAAAATTGCACTTACAGTGCACAGAGAGGTTGATACTCTAACAAAGTAGCTAGTGGTTGTACTAGTAGTAGCTAGCTACTAGCTAGCTACTACTACTAGCTACTACTTGGATATCCAGTTTATATCCAACTAGTAGCTACTACTACTAGCTACTAGTTGGATATAAACTGTTACTGTTATATCCACTACTGTAACAATATATTGATTAACCAAATATATACAAACACCCTTGAGTGTAATAAAAAGAGAAAACTGAGCACCCAGAAGTTGTACATTTCTGAAGGATTTTTTGTTCATGAGTCTGCTTTCTCCTAGTCCTTACTCCTACTTTAGTATCACAAGCATTAAAGTTTTTGCTTCAAATGGCTGTCTTGGTCATGGAGCAATTTTTGGCATTGACGTGTGAGTCATTGCAGTAGCTTGAGTGCTGCACACACTGCACACAGTGCACAATATTGTATTGGCCAGGTTGAAAGATGTGTGAATGGTCAGTAGCCACGGTTGAAGCCTTGACGTTGGCGCTACTGCTCACAAGTATACAACTTGTGCTAATTCAGCCAGACTGAATGTTGTATGGAAGTGTATGACTAACTTAGTTACTACTAAAACAATGAAATATGTTGGATTATAATAGACATACATCCGTACATGTCTGCTCTTTGTAATTTAGTAGTACCATACTATATTATTTATGAATAATTATTATTAGTTAAATGACTAATAAAATAATATATAAAAAAGAACAAACAAACATTTTTAACAATGTTAACATTTATTTTTTTTTACAAATATTTAACTATTAGAAGACATTAACAAATTACAATAGACAAACATTTTTGTCAAAAAAAATAAATTAAAATAAAAAAAAAACCAGCCCAGCAGCCCAGGTCAAGGCGAAATATGATGCCTTGACTTCATGATGTTGCAGCAGGGTCAGGCTCATGTGGAGAGGAGGGTGCCGCCACTGGAGAAACCTGCTCTGAAGCAGAGGGAACTGGCACCTCCTCCTCATGAGGCATCTCATGAGGAGGAGAAGCCATTTCCCTCTGCTCCTGAGGGGCCTCCTCCAGGGCTAACAACCTCCTCTCCACATTGCTGACACTGGCCTGCACCTCTCCGACCCTCTGCTGCAACATCATGAAGTCGGCATCATATTTCGCCTTGAACTGCCGTACTTCCTGCAGGATCTCCTCCAACTTTGAATATTGTGCACAGCAGCACTTACAGGTTGGAGGAGATCCTGGAGGAAGTACGGCAGTGCTGGTGCTGGTGCTGGCACTGGCGCTGGCGCTGGTGGTGGTGCTGGTGGAAGTGGTGGGCCGCTGGCTGGTGGCAGCTTTATCTTGGCCTGTAAAGAAATTAAAAAAAAATAATAATTCAACATGAGACACAGAACTATACATTATACATACATTACACATAGTCAGATATGACAAATAAAAAAGCAAATACTGGATGCGTGCGAGCAAGTTTATAAAATAATCTACCCCTTATTTAGTTTATTGACCTTGAGGATTATAGAAAAATGAGGAGTCCATTGCAGGGGAGAAGGAGTGAGGGGGAGAGTGGAGGGATATCAAATCTATCAACATAGATTAGAGAGAATACATAATTTGAAGGATTGGAAGGAGAAATAATAGTCAATCTCAGGTTACACAGAATATGATGGTAGGAGATACACTACAAACCTCTTCTTTTTTTTCACCTTCAATTCTTTAGTTTACTATCATAGCCACTCAGTGTCATTTAATATATACAAATAAATAAATACACACTTCCCCCCATTCCCAATCCCCAGCCACTAAAACTGATTGATATAAAAAAAAAAAGATTTTGTTTTTCAGCCTCAGATAATATATACTACTTTACTGGCCGTGCCAAGAGATATATTATTTCCTACCTAGACCACTACTGGTTGCTGCCTCCGTCCTCCTCTGGTGACAGCTCTGCCTCCCACTAGGCCCAGGAAGCCCCGCCTCGTCCCTGCCTGGGTGTTGTTCTGTACAAGACAAATCAAAATTCAGAGAACAGTTAGAATTTTAAAAACAAGAATGAGATCAGACACAATGATTCATTCACTGTTATAGTAAAGAAACATTTTAAACACAAATTCCATTACAATTAATTGAATACTTGTGTAATGTGTGTTGTTCTTGTGTAGTATTCTGAAAACAACTTACCAGGCACGGAACGGGCCACGGTTTGGCGGACCTCCTCGAGCCACCTACCCTCGTGCAATCGCAGATGGCGACCTGAAAATTAGAGGGATATACAGGAAAAAGAATAACATTCATTAATTTTTACAACATGCCCATGTTTTGCCTTGACCTACTAGATTATTTTTTATGCAACATACAAAAGTTAGTTATACATAAATACTATTTTATTTATATTTCAATGTGGCTTTCAAAAAAATCCCAAATACCACCATTTCAAAACGATTAATATATAAATATCAATAATATACCACAGATAATTTTATTTCCTGTGTAGTCTAGTTATTAAGTATTAATACTAGTATAGTATAGGGTAAGGGTGGTACACTAGTAGCTAGCTAGCTAGTAGCTAGCTACTAGTATTTCTGTTTTTTAAAATATATTTACTTAACATTATAACTTTTATTACTTATAGTAGTTAATTATTACATTATAATTATATAACTCAATGTATGCTACTAGTAGCTACTGTAGCTAGTATTACTATCATACTCTATTTAATTTTCAATGACAAAATAATATACATAATTTATAATTGAATATTATGATCAACATTATTATTTTCACCTTTCTTTTTCAGGTCTTCCACCTCACGAGGGTAGGAGGCCCGCCGGCAAAACTCCTCCTGGAGAGAGGCCCAGGCAGCAGTCTCCCTTTGCAGGTTAGGCCTGCTGCCTGGGGGGGTGTAAAGGTTCCCCTCATCCAGGAGCATCAGCCGGGCCAGGAGGTCCACGTCGGCCTGGGTAAAGCGGGGCTTCCTGGACCTTGCTGCCACCTTGGAGGAGGACGGTGGGGAGGAGTCTGACTCCCTCCCCCTGTCATCTGACTCCCTTTCACGTTCCATCCTACCATGAGAAAATAAAAAAGAAGATGAAAAAAAGTATGTGCTATAGGACAGCTGTTTGTTCAGAAGCTCACACACTAATGCAGGGAGGGGCTAGGCAGCTCCCCCCTGTCTGTGAAGCCAGCCCTCAGCCCTCACCCTCACAGTGACAGTACACTATTCAGTTCAGTGGCAGGGACATGGGGGGAGGGGAGGAGTGAGGGTCAGGCAGCTGAGCTCCCCCCCCCCCCCCTGTCTGTGAAGCCAGCAAGCCTCTCACTACGTAATGCAGGCAGGGAGGGAGCTGTCTCAGCCCTCACCCTCACAGTGAGGGCTGAGACAGCTCCCTCCCTGCCTGCATTACGTAGGGGGGGGGGGGAGCTCAGCTGCCTGACCCTCACTCCTCCCCTCCCCCCATGTCCCTGCCACTGAACTGAATAGTGTACTGTCACTGTGAGGGTGAGGGCTGAGACAGCTCCTGTCTCAGCCCTCACCCTCACAGTGACAGTACACTATTCAGGTGAGGGCTGAGACAGGGCTGAGACAGCTCCTGTCTCAGCCCTCACCCTCACAGTGACAGTACACTATTCAGTTCAGTGGCAGGGACATGGGGGGAGGGGAGGAGTGAGGGTCAGGCAGCTGAGCTCCCCCCCCCCCTGTCTGTGAAGCCAGCAAGCCTCTCACTACGTAATGCAGGCAGGGAGGGAGCTGTCTCAGCCCTCACCCTCACAGTGAGGGCTGAGACAGCTCCCTCCCTGCCTGCATTACGTAGGGGGGGGGGGGAGCTCAGCTGCCTGACCCTCACTCCTCCCCTCCCCCCATGTCCCTGCCACTGAACTGAATAGTGTACTGTCACTGTGAGGGTGAGGGCTGAGACAGGAGCTGTCTCAGCCCTGTCTCAGCCCTCACCTGAATAGTGTACTGTCACTGTGAGGGTGAGGGCTGAGACAGGAGCTGTCTCAGCCCTCACCCTCACAGTGACAGTACACTATTCAGTTCAGTGGCAGGGACATGGGGGGGGGGGAGGAGTGAGGGTCAGGCAGCTGGGCTCCCCCCCCCCCCCCTACGTAATGCAGGCAGGGAGGGAGCTGTCTCAGCCCTCACTGTGAGGGTGAGGGCTGAGACAGCTCCCTCCCTGCCTGCATTACGTAGTGAGAGGCTTGCTGGCTTCACAGACAGGGGGGGGGGGGGGGGAGCTCAGCTGCCTGACCCTCACTCCTCCCCTCCCCCCATGTCCCTGCCACTGAACTGAATAGTGTACTGTCACTGTGAGGGTGAGGGCTGAGACAGGGAGGGAGGGAGCTGTCTCAGCCCTCACCCTCACAGTGACAGTACACTATTCAGTTCAGTGGCAGGGACATGGGGGGAGGGGAGGAGTGAGGGTCAGGCAGCTGAGCTCCCCCCCCCCTGTCTGTGAAGCCAGCCAGCCTCTCATGCAGAGAGGGAGCTGTCTGACACTGACAATTTCTGTTAAACTTTTTTTTTCACTAAATTAGCATAAAATTAAATGAAGTACTTTTGTGTGTTAAACTTTTAATTTCCCCTAATGTAAGTAACTTCATTTAATATTATTTTTATATTATTTTATGCTACTTCACCGAAAAAAAGTGCATTAACTATTTCTTAACCAACTAAGTAACTACTAGTAAAGTAATACTGTTGTATAAAAACTAAAACAAAATCTTATATATTTAATTTATTATATTATACACTTACAGTGGTAGAGTTGATGATAATGTGGGAAGAATGAATCAACGTCTGTTGAATTGATGATTTTATTACTGGACTGGTGTCTGTACTGCTGCTCACAGTGCTCAGAGACTCAGAGTCAGCTCACTGCGCGTGCTGCTCAGCTCACTGCTCTGTCTCAGAGACTGCACGTAGTAAGAAAATAATTATTAGTGCGTGTATTTTAAGCAAAATGGCCTCCGGGGACCTCACAGAGCATGCTCAAGGTAGTGCGCACTAATCCGCGATAGTGCGCACTAGCCAGCGATAGTGCGCACTACCTACGGATGATTTAAAATACTGGTTCTACATTCCCATTGCCTGTTTTCCAGGTGGTGCGAACCAGTGGGAGCTGGGAACCGTACATTTAGCTAACGGACTCCTTAAAAATTGATACGTTTTACTTAAAAGTTGCAATTTTTTGGCTGTGCGCACTAACTTTAGGTAGTGCGCACTAACGGTAACAGTGAGCGCACTAACCCCGTTAGTGCGCACTAACTACGGATGATTTAAAATACTGGTTCTACATTCCCATTGCCTGTTTTCCAGGTGGTGCGAACCAGTGGGAGCTGGGAACCGTACATTTAGCTAACGGACTCCTTAAAAATTGATACGTTTTACTTAAAAGTTGCAATTTTTTGGCTGTGCGCACTAACTTTAGGTAGTGCGCACTAACGGTAACAGTGAGCGCACTAACCCCGTTAGTGCGCACTAACTACGGATGATTTAAAATACTGGTTCTACATTCCCATTGCCTGTTTTCCAGGTGGTGCGAACCAGTGGGAGCTGGGAACCGTACATTTAGCTAACGGACTCCTTAAAAATTGATACGTTTTACTTAAAAGTTGCAATTTTTTGGCTGTGCGCACTAACTTTAGGTAGTGCGCACTAACGGTAACAGTGAGCGCACTAACCCCGTTAGTGCGCACTAACTCCGTTCGTATAAAAAAACAAAACACACGCGAAAAACTAAATTTTTAAACGAATCGGTCGACCGAAGCCAGACCCGATACCTAAACACGAAGCACATCTCTAGTGCGCACTAATATCGACCTCTAGCTGTGATCCCCAGCTGCACTAATAAGCAGTGTTAAGCTAAGATGCACACATATGAGAGAACATCACAGTCTAGTTAGACGGAAATAAAAGGAGCAGGAACAAAGAGAACATGAAAACCTAGAAGAGACAACACAATTAGAAAGAAAAAGATACAGAGTAAGATATAGAGTAAAGAATAAGAGATAAGGAAACAAGGAATCTAGACACAGAGAGACAGGGATAGTGTTAAAGAGGAAAGAAAACCTTGATAACAGACAAGTAACAGAAAGATCAGAGACAAACAGCAGTCATATTCACCTTCCATTTTCTTTGGAAAAGAATAGAAACATCTGTAAAGAAAAGTTGAAACAAAGTCAAGTTCAAAAATTCTATAACAAACATCAGTTAACATTTGTATCTAAACATCAACAGAAAAGATTTTACATACTATTTCATATTATGCTATATAATAGCATAATATGAAATTTATTTATGTTGTTACTTTATTTATGTTTATTTATGTTGTCACTTTATGTTGTTAACCCCAGTTACTTTTATCCAAGTTCATTCTACCTGTTTATTGTAAGACATCATCTTGTCATGGTTAATGTTTAGAATGTAAACCGACTTGATTAGTAATTCTGTTACTGGAAAATCGGTATATAAAAGTGCTAAATAAATAAAATAAATAAAATATAATACTGATCCAACAGAATAGCAGAACTGCTTCTGATCATTTCAGAAATCTAAAAAATGAAAGAAAAGCACTTTTATTAGTTTTATTTGTTATTTATCTGAAAACCTATTTGGCTTGTTCTATATTATCACTTGCTGCTAGCTTACAATTATTAAATCAGAAAATAAATTTTAAAATTTCAAATTCATTTAAACATGATTTCATTTGATTTCTTTTTTTGCCTTTCCTCTCTACCCCTGGAAGACTGGGTGGGTTACAGACCCTTCTTTCTACTATAGGAGACCCGGCAAAAAGAAGAACTTTATTTTCTAACTCCTACTCTTGTTTAATATATTTAGTGACTCTACTGTTAACATCATAAATCCCATTATACATTGCCATCATAGTTGGAGGGTCACTACCCATGAGAGGAGCAGGTTTAGACCTCCATCTCATCCATTCCCTATTCAATTCTTTGTTTCCTCCCCTCATGCCTTATGTCTCACATCACCCCAGTTTATTTCCACTCAACCGCTTACCTCCTCTCAGATCTCCAGTCATTCTTTCATTTCCCTTCTATTACTCTCAGCAGCTCATGTAATCTTAAAACCCATCCAGCATCTGATCCCTCTCTTCAAACAGCCTTTTCTCTAAACATCCCCCCTCTCCAGAGTCAGTGACAACATTTTCCTTTGTGCCCTGGGCTAAAGATGGATAAACCTGGTGAAAAGAGATTGCAGGTTGAGAATAGGAGTCACACTATTTTATTGGGTAGGTTCAGTAGTGGGTGAGGTGACAGTAGCCATGGCAATCTCTACCCATGCACACTCAATCTCCCCCCCCCCCCTCCCCCTATTCATGGCTGGTCATAAACCTAGCAATGATCTGCAAGTGGCAGCAGCATTAGTAATTGAAATAAATACTGGGTCTGTCAGCCACTGCAAGCTCACAGGCTGTGCAGTGATCCCAGTTGCTCCTCATGCAGGGCTTCCTGTTTCCACAGAAACCCATGCAAAAGCAGTGCCACTAGAAAGCCTTTGAGTGTGTCCTGGCTCACATACGGCATGCTGACTTCCACTACTAATGCTACTGATGTCTAAAGAGTGCTGCCATTTGAGGTACTTGTGACCCCTCCAATAAAGGTTTAGTGACTCCATTTAATGTCCTAATCCATAGTTAGGGAAGCCATGAGCTAAGAGTTAAATAGTGACTACATATTCTGCAGTGTTCTGTCCAATATAGAAAGTAAATACCATGCACCCTAATACCAAAGAGTTACACATAGGTAGCTGTAAGGGTAGATGAGAGGAGAATAGAGATTATTGTACAGTAGGGATGTGCATTCATTTAAAATAAATGGCTGATCCATGACAAATATGCTGTATTCTTTTGATTTGTTTGCCCCAAAAAATGAATGAGCAGGTCCCACAAATGAAACATATGTCATTTGTTTCATTCATTTGCATTTCCCATTGAAAAGTATTGACTGCATTGGAAAGATAGAGCCTGAACATGGGCAGGCCATGTTGGAGTTTCCATAGCAACCAGCCCTGATGCCTATGACTCATGTGTGAGGTCAGAGAAGAGCAGGGATCAAGTGTCAAGGAGACCAGACTGTCAAAGAAAGGAAACATATTAGAGGGACCAAGTGTAAACTTTATTTGGATGGAGACATATATTCGTACAAATGCCTGACTCTGGCCGAGTTTCACCCCAATTGGGGCTGCCTCAGGGGCTGTGTGAAGTTAATCTCTTTCTATGTATCAGAAAGATGTCTTAGAATGAATGCACCACATACTATAAGAGTCTGGTGATATTATTATTAATGCAGTAACAGGTAATCCCTGTTCTATTGCCGCTAGGGACTTATGTAAGACGCTGATTATTGTTGATACAATCGCAAGTGGTCTCCGCTCCAATACTGCAAGGACATTTAGAAAAACCGGGGATTACCTGTTACTGCATTAATAATAATATCACCAGACTCTTATAGTAAGTGGTGCATTCATTCTAAGACATCTTTCTGATACATAGAAAGAGGAAGGATGTAGCACAGGAGGAAACACCCTATCTATCCAGGTCAGTCAGCAGTGTAAGTCAGAGCATCACCCCATTATCACCATCTAGCACACCCTCCAGGCGATAAGTAGCTGGGAAGAAAGATTCATGCTGAATACCACCAAAGGAGACAGCAGCTCATATCTCAGTGACACCTATCTCACTGAGACCATCGAGTGGCTCAGTGCTGTCTCTCTTGTCCACCAACAAGTGTTTCCAGCGAAAGAGTGTTTACCATGACAGGCAACATCATAAGCCCTTATCACTCCAGGCTGTCACCACACTTGATGGAGAAGCTAATATTCCTTAAAATTAATCTGCCTTTGCTTGGCTATCCAGATTTGCCATGCGAGTGACATGAAAGTCCTGTAGCTGCTGGCTGCTCTGCCTTTTTGCATGCCATACCTCAATAACAGCAATGGGGCCTACATTCAGCATCCAGCAAAATCCAGTGGCTGTGATTGACTAAATGCATCTGCCTGCTCTGTCCACAACACCATCAATTGGACCACACTTCACCAACTACATTGATGCTGCTGTCCAGGCCCAAGATGCCAGATCGAGGACTGGAAAGGTTTGCAATGCTGAGTCCTGCTGTGACCCCAACACCGCCAGTTGGGCCACACTACAACAACTACACTGCTGCTGCCTCCATGGTCCAAAAAGCCAATCCAAGAGCCACAACACAACAATGCTGAGTCCTGTTGTGTCAATAAAATCATCACAGGGGCCAACATACACTGTCAAAATCCACCTGCCTTGCCTTTACCAATGTAACTCCACTCTAGTGTGTCGGTCTAGCACAGGTCAGGTCATAAAGTTATTTATACACTTTGGGGCAGGAACTTGGACTAGCTCTTGTACCTCCTCTACTTCTCAAGGTGTGGATTCTCTGGACTGGGGAAATAAAGAGGAGTCCTCTCAGGTCCCAATGTGGTGGGGTGGTTTTCTTACACATTCCCTTGTGTTTCCCCTGGGGAGGATACTGGTCTCTGTTGTGAGTGCAGTGAGTGCAGAAATAAATCCTCTGGAACCACTTGGTTAGTGTCCAAAATAAAAGGCTTTACTGTTAAGCACCGATGGTGAATGTCACAAAACTCAAACTGCAGCACCACAGAAATCTCTCTTCAGTTCCTTTACAGCCTCTTCTTTCTATCTGTGCAGGACTCACTTATATCAGGGCAGGGAAAAACATTCACTTTTCTTGGATTAAAGTAAAGTGGAGCTCCCAGATGAGCAGGGCTTTTAGGATGGTCAAAACCCCTTCTAGGCTGATAAAAATAGCAAAATAGTAAATCCTCTCTGTCTCTCCCCAGGGTGGTGAAGCAAAGGATTGGTGTCCCCAGTGATGTTGTTTCCTTTACTCACGGTTAGCAGATTTTCAGGATCTCCTTGATCTTACACAGTCTCTTTAGTACTCTCTCTGGATCCTCAATGGGAAGGACCCTCTTTGAAACAAGCATTCTCTTGCTTCTAGCAGGAAGGAAGGGGCAGCCAAAACCTTCCTTCTGGATCTTCTAACAAAAGTGTTCTTTCCCCAAAAAGGAACAGAAACTAACAGTGGAGTCCTCTCCTCACAGCAGGTCACCACCAATTCAGGGGTGTATCTTCCCCCATTCCTGGGCAGCTCACACACAGGGTTCCCCAAACCCTGCATGTAAGACAGGTCCAGGTGTCCAGTGAGGCTCCTAACAAACATCTCAAAAATCCTTAAACTTAGACCCAGAGGGAACTCAACCAGACAGGTTGTGTACTGGAAGAGAAAGTCCCTTCCGACCCTGGTCAGGACCAACAGCCTGGGTTAGCCTGCCTGTACTGACTGGGCCTGTAAAACAAGAAATGTTTACACCTGACACCTCTGCACTCTGTGCTAAACTAAATGGACTGCCTCCCAAGATGTAGCAAGGGCTTGATTATATATTGTTTCAAATGGGCTGGCCATTCCAGACCCCGCAGAAGGAGGGGTTGTATTTGAATGGATCCTCCCTTCAGTCTAACCTTTTCTCTCTCTCTCTCTCCAGCAGACCTAAGGGCTCAACCAGGTCCTACTGGTGATGCAACCAGAGGGTCTGTCACACCAGCATGACAGGGATCAACATGCACTGAGTCTCTCTGCATGAAGATGTGACCCCATCCACCAAACTGGAGCCTGTCACTCCCTGCTGCCTCCTGACTTGTCGACATCCACAAATTGGGTCTGACTCAGCTTTCTTCTTCCTGAC
This sequence comes from Rhinatrema bivittatum, assembly GCF_901001135.1. NCBI lineage: Eukaryota > Metazoa > Chordata > Amphibia > Gymnophiona > Rhinatrematidae > Rhinatrema > Rhinatrema bivittatum. The sequence goes on along the minus strand of NC_042615.1, from coordinate 436,137,346 downwards.
ACTATAGAGGTTTCACAGAAAATCCAGTAGCAGCCTTTCACTTCCATACCCCAACATGAATAACACAGGGGTCTAGCAGCAGATCCTGCAGAAACCTTTCACTAAAGTACCCCTACATCAACAGCACAAGGGTCACATCCAGCAGCAGCAGCAGCCTTACACTGCCATACATCTCACACCATCCTTGGAATGCCTGCCCTCTTCCAAGCATAACTACAGGTCATGACTCTACCGAGTTCATCTGCATGCTCAAGCCACCTCTGAGGCATGACTCCGCTGGGATCCTCTGCCTTCTTTTCCCAAGCATCCACCTCTGAGGCATGACTCTGCTGGGTTCCTCTGCCTCCTTTTCCCCAACATCCATCTCCTAGGCATGAATCCGCTTGGTTCCTCTGCCTCCTTTTCCCCAGCATCCACCTCCAAGGCATGACTCTGCTTAGATCCTCTGCCTCCTGTTAACAAATGCTACCTCAGAGGCATGGCTCTGCTGAGTTCTCTGCCTCCTTTTCCTAAATGCCGCTACTGAGGCATGACTCCACTGCCTTCCCCTGCCTGATTCACCCCAAACAATTGTTGAGGCGAAGCAGGCAGGGGAGGTCAGAGGAATCAGGCTTCAGTGTAGTGTTTGACAAACAACACAGGGGCATGACTCCATTGAGATCCTCTGACTCATACTAAAAACCAACTCTTAAGAACTACTTATCCTTTATCATCCTGGCTTCTTCCAACCCTAACTACAGAGACATGTCACTTACAGCTACGGCATGCCATGCTCCAATCATTAACAGTGAGACCTGTCCCTACAGATATGGCATGCCATCTTCCAACCATTACCACTGAGGCCTTTCACTTATAGATATGGCATGTCATTTTACAACCATTACCAAGGAGGCCTCCCACTTACAACTACAGCATGCTGTGTTCAAACCATTACCATTGAGGCCTGTCACTTACAGCAGTTAAGGCATGCCTTGCTGTAAGCCTTGCCAATGATGCCTCTCATTTGCAGCATGGCATGCCATGTTCCAAATAATTGACACTGAGGCCTGTCCATTACAGTTATGGCATGCCATGTTCCAACCATTAATACTGAGACCTGTCAATTACAGCTGCTGCATGCGATGATTCAAACGTTAACACTGAGGCCTGTCTCTTACAGCTGTGGCATGCCATGTTCCAACCATTACCGATGAGGCCTGTCACTTGCAGCTATGGCATGGTATGTTCCAAACATTGCCAAGAAGGTTGCTCACTTACAGGTATAGCATACTGTGTTCTAACCATTACCAATGAGGCCTGTCACAGCAGCTAAGGCATGCCACGTTGCAACCCTTGCCAATGAGACTTGTCATTTATAGCTATGGCATGCCATTTTCCAAATATTAACACTGAGGCTTATCCATTACAGATATGGCATGCCATGTTTCAATGATTAACACTGAGGCCTGTCATTAATAGCTAAGGCATGCCATGTTCTAAACATTACCAATGAGGTCAGTCATTTATAGTTATGTCATGCCATCTTTCAACCATTAACACTGAGGCCTGTCACTTACAGACTTGGCATGTAATGTTCCAACCATTACTAAGGTGGCCTATTACTTACAGCTACATCATGCTGTGTTCTAACCATTACCAATGAGGCCTGTCCTATACAGAAGCTACGGCATGCCATGTTCCAACCATTATCAATGAGGCCTGTCACTTACAGCTACGACATGCCATATTCCAAATATTACCAATGAGACCTGTCACCTATACCTATGCATGCCATTTTCTAGCCCTAATCACTGAGGCCTGTCACTTACAGCTACACATGCCATGTTCAAATCATTCCCACTGAGGCCCTACCTATAGATTATAGATTGCTTTAGAATCTTACTGAAACACTCCTCAGGATTTTAGGACCATTCTTCATCTATGGTATTCACCTTTTTGCCATTTCTTGCTCTTGCCACGGCTATCCATTCTTTTGCATACTTGTGACACTGCTTCATGAACCATAACTGATTTCATGGTCCACTAGCAATTCCGCTATACTGTGCATTTGGGTACCTACCTACTATCTAGCTATGACTTGTGTGGCTTACTCTGTGACACAAACATATCCTACTGGACTGGAAGATTGTCCTAGTGCAGCCATACTTTGACAGGAAGAGTCATCTGTCCTCTCTGTGGTTGTCTGCGTGCATGAACGGAATGACTGGTATCTCCTATGCTGCTCTGCCTTAATGCTATGCCCCTCATCCTACACCTTCAGATCCTTGTGCCACTCAGCCTTGCTGCCATGCACAGTTTTATACCTTTATGTTCTTTACTTATTTCTGCCACTGTACCTTCCTGGCATACTCCAGCTCTTACACTTTGAGGACTTCTTGCCAATGTGAGGTGCTGCTGTGCACCTCTCCCATGCTTTTGAATTCTTTATCCTGATCCCACTCTTTCTGATTCTTGGTCCCTTTATCTGAACCTTGGGATTTTTTTCTGCCACATTTTCTGCTTCCTTCCCCCTTCATGTTGCCTTAGGGTCCTGATGCCACTTTTGGTGCCACTTTGCCTCTCGTGCTGCCATTAATTGTTCCTGACACTATTGCTGGGAGCCATCATCTTTCTAAACCTGGAGGTGTTCTTCCTCCTCTCACTGCTTCCTTGCTTCTCTTACATTGCTTTAGAGAACTCCTGCCAATCCCGTAATCCTCGTACCCCTTTGCTGAGCCTTAGGCTACTTTCTGCCACTTTTTGGATGCCACTTTGCCATTTTCTAAAGTACCTGGTGACCCTTTCCCCTGTTTGATGATTTCTTCCCCCAAGTTTCATTACATTTAATATAAAATTTACTATTCTAGAGCATATTATACATTGTAATAATTCTCCTATATGTTTTAATGGAAAAGGAATGAAACTAATGAAACAAATAAACATTTTTTTTTCATTTTGAAACTAATTAAATGAATTATGGGTTCTAACAAAATGAATGAATGAACCGAAACACTTTTTGCACATCCCTATAAATTGGATGGATGGGCAGACTAGATGAGCCATATGGTCTTTTTTTGCAATTTTATTTCTCTGTTTCTCTTCTTTCTCATATCCACTTACCAAAGCGATATTTCAGGTCAAAAGACTCTGCTTCTGAGATCAGATACTTGGACTGTGACTGTGTCTATGTGGTTTGTTAACCATGGCTGATGTTTGGGAATTACCTTCTTTTATCCCCATTGAAGCTGTATCCAAACAATAAGCAGGGGTGTCTGATCTCTCTTCTCTTCCAAAGTTGTTTTCCCTCCAAGACTGGAGAAAATACCTGGAACTACATGATGGTGTTCACTAATAATTCTCCAGTAGGGGATTATAGGTAAAAATGCATTTCAAGATACAGATCCCTCAGTGAGAAAAATAGTCCAGTGAATAAATGAATATGCAAGTCCCCAGTCCACATGGCTCACATGTTCCCTTTTCATGAGGTACTCCGAAGGAGAGTGGGGCATGAGCGATCTGCAGTCACTGCTGCCTTACCAGCTCTTGGTTCTACAAGAGTGCTGATGGCCCTGAGTCTAATGCCAATTTGTTTCATGGTTGTAAAGCAGACGGCCATATTCTGGTCATAAAACAAAATGATACTAGAGCCAGTAGGCACCATTTTGAAACAGGGAGCCAGTGAGGCAGAAGCAACTGGAGATTGCTCCTACCCCCTATTACTTTGGCGACATCCCCCCCCACAGAAGGAGTAAGTTGGGACGGGGGATGGGGGGAGCACACGGGGGATGTTGTTGTTTTTTTATTTTTGTAAACAGCAGCACACACTATATGCTGAACTGAAACTATCTGAAGATTTTTCAGATATTTTCAGATGGATCAATGTTTCTGTTTGGTTCCAGATAACAAAATGAAAAATGGACTCATCTGTCACATTTTACCCAGTGGGGGTAAAATGTATGCAAATCCCTATTATTTATTATGATCTATTACTTACCTTTTTGAAACAGCTGTATACTATGGTGGTGCAGAACAACTTAAATAAGGCAGAACTGTAGGAAAGTCCATGCAGATATTCATTACGCTACTGTTGCCTTAAGAATGCTATTCCTACCCTGCTGTAGTCAGCTATCTACCATCATACAATATAAACTTATGCAATATTATATATGCATTACAGAAGCAGTGACTGAGAACTCTTAGTGAAAATTGTGCCTTCCACTGGTGTCATTCACCAGACTCATCTTAACCATCTCATCATCATTCAGCCCAATTAGCCTTGTGCCTGCAATATGTAATCTGAGTCCAAATTGTTAATAGAGACTTTGAACATCTCAAACAACAGTGAAAAACTGCTGTTGCAAAGAGTTCCTTGAGGACTATGGGGTGAGGTCATGTAACCATTTATTATTTAAAATAAGAATTTGATAGTCAGTGTGCCGAATATTAATATATGTGACAGGAATATGGAAGAATGGAGAAGCACATGGGAAAAATTTAGTCCCGGTTAAAAAAAAAAAGAATGATGATATTTTGATGTCAGATAAAATATTCTCTTGAGTGGCATTTTAGTATGCATGCGCCTCAAATCTTTAAGTTTCACGTCATGAAAGAAGCTTATTTTAGGCCATTTGGAAATCATGGTGTCCTGTAAGCCTGACCTGAGTGCAATCCATTTTGAAATGCCTAAAAAGCAGAATATAAATTAAATAATAAATACATAGAAAGCCTACCAAAAGCATTGAGGGTTTTCCAATGACTTTTGTATTCATATGTCCTCTTCCTTAGCAAGGCAGAATGGGAGACCAGAAACCTGATGATCCAAATTTTGAAGCAATTAGTACAGAGGAATCGGTAGGAAGTGACATGGGTGACTGATTAATCAGGTGCTGTAGAACTTCAGACTGTGCGTTCTCATATATCACTCAATTACTGTAAGGGTACAGCTGTTCAACACACAGGAGGCATCTTCCTTATCAAATGCAGTGCACTCTGTGTGTGCCCATAGCTGTGTGGTTAGGTAGTATTAATGTTATTAGGAGCAGATCAGAGAAAACGTTTTCATATTCTATGACAATAATACATTGAAAACCCATGAGGAATATTGCATACTAATTTGAAATGGTTTTCTTTCAACATTCATGGTCTTTGATTACCTGAGGTGATTTGATTTTATTGTCAGTGGAAATTGTACTTGCTTTCTAACACATACAAACACAGATTGTCAGTTCTCCCAGAAATAGGGGAAGGAAACACCAAGATCTCTATAGGAAAACCGATCTCGTAACATACATGCAGACAACCAAAGAGTCGCTGATTTCTGCAGGCAATCTACAGATGTTCACAGGAAATTCCCTGGCTTTACATAGAATTGTTCATAGCTTTCATGCAGAAATCTGCACCATTTTGCCAGTCTGCACCATATGTCAACAGTGTTTCACACAAAAAAAAAATAATGAGGAGAAATATTTCTCTGTCCTTGCTTTATAGGGTTCTATAGCTTAAGAAAAAAACAATACCTCAAGGCAGGCAGCTCCACATGATAGAAACCACAGAGATCTGTATAGACCCTGTGCAGAATGCAAATCCTAAATCAAACAAAGGTTCATATGTCTGAAAGGTTTCTCCTATTCTGTTCCAATGACAAGGCTGCATAGTCACATGGCTTAACCACTAGTTAACATTCTTCAGAATTTCTGATTGCAGCTGCATGTGCCTTGCTACTCACTTCTTTCACCTCTTTTTTTTTTTTAAATAAAACAGAGAAGGCTAACAGAAGAACCAGCTCAGGAAAAATCTTGCCATCTATCTTGGTTCACACAGCACATTTTGCATTATATCAAAATGAGTGGGGTTCCTCAGCTGCAAAGCCAGAAGCACTGCTGCTTTCCAAGCAGAACTTAATTTCCTAAGGCATATCCTGTAGTGGTTCAGAAGATAACAGAAAGTTATGCATGGGCACACTGTGAAAGTAACCTCAGAAAGAAAGATCGGTTGTAAACTGTGCCCCAAACCACTGGAGGAAACCATGTCTAATGTAAGTGTTAACTCTTCTAGAACCAATTAGAAAGTTTGCAAATCATATATATAATCTATCTATCTAACCCTCAACCCATGCCCTCATTAGTCATTACAGAGGGAGGCTGACAGGAGGAAACTGAGATCAGAATATTGGGTTCTACTCCGGGTTCCATTCAGAATGAGGGAGAAGCACAGCTTCAGGGCCTTAAGTAGTTAAGTCACTTTTGTGCAAAACAAATGCAGATCCCTACCAAATTGGTAAATCGAAGCAATAGCATAGTAAAAGACTTCTGCTAAAGAGGTAATCTCTGTGGTCTTAATCTCTGGTGGGGAATAAATTAAACAAAAAGGCCAGTTAAAAATCTTTTCTACTCAAAAGCTAACTGTAAAAACTACATAAGTTATCCTGTATTTGAAAATTCTGTTAAGAACAAACTTTATTAAACTTTATTAGAAATAAGTCCCGTGTAATAATTTTTATAAAAGAGATAAAGACCTCAGAACTGGCAAAAAAGGTCTATTGACCATAGATTTATGACCAGTAAGTTCAATCATAGGTCTATAATATGTCTCTCTTTTTCTTTTTTTTATAAAAACATGTCTGGCACTTTTTGAGTGAGCAATTTTGTAATTCCCAAAACAATTGGTGTCATGTATATTGTTGCGACCAATTGCAACAAACTATATCAATGTTGCAAGATGCTCTATAACATAGTGTGTTGGCTATTATCTCAGCAATCCAGAATTTTTGAATGCTGACTACTTTCGGCGGCTTAATTTTCTTCTCGCCGTTAATTGCCACACTGACGGCATCGATATTTTTTTGCCGTTTATGACCACAATAACTTATGTCTGCTAGAAGCCCATAGATTCCATATCTTTTCTTTTCTGAGACAAGATTAATATAATGATTCCTTGCCCGACATCGTAGTAAAGCACTTATCTTAGAACTTGTTGCAGTTTTCCTTCATGTTGAACAAGTTTGTGCTGCACGCCACCGCCAACGATAACGTTTCGCTTAACGCTTCCTCAGGGTGGATTCTGTGAAACAATACAATTAGCATAAAATCAAAAGTTTTTTTAAGATGTCAGTCCACATTCTTGTGTTACAATCTTATACTCACTGAGTTCTCTTAGTCTTTCTGCATACGGGCTTCATAATGCCGACAACCGCGGCTATAGTTATTTTATAGTACTCCCTGAGTTTGAAAAGTGACTAATCAATTTACTCGTCTTTGACGTGCTTCATGTATCTACTTGGAGCTCTTTTTTTTAAACAAATGATTGACATGTCTCAGACATACATCATGTTCTTACGTGAGACTTTTATTTGGCAAGAGATAGACCGCTAACCGCAAAATTTCAAAGTGTCATTCTAATGCGTCCATGTACTGTGAATTGAAAGTTAATTTCTCCAAAATAGTTAATCCGCTGACCACAAAATTTCAAAGTGTTGTTCTAATGCGTCCATGTACTGTAAATTTAAAGTTAATTATTTCAAAACAATTGGAGTGACTGACTATCGGATAAAGCTGTTCCACTCGATCTTACTGTTAAGTCCTTCTGGTTCTTCAGAACCTAACTTGAAAATCCACTCTTGCTCCCTTAGATATAGTGATTTCTCTCGATTTCCACCTCTCGAATCCGTACTGATATGATCAATCGCAAACCAGCGTAATTTGTGTATGATTTTCTGAAAGACAGTGCTCCACAATCGGTGCCGAGATTCTTTTATTGTTCAAACAACTTTTATGTTCACTGATACGAGAACTCAGATTTGTGGTAGTTTGACCTATATAAATCTTCTGACATGGACAGATGATTATGTAGATAACAAAGTTAGTATGACAAGTTGTAAAGTGACGCAGCTTATATATATAACCAGTTTTAATACAGTTATATTCTTTTAATTCTACAGTTTTACTGCAAATTTTGCAATGGCCACACTTGTAGTGGCCTCGCAAAATTTCACCATCTAATGTCGTGAAGTTGGCCACTTTGTCTTTCAAGGTGGAAGAACACAGGATTTCTTTTAGATTTCTGCCTCTTGAAAAGGCAGCTCTAAATTCAAGGTTTTCTAGTCCTGGAACCATTTGAATTAGATGCCAGTATTTACGCATACTCTGTGTTATTTCTTTTGACATTGGTGAGTATTTTGTTACACAAATAACCATATTAACATCCTCTTGTGGACTGACATCTTAAAAAAACTTTTGATTTTATGCTAATTGTATTGTTTCACAGAATCTGCCCTGAGGAAGCGTTAAGCGAAACGTTAACGTTGGCGGTGGCGTGCAGCACAAACTTGTTCAACATGAAGGAAAACTGCAACAAATTCTAAGATAAGTGCTTTACTACGATGTCGGGCAAAGAATCATTATATTAATCTTGTCTCAGAAAAGAAAAGATATGGAATCTATGGGCTTCTAGCAGACATAAGTTATTGTGGTCATAAACGGCAAAAAAATATCGATGCCGTCAGTGTGGCAATTAACGGCGAGAAGAAAAATAAGCTGCCGAAAGTAGTCAGCATTCAAAAATTCTGGATTGCTGAGATAATAGCCAACACTATGTTATAGAGCATCTTGCAACATTGATATAGTTTGTTGCAATTGGTCGCACCAATATACATGACACCAATTGTTTTGGGAATTGCAAAATTGCTCACTCAAAAAGAGCCAGACATATTTTTATAAAATAGTTCTGAGGTCTTTGTCTCTTTTATATTACATGGGACTTATTTCTTACATGGGACTTATTTCTTACATGGGACTTATTTCTAATAAAGTCTTACATGGGACTTATTTCTAATAAAGTTTAATAAAGTTTGTTCTTAACAGAATTTTCAAACACAGGATAATTATGTAGTTTTTACAGTTAGCTTTTGAGTAGAATCAAATTAGACACTAGCTGGTTCCCTTCCTTTTGTCCAGTTAAAAATCTTTAACAAAATGCTCTCAGGTCCATAATTCAAACCAAGGGGCAATCTAGAGGGCTTTAATATCTTTTTAAATAATACCAACAATCCCCCCTTGTTTATTCTCTCTGGCTTCACCTTCCTAAGCAAAGCTAGCCATTAGGGATGTGAAATGTTTTTTGATGATTTAAAATATCGTCCGATATATTTTAAATCGTCAAAAATCAGAGGCGATATACAATAGGAATTCCCCCGATTTATCGTCAAAAATCGTAAATCGGGGGAAGGGGGAGGGGAAGGGGGAGGGCGGGAAAACCGGCACACTAAAACAACCCTAAAACCCACCCCGACCCTTTAAAATAAATCCCCCACTCTCCCAAACCCGCCCAAAATGTCTTAAATTACCTGGGGTCCAGTGGGGGGTCCCGGTGTGATCTTCCACTCTCGGGCCACGGGTGCGTTAATAGAAATGGCGCCGGCGCTACTTTTGCCCTGTCATATGACAGGGCAAAGGTAGGGCCGGCGCCATATGGCCATACTGCCGGCGCCATTTTGCAATACAAAATGGCGCCAGCCGTATGGCCATATTGCCGTATTGCAAAATGGCGCTGGCTGTATGGCCGTGTGGCCGGCGCCATTTTGCAATACAGCATAACGATTCAAGTGCAGGAGGTCGCTTCCGGACCCCCGCTGGACTTTTGGCAAGTCTTGTGGGGGTCAGGAGGCCCCCCCAAGCTGGCCAAAAGTCCCTGGGGGTCCAGCGGGGGTCCAGGAGCGATCTCCTGTGCTCGTGACATCGGGGGACAGGAACCAAAATGGCGCCGGCGCTACCTTTGCCCTGTCATATGACAGGGCAAAGGTATCGCCAGCGCCATTTCTAGTAACGCACCCGTGGCCCGAGAGTGGAAGATCACACCGGGACCCCCCCCCCCACTGGACCCCAGGTAATTTAAGACATTTTGGGGGGGTTCGGGAGGGTGGGGGATTTATTTTAAAGGGTCGGGGTGGGTTTTAGGGTTGTTTTAGTGTGCCGGATTTCCCGCCCTCCCCCGATTTACGATTTACACGATTTTAAAAAAAACAAAACCGCGACGATCCAATTCCCTCCCCCCCAGCCAAAATTGATTGTTAAGACGATCGATCACACGATTCACATCTCTACTAGCCATACATAACTGATTTAATAATACAGCATCTTTTGAATGCCATGATTCAATAATAAAAAGTTATGTCAAGATAAAACTCACTTATCACATTAATTATTTACACATTTTTCTTTCTAGCTGATCTTGCATGAATGTAGCCCAGTTTTAAACTACTAACATCAGGAACAGCAGAGAGCTTATTGTCTGTGCCAGTGATAAATCTAGTGGGATATACTAAGCGCTGTTGTAATGTGTGAGTGTTCGGCACCTTTATGATCCATGCTAGTTTCACAAGACAGGTTTCAGTTGAAGCTTGGGTAGCACAGATGGTACAGTAGATCTGGAACAGGGAAAATCATCCACTTGGGTCTCTGTCTTGAACTCTGTCCATCATTATCTCTATGGTGTGCACTGTTAGTATACACCCCAAATAAGGTCCAAGCCAATATATATTTCAAACAATTACACTTGTATTTCTGGGATAACCAGCATAAAAATATTTACATTATAATAGAGGTCAGACAACATTACTGAGATAGAGTTCACAGGCTTTTACAGCTAAGATACAGCCTCAGAGATATCCAATAGTCAGTTAACCAGTTGCACAAAAATCCAAGAGAATTATTCCAATCTCTCAAAATTTTCTACGCTACTTCTAATTCTTGCTCCTTTAGAAATATGTTACTTCACCAATCTAAAATTGTCAATAACTCACCCCAGTATCAATTAGGATACATCAACTACATCACAATATAGAAAAATGTTTTCTTACCTGCTAATTTTCATTCCTATAGTACCATAGATCAGTCCAGACTCCTGGGTTTTGCCTCCCTTCCAGAAGATGGAGACAAAGTTTCAAAGTCACTGCCACTTAACCCAGTGTAACACCTGCAATTCCTCAGTATTACTCAGTACCCAAATAGAAAATAGTCAAAAAGCTTCTAATAAACCAATGCTATAAAATCCCCCAAATGAACAGAGGAATAAGGAAAATTTATAATTGAGAACTATAACCAATTTTGGAACTTTAATTGTAAGGACTAACCAGAAACTTATGACATTCTTCAGAACTATTATAATAAACAGGGACTAATAAGAAGAGGCAAGAGAAAACAGAGGGAGAGAGGGACCAAAAGAAAAATAGATCCAATAGGGAGTTAGAATCAATCAAACAATAACCAATCAGGAAAAAGAGCTCTACACCCTGCAAAGACTCTAAACTAAGCAATATCATAAGATGTCACTGTTACGGCTATGCCTGCTATGTAGCCACCTCACCACCAGAGGTCCTCCACGAGCATGTCCTTCTGGCTGGCCCACTCCTTCCTTCCTGTCTACTCTATACACCACTCTTGTCTTTATAACCCTGTCTAGCAGTACCATCGGCGCTTCAGCATCGAGCTCACCAGGGCTCCCTGCTCTAGCCTCCCGTGCTTGGCCTTCGGGCCATCTGTCCTGTTCTGTGTTGCCTTGCTTGCGGTGTTTGGCCTTCGGGCCTTCTGTCCTGCTCTGTATTGCCTTGCTTGCGGTGTTTGGCCTTCGGGCCTTCTGTCCTGTTCTGGATTACCTTGCTTGCTGTGTTTGGCCTACGGGCCTTCTGACCTGATTCTGTGTGGGTGTTTGGCCTACGGGCCCTCTGCCCTCTGTGTGTGTGTGTGGCCTTTGGGCCCTCTGCCTTCAGTGTGTGTGTGTGGCCTACGGGCCCTCTGCCTCCTCTGTGTGTGTGTTTGGCCTACGGGCCCTCTGCCTTCTGTGTGTGTGTGTGGCCTACGGGCCCTCTGCCTTCTGTGTGTGTGTGTGGCCTACGGGCCCTCTGCCTCCTCTGTGTGTGTGTGGCCTACGGGCCCTCTGCCTTCTGTGTGTGTGTGTGGCCTACGGGCCCTCTGCCTTCTGTGTGTGTGTGTGGCCTTCGGGCCCTCTGCCTTCAGTGTGTGTGTGTGGCCTTCGGGCCCTCTGCCTTCAGTGTGTGTGTGTGGCCTACGGGCCCTCTGCCTACAGGGTGTGTGTGTGTGTGGCCTTCGGGCCCTCTGCCTTCAGTGTGTGTGTGTGGCCTACGGGCCCTCTGCTTACAGTGTGTGTGTGTGGCCTCCGGGCCCTCTGCCCTGCTCTGCTGCCTTCGGGCCCTCTGCTTACAGGGTGTGTGTGTGGCCTACGGGCCCTCTGCTTACAGTGTGTGTGTGTGGCCTCCGGGCCCTCTGCCCTGCTCTGCTGCCTTCGGGCCTATGTGTTTTATGTTCATTGTCAGTGCTGTCCTGGTTTGTCTGTACTGTTCTCTGTCAGTCTTGTTTTCTCATCTCAGTCACTTATACCTCCAGCCATTATCACTCTTACCTGCACGCTTCCTGAATTCATTCTTACCAGCACCCAGTTCCAGTTTCCTGTACACCTGTACCTGCATTCACATTCACACATACCTCCATGCAGTACCAGTACTAGTTCACCCTTACCTACATGCACCTGTGTGAAACTCCATTTGCCTATTCCACCTTCCCACTTGCCCATAGGGTTCATTCATTCCTGCCTGCACCAGCCAGCATCTGGACTCTTCTGTAACCCTGCCTCTCTCCACCCAGAGACACCCCTGTTAGTGGTGTTCTTGACTCCTGACCGGAGCCATCCGTGACAGTCACAGGGTGATAGAGTAACAAAGAAAAAAAATATATAATATAATGTGGAGACAGAACACTGTACTTATACTCCTGTCTATTAGGTCTATCCTAATTGTTTTTCATCTTGTTATGCTTCCTACATTGGTTAGGTTCTCCCTATTATGCCACTATATTGCTGTCCCGTTTTGCTTAATCCTTTGCTTGAGACGGTATCGTCCGTATGGAAGCGCCCTCATCAAAGTTTTATACAGTTCTCCTGAGGAAGCGATTTCGCATCGCGAAACACCGGCCGCTGTCGGGGATTTATGATTTGCAATACTTTTCAGGGACCAGCTGACATTTAAAGACTATCATTAACATATATATTTTTTCAAACACCTCTACACCGCAAGTGACGAGTAGTCCGGGCGGCAAGTGATTCGCACTGCCGCCGTCAGGCTTGCTGATGCGGTTCTAAATCTAACTAAAAATAGCTTGTTTAATCTAAGTGCACATAGCCGTAGAAATTACTTGACTTCGTCTTTTTTGTGTTGTACTATATTGCTTAGACCAGTGTTTTCCAATCTTCTTCTGGAGGCACACCTAACCAGTCTGGTTTTCAGGATGACTACAATGAATCTGCATGGCATAGATTGCATATACAGGGTTTCCATTGTATGCAAATACATCTCATGTGTATTCATTATAGATATCAAGAAATTAAGATGAATTTTCTTTTTACCTTATCCTGGTTCTTCTTCCACCACTATTCCACTATCGGTCGGTGTACCTCAAGGATCTGTCCTGGGCACTCTTCTTTTTTCTCTCTATACACTTCAGTGTTCTGATCCCCTCCCATGGTCTTCAGTACCACTATTATACTAAGGACTCCAAGATCTACATTTCTACAGTGGAGGGAGGGGGACCCCTGATTGTGTCGCATTCTCATTTAGCAATACAAGATATTTTGGTTGAGGGAGACCACGGGATTTGTTATTGTTTGAAATAATATGGAAAATGTTTGAGTGCTTGAACCTGTAGTCCTGGTGAGTGTTGTCTTGAATGCATTTGGTTTGATATTTGAATTAATAAACCATAAAGACCTCCTCAATTCAATTTAAGACACTAAATTGACCATCATAATAGGCATCATCGTACAGTGATGTAACTTTATTACTCAGCCTTATCTTTGATCATTGGTCAATAGTGGCAAACACATTTTTCTTTTTCTTTTTTACAAAAATGCTCTTATAATGAATTAATCCCAATGTGAATAAAAGTTCAAACTTAACTTTTGAATATTGATGCCGTTAATGTCAAATAAGCTTTGAAAATTTATGATGCCAAAAAAGCCCGACATGGGTCCATGTTTCTAACGTATTCATTCTTTCTCAAGGGCATTTACAGCCTCTACAAAACATAACATCCGGACAAATTAATAGAGTTTAAATGTAGGCACTCACACACTCCTGTATACATTTTCCTCAGTATCTTAAACTATTTACGGCTTGCAAGAGGCAACTTACTGTTGGCGTCTTCTTTCAGTGTTTAACATGGCAGTACGGCAGGCATTTTCTGGTGTAGATGCTGGAAGTGCAAGACCATGTGATTATATAGGAATGAAAGTATCAATCTACCTCCTTAAACGAATGATGCCGATCAATACAATGAGATACTATCGGTGCTTGCAATTTCAATGTAGGCAAACAGCTGCGATGTTCAATGAGCCTTGTTTTGATAGATCTTTTGGTTCTCCCAATAGATGTGGTTTCTGGGATATTTTAAGGCAATGTATGTCAAGGGATTTTGATGAGGTTGCCCTCTTAAGAGTAATGGGAGTACATGATTGGTGGGGTGTGGTCCAGAAAGGTACAAATTCCAGGTCAATTACTGGGAGTTGCCCTTTCTAATTTGGAACTTAGGAAGAGAGGAAACTGTCGGGTGTAGAGTCCTGGAGTAGCCAGCCCATGGTCTGATGAGGCCCAGGACTCCTCCGGTATGGCATGAGCTCTGCAGGGTCTTTTCCCCCCAAGAGAAAAGGCCTGAGGCTGAGGAGTGGAGTGTGCACAATTCCTTCCCCTGAGAAAAAAAAGCATGGAGGTGAATGGGTGACCCCCAAGGGGGTGAGTCCAAGGAGAACCAGAGTGTGGAAGAAACCGATGAAGCCTGCACATTGCCAGAGGGAGAGGCCCAGAACAGAGAGAGAGGTGCCTAAGGTCAAGAGATTATGAATAGCTCATAAGGTCAGGGATGCGTGGCCTCAGGAGGTATTGGGGATTTGAGCTCCATGTCCCCCAGATTGAAAGAGAGAAACTTGGATGATGGAAAGGGGTGATTATGGTAAGGAGGGTGGATTAACAGATCAAATGTGGACTGGGAAAATGATATTCCAAACATTGGGGTACCAGGTAGTTCGATATAATGTTTGGTTTACTCTGAGTGCAGAATTCAGTATAGACTTTTTACCCATTGCTAAAATGTTCCTAATTGCTGGATGGAAAATCCAGAAAATAAAAGGAGTTTGATTAATCCCATGAGTGGTATGGTTTTGTTTGTGAAACTTTATGATTGCCAGCACTATTTGAAAATTTGGTATGATAGGTAATAATCTTCCTGTAAAGCCAGAAAAAAATATTCTGTCCCACTTCTTCTAATAGGGTCCATTTCACTATTGCATCACCCACATTGTCAAACCCACAAAATAAATTAGAGACTGACCCCCACCATATAGGGACATATTCTCTCAATATTTTTTGTGTTTGGTTGATAAGGTTACATACATCAGAGATTTCACTGAGAATCTAGCCCCACCAAGAATCTTAGCCTTCTTGTATGAAGATAACTGAGGAATGTGTTTTAAATAACCTAAACTGTAGGTTTGCTAGCCACTCTTGCTCATTCACAGGTCTCCTTCGGGCCATCCAGAGCAATAAATGCTGAGTCCTATGAAAGAAGACAGAACCAGTGTTTACCAAAAGCATTTCAAAAGGGTTATAAACTGTTGAGAAACTAGGGGAAGCAATTATATCAATCAAAATACTAATAGTCCTTTTAGGTTGATTATTGCTAATCAACCAATTATACTTAAAATTATATATTTAACTTTATGCCACAGACCCAGATGGTATTAGTGATCACCTGGCAGAAGAGATAACTATAAACCTTCATGTAATCCCACTAAACCAAGCAAAATTTATTCTGAAGGAGGAAGAGGAGCACCACAGAGAAGTAGGAACATGAATAAACACTTGATGTTCTTTATGAAGAGGAAACCATGCCATGAACACCTCTGGGATTAACAACAGCTGCAGCAAGATAAAAGAGATGTTTAAAATAATAGTAATGGTAAACAGTATTGATATGTTTCAATATTCACAATCCAGTTCTAGGAATATTAGTGCCCTAAATTAACTCACTCTGAACAGGGCAAATAATTCACTCTGAACAGGGCAAATACTAGGGTAAACAACACACTTTGAATAGTGCCCTAATTCAACTCACACTCAACAGGGCAAATAATAGGCTTTGTAAAGGAATTTCAGTTCTCCAGAAAGAAAGGGTGAGGGCTAATGTCATTGTTATGGAGATGGTCAGCAAGAACCATTCTGAGATAATGGAACAAAGTGAGAGAATAATACTACTCTTGAGCATGCATGAAAAATTCAGGTCTATGCACCTACCCCAGAATGCCTCCTTCTTAGACTCTAAAATCAGAAGCTGGTGAGAGCATGCCAAAGACATCTCTATTCTCTAAAATTGATTGGCCTCCTCTGATCAAACAAACTCTGACTTTAGCAGGACTTGTATTTACAGGTTTTTTTTTAGCTATATCATTATTCATTGATTTATTTGGTCTAATGTACCACTTTTATTTTACTCAAATAAAAGTTATTCCATTGTTTGTAATACAATATATTTCTGATTAAAGGTCATCCATGAAGAAAAACCAAATACCGATATGTCTAATCTTTTTTTTTTTTTCCATTATTTGTCTTTCTCTCTGCCTACTTTGACTAAGAAAAAAAGAATGCAGAAAATTATGTAAGGTTACAACATAATACCATGCATTTTATTTCTGCATTTATTCACTCCAAATCATGCAAAAATGAAGTACTTTTGCTGTAAGTAGCTAGCACCAGGCCAGGAAAACAAAGTGCAAAAAGAGACAACTATATAAGAATATAAAAACGTAAGAATTGCCATACTGGGTCAGGCCAAGGGTTCATCAAGCCCAGTATCTTGTGTCCAACAGTGCCCAATCCAATTTACAAGTACCTGGCAAGTACCCAAACATTAAATAAATTTGTTTTAAATGAGCTACTTGCTAGTTCATGGAGTGCCCCCTAGTCCTTCTATTATTTGAGAGAGTAAATAACCAATTTACATTAACTTGTTCAAGTCCTTACATGATTTTGTAGGCTTCTATCATATCCCCCCTCAGTCGTCTCTTCTCCAAACTGAACAGCCCTAACTTCCTTAGCCTTACCTTATAGGGGAGCCATTCCATGACCCTTTGTTACAGATTTGATAGTGGAACCAATGTAGAGAACCGCCTTACCTTATTCTGTGAGATGGTCAGGGTTGTCCGAGAGGCAGTCCGGTCGGGGCAGGCAGCTGGCAAGAGTTCCAGAGCAAACAGATCTGACGGCAGGCAGTACAGCAAGGCAGGTCCAAGAGGCAGTCCGGTCGGGGCAGGCAGCTGGCAAGAGTTCCAAAGCAAACAGATCCGAAGGCAGGCAGCGAGACAAGGCAGGTCTGAGGAGGAATCCAGGTCAAGACAAACAGTAGACAAGAATGCAGGCAGGAACCACCGAAGCTTCAGCACAAGTAAGTCTGTAGCCGAGGCAACGCTGTGCTGGAAAGCTCCCTTTAAATACAATATTTTTCCCATGCTACCGCGGGAACTTCCAGCCGGGATGCTGATGACAAAAAGGGGGCGGAGTCACTCCACGAGGCATGCAGTGCCACACCGAGCCAAATGATGTCGTCGAGCTGCATATCACGGGAGCCTGCTGGAGCCTTGCTGAAAGGTAACAGTACCTCCCCCGCAAGGCCCCCTTCTTTTTTCTTTAGGTCTGGTCTTAAGGGGGAAGCATTGATGGAATTCTTTGAGCAGACGGGGAGCCTGTATATTGTGAGCTGGCTCCCACATGTTTTCCTCTGGCCCATAGTCTATCCAGGAGACCAGATATTGTAGAGTTCCTTTATTTCTTCCAGAATCCAACATTTCCTTGAACTCGAATTGTGTATCGCTTTCAACTATTGAGGTATTAGGTTTTTTCTTTCTAGAGGGACATGACAGAATTGCTGATTTGAGAAGTGAGATGTGGAAAATGTCATAGTTACATAAAGATGATCATAGATTAAGCTTAAACATGACTTTGTTGATTTGCTTGTCAATAGGAAAAGGACCAACAAATCTGGGTGCAAATTTCAAAGATGGTATGCGCAAACAAAGATTTCGAGTGCATAACCAAACCAGATCTCCAGATTGAAGTTGAGGAGTCGGTCTCCTCTTTTTATCAGCATGAGTCTACATTTTCAAAACAGTCTTTTGTAAGAGGCATCACGTCTCCTCCCAAAGCTTAGCCATAGAATGGATGGTTTGATTAACTGCAGGACATGCTGATGGTATAGTGATGGGTAGTGGAACTTGGGGGTGTCTTCCAAATGCGACAAAAAAGGGCATCTATTCAGTGGCCTGAGTCGCATGATTGTTATGACACATCTCTACCCACATCAATAAGGATGCCCAATTGTCTTGACGTTGATTAACATATGATCGAAGGAAGGTCTTAAGGGATTGATTAGTCCATTCGGTAAGACCGTTGGACTGAGGGTGGTAAGCTAAAGAAAAATTAAGTTCAGTTTTTAATTTCTTACAGAGTTCTCTCCAGAATTGGGCCGTGAATTGAACTCCTCTATCGGAAATGATGCTTACCGGCAGTCCATGAAAACAAAAGGTATGTTGTAGGAATAGCTTGGCTAGTTCTGCGGTGGAAGGTAGTCCAGGGAGGGGAATAAAGTGGGCCATTCTGGAGAAACGGTGTACTACAATCCAAATGACCATGTTCTTTTCTGAAGGAGGGAGATCAATGATAAAATCAGTGGCTATGTGAGGCCATGTTTTTTTTAGGAATAGGCAGAGGATATAATAATCCCGAGATCTGTTGATGGGGAGTTTTCTAGCAGTGCAGATGTGACAAGACTCCACGTATCTCTTAACATCCATTCTCCATTGGGGCCACCAATAATATCTTGAGACAAGATCTCTGGTTCGTGGTACTCTGGGGTGTCTAGCTAGATGGGAATCATGGGCCCATGAGAACCTTCTACCTCAGATGTTTGGGTACCACCATCTTACCTATGGGCACCATGAAGGTGGCGGTGAGCATTATTTGAGCTAGGTCGATAATATGTCGAGGTGGATTTGGAACATCATCAGGACTAAAGCTTCTAGAGAGAGCATCTACCTGCATATTTTTTTGTGCCGGTCGTAAGTGGAGGTTGAAATTAAACCTGCTGAAAAACAGTGCCCAGCGAGCCTGCCGAGGGTTTAAATGTTGAGCCTGTGACAGATATGCTAAATGTTTATGGTCGGTGTAAATAGTAATCACATGTCTGGCTCCTTCTAAAAGATGTTACCATTCTTCAAGAGCGGACTTTATTGCCAGGAGCTTCCGATCTCCAATAGTGTAGTTTTTTTCTGCAGAAGGAACATTTTTTAGAAAAGAATGCACAAGTGAGTAATTTTCCAGAATCCGATGGTTGTAGAAGAATGGCTCCTACTCCCATGGCTGAAGCGTCAACTTCCAAGATAAAGGGTTTGGTCGGGTCGGGGTGCAGTAAACAGAGGTCTTTTATAAATTCTTCCTTTAGATGTTGGAAGGCATGGATGGCCTCAGACGGCCAATTGTGAATAGGAGCACCCTTCTTGGTCAAGGCGGCGAGTGGAGCCACTAGGGTAGAAAATGCTGGAATGAATTGCCGATAATAATTGGAGAAGCCTAAAAATCATTGTAAGGCTCTGAGTCCCACTGGTTGAGGCCATTCTAGGATAGCTCTGAGTTTTTCTGGGTCCATAGATAAACCTCTTCTGGAGACAATGTATCCTAGGAATGGTAACTGTTCTTTATGGAATAAGTATTTCTATAGTTTGGCATATAATTTATTCTCTCAGAGACGTTGGAGAACTTGCCATACATGATCCTGTAGTTGTTCCTCTGATCTTGAAAAACTTAGTATATCATCCAGATAAACAAGTACATGGGAGTACAGGAGATCTCTGAAGATTTCGTTAATCATAGCTTGAAATACAGCTGGAGTGTTGCAAAGCCCAAATGTCTTTACCCTATATTCATAATGTCCATCACGTGTATTAAAATCCATTTTCCATTTGTCCCCTTCTCGTATTCGGATTAAGTTGTAGACCCTTCTTAAATCAAAATTAGTAAAAATCTGAGCCCCTTTGATTTGATCAAATAGTTTGGAAATAAGTGGAATTGGATATTGGTTCTTCTTGGTAATGTTATTTAACCCTCTGTAATCAATGCATGGTTCAGAGACCCATCTTTTTTGTTTTGATGAAAAAGAACCCGGCTCCAGCTGGAGAGGAGGATGGTCTGATGAATCCCCGAGCCAGATTATCCTGGATATACTGCATCATAGCTTCAGACTCAGGCTCAGAGAGAGTGTAAACTCTTCCTCTTGGGGGAGACTGACCGGGAAGTAAATCTATCCCACAATCATAGGGCCGGTGCAGTGGTAATGTTTCTGCTTGCTGCTGACTAAAGATGTCCACAAACTCCATGTACTGAGGTGTTATGCCTGAGTACTTGGGCATGGAACTGACTTGACAAGGTTTGACTTGAATTAAACAATTCTTATGACAAAATGGATTCTAGCTAGCTAACTGTAGGGATGCCCAATCCAGACGGGGTTGATGTAACCTTAGCCAAGGTAGGCCTAGGATCACTTGATTAACAAAGGAAAGAAGTACATAGAACTGAATGGACTCCTGGTGTAACACTCCAGAATTCATTTTAACTGGTTTAATGATGTGGGAGATTCGGACCCCCAAGGGTTGACCCGAAACTGAAGAAATAGAGAGTGGAGTCTTTAAAGGTTCAGTAGGAATGTGATGAAGCTAGACTATATTTTCCTCAATGAAATTGACAGCCACCCCTGAATCTATGAAGACTTGGAGATGAACAAACTCTTTTTCCAGGGAAATGGTAACAGGAATTAATATTTGTGGAGAGGGAACGATGGGACCCAGGTAGGCCTCTCCTACCTGGCCTAGGTCCGAGAGTTTCCTGACTTGTTAGGGCATTTGTTCACAAAATGTCCTGTTCCGGCGCAGTATAGGCAGAGATTATTTAATCTTCTACGTCGTCGTTCCTCAAGGGAAAGTCGACACCGGTCAATTTGCATGGGTTCCTCAAGTGTGGGTTGAGATTCTGCAGATCTGGGTAACTCAAGTGGTCGTTGAAACGTGGGTGCTAACCAAAAAGGTCGCCGAGCAGATGCATGTTCTCACATTCTCTTTCCTGGAATCGTAAATCCAAACAAATTGCCAGACATATCAGTTCCTCCAATGATTCAGGTGGCTCCCGGGTTGCTAACTCATCTTTTATGGGTTCTGATAATCCCTGACAAAAGATAGCAGTAAGACTATCCTCTCCCCAGCAAAGTTCAGCTGCCAAAGTCCAGAATTGTATGGCATAATCCTCCACCAAACCCTGCCGGATCTGAATGAGGTCGGTAGCTGCTGAAGTCGAGCATCCCGGCTCATCAATGATAAGGTGAAATTCTTTCAAAAATTGATCTAGGTTATTCGAAATGGAATCGTCTCTCTCCCATAATGGTGATGCCCAGGCTAAGGCTGGACCCTCCAATAAAGACATAAAGGTGACTTTAGTTTTGTCAGAGGGGAATAGTGAGGCTTGGAGTGAAAAGTGCATGCACCCCTGGTTTATGAAACTCCAACACTGCAGAGGGGCTCGATCAAAGCAAGGTGGAGGTAGAAGGCGTAAGGTGGCAGGTGGTGGTATGGCGGCAGGTGGAGTCCCAGATGGAGCCAGTACCAAGGCATCCATACGAGCAGCTAGCCGTTCCAGAACTCCTGTTACCTGATCAAGTACACCTTCTTGTTGCTGGATTCGGGAGGCTAATCCAGGTATGGCTTGTAAGGCAGTGAGATCTACGGGTTCCATGGCCTCGGCTAACTGTTACAGATTTGATAGTGAAACCAATATAAAGAACTGCCTTACCTTATTCTGTGAGATGATCAGGGTTGTCCGAGAGGCAGTCCGGTCGGGGCAGGCAGCTGGCAAGAGTTCCAGAACAAACAGATCCGTCGGCAGGCAGGAAAGCAAGGCAGATCCAAGAGGCAGTCTAGGTCAGGGCAGGCAGCAGACAAAGTTTCAAAGCAAACAGATCCGAAGGCAGGCAGCGAGACAAGGCAGGTCTGAGGAGCAATCTGGGTCAAGACAAACAGTAGACAAGAATGCAGGCAGGAACCACCGAAGCTTCAGCACAAACAAGCCTAAGGCCAAGGCGACGCTTTGCTGGAAAGCTCCCTTTAAATACAGTATTTTTCCTGCACTACTGCGGGAACTTCCAGCCGGGCTGCTGATGACAAAAAGGGGGTGGAGTCACTCTGCAAGGTGCATGGTGCCGCGCCGAGCCGAACGATGCCTTCGAGCTGCATACCGCGGGAGCCTGCTGGAGCCTTGCTGAACGGTAACACCCTTATCATTTTGGTCACCCTTCTGTGCACTTTCTCCAGTGCAACTATATCATTTTTGAGATGTGATGACCAGAATTGCACACAGTATTTAAGATGCGGTCTCACCATGGAGCAATACAGAGGCATTATGACATCCATTGTTTTATTTGCTATTCCCTTCTTTTTTTTTTTTTTTATTTATACAATTTTTAAACAATACAGACAGCAATATCCGCTTGCCATAGATTGGGTACAAGAATTAAGAAATACAAAGTATGCATACAATAATGAATACTTTCCCTTATGCAAAGAATTTATCCCCGTTATAAAGCAAAAAGAGATCTAAAGCGTATTGGTGAAATGAGCAAATAAAAGTAAAAATTATAATGGAAATATTGTGGTTCCAATTATAATTATAATTATTTAACTCGGGCTAGGATTCAGTAACAGGTAATCTGGCATCAAGAAACCTACGTAACTCTGAGGGTTCAAAGAACACAAACCTTTCCTGCTGGTGTTTTACCACACACTTACTGGGGTAGTATAACGTATACTGAGCCCCTATAGATTTTAATTCGGAATTCATTTGAAGGAAATGCTTTCTTCGGATCTGGGTCGCCCTAGTTATATCAGGATAAGTCCAAATTTTTTGATTTAAATATAACTTCTCCCTGTTCATCAATGCGAGTTTTAATATCCTGTCTCTATCTCCACTATTCAAGAACTTTACACATAATGTGCCACGATATTCTATTTGTTCAGACATTGTTCCAAAAAGGCCGTCAAATTACCTACTTCATTTTGTTGTATATTTTGTTGAGTTACTTCATTTTTCTTTTTTCCCATCACTACAAAGAAAATTTTTTCAATAGGCGGAATTTCTCCCATTTTTAACAACAAATTTTCCATTAAATATCGTTTATACTGCTCATATGGAGAGATTAATTTCACCTTAGGAAAATTTAAAATTCTCAGATTGTTATATCTCAAATGATTTTCAATATTCTCTATTCTTTTTGTATTTATAGACTCTCCCTGGATTAGGTTTATCTGAACTTTCTCAACCTGTTCTATCCTAGTACTCAAACTAGCTATTTTCTCTTCATGTTGTGACACTAAAGGTTCGATTTTAGATACCTGATCTTTTGTACCCATCACAGTTGCATTCAAGGACAAAATTATTGATTTCAAATCAGTCAAGGTGGACCAAATAGTCTCCAGCGTTATTGAGTGTGACTGTAAACCCAAAGGGTTATTAAAACTTACTGGTTCTTGAGGGCAGAATTCATTTCTCTTATCAGAGAAGTCTGTCCTCCCTTCACTCACCGAAGATGGTATAATTGTGGGGAATTCATTCGTATTCCCCCCATTTTTGGGCCTTGCTCCCTCTCTCTCCATTTTCCCTCCATCAGGGGTAGGTTCCTCTGGCCCAGTGGGTCGAAAGCTACCTCCCAAAACAGGAGCATGTGCAAGGCAGGGCGGTGAAGGAGTCACGGGTTCTCCAGGGCTCAATGAGGTGTTAAAATCCAGTGGTGATCGTAATTGCTCTATACTCACACCAGGGCCTGGCAGCTTTCCTGGATTAGTGGAACCACTTCGTGAGAAAAATTTTCCTATGGTAAGTTGGGAGGGGGTACTGGTCAGAGGATTTGGGGGGTCTCCTCTGACTTTCCCCTTTCTCTTTGTATGAGGCATTTAAGTCAGAATTAATTTCCCAGGTAAAC
Source organism: Rhinatrema bivittatum (assembly GCF_901001135.1). NCBI lineage: Eukaryota > Metazoa > Chordata > Amphibia > Gymnophiona > Rhinatrematidae > Rhinatrema > Rhinatrema bivittatum. The sequence continues at coordinate 436,113,245 of NC_042615.1, read as the reverse complement.
TTTCTCACGTTTATACAACTCACGCTTTGATCTCTGGCAGCTGAAAGGACCCAGGTTCTTCGCCTCCACTCCGTCCACGCTCGGACTAAGCCGGACAAAGCCGCACACGCCTAAGGGGCGCTCGCGGCTTTGGCGACACGCCGGCGGCGGCGGTGCACCGGAGCCCCGCCGCTTTTGTAGGCGGTCTCCTCCTCGGAGCGTCACGGGGTCCAGGGACCAAGGAAAAGTTCTTTACTCTGATTCCACAGGCAAGGCAAAAGTTCTTTTCTCTGCTTTACAGGCGTTCTGGGTCCAAACGACTGCGGCTGTCTGCCGCAGCCCCGCCGCTTTTGTAGGCGGTCTCCTCCTCGGAGTGTCACGGGGTCCAGGGACCAAGGAAATGTTCTTTACTCTGATTCCACAGGCAAGGCAAAAGTTCTTTTCTCTGCTTTACAGGCGTTCTGGGTCCAAACGACTGCCTCCCTTCTTAATAATTCCTAACATTCTGTTTGCTTTTCTGATTGCCACAGCACACTAAGCTGATGATTTTAAAGTATTATCCACTATGGCACCTAGATCTCTTTCCTGGGTGCTAGCTCCTAATATGGAACCTAACATTGTGTAATTACAGCAAGGATTATTTTTCCCTATATGCATCACCTTGCAACTGTCTACGTTAAATTTCATTTGCCGTTTGGAAGCCCAATCTTCCAGTCTTGCTAGGTCCTCCTGCAACTTATCACAACCTGCTTGAGATTTAACTAGTCTGCATAATTTTGTGTCATCCGCAAATTTGATCACCTCACTCGTAGTACCCCTTTCCAGATCATTTATAAATATATTAAAAAGCACCTGTCCTAGTACAGATCCCTGAGGCACTCCACTGTTTACCTTTTTCCTCTGTGAAAACAGACCATTTAATCCTACTCTCTGTTTCCTGTCTTTTAACCAACTTGCAATCCACAAAAGAAAACATTTTATCTTCCACTGCTGTTAAGAGGGAGCATAAACTGCATAGGTAGGCAATTCCTCAAGTGCTCAAATAGGTCTGGTTTTTTAGGATATCCACAATGAATATTTAAGAGATATATTTGCATGCACTGCACTGGCCTCAATCTCGAATATATTACAAAGTATTAATGCTAATATTAATGCTAATATTCAAAATAATTCATTCCAGTGATTCTGGCCTGATAATTGTGAAATTACAACTACACACACCTCAGCGAGCACTAAGATCCAAAAATAGAGGACTTCTGGTTGTACCAACAATACAGAGCACACACCTGACCCAAGTAAGAGATCGTGTGTTTTCTATAGCAGGTCCAAAGCTTTGGAATTCACTACCTGAGATGTTTTGTCTGATACCAGATAGAAACAGTTTTAAATGAGAGCTAAAAGCATGGCTGTTTAAAAATGTATATAATCCGTTTGTAGACAACATTTATTGTTTACATCTGGGCAGAAGGCTTGGGGCTTCTTGTGTCATCACTTGCTCAGATTGGGGACATGTCTCACTCCATTCCTTACTCTGGGGGGAAATCCACAATTTGAGGGGGGTCTAGATAACCCGGTCTTTCAGAGATGGAGAGCGCTGGGCCTGCAGAGTGTATACCAATTCTATGATGTATCTACGGGAGTACTTAGAAGTTTTGGTGATTTGCAGGCCCTGTACAAATTAGAGACTCATGATTTTTTCGCTTACTTACAAACACGGCATTTCCTGGTACGAACTTTTGGTTCCCAACCATTGGAACCGACTTAGGAAGGTTTGAGGGATTTTTTTAGCCCAAGCAGTAAACGAGGTAACTCATGCTCCGGGTTCTCCAGAGTGTTGAAGGAGAGGCCGGATCGCTCCGCTCTATTGGCTATACAAAATAAATGGGTCATACAGGCCGATATGTATCTGGCCCGGGAGGACATCCTTAAAGTGTTAGATAGTTGTTATACTCTGTCTGAAAATGTGGGGATCCGGGAGACGGGGTTTAAGATATTACATTGTATGTATTTGCCTAGAACCAGGCTGCATGCGGCAAAACTATGTGACTCTGATATGTGCTTGAAATGTCTGAAAGAGAAAGGGTCGTATTTCCACAGCCTCTGGGAATGTGAACAGCTGGTCTATTTTTGGGAGGAAGTCTTCCTAAGGGGACCTAAGTCGGATTCTGTCGGTACGCATAGTCCGAGACCCCAAACTATACCTAATGAGACTTCTACCTCCACCACTGCAGAACTTGGGGTCCCATGACCAAGTGTTCCTGGGTAAAGCATTACTTGTTGCCTTGCAGACAATCATGGCGGAGTGGATTACAAAAGACAAACCATGCAAGGGGCAGTGGCACTCTCGGCTCATGACTTTATTGCAACATGAATATCTAACAGTTAGAATACAAGCTCAGACCCAACGCTCTCTTTGTTATTCTATTTGGGATAAGTTCTGGAAGATCCTACCGTGTTCCAAGAGGGACCTTATTTCCGGTTACATGGCATGGGATTATAAAACAAGATAAGGCCGATGCCTCTTAGCCCTGGCAAGGGGAAAGATGGACTCTGATTGATGCGGGAGGGGGGGAGGGGGAGTAAGGGATCAGGGTGGGGGAGTTCTATGCTTTTTCTTGTGATTGTTCGAAGTATGGCATGTTGTCGTTGCTGTTACAGAAACTCTAAAAAACTCAATAAAGAAATGTTAAAAAAAAAAAAAATGTATATAATCTTACTTAAAATCAACAGAGTGTAAGATAACAACTGTATCAAGCAGGACGAGGGTTTAATTTGAAATATGAGGAATAAACTGTGAGAAGAGAGCAAGGTAATTTCAATACTAAGAATAATGAGAGCTCTCTGGACTGGAAGTAAGTAGAACAGATGCAATGAAACATGAATTACAATGTACTGATTGCTAAGATGGATTTGCTGTAATATGTTATATGTTTTGCTATATGTATTAGCTTGCAGAAAAATTTGTATTGTAGCATTTCACTCCAAGGGGGTCATTTTCAAAAGGGATTGCACACGAAAAGTCCCTTTTTGACAGAGATACCTAGATTGGAGCGGGTTATGGGCGGCATCCGCACCAGAAGGGGAGGAATCGGGATGGCACCGGGGCAGACGCCGCGAAGATGTCGCTGACAGCGAAAAGGTAAGGGCCCTTTTCACCGCCAGTTTCACGCCCAATAGCACCACCTTTTACAATGGCGCTATTGGGTGCAAAAGCCATCAGCGATAGGACTGCGGAGGTGCGATCGCTGCTGGCTTTCGCAGGCCCGCCCCCCCCCCCCCCCCGCATACTACCCTGCCCCCCGTTATCACCGGATTTTCTAAGGTCCTTAGACCTTAGAAAATCCAGGCCTATATGTACTAATTCTGTCCGAATATTATGGATATTATTTTTTAAATCATTGTGATCTTAATATGGAATGACAATATATAAAATGTCACAATAAATAAATAAATAAACAAACAAACAAATAAATAAATGTTAGTCGTGGATATCCTGACCACCGGACTTGTTTGTGCCACTTGAGGAGAAGAGTTGCCTATTCCTTTTTGACTGTAACAGTATCAGCCAATGTGATATCTGGGGAAAAAGGAAGAGAGCTTGGAGTGCAGATTTGATGCCAGGATGGGTGGGGGCAGGGGAAGGTTTAAGAGATGAGGATGAAAGAGATAGAGATGGTGTTAGCAGAGATAGAGGGATGGTCGGGGAGATATGGCAATAAGAAAAATAGAAAGAAATAAGAGAATGATCGAGATAACGAATGGTAGAATGAAGAGAAAGGAATAAGTAAAAAAATAAAGTGGAAACATTTACAAATATAAGTAGAAGTAGTAGAATTAGAAAAGAAAATTGACTAAGCATTTTTTCCCATAGACACAGAATGGAAGAAAGGCCTTAGTAAATCAGGCCCTAAATTTGCTATCAAAAGTATCGTAAAATATCACAAATAGAAATATAAGGGTAAATTTTCAATGCACTTACACTTATAAAAGTAGAGGATAATTTTCAAAAGGATTTATGCGTGCAAATGTAACTACTATTATTGCAATTTTCAAAAGCTGTTTACCCATGTAAAGTGCACTTATGTGGGTAAATTCTATGGACAATTCAATGGCATATATTATAGCAATTTTCAAAAGCCCACTTACCTGGTAAAGTGCTTTTACACATATAAACCCAGTTTTAACCGTGTAAATGCTTTTAAAAATCAGGCACTTAGGTTATACATGCATAAATAGCTTGTACTCATATAATCATAGAAACATAGAAACATAGAAATGACGGCAGAAGAAGACCAAACGGCCCATCCAGTCTGCCCAGCAAGCTTCACATTTTTTTCTCATACTTATCTGTTTCTCTTAGCTCTTTGGTTCTATTTCCCTTCCACCCCCACCATTAATGTAGAGAGCAGTGATGGAGCTGCAACCAAGTGAAATATCAAGCTTGATTAGTTATGGGTAGTAGGGGAAGTAACCGCCGCAATAAGCAAGCTACACCCATGCTTATTTGTTTTACCCAGACTGTGTTGTTCAGCCCTTATTGGTTGTTTTTCTTCTCCCCTGCTGTTGAAGCAGGGAGCTATGCTGGATATGCTTGTAGTATCAGTTTTTCTTCTCCCCTGCCGTTGAAGCAGAGAGCTATGCTGGATATGCGTGAAGTATCAGTTTTTCTTCTCCCCTGCCGTTGAAGCAGGATATGCATTGAAAGTGAAGTATCAGGCTTATTTGGTTTGGGGTAGTAACCGCCGTAACAAGCCAGCTACTCCCCGCTTTGTGAGTGCGAATCCTTTTTTCTTCTCCCCTGCTGTTGAAGCAGAGAGCTATGCTGGATATGCGTGAAGTATCAGTTTTTCTTCTCCCCTGCCGTTGAAGCAGAGAGCTATGCTGGATATGCGTGAAGTATCAGTTTTTCTTCTCCCCTGCCGTTGAAGCAGAGAGCTATGCTGGATATGCGTGAAGTATCAGTTTTTCTTCTCCCCTGCCGTTGAAGCAGAGAGCTATGTTGGATATGCGTGAAGTATCAGGTTTTCTTCTCCCCTGCCGTTGAAGCAGGGAGCTATGCTGGATATGCGTGAAGTATCAGTTTTTCTTCTCCCCTGCCGTTGAAGCAGAGAGCTATGCTGGATATGCATTGAAAGTGAAGTATCAGGCTTATTTGGTTTGGGGTAGTAACCGCCGTAACAAGCCAGCTACTCCCTATTTTACAAATCGCTATTTTACAAATCCCTATTTTACAAATCCCTATTTTACAAAGATTAAAAGTACACAGGTACTTTACTTTTCCTACACACACACACATAAGCGGAAAAAAAAGGGGCAGTTTATGGGTATTTGGGGGGAGGCAACACTTATTTACATAAATTACTGTTTACAAGACACGCGTGTAGATTTGGCAACTTATTTGCATAATTTTATACTTGCTAATTATCTTGAATAATTAATATCAGATTTGTTTATTGTGTACTAATGGCTGGGTGGGAGGTCTGGGTGAATCGGAGGGGCATTCAGGCTGAAGAACCAGAAGGGTCTCGATGGCCTGGAGAAGGATAGGACGAACTGGTGGAAGAATCAGAAAACTGGTAATTTCAATTAGGCATGCCTGTTTTAAAATAAAGCAACTTCCACTCGCAAATTGGGTTTTATGCGAGTGAGTCCTACATTTTGTCTTGTGTAAAATATACACATGCATGTTATTAAAACTGGAAGTAAAAATGTGTGCATTGAATGCATTGAAATACTCGCTTTCAATGTATTCCATATATTCACACGTAGGTATACATATGCATGAACCCGATCTGTGTGGGTTATAAAATAGTTATGCAGATCTCCACGCAGCCATGTACACAGGGATATTGGGCCACATGGAGTTGTTTGAAAGTTAGCCTCGTCGTGTGGAATCTGAGTGGGTGACGGCCAGAACAGAGATTCTGGATAAAAGATAAGGAAAGGGAATGTGAGATGGTAGGAAAGGCTGCACAAAGGATTTAGCCACAGCCAGTGAAACAATTTAGAGAACATGCTAGGGAGAGCTGGGGCCACACAAAGTAAAACCTGGAAGAAACGTCGTGGAACTGTAGGAAGAAAGGGAAAGAGGAAGAGAATCTAGAAAAAAAAATCATAAATGGAACTGAAAGAATCCCAAAGAGATAAAGAGGATGAATTCAATCATCATAGGAAGGATAACAGATTTTATTTTGTTCTGACATATTTGGAAAGGCCTTCAAAATATGGTAAATTAAAAAGCTATCATATATTCCTTTCATCAGAATTCAAATCTGATAAAATATTAGAATATGCTGTTCACTAGAGTACTTTTCCATTCCATATTTATGGATTTCTACAATCCAAACCCCTAAAATATCAATAGGAGAGGGTTTGGCATCCCTCAACCTCTTAACCCAATGCAGTTGCTGTCCCCCTCCTCCCCAACAAAGTTGTAGGTAAAATCCTGTTCGTGGCCAGTGCAACATACTATTGTCTTTCAAAGAATACAGTGCACAAAGCAAACCTTATTTTGTGCCAAATCACATTTTAAGAATAGAAAACAGCACAACATGAATCCATTCAGAAGACTATGACTGTAACAAGAATAGAAAAGAGTGCAAGCCTAAGCTATTCTTGTTAAATCTTTAGACTGTAACCTCATGTGGCCCCTTTCAGAGATCATGCTGAAGTGCATTGAAGAACCACATGCCCATTTTTTTACCATCAAGATCTATAAATATTGTACTTACATCTAAAAACAAATATTCATGGTCTGTGTTTTTAAGGATATGAAAAGATTTTTCAATAATTGGAAAATGGCAGCTAACCCCAACCATGAAGCCTCAATATTGGGGACAGATAATTGGAATAGTCTCCCTTTTTTTTAAGTCAATCCAGTCTTCAATAGATGTGTTTGATTAAGATAAAACAGAAATCAACACTGAGGACCAAGCTGCGATATCCAGGGAAATTTTCTGCAAACAGCTTCTCTTAGGACACAAACTGCAATCCAGAATTGCCTGAGGTTTTTGATCCATCATGCTTACCAAAATGGCTATTGTTAGACAAAGTCACTAAATCACACCATTCATTTATGTGCAATGAAATTAAATTAATATTTCAAGGCATATTAATTCATAAGATAATTTTTGAAGATAATGACATTTGATTTGTCACCTTACTTTGGAGGCTGTAGCCAGGAATTGCAATTTATTTAACCTATTTTAACTTGAAAAGTTGGCTGGTGTGGAGAAAGTAATACTTGAACCGTATTTATAAAGGGGCAGATTTTTAAAACAGCGCACGGGGTACATTTGTGCGCGCTACCCGGCACGCACAAATGTACACCCAATTTTATAACATGTGTGCGCTGCCACGCGCATGTTATAAAATCCGGGGTTGGCGCGCGCAAGGGGGTGCACACTTGTGCACCTTGCACGTGCCGAGCCCTAGGGGAGCCCCAGTGGCTTTCCCCGTTCCCTCCGAGGCCGCTCCGAAATCGGAGCGGCCTCGGACGGAAGTTTCTTTTCGCTCCCCCCCAATCTTCCCCTCCCTTCCCCTATCTAAACTGCCCCCAACCCTACCTAAATCCCCCCTACCATTGTTATCATCTTTATGCCTGCCCGAGGCAGGTGTAACTTGTGCGCGCTGGCCCGCTGCCCGCGCACCATCCCCCGGCACGGCCGCTGTGCCAGAGGACTCGGGACCGCCCCTGGACCGCCCCTGGACCACCGCACCACCACGGCTATGCCCCCTTCCCATCCCTTTTTCAAAGCCCCGGGACATACGTGCGTCCCTGGACTTGCGCGCGCTGCTGAGCCTATGCAAAATAGGCTCGGCACGTGCAGGGGCAGGTTTTCGGGGTTACGCGAAACCCTTTGAAAATCTACCCCAAAGTATTTATGAGATTTTTGCTTTGTCTACATTTTATGGTTCAATTTATAGTTCAAAATGATACATGTGACATAGAAAAATTTTGATTTAATGAACTTCAGCACAGAGGGGAGAGCTGGATAGACAATTTCTCAAAAACGTCCAGAAAGCTGCAGTGACAGAAAAGATGTTGCTGGTGGGAAATTTAAATTTGCCAAATCCTAATTGTGCTATTTCCAATACAGAAACATCTAGAAGCAGGAAGATCCTGGACTCATTTCAAGAGATGAGTTTCAAACTGCTAGTTACAGAATTCACATGTGAGGGGGCAATACTGGACCTGGTGCTTACAATTGAGGACAGTGTTTCTAATGTCACAGTAAGTGGTCTACTGGATGTTCATTGGAAAATGCGATTTAATATTAAAGCAGCCATACAATAGTGACGGTCTTGAACCAGCACTGCCAACTCTCTTAAGATGAAGGACTGTATTAAGGAGGCACTTGTAGGGTGGAGGATTTAAGTAAAGTATATGAACGATGGGCAAAATTGAAAGCAGCCATTTTAAGGGCAACAAACCTTGATTTTAAGAATATAAATTAAAGTACAAGAAGACATAGACTAATATGGGTTTCAACAGAAGTTACTGAAAAGGTAAACTACAGAGGGTTCACATTAAAAAGATACAAGGATTCCCAGAAAAAGAAGAGTAGGGGAAAATATCTGGAAAGGCTAAAGGAAATTGGGAAGGTAGTCAAGATAGCAAAAGCACAAGGCCTGATTTACTAAGGCTTTTCTCTCAATCTGTGGCTATAAGGAAAACACTTAATAAATCAAGGCTATAATAAAACATGATAATACAACCTGTTTTCAAGGATATCTACTTGGTTTTGCTGTGTAGAAGTAAATATCAGGTGCGCTTCTCTCACTTCTCTGTCAATGAAGTGGTATTGCAGGATGTACTCAACTGATTGATAATACCTTGGTAGGGCAAACTTAAGTCAGTGATTAATCACCATGCAACTTATTCTACTCATTCGGTCCAATTACACTGTTAACAGATACCTGGATGACAGGGCCTTACAATTGGGCCCTGCATTACTAAAGTATAGCTTTTGACGGAGTCTGGGTTAGGAGGCATTTGACATCTTTCTGTGGTTCTGTACATGGTTCATAATATTTTTTAATGCTTTGTCTGAAGAAACTACTGAGGCTCTGAGTTTACATTGCACACTTTTATTTCATTTTTATTGTTCTTTTATGATGTATGCATTTTGTAAGCCAGTGTGAACTGGTACATGCAAAATGTGGTTTATAATAATGTTATAAATAAATAAATAAGCAGATAGATGGCATACTGAATGGTAAAAGAACACTGTGTATGTTAACTATTGAGTGGATTCGGGAAGGAATGTTTATTGATTTTCTATTTAAGAGGGTTGGGAAAGAGAATCCTCTAGGAGTATTCTCGAAAGTATATAACGCTGTGTTGAAAGTTTGGTGGGAGGAGATTGAGAAGAGATTGGAAGGTTGAAGTGCCCGGAATACCTAAAGGAAAGGGCTCTATATGGGCTTTTCCCCTCAACGGAAGGTCAAGGAGAAATCAGAGGTCCTACCATCTGTGGAAGACTTAATGGGAAGAGTACCTGAGGTCCCACAGTTTGTGAAAGACCCAGAATATAAAAAGGATTGTGCAGGATCAGCTTGGGATACCAGGGAAATCTCTTTCTATTGCCTAAAGAAGAGTTCTGGAGTCTACTGGAAATGGAACAGATGTGATAGGTGTGATGAGAAAAGTTATGCCGAGTTCTAGGAGTGAGTACTGATGTAATAAAAGCAATGTGAACCTTGATGGAAATTTGAGTGATATTCTATAGAGGTGGAGAGAGAAGAGCACTTTTAAGGTATTTCTTTTAATAAAGGATACGAATTGCATTGTTGATAGAAAAGTATTTTGCGAATGTCTTATGTGTTGTTGCTAATGCTGGAATCTTGCTGTGGATACTTGTAAACACCTGATCAAATCAGTGTCTCTTATTATCCCCTGATGTTTTGTATATCCTGACTTCTGGAAACTCCTGAAATAAAGTTCTGTTTGCTAATGATATTTTGGTGTATGAATCCCTACTTTATCCCAAGGAATGGGTTCTTTCAGAGGCTGGTATCAGAAATGAATAAAGGTGGGAATCAACCAGAGGAAGTTACAGAGGGGAAACAGGTGTATAGTTGGGTTTTGCTTGCCAGCTTGGTGAAATATTGCCTTTACTTCTGAGCCTGGTCAACTAAACCATCTTTTTGACCAATTTTTGTCAACTCACTGAGAGACTGGCATTCAGCTCCAAAACAGGCATCAGATATATTTCACCTGTTAAGTGGCCTAACAGATGTTTACTCCTGCATAAACACAGTGCTACTTAGCTATAGTAGTGGGTGGGCACTAGAGCTGGTATTTGGCTTCAGATTTTCTAGGCACCCTGATCCATTCCTTATTTATCTTACTACATGCAGGGAATTTTAATCTGTCTTTTCTTAGGGAATGCAATCGGAAAATCAGAATTACAGGTCCCTGCATGCAAAGGGGTTAAACCTGGACTGGAAAAAAGCTGTCCAAAAAATCTGGAGTCAGTTAGCAACTGTTGTGGGTGATTGCATGGGTGGTTGTTTTTGGCTCATCAGCAGAGATTTAAGGGGTAATGTTTCCAAATGGGTTAATTTTGCACATATGTTGATAGGAGTGAATCTCACTCATAAGCCAGGTTATATTGCAGGGCTGGCTAACTCCACACCTCGAGAGTCACAAACAGGCCTAGTTTTCAGGATATCCATAATGAATCTGCATGACATAGATTTGCATTCAATGGAGGCAATGCATGTAAATTTGCTTCATGCATATTCAATGTGGATATCCTGAAAACCTGGACTGTTTGTGGCTCTCGCGGACAGGAGTTGGCCACCCCTGTTATATTTAGTATGATCTCAGTCTCTCAGATTCACTGCTAATACCCTTAATACTTACATTGTGCCAAAGAAAGCTTCCTTTTGGAGTTTATTAAGATGTTATATGCACAGACAACACGTCTCGATGCACCCAGAACTTCTTCTTAATCTAATACAATTGGGACCATACTGCATCTTTTTGCCATAATTTCTTGGTCTCTGATTACATCATTTGATTCTTGAGGATCTTCTCTCTCTTCATATGATCCACAGAATGGATTGGACTGACATTTCTATCAGCAATGTTGTTCTTGTGCTTTTCTTCTTTATCATTATATCCGATTTTCTTGCATCAAGCTTTTTATCTGTTCGGACAGGGATGTTCTATATGATCACAACTTCTTCATTCTCTACAATTCTCTCAGGGTCATGATCCCAGTGCTTTTCTGGTAAAGTGATGTTATAATGTTTACACAATTTCCAGAGGATGAGACATGTCATCTTATGATGCCTTTCGGGATACAGGCCTTCTGATATTAACATTTGACATCCAGCAGTGAGGTTTATAACTGTTTCTAGTTCTGTTTTACAGACTCTGCATTTGTCAGTTTTTATGTTGTTTTTTTTCTTTGCTGGCTATAAAACATTTTGTCCACTATCCTGTGCTGCAATCTCTTATCTTCAGGTCTAAGCTCACCTCTCCTTAAGCTTTTGTGAGTCAGAGCTTGATCCATGTGGGGTTTCTGAAGCAATTTTTTTCCACTATATTTGTGCTTTTGCCAATTGATTTTCTTTATCTTTTTTCTCTTGTTTTGTAAATTGTGTTGGCTCTTTCCTGTCATGTGCTGGTAATTTCTTACTTATTCCTTCCACTCACTGGAACAAATGTCTGAGCTTAAGGATGGAGAACAATTTTGGCCATTTATTTTCATACTTCAGCACTTTTTGAGTATTAGGATTTTTTGATGCTGTTAGGTATGCTTAAATGCCAATAATAGTTCTATATGTATAATCTATTTCTAGATGTGGCAACTCCCTGATCAGTCACTTGATGGCCCTAGATCCCTACCAATATCATCTAGCTAGACAGGGATACCACTTGTTGGTGCCTCCTATTCAGGCTGTCTGTAGTGGGTGGAGCTTTGACTATAAGAGGGGGCTAGGAGAGTGATAGGTATGGCATTTGAGTTCAGCTTTTGAGGAGTGGGGAGTTCCTGGTGTGTTTCTTTGAGAGCAAGGCCTATTCCTCTCACTGCTCTATATTTTCTAGAGGCCATTCCTTCCTAGGTACTACCTACCTGACTGGAGGTTGGTCTCAATTTAGAGGAAGACATTTTTGTGTTAGCATCTTGCTGATTTTTCTTAGAAGTTCACTGGAGAGGAAGCCTGGTCATTTTGGTGAAGGCAGCTCCCTGGATCCAAAGGCCAGGACACTGAGGTCTGTTAGAATTCTGTCTAAGAGAGAGACAGATCTGCTGGAGCAGTGAATCCCCTTCAGAGAGGATGTTTAGCTATTAGAGACTGATATTATTTTTGCTGGCAGGTGTTTTGGGGTTTGTTTGTTTTTTTTGTCCACCCCTCCTTGCCTGGAGCTGGCTGGAAGAGCACAGTTCCGAGCTTTACCATCAGCTCACTTCTTCAGAGAGGACCCATAGGTATAAGGAAGAAGGTGAAGAACTTTGAAGACCCTTGACAGGATCTTCATCCCCAAGCACAGGCTGGGTAAAAGGACAAAGCAAATGTGGATTCAGGTAGGAGTTTTCTATTTCTATTGGGACCCCACACAGAGTAGGATTTCCCCCAAGTACTGGACTTCTTAGACACTCAGAGCAGGAGTGGTAAGATTTTAATAAGGGACCTGAGCCAGAGACACTTACACAGCAGGAAGAGGACAGTCAGCTGTAATTTAACTAGACATTCAATTAACTTTTACAGAATCAGTAAAATATTATTTGAACACCCAGAACTGTGTCCCATGAATTTTGTCCCTGCAGCATAACAGCATCACAGATTACAGAGGGAATTATATACAAAGTTGGGCCATAGGCATCAGCTTCCCCCTACAGAAAGAAGCCACATCTTGGAGATAAAGGAAGGAAAAAAAGAAATCAGTGTAGACAGTCCCAGAAATATAAATTACTTTTGTGTGAACATGGAAAATATGCCCCTCCCAAGAAAAGGGTTAATATAAAGGGGCAGATTTTAAAAGCCCTAAGCGCGTAAATCCAGCTGGATTTACTTGGGTAGGGGGGTTACGCGCGCGAGCCTATTTTCCATAGGCCCGGCGACGCGCGCAAGCCCTGTGATGCGCGTATGTCCCGGGGCTTGAAAAAAGGGGCGGGGCGGTCTGGGGTGGGGCGGGGCCAGAGGCCTCCATTGGACCTCTAGGCCTGGGGATTGCGAGCCGGCCAAGTGAGGATTTTAGAGCAGTTCTGTATAGGCAGCGTATACATAAACTGAGTATCTTTGGTGTACGCTGAAAAGTGAATGATTTGGTTAGAAACTGGTTGAGTGGGACGTGACAAAGGGCAGTGGTAAATGAAGCTCACTCCGATGACAGGGGTGTTACTAGTGGTGTACTGCAGGCATTGGCCCCTGAACTGGTTCTTTTCAACATTTTCACAAGTGACGTTGCAGAAGAGCTATTGAGAACGATTTTGCAGATGATACCAAAATCTGTAACAGGGTAGACACACAGCAAGCTGAAGGAAAGGTCTAGGGTCTGGCAATTAAGAATTAATGCTAAAAAATTCAGAGCTGCAAAAACCTAAGGGAGAGTTACAGTATAGAAGGTGAAACTATTTGAGAGAAGAGTAGGATCTGGGGATGATCATGTCTAATGATCCTAAGGTGGACAAAGAGGTGGATAAGGCAATAGCAAAAATACAGAAAGGTACTTAAGCTGCATAAGGAGAGGAATGGTCAGCAGAAAAAGGGAGGTGAGATTTCATTTATAATAGTGCATATAGTTCTGGAGACCACTCTTGAAAAGGATATAAAGAGGATGGAGTCGGTCCAGAGGGTGGCTACTAAAATGGTCAGTGGTCTTTGTTGTAAAGAATACGGGGACAGATTTAAAGATCTAAACATGTACACCCAAGAGGAAAGGCAAGATGGGGAGACATGATAGAGACATTTAAGTTATTCCATGGTATCAATGCACAGGAGGATCTCGTTTAATGGAAAGAAGACTCTGGAATGATGGGTCATGGGATGAAGATGAAAGCAGAAGGACTGAGGAGTTATCTAAGGTATTACTTTCTTACAGAAAAGGTGGTGGATAGGTGGAAAAGATGGGCCATATGGTCTTGTTCTGCCATTATGTTTCTATATTTCTATATAAAGACAAAGTATTCATACACTCAAGCAAAACGAAAAGAAACTTGTTTAGTGCAATTAAGTGTCATTTAGCATATTTATTAAACAAATCCAAATACAGCAAATTCCTGACCCAGTTTATTACTGAGTACAAATGTCCAGATTAGATGGAAATGTCGCAATGACTCACACTTTTTGCAGAAATTAAATCTCTGTGATAAGGTCTTCTGGTGCAGCCAATCAGGACTGCTATTCTCTCTCTCCAGATACAATGATGAAATAGAGAGATCTGTCATAACTGAAATTATTGTGAAAACATGTAAAATGTCTGCCTAGCCTTTCCTTTTATTTACTTTTATCATATTCTTTGCAATGGTTTCTGCTTCACTTTAGATTCTGGAGAACCAGATACTATATATCTAGGAACTGAATGGATTTTTGAACTATGAGTGCATGCTTACTGCTACTGTCTTTTTGAAAAAGAAAAAATATTTATTTTATTTATTTATTTATTTATAGGCTTTTCTATACCAGCGTTCATTGAAAGACATATCATGTCGGTTTACATTGCACCAGGTTAGAAATACATCAAACAGGGTAGTTTAAACAGGGTTTAACATCAAACAGGAAAGGATGGTAGATTATTGCACGTTTAACATATAGAAAGCATATATAACGAAACCATAGATTATTGCACGTTTAACAGCATATAAACAAAAAACATAGAGTAATGAGCGTTTAGCGGTAGGGGGAGGTCATGGTTTCAGTTTGGTAGAGATGATATTGTTTGTTTTGATATTGAAGTAGTTTGGTAGAGATGATATTGCTAATTTGCTCTTACCAGTATTGTAGTCATCAAAGGCCAAAGACACTAGCACCATCAGCAGAGTAAGACAGAGGCCTGGATTTCTTAACAGGCACACTAGGCCAGTGCCTAGGGCAGCAAAAATATGGGGACAGTAGGCTAGATGAAGACTTACTACCTTCTAGCTGTGCAGAACTGTAATCAGCAGAGAATAGCCTTCTGCTTCCTGATCCAACCACGTCCCTTCCAGGCAGTCTACAGGGAACAGAAGGGGAGGGGTTGATCGTGGAGCTGATGGAGCAAAAGTGGAAGGCTAGGAGGGGCTGCGTGGGGGTCATTGGATGGGGCTTGAGGAGAGAGGCTGCAGGTTGTAAGGGAATCAGCTAGGGGATGTGTCTGTGAGTGAGATAGGAGAAAAGGGGGACGGGACCAGCATCTGTGTGTATGGAAAAATATTGGCTGAAAGTGTGTGTGTGTGTGTGTGTGTATATATGTGCCAGATTAGGTGGGGATTAGAAAGAGATAGAAGGGGGAGCAGGACCAAAGCACAGTAAGGAGCAATCTCCTGCACTCGGGCCATTGGCTGCCAGTATTCAAAATGGTGCCGATAGCCTTTGCCCTTACTATGTCACAGAGGCTCCCCCAAGACTTGCCAAATGTCACTGGTGGTCCAGCGGGGGTCCTGGAGTGATCTCCTGCACTCGGGCCGTTGGCTGCCAGTATTCAAAATGGCGCCGATAGCCTTTGCCCTTACTATGTCACAGGGGCTCCCCCAAGACTTTCCAAAAGTCCCTGGTGGTCCAGCGGGGGTCCTGGAGCGATCTCTTGCACTTGGGCTGTCCACTGCCAGTATTCAAAATGGCGCCGATAGCCTTTGCCCTTACTATGTTACAGGGGCTACCGGTGCCATTGGTCGGCCCCTGTCACATGGTAGGAGCACAAGATGGCGCCAGCCATCCATTGCTCCTCCCATGTGACAGGGGCCGACCAATGGCACCGGTAGCCCCTATGACATAGTAAGGGCAAAGGCTATCGGCACCATTTTGAATACCGGCAGCCGATGGCCCGAGTGCAGGAGTATGCTCCAGGACCCCTGCTGGACCACCAGGGACTTTTGGCAAGTCTTGGGGGGGGTCATGAGGGTGGGGCTTTTATTTGTTAATGATATGTTGCATTCGTGGGGGTTCGCCATACGTTTCAGAACCCCACAAATGCAACAAATAGGGACCTATACATTGTGGATTGCACATTTATTCAAAATAAATGCACATCCCTACAACCCCCCACCCTCCAGACCCCCCCAAAACTTGCCTAAAATCTGTGGTGTTCCAGCGGGGGTCCCAGGAGCGATCTCCCACTCTTGGGCCGTCAGCAGCCAGTAAACAAAATGGCGCCAGTGGCCCTTTGCCATTACCATGTGACAGGGGCTACCATGCCATTGGTCGGCCTCTTTCGCATGGTAGGAGCAATGGCCGGCCAGCACCATCTTAGAAACAGTCTAACTTCTGTTTATTTGCTGCCTTACTAACTATTAAAAGCACAAACACACAAAATAATATTCCCCAATATTGAACTTCACCCCAATACTTAAAAAAAAAAATTTCCCAAGCAAAACTTACTGATTCATTTCAGCCATCAGCAAAGTGATCCTCTCCTCTCAGTGCTCCCACTGTATCTCAGTATCTCAGTTCAGTTCACTTGCAAAATACTTCAGACTCCACCTAAATTTTGGCCAGAATAATAAGTTCTCGGTTAAGTTTCACATGAGCTCTGTTTTCCTTTTCTTTAGAGAAGCTGCTCCACTGTGTGCTTGATGAATCCAATGCAGATGCTTGAGATCCTATGCTCAGTTCAGCTGCAGTGTCCACTTGCTTCAGGAGATTAGAAGTCCCACTTCTCACAAAATATATATATATAAATTCCCTCTCAAATCTATATAAAATCATGACAAATCTTCCAAATTTCCCTGCAACTAAGTCATCCTAATACTGAATTTATGCAGATACTATTCTAAATACTGTCCTTCTAGCTATGAATGAAACAAAAGGTCAGAAAATACTTGAAACTCACACTCTTTTCCATCACTACGAAATAACAAACCACTTCTTTCTCGACACTGCTATATAATTACTATTCTACAGACTAAAACTGTGAGGAACACTCCCATCTATCTGCAACTGCTCTTTTCTTTGTGGTAGCAGCCATGTAGCTAGGGTAGGAACCTCAACTCATTGCTATATCCTTCTGTCTTTTCCTCGCTCTACCTGTCTGACATAAGCAAAAAACAACTTTTCTTTTATACCTAATTTAAAAAGTTCATTAGCAATCAATCCCCTGTTCCTCATTGGCTCTGGTCCAGGATTACACCCCAACTTCTGATTCCAAGAACTGCCATCTATGGAAATATCCATTTAATCCTAGCAATTGTAGCCAGGTCCACTTGGTGTCACTGCAGTTCAGGGGATAATACCACTGGCTTCTAGCCATAGCACCTCCCCTACCCTTGTAGTGGAGCCAGAGGGTAATTTAACATTTGCATAGGTGAAAAGGACTTCTGTAGGCTTCAAAGGAAATAATTTGCATTGGCCCCTCTCTGTCTTGACCAACAAAGCTACATCCAGTTAATTCACATGTCACCATTTGCCTTTACCGTTCTTCCCTGGCACTTTTTTTTACTTCAGAGAGTAAACAGGGGTTCTCCCCTTTACAATTTAATTCATCTTTGCTGATCAGAGCCAGAACAATATCTTACGCCTCCTGCTTACAATAGCAAGATTATTAAAAAAAACCCCAAAACTACTTATATATTTTTTAATTATTTATTTAAAGAAACCAAAGTAGACCTCATACTCAGATAATACCTAATAGTGCAGTCCATAATATTTTAGGAGCCTTACTTTCAATAGGTTCCAAAATAATTTTTATATGTATGAGTGCATCAAAGAAACTGTGATCAAAAAAAGCACATCACTTATCTTAATGCGAGTTGAACATACTGTATGTTGCCCTGCAGTATTTGTAATCCAAAAAGCTCTGCATCATTTTTTTTTTTAAACTCAAGAAGCAAAGCTTTTTGGATTACAAATACTGCAGGGCAGCATATGTTCAACGTGCATTAAGATAAGTGATGTGCTTTTTTTCATCACAGTTTCTTTGATGCACTCATACATATAAAAATTATTTTGGAACCTAAACCTATGATTATACTGAAAGTAAGGCTCCTAAAATAATACAGACTGAGCTATCAGGCATTATCTGGCTATGAGTTCTTTTTGGTTTCTTTAAATAAATAAGTACAAAAATATATAATTAGGTTTTTCTTGAATAATCTTGGTATGGATTAACCGGGAAAAAGTTGTGTTTGTGACTTGTCTCTCCATTTTTGAACTGGTGTTAGGTGTCCCTAGATTAGAACTAGCCTCCTCTAAAACTGACCCTAATGGGTATTCTTTTAGCAAATGATGAAGCATTTCCCTTTTTAAAAGATGACCAGTTCCTTCCCTCTATTGATGGCTTTTCAACAAGGAATGCATTCTTCCCTAATTATAAAGTGTCTCCACACCTCTGATGTCTTGTGGGATCCCTTCCCTGGATCCCTGAGTGCTACTGCTGGGGCTGGGGCTGAGGTTGAAAGCAGTCCTGGCCAGGGGTGTATCACATGCTCTCAATCAATTGTCTGTTGTAACAACTTGTTACTGGCGAGAGGGGGGGGGGAATATCTTATCTCCAGTAGGACTGTGTATTGCCTCTGCGGCTATGCTAGCTGCCTGCTGCTGCTTACTGGATATTAGAGATGTGAATCGTGTGCCAGATCGTCTTAACGATCAGATTCGGCTGGGGGGGGGGGGGGGTGGAAATCTGATCATTAAGATATGTGAATTGGAATCGTTTCCGATTCCAATTCACATTGCTAATTTTTTTTTTAGGGAGGCCCGCGCCGCTAAAAAAAACAAACCCCACCCGACCCTTTAAATCGACCCCCCCTCCCAACCCCCCAAAACCTTTTAAAATTACCTGGTGGTCCAGGGGGCCTCGGGGGGCCCCCTGGACCACCAGGGGCCCCCCTGAGGGGCTGATGAGTAAAGATGAGCCCCGAGAGGCTGATGAGTAAAGATGGCCGGCACCATCTTTAAAGATGGCGCCGGCCATCCAGTGCTCCTACCATGTGACAGGGGCTGGCCAATGGCACGGATACCCTGTCACATGGTAAGGGCAAAGGGGCATCGGCGCCATTTCGTTTTTAGAACAGCTGATGCCTGGGAATGGGAAATCTTTCCCCGAGGCCCCCCTGGATCTCTCCTCTCCCCGAGGCCCCCCAAGGCCCCCTGGACCACCAGGTAATTTTAAAAGGTTTTGGGGGGGGTCGATTTAAAGGGTCGGGTGGTTTTTTCTTTTTAGCAGCGCAGGCCTCCCTAAAAAAAAAGGGTCGGGAGGGTGGGGGAGGCTAAGGGGGGTCGATTTAAAGGGTCAGGTGGGTTTTTTTTAATCGGGCCATCGGCGCCATTTTAATTAGTGGCAGCCAAAATGGCGCCGATGGCCCGCGAGCGGGAGATCGCGCTGAGACCCCCCTCACTGGACCACCAGGTAACTTAACATTTTGGGGGGGGGGGGTTTCGGGAGGGTGGGGGAGGGTAAGGAATTGGTTTTAAAGGGTTGGGGTGGGTTTAGGGGTTGTTTTGGTGTGCCGGTTTTCCCACCCTCCCCCAAATAATTCCCATGCCCTATTTAACGATACAATACAAATGCCCCTGATGATAAATTGGGGGCATTTGTATTGTATCGTGCACTCTAATGATTTAGAACGATTTAAAAATTATCTGACGATAATTTTAATCGTTCAAAAACGATTCACATCCCTACTGGATATCACTCTATTAAGCATAACTGGGCTCTCCAAATCTACCTCAGCTATTAGATTTTCAATATTTCCTTTCTATTAATTCTTCAAATAGGTTTTACAAAGATCTGCTGCAGATAGTGGCCAGAAGAGAACAGGGAGTGCTATGCTGGCTATAGCTAATGGCCTCCTAATCCTCACCCACTGCCGCAGTCACCACCATTGAGTATGTCTCCTTCTATCCCTGCACCTTACAAACAGTAGAGATAGGAACAGATGGCTACTGTTCCAGCTTCTCAGCCAACCCTGCATCTCTATCTGGTTTTCCCCTCTTAAAAAAAATCCTTTTGAGCTAAGTAGAAGGGCTCATGGTCCTTATCCTAAGCCTCTCATCATAACCACTGCTACTTGTACTGGCCCCTGGTCTCTCTCAATGAAGAGTTTTCCCTCTTCCTCTCTCATTGTCAGGTTTGCTTCTTAATGTGAGTGACATGATAGAATTTATTAAAACAGGTCACTATTGGTAAGGACTTTGAGAGTTACAAATGTTTGTATAATTTAGTTAGGCACACAAAAAAAGCAGACCACTTAGTCATTTTTATTATAAACAGAGCACAGGGAGTGAACTGATGATGCTTGTTGAGTGAGTATGTACACTAAGAAAAAAAATGAAACCTAATACAAAAGTCACATACACAAGAATATAAGGTAGACATCTTTTCATAAAGAAAATGGAGGCTGCCTATATCACTGCATTGCATAATCGCTCCACAAGCTACAAGAAACATATAGAAAATCTGTTTGTATCTATCCTGCAGCCACTGGCACAGTGTCTACTGTAGTGGTAGTCTTACCTTGATGATATACACTGTCTCGCTCACAATTACAGCTATTTTTCTGCTTTTAGACAGAACCCCAAATTACAGTTAGACACAATTTTAGTGAGTGACTCTGACAGAACTTTTTGCTTTCTTCTGTAAATTAATTTAAATAGCATTTTTATAAACTTTTCTTTAATTTGGAAGTTTGAAGCAATGGACCTCAGAATCTCTACCTTCTTTCTCCGAGATCCAACAGAAGAATGACAGAGAACAAATGGTGACTGCTTAACATGCTCTTAGCTTTACTTTTATCTAAAAAAAAGTGATGAAAGTCATGACATGCCACCTTTCCAAACTTATTAATTTTCTACATGGTCAACTACAATCTCCTATTAAAGCTATTTTAACTCTTGAATTTACCAATTATTTCACTTAAAAAATAAGTATCTATTATTCTTTTTTATCTAGGTCAAATCAATCTCCATTTCCTGCATGCTAACTCCAATAATTAACTCTTCAACCAGAAATTCTGTTCTCACCTCTTTCTGTAGACTTTCTGATGCCCAGGTTGTACAGAAAAACATAGAACATAAAAGGTTCATTTGCTCACTCATTCTGCATATTTGTACATGTTTACTGTGCTTTATACAGGTCTTACTTAATATGTTTCTTCTTCCTCTCTCTGCCACTAAGGCTTCTCTGTGTGTATCCCATGCATGATTATCCTCCCCTCTACAATAACTACATGTAGTTGACCCTCCCCCAACTTTATGTATTATATTTTTTAATGCTTTTTAATTCTTTGCGCATATATTAATTCTTTTTTAATCAGGGCATCTTCTCCTTCTTCTTTCAAAACTGTCAACATACTTTCAATTAAAAAAAAAACAACTCTTTGCCATATCAATAAAATATAATGAGATCAATATTCACAAGAATTTGTCTGGACAAAACCCAAGCTTTACATTTCCCACACTATCAAGATGATAGATTTTACCCAGACAAGTCATTATCAGAGTAAAATTTAGCCTGATAAAAAAAGAGCAGTGTAGGGGCATTCTAGATGCGTGGCTAAAACTTAACTGGTTAGAGCCGATATACAGCACTACCCAGATACATTTAGCCAAGGGGTCCATATTTAGCTGTGGGCAGTCTGGGTAAGTTGTTCAGATAAACTAATCCAGATAATTTGAACTGTATTTACAGTGGCACGGCTGCACCACCTAATCTACCTGAATAAATCAAAGTTATCTGGATAAGTTTATTTGGAAAACTTTAGGAGCGATTTGCAGCGTGACCAGAGTTATGTAAATAATGCTAAATATCAGTGCATTAGGGAAAACAATTACTATGGTTGGCCTTGACCTGGGATAGGGTATTGCACACAGAGTAGCTTTGGGGAAACCATATTGGTCCTCAGGGGATTCAGGGGATTCATGAGAAATCCTGAATCCTCTGGAGGGTGCTAACAGCATTTAGATTGCTAGGAGGCCAAGAGGAACTACTGACCTGAACTGGAGAAATGGACTGGATTAAGCATTACCCGAGCCGTGAATATTATCTGTTTTGTTTGGACCTACAGTGCATCATAAGGGGCTGTTATGTTATTGCCTTATTACAGAATAAATCAGTATTGAGCATGAATACCAGTGTGATTGTACTGCTGGGACTTACAGCCTGACAATATGCCAGAAACCCAATACTCCGTCTTCTAGAGTTTAGCTCTCACTAGAGAAAAAAACTGCTTAGGTCATGCTGCTAAAGCAACCTGGAGGAACAGTTTGACCTGAAGCTTTTCTTGAATCTTTTTTTCTTCTTCTTCCTTTTGGAGATAAAAAGCCTAGCTTTTCACCAGTATTAGTGAGATAAAGATACAGTGTAGTTATTGCTCAGACTTGAGCTAGGATTTGATTTATCTTTGCTTATTTTCTGAATGTGGAGTGGAATTCACCCAGGTGCTGGGAGCAATTAACAGACTGACTACATTCCTCTGCACAAGCAAAGTGCCACACAAGCCTTTGTACTCTGAAGCACCGATCCATTCCTTGTTTTGGCACTTGCAAAAGGAAAAGACTGTGATTTTCAAGTGGAATTCTCCTACATACGTACTGTTATACACAATTTATCCTTGACAAGACCCTTGGTGCTCTGAATTTCCTTGATTAACACAACATTAAGAATTCTAGTGCCTCTAACATAGTCATAGGCAGTGGCTTCACTAGAGCAGTATCTGCTGCAAAGGCGGCTATTTATGGAGTAATCCAAGAACATGAATGATAAAGACACTGAGACAAGAGTGTCAGTGGCTAGAAACTGCACTACAAAGAAATTATCCAGCTCTCGATGGAAGCAGGGGCCCTTTAGAGGGTTACTGCATCAGTGTAACCTACACTTTGGGTTATATCCAGAATATTTTAATGGAGCAGCTATAAAATTATATTGGGTAGTAACCCTGCTCACAGAGGATTCCTTGAATCGGGTTACCATTCTGATGGAACAGAGGCAGGACTCAACCTGGGATACATTTCTAGATGAATTCACAAGAATGTTCTCAGACCCAATCAGAAGTGTACCACAGGCTGAGGCAAGGCGCGAGTTCTGTTCTCTCTTACGCAGCCCAGTTCCATTGGATACGAGCAGAAGTCAAATGGAATGATAAACTCTGCTGGCAACAATTTCATCTTGGACTAAAAGAAGAGATCAAGGATGAATTACCCCGAATAGAGCCAGTCCCTAATCTGGATGCATTAAGTGACACAGCTATTTGTATAGAAACACATCTAGGAGAATGCTGAGGAGAAAAAAAGAGGAGCTTTGGTAAGGCCAAGCCATCCTATGCCGAATGCGTTGCTCAGTACCTCTGAAAAGAATACTCCCAAGCCTATGCAAATAGGTGCTCTTCCCCCCTTGGAAGCCTGTCTCTGGGGGGTAAGCCCAGACAATCATAGCCTTGCTGTCTTTGGTGTGGTGATTGTGGGCATTTTATAGTGAGGCACCTTCGTCGAGAGGAGGCATCTCAGAGCATCAGGTCACCCCAGGCAAAAGAACCTCAGAAGGTCAGGAGCTGTTGGCCCTGACCATTGCTGCCCTGGTGCAGGCCAAAGTAATGAGAGCCCAGTCAGCATATCATTGGCGGGATCAGGGATTAATAAAAAGAGTGCAATGCACCATCACCACTTCTGCCAAACCGGATGCAATAATAACAGATGTCCAGAGGGCCCTAAGATGATGGGAGTCCAGGGAGACGGATCTCTGGGTCATGTTGCAAGGCTACAGGAAAGGATGCAGAGAAGTTCCAAGGAAAGATTAATTGACTCCAGTATGCAAAAGGGAAATTCATCAAAGAATTAATGCATAAGTCAGGGATGGCGAACTCCAGTCCTCGAGGGCTGCAAACAGGCCAGGTTTTCAGGATATCCACAATAAATGTACATGAGAAAGACCTGCATGCACTGCCTCCATTGGATGCAAATCTTTCTCATGCGTGCTCATTGTGGATATCCTGAAAACCTGGCCTATTTGTGGCACTCGAGGACTGGAGTTCGCCATCCCTGACACAGGTGGTACAGTGATGTGAAGACAAGTGAGGAAGAGCCTCCAGTGGGAAGCGGTGTACCCGGTAGATGACGCATACACAATGATATCTATATATCATATCATTGTGTAAAGAGAAGACAGTGACTCCTCAGTGTTGGCTAACCCAAAGTATGGGAGCCCCTTATTGGGGAATGATAAGCACCCAGAGCAGCAGGCAGCTCCAATATTAGGTTCTGCTGGAATTTATAAAAAACAAAAACCTGGAAAAATAAGAGTGGATAAAGAGCCCAGCCGGAGTTCCACTGACAAAGATAGTCCTGACACTAATGAACAAGTAGTAGATTTTGTGGCGAGAACAAGATTTAATTTTATCAGAATGGGAGTTCTCCCACATTAAATCAAAACTAGGATGTGCCATAAGATTAGCAGGGCCATTGCCATTAAGGCTATCAATGGCGCTGGCCTCCAGGGGCTACAACCCTAAAGTAACTTTTCCTTCTGGTTTTAATGGACTCTTTCGTTGTGATTTGAGGTTAACTAACTTTTTAGAATTTGAACATGCTTGAGTTTGCCTTGCAGGGATTCCAGATCTGGACTTGGTGCTGGTCCAGCCTGCTTCTGAAAGCAGGACCAAGTTGATACTTACAGAAGGTGCCTTACCACATAAAATTGTGTTTAATCACAGGAATCCTGTGCCTGATGTGTCAGATCAAGTCAAAGTGACCCTAAATGCAGGCAACCCTATAGCATGCCTGAAGGTGACCTGTGGGAAGGGCAAAAAAGTGCTATGGGTGATCTTGAACTTGGGTCTGCTCAGTCCAGGGCCTGTGTCCTGTGCATGGAACCATAAAATGGCTCTGGGAAAACCAGCCTTAAATTCCAGAAAGCCTGGTGTATGGCTCTAGCCCTGGTCCGACTCCTCAGGGGATTCTAGAGAAATCCTGGAACAATTGCAGGGTGTTCTCAGTATTTAGATGGCTAGGAGGCCAAGATGGACTACCTTGGAGCTGTCCTGGACTGGCGAAATGGACTGGATGAAGCTTTACTCTACCCTTGAGTGTTATCTGTTTTCTTTGGAGCTGTAGTGCATCATAAGTCAGGGAATGATGGCAGATAAAGACCAAAATGATCAATCCAATCTGCCCAGTGAGTTGCTTAGGGTAACAACTGCTGCTCCAGGAAGCTTACCTCCATGCAGAAATGTTACACCAGAAGTTAACAAAAGTTACCCCATTTCTTCATTTCCATCCTCTAGCCTTTAGGGATCCACAGTGTATATTCCATGCTCTTTTGAATTCCATTACCTTTCTTGTCTTCACCAGCTCTTCCAGGAAGGCATTCCATGCAAACACCACCCTTAATTTCTATGAAGAAGTATTTCCTGACTTTAGTCCTGAGTCTACCCCCTTGGAGTTTCATCTCATGATCCCTTGTTCTACACAGTTTCCTTTCCCTCAGAAAAGGGTTGATTCTTGTGCATCATTAATATATTTCTGGTCTTTGAAAGTCTGTATCATATCTCCCCTGTCTCTCCTCTCCTCCAGGGTGTACATATTTAGGTCTTCCAGTCTTTTCTCATAGGTCTTCCGGTGTAGACCCCACACCATTTTGGTTGCCTTTCTTGGATCACTTCCAATCTGTCCTTATCCTTTTTTAGATACGGTCTCCAGAACTAAAGACAGTATCCCAGGTGGGGGCCTCACCTGTGACCTGTACAGGGGCTTTATCACCTCCTTTTTCCTGCTTGTTATGCTTCTTTCTATGTAACACAGCATCTCTCTGACCATAATGACTGCCTTGTCACATTGCTTCGCTACTTTCAGATCATCAGCTTCTATCACCTCAAGGTCTCTTTTTGGTCCATGCACATCAGTCTTTTCCCCATCACAAACAGCTCCTTTGCATTATTGCACCCCAGATGCATGAGTCTGCATTTCTTGGCATCGAATTCCAGCTGCCAAACATTTAACCACTCTTCAAGCTCTCTTAAATCGCTTCTCGTTTTCTCTGCTCCTTCAGGCGTGTCCACTCTGTTGCAGATCTTAGTGTCATCTGCAAAAAGACAAAATTTACCTTCTAATCCCTCTACAATATCGCTCAAAAAGATACTGAAGATATGCATATCACGTGGGGATAACGAAGTTCAGGCATTGTGGAATGAAACTGATAATGCATTGCATTTTTCAGAGTGAGGGCCAGCTGAAAAAAAGGCACAAAGTGGGTAATTTTAAAATGCCCACATTGGTATAAAGACAGGGGGGTATTTTTCGCCTGCGAATTTTACACTAATTTTGAAAGTGAAAGTATGTACATCCTTTCTCTTTGAAAATGATTCCAGAAGAACTACCTGGACACATTTACTCCTGCTAATTTGTGTGGGTCATTCTTCTGAGAAAAATTACACTTATACATTTGAAAATTCAAAAGTACTCACATACGTGCAAATAGTACCTCCCCAGTCCCATCTCTGGAAATGCCTCTTTACACAGCATGTAGAAGCTCTACCCATCTACATTTACCTGCACATAGGACAGGCAGTTTTCCAAAATCCCATTTCTGTGGGTAAAGTACTATTTTACCAGTGGGAATGGCTCTGAAAATTTCCCTCTCTGATCTCAGTGTTCAAAAATATGCTAAGTGGGTAAGATAACTGGGCCTCTTTTGGGCAGTTACCTTTAGGAAAATATTCAGCTGACCCTCACCATCTAGGTTTTCAGCTGAATATTTGCTGAAGTCTATCTGGTCAAAGTTTGACCACTAGATTAATGAATTTGAGTTCCCAGACTTAACTTAGACAGATAATACTGAAAATCATTGCTTAGCGGTTAAATAAACAAAACCAAAACACTGGCAGATGATTTTCACCCCCGCCCCCACGCTCCGCCAGATAACAAAAAACTGTGTCGGGCACCAGATCTACCCTTTCCTGCTCCCCTATCCTCCTGCCTTCAACAACAAATTGTGCGAGGGATTCCCATTCCCTTTACCACTGTGAAGAAGTTTGCTCGAGGAGAGAGGGAGGGGCCAAAAAGTCTTCTTGTGGAATCCCTCCCCTCTCTCATGTGAACATTTTTATTTGCAGACGCTGGCAAATATCTTTCTGCCGGAAATTTCTCTTAAGTACCGAATTTGAGTGAATCAAAACTTTCATGAATATCCCCTAAGCAAAGTGAGAAAAGAACATAAAACATATGAGCACATGATTGCTATTTAAATGTCAGAATATCCTAATGGTTGATGATAGTTTATTAATATTTCTTATAATGGAATGCCTACAGAAGCAATTATGGTGTTGCTCTGCTGTTGATGCTCATGATCCTTTTTATTAGGTTGCCAGCCACACAATGGAACACAGCACTAACAAAAGTGTTGTCCACTTTGAGGAGAATGAGAAAGGAAGGTCATCCAGTAATTTGAAATGGATGATTCACATGATAGGCAGATGGTTTTGCTACAAGGTTAACATTAACAGTGGATTCACTTAAGCTCTAATTATTTTTTATTTATTTTATTTTATTTGTGCTTTTCTATACCGGCATTCACGGTTGGTCGTATCATGTCGGTTTACATAGAACAGGGTGTGAGCAATAAATTATAACGTACAGAAATATAACCTGAGTATAAACAGTACGAACTGTAACAAGTGCAAGGAAAAAAGAAGTTACAATAAACAGGGATGATTCGAACTGGGAGTAAAAGAAGAAGATAGTAGCTGTTTAACATAAGTGATAGAACGTTGCAGTTTAACATAAGTTTAACATAAGTTTAACATAAACATAAGTTTAACATAAAGTTTAACATAACATAAACATAAGTTTAACATAAGTTTAACATAAACAGTTTAACATAAGTTTAACATAAGTGATAGAACGTTATTCACACCATCGTTCGTTTATCACTGTGCTGCACTTTCATGCACCCAAAGTGAATTGTGTGAAGATTTGCCATGCAACAACAAGCAAGCTCTAACATGCAGCATTTGCAAAAGTAACAATCCTAGTGCCTTCTCGGAAACTGAAACATCATTAAGAGCTTTGGAAACAAAAAGAAATTAGATGAACAAGCAAGTCTTGTTAGGAAGGCTACGGAAGGAATCTACCTGTCACCAATTTTTATTTCTTATTTACTTTTATTTTCTTGGCAAGGGCTAAAGCATTGTACCTAGTAACATTTCCAGTTCTCAGACTATGTATCATAACAGATTATACCAGTCTTCTTTAGTACAAGGCCTGAGGGCCAGTGGGAGCTTCCATTAATCCTAAGTGCACTTCCCCGATTACTTCCCCGATTCTCCCTCTCTCATCCCAACCCTTTTGTACCTTCTCTGAAGTCTTGCTGCTGGTGCTGCCTCCATAATAGCTCTTCTGTTTTCTACCTGCACCATGTGTGGTTCTCCATGATTTTGAGCTGCGTAGTGCCCAAATTCCCAGTGCTATTCTCATGAGACTGTTTGTTGTGCTGGTGGACCCTTGTACCAGGGGAAGTTGACGCTACCAGTAGGGAGGAGCCCCATAGGTCCCCACCATCGGAAGGTGGATTGGGTGGAAACAGAGGCCCTGCTGAAGTTTCACCAATACCAGCCCATGTTCCCCTTAGGCTGAGCCCTCAGGTGCCATGGCCAGCTGGTCTTAGGTGGGGCCTCTGAGGAGGTAGAAGTCCAGGTAGATAGGGCATTGCAGGCAGAGTGTTGGAGGGTCAGTAGAGGAACAGCCAAGGGTTCAGAAAAGATAGTGAAGTGGGTATACAGGCCGAGGTCAGGGGCAAGCAGAGTAGCTCAAGTTCAAAAGTATAGGAAAAGGTCAAGGCAGGTGGTGAGAGGCACAGGGTCGAAATCCAGTCCGGTGTCAAGCCAAGATCAGTCCAAAGGAAAGGAAGGAGAAGGCGAGGATCATGGAACTCAGGAACTCAGCAACTAGCAATCCACTACTCTTGAGAGAGATGACCTATTGCCAAGGTGTCGGTTAGAGGAAGGAGTCAGTCTAAATAAGCCTGGAGTAGATGTCATCAAGGGGCATCCCCATTTACCACTGCTGGCCATTTAAGAAGGGCAGGATCGGTGCGCATGTGCACCTAGGAAGCAGCACGTTGGGGCTGGTGAGATTGTGGTGGCAGCTGTGCCCGAAGAAGATCGCCAGCACTCAGAGCTCCCACTCCATGGATGGTCCTCCCTGGTGTCGGGGAATGTCAAGGTGAGTGCAGCGTCTTGCAGAAGGTCGCAGGCCGCCAAGTGCAAAAGTACCACCTCTTCTAAACCCCCTTCCTGAGGGTTTAGGCTTTTTGGGTTGAGAGGCATGGGATTATCTAGGTTCTTGCCCAATATATTGGAGGCGGGTTCCCAGGTATTTTCCTCTGGGTTACACCCTTCCCAGGAAAGGAGGTACTCCCATCTCTTGCCATACTTCCTTAAGTCTAAGACCTCCCTTACTTGGTACATGTTGTTGTTTTCCGAGGCAACCTCCTGCGGCTGTGGCATCTTCTGAGATGGCCAAGAAAGTATCAGAGGTTTCAGGTGTGAGTCATGGAAGGAATTATGAATCTTCAAGGATGCAGGTAACTGAAGTTGATAGATTTCTGGCCCAAGTTGTCACAGCACTGTAAATAGCCTGATGTACAAGGGAGCAAGCTGCATGGATGGAATGCGAAGTCTAATATGACGTGTACTGAGCCATACCTTTTCTCCAGGTTTAAACTGTGGTATGGGTCATCGATGAAGGTCAGTGAACCTCTTAACTTTTAGGTCCACTCTCTGAAGCATCTGCAGAGTATGACACCAGAGTTTATGGAGTTCTTGTGACGTCAGTTGAACCACTGGTGAAAGAAATGTTAGAGGAAGAGGTAGAGGGGGAAGTAGTTGCTTACCATAGACGATTTGAAAGGGTGAGGAACCCATGGTGTGCAAGGATGAGAGTTATGAGAAAACTATGCCCAAGGAAGCAGGGCCACCCAGTTGTCTTGGCAGCTGTTGACATAAGCCCACAAGAAGTTTTTTAATGTTTGATTGGTTCATTCGGACTGACTATTCGCTTGCGGGTGGTAAGCTGTGGTGAAGTCCAACGTAAAGTTGAATTTCTTGCATACGAATTGCCAATATCTTGCAGTGAACTGAGTACCATGGTCTGAGATTATGTGTTTGGGAAGTCCGTGGAGTCAGAACACATGCTGGACGAAGAGTTGGGCCAGCTCTGGGGTCATGGAGAGACCAGGGAATGGCGTGAAGTGTGCCATTTTAGAGAAATGGTAAACTACTACCCAGATGACTGTATTGCCATTAGAGAGGGGAAGATCCACAACAAAGTCAGTGGAGAGATGATTCCAAGGTTCCTTGGGGGCGGGCAATGGCTATAACAAGCCGCAAAGTTGTCCCGTCAATGGTTTCTACTGCGTGCAGGTGGCACAAGAGTCCACATAAGCCCAAACATCCTTCTGCATGTGAGGCCACCAGTAGAATTGCTGGAGCAATGCAAGTGTCCGGGCTCGTCTAGGGTGGCCTCTGACATCAGGAATCATGGGACCATCTTAATACTTTCTCACAGTGCTTGCGAGGAACAACCATCTTCCCTGGAGGAACGGTCATGATGGAGGAGAGGAGAACCTGGGCCGGGTCAATGATGTGTTGGAGTGGTTCAGAGGTGTCCTGGGTCAGAAATGAGTGAGACAGAGCATTTACTTGGTCTTTTTGGCTGCAAGCCTGTAGCTGAGTTCAAAATCGAAGCGGGTAAAAAAAGTGACCAGTGGGCCTGCCAAGGATTCAGATGCTGGGTGTGTTGGAGGTGCTCCAAGTTCTTATGGTTTGTATAGATGGTTATACAATGTTGTACCCCCTCCAACCGATGGCACCACTCCTCCAGCGCTAGCTTGATGGCTGGTAATTCCTTGTCACCAATCCCATAATTACGCTCAGCTGGGGAAAATTTCTTTGAGAAAAAGGAGCAAGGATGCGAGGTTCCAGTGGAAGAGTACTGGCTTAAGACGGCCCATACCCCTTCAAAAAATCCATCCACTTCAATGATAAAAAGACGCTGTGGGTCTGGGTGATGGAGGCAGGGTTCCCGGAGGAAGGCGGCCTTTAACTCTTGAAAGGCTGTCACAACCTCAGGCGACCAGAGTTTGGCATTGGCCCCACTGTGGGTCAGGGCCATAAGCAGAGCTGCCAATTTGGAGAAGTTGCTAATAAAATCACGATAGTAATTAGCAAAGCCCAAAAATCTCTGTAGAGCTCATAAGCCAACAGGCCGAGGCCAACTTGTATACACTTTTTGTTGGGATCCATTTGAAAACCCCAGCTGGAGACAATGTAACCCAGGAACGGGAAGTTCTCTCTTTCGAACAAACATTTCTTGAGTTTCGCATGAAGCCAGTAGTCTTGGAGACGTTGAAGTACCTGGGGGACATCTTGGCGATGGGTAACCATATCGTTGGAGAAAACTAAGATGTCGTCTAGGTATATCTCTATGCACTATTAGAGGAGGTCCCAAATGATCTCGTTCATCATGGTTTGGAACACAGCTAGTGCGTTGCACAATCCAAACAGCAACACTAAGTACTCATAATGACCATCCCTGGTGTTGAAGGTCATTTTCCATTCATCACCATGTCGGATCTGAATTAAATTGTATGCTCCCCAGTGGTCCAGTTTAGAGAAGATCTTTGCTCCCTACAGGTGGTCAAATAACTCCGAGATCAGAGGCAAGGGGTATAACGGTCCTTCTGGGTAATTGCTTTCAAGCCTAGATAGTCTTTACATGGACGGAGGGTCCCATCCTTCTTTGCCACAAAGAAAAAACCTGCACCTGCTGAGGAAGTGGAGTGACAGATGAATCCCTTATCCAGATTTTCTTTTATATATTCTGACATGGCCTTTGTCTCTGATAGGGACAAGGGATAAACCCTTCCCCGAGGAGGCTTGGCACTGGGTAGCAGATCTATGGCTCAATCAAACTCCCTATGAGGAGGCAAGGTGTCAGCTCTCTTTTTAGAGAAAACATCTGTGAATTGCGCATACTGCAGAGGAAGGCCAGCTGGAACAATGGGTGCTGTAAGACATTGCTGGATTGCTATCTTCTCTAGGCAGGAAGCATGGCAGTCAGGACCCAATGAGGACAACTGAAGTGATGCCCAATTGAACTGCTGGGAATGTTGTTGGAGCCAGGGTAATCTCAGGACCATGGGATGAATAGCTTTATCAATGATGTGAAACACCAGATGTTCCACAAGTAGGGATCCAGTACGGGACTTTAATGGAGCCGTGATGTGGGTAATTCTTCCCAGCAGGGAATCCCCTGAAATAGAAGAGAGGGCCAAAGGAACCGGGCAGAAAAACATAGGAATCTGGAGGTGTTCCACAAGAGCCTTCATGCAGAAGTTCTCTCTGGCCCCAAAATCTTCCAGAGCTATCGTGGTGAAGTCCTGGTTACCCACCGATAGCGTCACTGGAAGTGTTAATGGGAAAGCTGGGGAGGTGAGGCCTAGGATCAATCACCCACTGAGTTCTAGGCCTGAGAGTTTACTGGCCTTATTGGATAGCGAGCTATTAAATGACCTGCCTAACCACAATTAAGACAGAGTCCAGCCTGGTGGCACCAGAGGCATTCTTCTAGGGTCAGCTAGCCATGGCCCAGTTGTATAGGTTCCTCCATCAAAGTTCCAGAGGAAAAGGGGGGTTCCAGAGGAGAAGAGGGATGCCGAGGGTGGTTGGCGACAGCTGTACATTTCTTGGAAATTTGTAACTCTCAGTTCTACTCCTGGAGTCAGCGGTCAATCCACCTGGAAAACTCAATGAGAGAGTCTAGGGAGTCAGGCAGTTCAAGAGCCACCAGTTCATCCTTAAATTGGGATGATAATCCATCCAAGAAGATGGAGCAAAGACAATCCTCTCCCCAATGGAGTTCCGTAGCCAAGGTCCGGAATCCAATGGTGTAGTAGGAGAGGGAGCGACTGCCATGATGGATGTGGAGGAGATCCGAACCAGAAGTTGCATGATGGCCCAGGTCATCAAACATGGTCTTGAAGGATGGGGTTGGAGCGCTCCCACAAAGGAGAGGCCCAGGCAAGGGAGTGAATGTAGGTAGTCTTAGTGGCATCATCTGGAAACCAAGCAGATTGAAGACAAAAATGCATGTTGCACTGGTTGAGGAAATCCTGACAGAGATGCGGTTCCCCGAAATAATGGGGAGGAGCTAGAAGCGGTATGACGGAGTGCAGAGGGGCCACGTGAGCAGCAGGAACCGGTGTAGATGGGGTCAATATTCCCATGGGAATTGAGGAGTCCAGGCGGGCGCTGAGGTGCCCCATTGAGGATGCAAGAGCTTCAAGAAAATGCTGCTGTTCCTGAATTTTATGGGCCAGGCCCAGAATGACCTGCAGCATGGAGGCCTCCACCGGGTCCATGGACTTGGCAAACTGTTGTGCTGGTGGACCCTTGGACTGAGGGGGAGTTGATGCTACCTGTAGGGAGGAGCTGCACAGGTCCCCATCATAGGAAGGTGGAGCAGATGGAAGCAGAGGCCTTGCTGGAGCTTTACCATTTCCAGCCCATGTTCCTCTTAGGTTTTGCCTTCAGGTGCTGGGGCCAGCTAGTCTTAGGTGGGATCTCTGAGGAGGTGGAAGTCCAGGTAGATGGGATGTTGCGGGCAGAACACTGAAGGGTCAGTAGAGGAACACCAGGGGTTTGAAGAAGAGAATGGGTATACAGGCCAAGGTTGGGGCAGGCAGCGAAGCTGGAGGTTAAAAGTCCAGGCAAAGGTCAAGGCAGGTAGTGAGAAGTACAGGGTCAAAATCCAGTCTGGTGTCAAGCCAAGATCAGTCTGAAGGAAAGGAAGGAGAAGGCAAGGTTCACAGAACTCAGGAACTCAGGAATTGGCAATCTGCTACTCTGGAGAGAGATGACCTATTTCCAAGGTGTCAGTTTGAGGCAGAAGCAGGCCCCATTTCTTGCTGCTGGCCCTTTAAGAAGGGCAGGATCGGCATGTGTGTGCACCTAGAAAGTGGCACATTGGGACAGGTGAGATCGCGGCGGCAGCCGTGCTGGCAGAAGGACACAGCACTCAGAGCTCCTGCTCCGCGGATGGTCCTCCCCACTGTCGGGGAAAGGCCGCAGGCTGCCAAGCATAACACTGTTGGAGCATGTGAGGAGTTTGGCTACCATGTGGAGTC
This sequence comes from Rhinatrema bivittatum, assembly GCF_901001135.1. Classification (NCBI taxonomy): domain Eukaryota; kingdom Metazoa; phylum Chordata; class Amphibia; order Gymnophiona; family Rhinatrematidae; genus Rhinatrema; species Rhinatrema bivittatum. The sequence goes on along the minus strand of NC_042615.1, from coordinate 436,079,005 downwards.
GGAAGAAAACAGAGAAGCTGTTTTGGAGGTGGGACTGGCAGCCAGAAATAATGAAGACCACTGATATACAGGGAAGCAAGAAAACTGACATCCCACCTTGGGGAAAGATGCAAAGACCAACTCAATAAAGTGAGGGGAGAGCTGACTTAGAGGTGAAGTAGGTGAGAATGGGATGGTGAAAGCAGACTAGTGGGTGGAGGTAGAGAGCATGTAGGAGGGAGGAGCTGAAGAGAGAGTGCTGGTAGGGAGAATGTGTTGGGGAAGATAAGCTGGAAGTGGAATGGGTGGAGAGAGGGGCTAAGGAAAGGGAGATAGAAAATAGGATGATAGAGAAAATATATTAGGGGAGACAGGCCTAGGGGAAGAAAGAGAATATGGAAAGCAGACTTTATTGTAGTTTCATAGGTCACTCTGAATATGCCTGAGCAGCCAGGTTGACCGCAGAACTCCCTAGGCTGGCTGTGTCATTGGAGGGGCAACCACCCTCTTGCCCAGGGTGCTTATCACATTGTTCAGTGATGGTTTTGGCTCTCACGCTGAAGTTCTTTTGCCAAAGTTGTCTTTGCTTGTAAAATAGTGAAGATCACTGTATTATGTGGTTAATTAAGGCCCTGAGATTACTTACTTAACTGAAACAATTAAACCCATGGCCTCTGTACTCTAAAAATTCAAGCTGGGGGGGCAGAGATGGGAGCTGACAAAAACATCATGCAAAAGTCTAACAGCTGAATATTTCCCAGGCTAGTCCAAATATCAACTGATATTCAGATATTTATGAGCCTCTAGAATTTTGCAGAATCGCTGTTCCTGTGCATAAGTTCATACAAAGTGCGTTTGTGTTACTTATTTCCCCAAAGACATCTCTGAAGCTTCCAGTACTGAAGGTACCCAGTCAGAAAGTATATAATGAATGCAGTGTCTGCACGTGGAGGGGAATGAATGGTGAGAATAATGGTGAGTCTTACATCCTTTGTGGAAATAAGAGAACACTCTGTGCATCTACTGTAGCCTGTAGAAATAAGAAAAACAAAATGCTGGGCTTTTTGGAGTCTTGAAGGCAGGCACTTCACACATTTCTGAAGAGCTGCAGTAGTTGCTCAAGAGTTCTTGCACACACAAAAAAGTATTCTCTACTATGACTCAATCGAAGTCTCATTATTTTAAAGTGGATCTAAAATTCATAATATACAATATTCACAACTATTAGCTGCAGAGAAACTAAGTTAAATTCCTATTCCAGTACTAGGCCATGTATAGACAGAGTTAATTATACAGACAGGGCTTTTTAAGCGCTTGTCCTAAGCTCCTCCTTCTCTAAAGTCTTTCTCTGTGAAACTCAGCAAGAAGCTGAAAACAGGTAAGGTTGGTACATTGTGAAAGGATTTAGCAAATCAATTTTGTTCTTCTTATATATCTTAACTTTCTTTTTTTTAACAGTGTAGACTTAACATATCAAGCATTCTCTCCATGAGTCACTTTAGAGGTCTATGGACTAAAGGGTGTTAGTGTTACCTAGCACCCATCCATAATGCATGTGTTATTTACTCGCATGTTAGCATTACCACATGGAAGCAGTAACATGCATGCAAATGGCCAACCACCTAAAACTTATGCAGATGTTCTCATTAAGAACTAGATATACTAATGTTGGAAAAGTTAAATACACCTCAGAAAATGTAGTTAACTTTAATAGCCTTAGTAGGCTGCATTAACCTTTAAGGGCCCAAATGTGCCTCTACCCCTCAAACACCCATCCAAAGACACTCATGAGCCTCTCTGCCCATTGATGCCTCTTCTCCTTCCCGCACACACAAAAACGACAATTGGCCTGCTGTTCCAAACATACCTCCTTACTGTCCTCGAAGACAATGATGGGCCTCTTGGCCCTCCTGTAACCTTCCTCATCCCTTCAAAGACAACGATGGGCTCACCCATAACACCCCAATCCGCCCCAAAGTTATCAATGGCTCCTGAAGCCGTGACTCCTGCAAAAAAAAAAAAAAAAAGAAGAAATATATATATATATATATATGGACTCTAGCTCCCTCTTGTAATCCACCCCCACTCCCAGCCCTCCAACAGCACACACAAATCTGGCTTCCATGCCCCCTTTACCCCTTCATCTGTAGTTCAGAGTATAAACAATGTCACGAGAGAAACCATTTCCTTCTGCTGATGAAGCATCAGGGATATTTTTGATTGTAAGAGGGTGTCAAGGATGAATAGGGGACGGATTATGGAAAGATGTCTGGAGGACAACATTTGATTTGGTTGGATGGGGGCAGAGGAGAAGAAGGGCGGCTTTGCCAGAGAAAGAACACAGGCCAGATTTTTTAAGTTTGAGCTGGTGGGGGATGGGTTGAGAGGGGCTCCTAGGACCAGATTTTTGTTTGGGGAGTGATGAGTGGGGTTTTTTTCTTGGCTTGCAGGGTCATTATTCTCTATGGGATGAGAGAGAAATGTTGGGATAGTTGCAAAAAGAGCTCAAAGGCCTAATATTTTCCCTTTTACTGTGCCCACTCTCTTATAGCACTTAAAGAGAAAGGTATACACCTTTCAAAAGTTTTTCTAGAGAACAGTGATATATCAAAACCTGGAGCTTTGACCTCTGTTTCTGTGCTTTAATCAAAGGATATACTGAAGAATACTTGGAAAAGGTTGCATAGCAACAGAGTAGAATAAGCCCACATTTTTGTAGTCTAGAGCCCTCCCCATTGTAGTTAGTAAAGGTAGCTTGTGGAAGTTTTAGGAAACATATTAAAATTATTGAAAATATCTCTGCTTCTGAGAACTATTTCCCAGTTTTGTGGAAGAAAGCAGTGACTCATCCATTCTTAAAAAAGATGTCACTTGATCAAGAGGCACCGATAATTATAGGCCTGTCTCAAATATTCCTTCTTGGGGAAAATGATTGCGAGTGTAGTTGCAGTACTATTAGAAAACTTACTGAATGAGTTAAATTATTTAGGTCCTTTGGAAACTGGATTTCATTCTGGTTGAAGTACTGAAACAACTTTAGTAGCCATTATGGACAGCCTTTGCTGAGGTACAGATAAAGATAACTGTATAATATTAATTCTGCTTGATCTATTTTCAGTTTTCTATATGGTTACAGTTTTTTTATTAAATCAATTAGCAAACCTGGGAAAAGGTGGACAGTTTTAGACTGATTTTGCTCTTTTTTTTTTTTTTTTAGGAGGACCAGCCTCAGACGAGGGCAGTTCTATAATGAAGCAGGGAGAGGCGGCCGCTTCAGGCGGCAACATTTGGAAGCAGAAAAACTGCCCCCCCCCCCTCCAAACTCCTCTAACAGCCACCTCACTCTGCTGCCAAAACAACAAAGGAGCCCGTGGGCTTCCAGCAATGTTCCCTCTAAGCTGCGCGTGTGGCGGCTGCATATAACTTTTCTGGAGACCGCGCATATCTTTTCTATCCCCACGCAGTAAGACCAGCAGGGCCATGGTGGAGCTCATCCCACCACGGCCCAAAGTACAGATGAGACCCCCAAAGCTCCAGGTGCCCGCAGTATTAATAAAAACTCACAAGAGAAGCACTTTCTCTATGCTGATCTCGCGATGCACGAGCATGAAGGAAGTGCTAGCTCCGCAAATTTTTTATATCACGGGGCCTGCACAGAGAAGGTAGCAGAACAGGCTTTAGTGCCAGTAGCAGCGATTGGCTCCTCCCTAACAGCCATGAAGTACAGTGAGATAGGCTCCTGGCAAAAGAAAGAGGGGCCTTCCTTAAGTATGTGCATGTGTGTGTGTGTGTGTGTGTGTGTGTGTGTGTGTGTGTGTGTGTGATGAACGGGTGCCTGCCTGGGGGATTGTGTGTGTGTGTGTGTGTGTGTGTGCGTGTGTGTGTGTGAGAGAGAGAGATTAATGGATGCCTGCCTGGGAGTCTGTGTAAAAATGGGTTCCTGCCTGTGGGTCTCTCAATCTATCTGTGTACGTGTGTGAGAATGAATGGGTGCCTGCTTGGGGGTCTGTGTGTGGGTGTGAAAATGAATAAAAGCCTGAATAGGGGTGGAGGGAGCAGTGTGAGAATGAATGGGAGTCTGCCTGGGAAGTCTGTGGGAGCTTGCTTGGGTATATGTGTGAGAATGAATGGGAGCTTGCCTGTGTGTGTATGTGTGTGAGGGAGTCAGTGAGAGTGAGTGCATGTGTGTGTATGTGAGAGAGCATTTGAGAGGGATAGCCTGTGTGTATAAGACAGCATGTGAGAATGAGAGCCTGTGTGTGAGAGAATGAGACAGCATGTGAGAGAACCGGTGTTTCTGTATGAGAGAGATAGCATGTGAAAGTGAGAGCCATGTGTAAGCCACAGCATGTGAGAGTGTGTGAGAGAGTATTTGAGAGAGAGAGACAGCGTGTGAGAATGAGGAACTGAGTGTGTGTTTGAGGAAGGAAGGGAAGAAGACAGGTAGAAAGAGAAACAGAGGGGGAAAAAAATCCTATAAAAGGAATTGGGAAAATACCGAGAAAGGGAATGTGGAAAAAAAGAAAAGCCTGGGACTAACCAATTAGATAAATAAGATCACACAACAAAGATAAAAAAAAAATTATTTTGAATTTTAGTGATTGGCATATGTTATCTTTGGGAATGTGCATTACATATTTGTATTTTGTCCTTTCTTCAGTATTCCACTGTTCAGAGTCTGGTTTCTCAGGATTTCAATTTTATTTTTGTTGCCTGTTTCTCTTTCTAATTTGTAGTCCCTTCTTCTGTATTGGGTAAAGATCTGTCTGTGTGCTGCATGTGTGACTGAGGTGCAGTATGTCTACTGGCATGTAGTTTTTCTGTGGGGCTTTGGAGCAGTAGGTGGTGTATTAGTGTTCTAAGGCATGGTACAATATTTGCATTTCTGCCGAGTCATAGATAAGGCTGCTGCTGTTTGAGTCCTGAGATAGTGCTGGTAAGGTATGGTATGGCAAGGTTCTAGGTTTCTTTTTTTTTTGCAGGGGACTGTATTACCTCTCAAAGTCTTTGGCAGTGAAGGGTTTGCAGTTACTGAGATGAGTATGTGTGTGGCAGAGGAGGAGTATTGAGTGAGTATGCATGTGCGTGAGAGTCTGGGTGGGGAGTGAATGAGAGGCATGAGAGTGTGTTTGTATTTGTGAGAAAGAGCGTGTATGTGTGAGAAAGAGTATGAGAGTGATTATGCAAGTATGTGTATGTAAGAACGTTTGTATGCATGCTGCTCCAGTGTTCCCTCTAAGGATTGGGCTGCTAAAAGCAAAAAATTGATAGACTAGTGCAACCCTAGTGATAGACTTTTGGCATCAAAGAAAGAGGTGCTCACAATGTAATGAAACCAAAAATATTTTCTCAAGAGGAAACATTGGCTGCCAGTGGAACGGGTAGTACAAGGATAGAGTGAACCAGGGATCGCTGGGGGGGTTGCTGAGTGAATGAACTGGGGAAAGTGAGGAGTTCTTGGGGTGGGGGTGGGGAGTGAACAAACCAGGGCAAGGGGTTCATGGAGGAGGGGGAGAACCAAGGTGAGTGAAGGTTTTGAGTGAGGAGTGAACGGGGTAAGTGAGGGGCTCATGGGATTGGGGGAGAAAGTAAACCAAGGAAAGGGGTTTGTGGGGCAGGGGAGGGAGGAAGTGAAAGAGGGAGCGTGAGAAGATTAAAAGGGCTTTGGAAGGGGGCATAAGAGAAAGAGGGCATGGGGTGTAGTTGGGGGTGTCTATAACTTCCTTCCTTCAACCTCATCTCAATCGTCCCTTCTTCACCTTTATCTCTATTCCTCCCTCTTTCCACCTTTCCTTATTTATCACAATCTTCCCACCTTCTCTTCCACTCTCATCCCCGATACTCCCTTTTTTCCCATCTCCCCATCTCTAATCCTCCCTCTTTCTTCCTACTCCTTCTCCCCACTCCTGATCTATCTTCCCACCCCTTCCTCTTATCCTTTCCTTCCATTCCTGATCCTCCCTGAATCCCCCATCCTCTCCTTGATCCTCCTCTGTCTTCCTCCATCCCTTACCTCTCTACCATTCCCACCTAAAAATTCCTTCATTTCCCTTCTCTGCAATCATCTGTCTTCTCATTCCCAGACCCCTTCTCTTCCTTCCTCCCCAGCCCCAATCTTAGTGATTTCCTTTTCCTTTAATAAACAACCAAATAAATTAACTAGACACAGAAATGTCAGAAAATGACTTTATATGCATAGAGTAATAAAAAATACATTATTTAATTTGCAAATATATGCAAAATTATGCAAATTTGCCATATAAGTTCTGCAGGATTTCGAAAAATCTGCCACAGAATTTTCCAACTCATACCACAGAATCTTGAAAAAAATCATGGGCTAAGACACAATGCCCTATGGTGGATTTGTAACTGGCTGAAAGATAGGAAACTGAGAGTAGGACTGAATGATCATTTCTTTGAAAGGAGAAAGGTAAAGAGTGGGGTGCCCAGGGAATCTGAATAGGGAACAGCACTTTTTAATATATTGATAAATGATGTGGAAAAGGGAATTATGAGTGATGTTATAAGATTTGCAAATGACAGAAAATGATTCAAAGTAGTTAAATCACAATCCAATTGTGAGAAATTACAAGTTGACTTTGTGAGACTGGGTGTTTGGACATCTAAATGGCAGATTAAATTTCATGATGAATACATATAAAGTGATGCATATAGGGAAGAATAATCCAAACTATAATTACACGATTGGTTCTGTAATAGGATTCACCACCCAGGAAAAGGATGGTGAATCAGCTCAGTGTACAGCAGCAGCCAAAAAACAACCAGCCAGAAAAGCAAATAGAATATTATTAAGTAATGTATTATAATAAAAAGAATGAAAAATAAAACAGAAGATATCATAATGCTCCTCTTTATTGATCCATGGTAGGAATGTGCATCTGATGTTTTTTTCATGTCATTATCTGTCAAATTTCACTTTTATAATGCTTTGGGAGGTATTTATTTTGAGTTTCTCTCATTTCATAGTTAGGATGCACTAACTTCATGTAAGTGCGCACTAAGTCCTGTTAGTGCGCACTAACCATATTTCCTAATTTTGGGACTTTGGGGCGCACTAACTCCGAAATGAGGGAAACATGAAATAAATACCTCCCAAACCATTATAAAAGCAAATTTTTAATCCTCTCATTCTCCCTCTTTCACTTCCTCCCTCCCCTCCCTCCCCTCCCTCCCCTGCCCCACAAACCCCTTGCCCTGGTTCACTTTCTCCCCCAATCCCATGAGCCTCTCACTTACCCAGTTAACTCCTCACTCAAAACCCTCACTCACCCTGGTTCCCCCCCTCCTCCATGAATTCCTTGCCCTGGTTTGTTCACCCCCTCCCCCACCCCAAGAACTTCTCACTTTCCCCAGTTCATTACTCATCACTCCCCCAGTGATCCCTGGTTCACTCTCTCCCTGTCCTACCCGTATCCGCTCACTCACTAGCTCCTATTATTTTAAAACAGGAGGAGGAGGATGGCAGGCTTGCACTAGATGTTAGTGTGCATTAAGTCGCGTTAGTGCGCACTACCTTGTTTTCTAATTTCGGAGTTAATGTGCCCTAATAGGACTTAAGGCGCACTATCTGGTTGTTAGCATGCACTTACTAAAGTTAGTGCACACTAACAAAACATTTTACCAATAAGTTAAAAAGTGTCAATTGGGGAGCAGTTCGTTAGCTAGAGGTATGGTTCTGCATTCCCATTGGCTGTCTCTTACTGAAGGAGACAGCTGTCTCTTACTGAAGGAAATATGGTTCTGCATTCCCACTGGCTGTCACTTACTGAAGGAGACAGCTGTCTCTTACTGAAGGAAGTATGGTTCTGCATTCCCACTGGCTGTCTCTTACTGAAGGAGACAGCTGTCTCTTACTGAAGGAAGTATGGTTCTGCATTCCCACTGGCTGTCTCTTACTGAAGGAGGCATGGTTCTGCATTCCCACTGGCTGTGTTGTGCTTGACTCCTCAAGAAGGGAGGAGTTACCAATCTTGTTGTGATCCACTCCTCCAGAGGGGAGGAGTTAGCAATCTGTTAGGCTTGACTCCTCAAGACGGGAGGAGTTAGCAATCTGTTATGATCTCCGGGAGGAGTTAGCAATCTGTTAGGTATTGGTTCCTGTAGAAGGAAGGAGTTAGCGAACTGTATGCTCAGCTCCTTTAGAGGGAGTAGGAACAATCTGTTAGGGTTTAGACTGCAGAGTAGCAATCTCTTATGAAGCTGTTGCTGAAGACTCCTGATGGAGAAGGGACTAGCAATCTGTTACCAGTGGAGTGCTTGGAGAAGGCACTCAGCTGTAGAGGAATGTAGATAGGTGAATCCTTGGGCCGATGGCAGATGACTACGCCCCCAGGAGGATATCCTGAGAGGGACCACCGGCTAGGCTTGGGTACGGAGACAGACACAGATAATTATTTTATTAGACAGGTTAGTAGAACCACCAGAGGTGGCAGTAGTGAGCTGATATGTCCAGCAGGGCTGAAGTCCCTCAGGTACTGGAACAGCGATCCCAGGGTTGAGCTGTAGAGAAACTATAGATAGTGAGTAGATAGGGTATGCTGTGTTCATAGCCAGAACTAGATGACAAAATCCACATAAGGTCTTTAGAAAGCTCAGTAGCTGGAAAGGGTTAGGCCCTTGAGGAGCGAGTACCTGGTTCCAGGGAAAGCTCTGAGAAAGCGATGGTAACTCACAAATGTCTGTATCTGCGATAGCTTCCAGGCAGTAGAAAAACTTCAGAGTGTTCAGGAACATGGGCCCTCGAGGAGCAAGTACCCCTGGTAAGTCCGAGGAGGCAGAGTAGCTTGGCCGAATCCTTGCTAACTCGATTAGTTAGCGAATACTGAGACCTTTTATATTAGAAACGGATGACATCAGCTCGGGGAACGCCCCCGAGGATTCATGCCCTTGCTGGTACATCAATCGGAGCGCGTGCGCGTGCCCTACATCATCAGGAACATGGCGGATCCGCAGCATCGTGCCAGTCCGGGGACGCCGGAGGGAGACGGCAAGAAGACACTGTGGCTGCTAACCATCCATCAGACCAGGAGGGAGTCGCCACAGAGGTAAAGAGGGCGGAGTGAGGGCATCGAGCAGCGACGGACGCAACAGGCTGTCTCTTACTGAAGGAGACAGCTGTCTTTTACTGAAGGAGGTATGGTTCTGCATTCTCACTGGCTGTCTCTTACTGAAGGAGACAGCCAATGGGAATTCAGAACCATACCTCCAGCTAACGAACTGCTCCCCAATTGACAATTTTTAACTTATTGGTAACATTTTTTGTTAGAGTGCACTAACTTTAGTTAGTGCATACTAACAACCAGTTAGTGCGCCCTATGTCCTATTAGGGTGCACTAACTTCGAAATTAGAAAACTAACATCTAGTTAGTGCACACCAAAGTCCCATTAGTGCTCATTAAGCCTGTAAATAAGAAAACTATAGTTAGTGCGCACTAACACAAAACACGAAATTCCACAAAATTTCATCAATGTTTTTTTGTTTCGGGGCATTCCCAAAACATGACAAAATAGATAATTTCGTTGCCATTGTCTATTTCATTTAAAATGAATGCACATCCCTAATCCATGATGTTACTGTACTTTATTGTTTGCAGTTCTGGTCACCCCATCTCGAAAATGATATAGTATAACTAGAAAATGGCAACCAAAATAATAAAGGGAGTGGAATGGCTCCCCTGTGTAAAAAGGCTAAACAGGTTAGGGCTCTTCATCCTGGAAAAGAGACATCTGAAAGGAGATATGATAGAGGTCTATAAAATCATGAGTGGGGTGGAACGGATAAATAGAGAATGGTTGTTTACCCTTTCCAACAGTATTAATACTAGGGATGTGCATTTGTTTGTGACAAAATAGGAAATATAGACGATATTTACTATTTAATCGCATTTCGGAGGGGTCGACGAAAATTATGTGCGGTTTTCTTATCGTTTTTGGGGGAAGAAAGAGCATATTTGTATCTGATTTGTATCTGATACAAGAACTTCGGTATATAAAAATTAAAAATAAATAAATAAATAACATATAAAAAAAAACCCCAAACCCAAACCCACCCCATCCCTTCAAATTTAATTAATTGCAAACCCCCCACCCTCCTGACCCCCCCAAGACTTACCGAAAGACCCTGGTGGTCCAGCAGGGTCTTGGGAGCGATCTCCCCCTCTCGGGCACTCGGCTGCCACTAATCAAAATGGCGCCAGTGGTCCTTTGCCCTTACCATGTGATGGGCTATCGGTGCCATTGGTCGGCCCCTGTCACAATGTAGGAGCAATGGATGGCCTGCGCCATTTTTTAAGATGTTCCTTTCTACTCTACCTTTCCGGGCATGCCACTGTCGTGGTTCGTTACCAGCTCATGGGGGCTGTATAGGGCACCTCGTGGTACAAGGCCTACCTTCATCCCTGCGGCACAAGTCTCCAGAAGGCTCTTGTTTTTAATTCCAAGGCCTGTTCCTGAATTCTAAGTTCCGTCTCTTGAATCCTGAGTCTTGTATCCTGTCCCGGTCTTTGGAGTACCTTGTCTGCCGCCATTCATGCCCAAGACTCTGCCAGAACCTGCTCCGCTCCAGCAGAGTCCACGACCAGCCACAGGTGGCTGTGTGGGGCACGCCTCGGTGCAGGCCTCTCCTGAATCCTCAACATGTTCTGGCTTCAAGTTCCACTGCTTCGCCTGGAGTCTGCTTCACCCCTTCATGGGAGTTCCCAAAGGAAATCCGGAAAAAAATCTATCTCACTGAAACTATTTAGGGGACAACCATCTAGCAGGTTATGCACGAAGAGGAATCTCTTCAAAAATAAAGTTCATGATGAGGCTGGACGGCCTCACCAGGGAGTAAGAAAAACTGCACCCTCCGTGTTCCGAGGTTAACTAAAAAATGACCACACTGAATATATTAAAAATGGCCTCACTAAATAGGGTCAGACAACCAATCCCAGCTCTCCAGGTTTGGAGGGGCTGAAAAGGATGGAAGGCTGACAAAGATGTAGATTCTAAGCAGGGATCTAGGGTCATCTAGTGGCTGAACCAAGGGGGTGCCACATATATGTTTATTTATAACTTTAAAAAAAATCTAAAGATTGGTTAAGCAAGGTTTCCCTTTTATAAATATCATGTTGACACTGTCCCCATTAAACATGTCTAGCTATATGGTCAGTAATTTTATTTTTAAATATAGCTTCTACCATTTTTTCTGGCACTGACATCAGGCTCACCAGTCTATAGTTTTCTGAATCACTCTGGAGCCCTTTTTAGAAATTGGCATCACATTTTCCACCCTCTAGTCTTTTGATATTATGGCTGTTTTAAATGATAGCTTACAGATTGCTAGTTACAGGTTTGCAACTTCATGTTCGTGTTCTTTTAGGACTCTGGGTTAGATGCCATCCAGTCCTGATGATTTGTCACTCTTTAGTTTGTCTATTGATCTATTACATCCTCCATCATCTCAGATTTGTTTTAGTTGCTCAGAATCATCACCATCAAATAATTTTTCAGAAGTGAGTACATTCCTAACATCCTCTTCAGTTAAGACAAAAGCAAAAAATGTATTCAGTTATTTAGTTATTTGCTTATTCTCTTTTAGCATCCCTTTTACTCTTCAATAGGTCTATTGTAAGATTAAACAATGGCCTAGATACCTTGATTAAGTGGACTAAGTCTAACAAATAAAAAATTAATCCTGCTAAGATTGAGGTCCTATTAGTAGGTAATAAGAGTCAGAAGAATTTGGGCATTTCCATCATTTTACATGAGCCTATCTTATCTTTTGTATATGAAGTTTGCAGTTTAGGCATGATTTTAAATTTATTTTTAGATATGTCATCACATGTTGTGATTGAATATAATTAGCCTTCTTGCAATTACATCATATTTGAAGGTACCCATTCTTTGATGCTAAGAATTCTTCAGCAACTGCATGGATTGATTATTGTAATGATCTGCTTATTAGAAATGTGCATTTATTTTACCCAAATAGGTAAAATGCAACATATCAGTCAAATTTTGGTTGGATTTGTTGGAAATGAACCCCAAAAAATCAATCTATCAAAAAATATGCTAAATTATTGAAGATTTTTGGTTTAGCAAACAGAGGGGGTCATTTATCAAACTGCGGTAAGGCGTTTTCGCTATTGAGGGTGCATTGTAGATTTACATGGAGAGCTAAACATTTTGTAGTTCCTCCAATCCCATCACAGGGTGATTTCCATGACTGGTGCCAAAAAAGTTCCATTCAGCTGTAACATGAAAGTCATTTATAAAAGTATGTCAAAGCAAGATGAGTCATAAGCTACAAGCATAGGGGCAGATTTTCAAAAGCTATGTGCGTAACCCGAGAAAATCTGCCCCTGTGCGTGCCGAGCCTATTTTGCATAGGCTTGGCGGTGGGCGCAAGCCCCGGGACGTGCGTATGTCCCAGGGCTTGCAAAATGGGGTGGCCTGGGAGCGTGGCCGGGGTGTGGCGGCGGTTTGGAGGCAGTCCGAGGGCGGGGTCGAGTGCTCCGGCACAGCGGCCTGTGCCGGGGCATTGCACGCCAGCAGCTGGCCAGCGTGCGTAAGCTACATCTGCCTTGGGCAGGCGTAACTTTTGGAGCAAAGGTAGGGGAGGGATTTAGTTAGGGATGGGGGGTGGGTTAGATAGGGGAAGGGAGGGGAAGGTGGGGGGGGGGGGGCCGGAAAAAAAGTTCCCTCCAAGGCCGCTTCGATTTCGGAGCGGCCTTGGAGAGAATGGGGAAAGCCATGCGGGCTCCCCTCGGGCTCGGCGTGCGCAAGGTGCACATGTGTACACCCCCTTGCGCGTGCCGAGCCTGGATTTTATAACATGCGCGCGGCAGCGCGCGCATGTTATAAAATCGGGTGTAGATTTGTTCGCACCAGGTTGCGTGAACAAATCTACGCCCATGTGTAGATTTTAAGATCTGGCCCATAGTGAGCACAACAAGCTTTGCCACACTGTAAAATTTGACATCTCTAGCTCATTTGTGTGTTTCATAGCAGGGTGCCAAAGATGCCTCTTTTTAACATAGCGTACCCACCCATGCAAATAATGCATACTGTGGGTCCTGAATTCTGACCAAAGCAAGATCGGGTCCAAAATGAAAAGGTGACTTTTGTAGAAAAAAATAATGCTCTTTCAAATGACATAAAAAAGAAAATATTTAAAAACAACACAGTAGAGATATTTGCACCTGAAAATTGGCAAAAATTTGCATAAAAAAGTGGCCGTGTCTTTATGTAACTATATCTTTGCTTTCAGTTGCCTGTAAAGCCTCTTAGTGCAAATCATATACATATATGCCTTGGGCCATGTTCTGGTCCAGTCAGAACCTGAATCAAAGTATGGGGCAGGAGCAATGAGGAGACAAAGTAGGCCTTAAATTTCTTTTGTAAAATTTTTCTCATACCTTGCTAGTCCATAATAAGGGAGGCAAATTCACGTTATATTCAAGGCTTTGCACTGGGACTTATCACCAGGGGTTGTTCTAATCCGCAAAATTTCAGGCCCCTGAGAGGTGTTGTCAGGCTGCAGCACCTGGACAAAATGGCCATTTTAGGTTGCGCAGAGCATGGTGCTCAGAGGTGACTTCCATTCAACTGCCTCTAGCTCTCCAACCAATGGAAATCCAGGTGAAAAATTTAGTCTAGTTTTGTTTGAGACCCTAGAGAACATCTGTGCAAAATGTTGTTAGATTTGGAGGAGGCTGAGCCTGGACCTCTGGTCCACTTGAGATGGAAGGACCCACATGGCCATATCTTTTACAGTCATATGCTTTACAGCTGCAAAACAAATTGACATTGGTTTTAGGGCTAGGCGGAGCAATTGTGGAACTGGAAGCTGGTGGGGCAGGAACAAATGGGAATTAGTCCTGCCTTTCTCTTTGAGAGTGTCCCACAGAAATGATAAGTGTGGGGGGCTCGGGGGGAGGGGTTGGCGAAGGACAGGCAGTTTCTTTTTCTTTTCAAAATTTTTTTTTAATTTATTGTTTACTTCACTTCAAGAAAATGAACCAAAATAATTATTAAACAAAATGAAACCTAAAATAAAAGAACCCTGAATTGGAAAACAAAGTGAACCTAAATGAAAAGATTATTCCTTTGCACTCTACTGCTTATAGATTTGTCTCAAAAAGTCTGTACCATTTGCAATTGGTACAGGAGACTACTGCCTCTTTTCTGTGAACAGATTACTTCTGTATTAAAGGAGTTTTATTAGCTGCTGATTCGCAGTAAATTTAAGACCCTAATCCTTGTTTTCAAAGCACCGAAAGATCTGGGCCCCAACTTATTTGTTACAGGAATTCTCTCTGCATAATACAACTTGAGTTTTAAGATCAGACTCTGAAGCATATTCCTGTTTTCCTTCTGTTAAATAGGATAAACTGGTGAAGACTCGTTCTTACGTCTTTTTCCTTTGTTGTCCATGTCCTTTGGAATTCATTGCTAACAGAAGCCCATGGATGTATAATTTTTTTTTTAGATGTTTTATTAAGATGTGTCTTTTTCTTTTTAACTCTTTATATAGAACTATCAGGATTAACATACAAACAAACTTGCATTAAAAAAGCAATTGCATGAAGAAACATTAATAGGAAAAATGAAGCAAATATATTGCAGTTTCATACAGAGAACCACAACAAAACCAGGGGGAACTTAAATAAAGGGAATAAATAAAGGAAAAAGTAGAAGGAATAAATGTCTTCCAAGAAGACATTACCACCTAGTAATAACATAGAGATGCTCCATACACCCACCTCCTAACCTAAACCCCACAAAGTCCAGAGGGACTGTTGTGAATCAAGACCAGACTGCTCCAGGGTCCTTCATACCACCACTAGGAAGATACAAAATGTTCCTGATGGCAGGCATAGTCTTCTGTAATAAACCTAAAATAACTCCCATGTAAAATTAAAAAAGTTCCTCTGGGGATATCATGGAGATAACAGGAAAGTTTAAAACACGCAAATTAGAAGATTTCTGAAAAATTGCCCAAGTTCTGCATCCTACAATGGAGAACTTTCAATCCTGCACAAGTGCCACCTGAACAGCAGAAAGCTTATCCACAGATTGAGAAAGTGGGGCCATTTGCTGAGAGTGATTATCCAGAGAACTATTGAGAAGCTGTATCCAGCCATTTAAATTATTCACAACAAGAGATAAAGGTCCATAGAGGACAGAAATATTCAGGTACTCTCCAAGGTGATAGCAAGGGCACTGGGATGCAGGACATCATGACTGAAGCTCAGGGCCGGTGCAAACAATTACTGTGCTCCCCCCTCTCCCCCTTTCATTTATTCTCTATCCTGATCCTACCAAAAAAAAAACAACAACCCAGCTCTCTTCAGTGATACAAATTTTAAAAACTGACACCCCCTGCCCCAGAACCCTGAACCCATGGCTGGTGCAAGGTTATTAGGTGCCCTAGACGAACCTTATAGCCTAACACAACACATCCTCTGCCCCATTCCACACACACAGTTAAGAGTTATGCATTTATATTTTACATGAAAAATACCAAAGTACAGTATTCTGAGTTAAAAATATCACTTATATTTTATTTACAAGCACTGCTGTGATGCCAACCAGAAATCCCTGCATAAAGATACTTGGAACCCATATGGTATTAGCCCTATTGCGATGTGTGTTGGTGTAGGCTTGACCCTCTGAAAGCCTGAATACAATAATACACTTCCTATTAGGAAAATGCCTCACCTCAGTCACACGTGCAGAACATAAACAGACCATCTCTAAATACAGAACAGAGCAACCATAAAGTAGAAACACAAATGTGCAGACAAAAACTGAACTGGAAATCACAAGAAGCCAGACACAATATGCAGTACAACAATGAAAAAACCAGAACCCTCATCATTCCTCAAACATCAAACAATAAAATCAAGAAATCAAATAAATCCATAATACAGCAGCATTTAATACTGTAAATCATAACATCCTACTAAATAGATTACTAAATCATAACATCCTACTAAATAGATTAGAAGAAATAGGCTTAGGTAATAAAACAATCAAATGGTTCCAATCATACCTAGACAACAGATACTACCAAGTGCAGATAAAAGATGTAATGTCAAATAAAATAAAACTTCAAACTGGAGTCCCACAGGGATCAGCTTTATCGGCCACCCTATTCAACATATACCTACTACCACTTTGTCACCTTCTAGCTGGTCTAAACATCTCACACTACATTTACATTGATGATATCCAAATAATCTTACCCATTGATGATACAATCGAAAAGACCCTGAACATAGCTAATATGTATCTGGATATCATCAAACAATTACTGAACCAGATGGAACTAGTGATTAACATATAGAAAACAGAATTCCTACTCTTGGAATGCAAAAACATTGAAATCATCCAAAACCCTATCAAAAACAACCAAAAAATTAAACTAACTGAGAAAGTGAGAAACCTCGTAGTAATAACTGACACAGAACTGAACCTAAAACAACACATATCATTAAAAGTAAGGGAAGGATACGCCAAATTCATGACCCTCAGAAGACTAAAACCTCTACTGACAAGTAACTTCCGTTCAGTGTTACAAGCTCTTATTTTCGCAAGCACGGATTACTGTAATGCCCTCCTACTTGGTTTACCATACACAACAATTAGACCACTCCAAATAATGCAGAACACGGCCGCCAGAATTCTGACTGGTAAAAGTAAAAGAGACCACATCACGGAAACCCTGATGGAATTACACTGGCTACCCATTGAGCAAAGAATACCATATAAAACCCTTTGTACAATACATAAGTTAATACATAATGAAAATGCTGATTGGCTGAATACAGCCCTCCACGTACACGTCCCTAACAGAAACCTGAGATCAGCTAATAAAGCTTTACTGTCCATCCCCTCAATCAAAACAGCCAAACTAACCCAAGTAAGGGAAAGAGCGCTCTCCTTAGCAGGTCCTATGCTATGGAACTCCACGCCCATCGAGATCTGCTTACAAAGAGACATCAAAACCTTCAGAAAACAATTAAAAACATGGTTATTCAAACAGGCATACAACAAAGAGAAAGGAGAGTAGAACACTGGAAAAAAGAAAAGCGATTGGCAGCACACCCTAAACACACTACCCAAATCAACACGAGTACATATTTTATTTTAATCTTTAATCTCAAATATCTAGAATAAGATGACATAGTTTCTCTTTTATTCCCACTCAAAATAAACGGACACAACATAAAGTCTTGGCACATGTATAATGATAGAATTCATAATCTTTTCCAATATTAACTACTTAACCTCTCCAATACCATCCTAAGAGGTCTTGACAACAAAAAAGGATACCTTCTGATTCTTTTAGACCTCTCTGCAGCCTTCGACACAGTGGATCATAAAATTCTTATCTCATGTCTAGAATCCATTGGACTAGCTGGCAAGACTCTTAGTTGGTTTACATCCTTCCTCAATAATAGACACTTCAAAGTTTCTCACAACAATTGCTCATCAAACCCCATCCCCCTTGAAACAGGTGTGCCACAAGGATCAGCACTATCACCCATCTTATTCAACATTTACCTTACCCCTCTTTGCCATCTCCTATCTAGACTCGACATGTACGCCGATGACATACAATTCCTCATTCCAATTTCCTCCTCAATAGAAGATGCTATGTCTAAAGCAGCTTCACACCTAGACACAATCAGAAACATGCTAATTCATCTCAAACTATGTCTAAATACCAGCAAAACTGAATGTATCCTAATTGCCAAAAAAAGTTCTGATCATAAAACAATTCCTCCCTTCCACTTTGATAAGACCCTCGTCCATCTTAAAGAGAGCGTTAAAGACCTGGGATTTTGGTTAGACATTGACCTAAACTACAAAAAACACATCGCTACAAAAATAAAAGAAGGCTTCTACAAACTTCAAATATTAAAACATCTAAAACCTCTGCTTCACCCCCTCAATTTCAAAACCGTCCTACAAGCCCTCTTATTTTCCAGTCTGGATTACTGCAACTCCCTTTTGATTGGTCTCCCTAAATCTTCTTTGAGACCCCTACAGCTCCTTCAGAACGCTGCAGCCAGAGTACTAACAGGTAAAAGAAAAACCGATCACATTACACCTGTTCTCAATCAATTACAATGGCTCCCTATTGAAAAAAGAGTAGAATTCAAAGTTCTCTCTATTCTTCACAATGCTATATACAAAGCAGATTACTCCACCTTTGATGACATCATTCACTTACATTGCTCTCAACGAACAACAAGAACGACTAGTAAAATCCAACTTGTGATTCCCTCACTCCCACAGGCCAAATTATCCTCCACCAGAAACAGAGCCCTTTCCATTATTGGCCCTAAACTTTGGAATTCATTACCTCATTTCCTCACCAATCAAGAAAACTTAAAATCATTCAAAAAAGACCTAAAATCCTGGCTACTCAGCCAATCTTTTAAAGACTGCACTCAATGAACTTATAGTACATTAACATAGCCTGCTATCTTTCAAAATCTCCTTCAATCAATCTCCCTGTTTCATGATGCAGATGTCCTCTGTTTTTCAATGTTCCCAGATATCTCTGTTCACCTACTCAGGGTTTCCACCCTGTGTTATCCTGTTATACTCATTCTCCTTGTTATGTCTTTGCTCATCATTGTTAATTTTTGATATTTTTAAATTTCAAACATCGTTCAATGTAACACGTTGTTCTGTATGTAAACCGGAGTGAAGGCAACTCTGCTATACCTCGGTATATAAAAAATGCTAAATAAAATAAATAAATAAATATTAATATTTGTGCCTTATTGTAAACCGTTATGATGTTACCTAACTTAGTGACGGTATAGAAAAGTTTTTAAATAAATAAATAAATAAATACTAATAATATTTTTTCAAAAAAAGCTGATGACTAAAAGATCAAATAATTAAAAACTCATATACAAGTTTTTTTAAATGTCCCAAACACCAATAAAATATTTCAAAACAGCAGACACAGCAAATAACACCTGAAAAATAAAACTAAAAAGGATTTTAAAGATTCACGCTCTCCATACCTGGGAACTTTTGATTTCCAGCCACTCTGGGATTGTCGTGGAGTGGGATACACAAACTTTTTCATCTCTTATATACACACACACGCACACACACATATACACACACAAGCTCATACACACATATTCTTCTTCTCAGACAAACCCACAGATGTCTCCAGCTCTTCTTTGGTTGGGATCTACCAGCAGCTTCAGGCCCTCACCTTCATTTCAACTGCTGGTAAGTTGGAATCCACCTGCATCCCCCATTTTCTCTCTCTCTTTCACACACACACCCATCCTAGGCAGCCTCCCATTCACATACACAAAAACACACCCATTACAGGCAGCCTCCCATTCACATCCACACCCACCCATTGCAGGCAGCATCCCATTCACACACACACACACACAAACACACCCATCTCAGGCAGCCTGCCATTCACACTCTCACAAACACATATGCAGCCCAGGCACAGGCAATCTCCCATTCATACACCCACCCATCCAGGCAACCTCCCATTCACACACCCACTCATCACAGGCAGCCTCCGATTCACTCACACACA
This sequence comes from Rhinatrema bivittatum, assembly GCF_901001135.1. Taxonomy (NCBI): domain Eukaryota; kingdom Metazoa; phylum Chordata; class Amphibia; order Gymnophiona; family Rhinatrematidae; genus Rhinatrema; species Rhinatrema bivittatum. The sequence goes on along the minus strand of NC_042615.1, from coordinate 436,059,429 downwards.
CATACATTCATTCCTCCTCCACTGCTACTGCTGCTGCCTGCCTGTACCTTTTACTTTGTGGAAAAGAACCCTTCTGCAGGTCTTCTTTCTATGCTGGCACTGAGGTAATTCATCACTCGTTGTGCTAGCACTTCCTGCATTCTCATCTTGTGAGGATACAGGAAGTTGTAGCACCATGAGTGTTCAATATCGTGATGCCAGCACTGGAGGAGAAGCTGCAGAAGGGCCTCCTCTTTTTCTGCCGCCAGTGGAATTGGGTTCAACGGTGGCACCACGGACCTCCTTCCGCTGCTGGTGGGATCGGGTCCACCGGCAGCACCATGGACCTCCTTCTTCTGCCGCCAGTGGGTCAGGACCATTGGTGGCAGTACGGCCTCCTCTTCTTCTGCCGCCGGTGGGATTGGGTCTGCCGGTGGCAGCATGAGCTTCTCCCTGCTCCCAACACTGCCCCACCGGGTGTGCAGCCCTGTACAATTGCACGGTTGCACACAGGGTGGCGCCGGGCCTGCTGAAACTGCTATAGACATGAAAAGTCTAATGGCAGGGGCCAAGGCCTGAAGTGGAGAGGAACTCAAGAAGGAAGCCCATCACTGATCCCAGGACCGGAAATTTCCATACCAGCACAGATAATCCCAAGTTTCAGTTCTAGCAGAGTCCACAGAAACAGATGTACCTGGCATCATTGCACCCCCTTCTCTCCAACACGAGCCAGACACCACTAACTCTGGAGGGCATACTGATAACGCTGCCGTCAGAGCTGCCAGAACACCTGGCACATCGGGGGAGGCTGAGAGTGAGTAGGGAGAACTCCTTGAAGCTTCCCATTTTTGCTTAACCATGAAGAAACAGAGCAAAAGGTAAATGAAAGACTGAGCAGTATCAGAGCTCCTCTCTGTATGTCTTCTTATGCTGTCATCTTGGATTGCCCCCGATTAAAACATGACTTTGACATTCAGCTATTATATGTAAGTTCTTGGACCATTTAGTGAACATAGTCCACATAGTTGCTCCTGTCTATGCTAATCTATCTGACGATATTTCCTAGTTCATAGCTGAACAAGGTTGACCACCTTCTATGTTAAGAACATAAGAAAATGCCATACTGGGTCAGACCAAGGGTCCATCAAGCCCAGCATCCTGTTTCCAACAGTGGCCAATTCAGGCCATAAGAACCTGGCAAGTACCCAAAAACTAAGTCTATTCCATGTTACCGCTGCCAGTTTAAACCGTTCCTTTTTTAAACACAGCTATACTAACTGCACTAACCACATCTTCTGGCAACAAATTCCAGAGTTTAATTGTGCATTGAGAGAAAAAGAACTTTCTCTGATTAGTTTTAAATGTGCCACATGCTAACTTCATGGAGTTCCCCATAGTCTTTCTATTATCCGAAAGAGTAAAAAAACCGATTCACATCTACCCGTTCTAGACCTCTCATGATTTTAAACACCTCTATCATATCCCCCCTCAGCCGTCTCTTCTCCAAGCTGAAAAGTCCTAACCTCTTTAGTATTTCCTCATAGGGGAGCTGTTCCATTCCCCTTATCATTTTGGTAGCCCTTCTCTGTACCTTCTCCATCGCAATTATATCATTTTTGAGATGCGGCGACCAGAATTGTACACAGTATTCAAGGTGCGGTCTCACCATGGAGCAATACAGAGGCATTATGACATTTTCCATTTTATTCACCATTCCCTTTCTAATAATTCCCAACATTCTGTTTGCTTTTGACTGCCGCAGCACACTGAACCGACGATTTCAATGTATTATCCACTATGATGCCTAGATCTCGTTCTTGGGTAGTAGCACCTAATATGGAACCTAACATTGTGTAACTATAGCATGGGTTATTTTTCCCTATATGCATCACCTTGCACTTGTCCACATTAAATGTCATCTGCCATTTTGATGCCCAATTTTCCAGCCTCACAAGGTTTTCCTGCAATTTATCACAATCTGCATGTGATTTAACTACTCTGAACAATTTTGTATCATCTGCAAATTTGATTATCTCACTCGTTGTATTTCTTTCCAGATCATTTATAAATATATTGAAAAGTAAGGGTCCCAATACAGATCCCTGAGGCACTCCACTGCCCACACCCTTCCACTGAAAAAATTGTCCATTTAATCCTACTCTCTGTTTCCTGTCTTTTAGCCACGAAAGGACATCACCACCTATCCCATGACTTTTTATTTTTCCTAGAAGCCTCTTGTGAGGAATTTTGTCAAATGCCTTCTGAAAATCCAAGTACACCACATCTACAGGTTCACCTTTATCCACATGTTTATTAACTCCTTCAAAAAAGTGAAGCAGATTTGTGAGGCAAGACTTGGCTTGGGTAAAGCTATGCTGACTTTGTTCCATTAAACCATGTCTTTCTATATGTTCTGTGATTTTGATGTTTAGAATACTTTCCACTATTTTTCCTGGCACTGAAGTCAGGCTAACCGGTCTGTAGTTTCCCGGATCGCCCCCGAAGCCCTTTTTACATATGGGGGTTACATTAGCTATCCTCCAGTCTTCAGGTACAATGGGTGTATACCATCCAGTCCAGGTGATTTACTGCTCTTCAGTTTGTCAATCAGGTCTACTACGTCTTCTAGGTTCACCATGATTTGGTTCAGTCCATCTGAATCATTACCCATGAAAACCTTCTCCAGTACGGGTACCTCCCCAACACCCTCATCAGTAAACATCGAAGCAAAGAAATCATTTAATCTTTCCGCGATGGCCTTATCTTCTCTAAGTGCCCTTTTAACCTCTCGATCATCTAATGGTCCAACTGACTCCCTCACAGGCTTTCTGCTTCGGATATATTTAAAAAGGTTTTTACTGTGAGTTTTTGCCTCTACGGCCAACTTCTTTTCAAATTCTCTCTTAGCCTGTCTTATCAATGTCTTACATTTAACTTGCCAGCGTTTATGCATTATCCTATTTTCTTCTGTTGGATCCTTCTTCCAATTTTTGATTGAAGATCTTTTGGCTAAAATAGCTTCTTTCACTTTCCCTTTTAACCATGCCGGTAATCGTTTTGCCTTCTTTCTACTTTTCTTAATGTGTGGAATACATCTGGATTGTGCTTCTAGGATGGTATTTTTTAACAATGACCACACCTCTTGCACACTTTTTACTTTTGTAGCTGCTCATTTCAGTTTTTTTCTAACTATTTTCTAACTATTTTTCTATTTTTTCTAACTATTTTTCTCATTTTATCTGGCTGTTGCCATGATTCTTCCATATCTTTACCCTGCATCTTACTCTCTTCCCCATTCAACAGGCAAAGAATACTTCCCACTCTCAGCTATTGAAGTTTAATTGATGAAGAATATTGCTGCTTCTCCCTAGCTGGATACCAAGAAACATGAACAGAACAAGCTGATTATTGTCAGTGATACCATGGAACATGGGAGCAGCCTACTGGAAGCCATCTGCACCATAGTGTGGCAGAAAATCAGATCCAGCAGATTGACAAACCATCAGAAATAGATTGCATATAATTCCATACAGGGTGGCTTGCCCATAAGTGACCTCTGCAACTGTATTTCTCAGCATTTTCTGAAGGTTTGCACAGTGATCGACATAACAATTTACCTATTCTGCAAGAAACTATTTGCTCAAATTGTAATCAAAGACATGTCCAATGAATTCAGAAACAGCATCCTAAGGAAGTACATGACCTACCAGTATATGCTCTACAAACGAATTCCAAAACACATACATGTGGAACCACCCAAAATGCTTGGAGACTTACCTCACAACTATGGGTACTGGTGTGTCATTGTTTTAATTGGCTTATTTTGTTTTGTGCTGTTATTATCGCTTGTTATTCATCACTTTGGGGACCATCTGTTAGGCTGACAAGATGGGTTACACATGTTTTTTTAAGAAAAGAAAATAAATGGGCATAAGGAGGATTATGAGATTGCATTTATTGATTTATTTAAAATATGTATAGCCCACACTATTTACAGTCCTAGGTGGGTTACATACATAATAAAAAAACACAAAGTACTGAACAAACAAGATGTTTCGCTCGGGGGTGGACCCTTGTCCTGAGGCAGTGGAGAACTGCCTCCTGGTAGGAACCAGGAGGCAACTGCCTCCAGGGAGCGGAGCACTGGAGGAGACAGAGACTAGAAAGAGCTTCACCACTGGAAGCTCGTAGGGACCCGGGTCTCTTGGATTTAGGTGGGCCTCGCAGGGTCTCCTGGGAGAGTGGAAGTCCGGCATGCCCACAGACAGAAGGGGAGCGCAGTCAGGTTCGAGACTGGAGGTCAGGTGGAACAAGGAGGACCAGATTAGCGTTGGTGATGACAAGGCTAGGAACAGTGCCAGAATCTAGAGACGAGGTCAAGCAGGCAGAGGTCAAAGTCCAGGAGTCAGTCCAAGAAATGGTCAACAAAGCAGAGGTCAGATACCGGAGGTCAGACGAGGTCACAGGCAGGCTGAGATCAGGAGGCAGATGGCAGGCAGGCAGGTCGAGGAACAGACTGGAGTCAGAAGGCAGGCAGCAGGCAGGCAGGCAGGTTGAGGAACAGACTGGAATCAGAAGGCAAGCAGCCGGCAGGCAGGTTGAGGAAAAGACTGGAGTCAGAAGGCAGACGGCAGGCAGGCAGGTCGAGTAGCAAACCAAGGTCAGTACCAGAGAGTCAGTCCGGATGTACGACCTGGGAAGATGGACAGATGATCAGGAACAGGAAGACGCTGGAACTAGGATACAGGAACAAGGCACGAACAGAACTGGAACAGAAGGATCCTGGAACGAGACTTGGAACACGACAAGGACAAGATTCAAATGCAGTGACAATTTAGCAGAACGCCGACCCGATTGCCAAGGCAAGGAAGTACAAGCAGGGACTTCCTTATAACAAGGAATCAATCGGTGCGCCGCGGAGCTAAGACCCGCCCTTGGCCCTTCAAGAGGCCGGGCGGTCCACACGCGTGCACGTAGGGGCGTTGCCAACACAGCCGAGGATGCCGAGCTCCGGCATGAGGTCTGGTGCGCAGTGGAGCGCTCGGCGACCGCCGCCGTGGGACGCTGAGGCCTGGAAGTGCTAGCAGCTGCCGCTAGGGAGGCCTACCTGGGACCTGCCGTGAAACCATGAAGGTGAGCAGGCCCATGCGCGGGACGGGCGTGGACGGGACACGTAACACCAGAGAGCGTGTCTTCTCTTCAGCAGGTCCCCTCCTGTGGAATAGTTTGCCAAATGAAGTGAGATGCCTCCACAAAAGAGCTTTCTTTAAAAAAGAATTAAAGGCCACCTCTTTATAAAAGCTTTCCCCAACCTAAGCAATAATTTACAATCCCTGGCACTACTCCTTTTTGGAGTCCTTTCTAGTCTCTTTTGGTTTGTCTGCGAGTCCTTTTTCTGATGAAATTAATTCCTATGTTATATTTTGCTTGGTTTTCTTTCATATTGTTTAATTATTTACTGTTATTTTTATCAGATAAATGTTATTATGTTTCTTTTAATTTATATGTGTTCTTAATGTACCCCAGGCAGGTAATAAATGTTTTTAAATAAATAAACATGACAAATTAAAAAAAAACAAAACAAATATAAGACAGCATCTTATATTTGTAACCCCCAGGGGTCACAAAGTTCCCCAGGTAGCTCTTCTATGTCTCGTATCCCTCCTTTTCTCATACATGCCTCACAAGAGCCCCTGGAGATATCAGGGTTCATCCAGTAAGGGGGAGGTTTAACTTCCTGGGTCTCTGGTCATGAATACAGTCATCAAAATCACACTAACCCCATTCTTCCTGGTCACCACCCCATTCTTCCTGGTCACCACCCATTCTTCCTTTCTTCACCACCCAAAAAAATGCTGGGGGCCAGGATCCTCCTTGGCCCCACTTACCTGTCCAGGGGGATCTGATGCCAAGGCCTAGGCCCAAGCCAAAGCTTCATCCTTGCACAGACCTAAGCTAAAGTAGGTTGTTGCAACCTCGGCCTAGACCCTATGCAAGACCAGGCTTCAAGGACTGGTCCCTAGGCTGGGGTCCAGTACAGAGAAGCCTGGGCCTCAGCTTAAACTCAGACCTGACACAGGATCCTAAGCCTGAGGCAGGGTCCTAATGCCTGCCTGGACCTCAGCCTAAGACAAGGTCTAGTCCCAGGCCTGATACCAGTGCCTGGTCCGGAGACAGGCTCCTAATGCCTAGACCTCAACCTAAACCCAGGCTTAATGCCAGTGCCCAACCCAGAGGCCAGGTCCTGATGTCTGGGCCTCGACGCTGGTGCCCAACCCGGAGGTTGGGTCTCAAGGTCAGGGCCTCGGCCCAGGATGAGGCCCAGGCCTGGAGCCCAGATGTCAGATGTCCTCTTCTGATGTCTTCTGTCTTCCTTCTTCTTCTTGAAATTATGCCATCTGTTGATGATGTGCCGGATTAAATTAAATCCAGTGCATCCTCCCCAGCAGAAGGTAACAGTTGGTGACATTTCAAGAAGAAGGAAGAAGACTGAAGATATCTGAAGAGGACCTTTGAGGCCTTAGCTTTGGGCCTGGGTCTGACTCAGGGCTGAGGCCCCGGCATTGGGACCTGGCCTCCTGGCTGGGCCCTGGCATCGGGCCTGGTCTGAGGCCCAGGAGTTGGATCCAAACTCTGGACCCTGGTGTTGGATATGGGCCCGGGCCCTGATGTAGGCCAAGGCCCAGTTATCGGGTCGGGCTCCAGTGTTGGACCTGGGCCCGGGCTGAGGCCTAGGTATCAAGACCTTGTTTCTGGGTCAAGCCCTGATGTTGGGTCCTGGCCAAGGCCCTGATGTCAGGACTCTACTTCCTGACTGGGCTGGGATGTTGGATCAGGTAAGTGCAGACATTTTTGGAGTCTGGGTCTTTGCTCAGGTCTTGACCTGCCCTGGTGCTGCAATCAGGCATAGGTCACGGCCTCTTCATCAGGCCATGGGCTATGACTAACTGAGTTTTATGCCTCAAGCAAAGGCCTGGAGCCCCTGATTTGGGTTTTGGCCTATTCCCTAGGCGAGGTCCTGGCTTTGGGCCTAGGCCCAATGGGTGACTTTTTTCCCCCGATTTTCAAAACAATGAAATTCTGACTAAATTTTGTTGGAATTTAAATTGTTCCATTTTGAATATGATCCGAAAAGAAATAGATAATTTCTTCTTATTTCCTATTTTGTTCCTCTTGAATGCCCATCCCTATTGAATATGTATTCAGAGGGCAATAAGAAGCATTCATGGTGGCCATTTGATAGATAACTTTATCAGTAGTAAAAGGTAGAAAATGTTCTCATTTAACCAGCCTTTCTAGAAGTATTGTGACAGATGGTCTAATAGTATTGCCAAACTGAGGTAAAATACCTGCTACTCTGTCATGAAAAACATTTCAGAGATGTTCAGGACAGGAATTTATGCTAACACTCACACACGTCAGATGTCAAATTTTTCACTATTTGAAACAATTTGTAAGATGGTTAACAGGTGAGTTATTCTACAAGGATTAATAGACATTCTTAGCATTGTCAATTAAGGCTTTGTAAGTCTCAGGAGAAGAAAAGTATGGTACATGGTCAAAGGTAGATTTCAATTTACACGAGCATTGCAGGTCAGGTTGTAGGCCACTTTTTGCTGGCCTAAGTTCTAAAATGAACCAAGGGACTTTGTTAACTCAACAACTGGTCCTAGGTCTCCATGAAGCTAAATTATCTAATGTTTCTTGAAAGGAATTATAGTTACATGATGTTAGGTTCCATATTAGGAGCTACCACCCAGGAAAGAGATCTAGGCATCATAGTGGATAATTCATTGAAATCGTCAGCTCAATGTGCTACGGCAGTCAAAAAGCTAACAGAATGCTAGGAATTATTAGGAAGGGAATGGTGAATAAAACGGAAAATGTTATAATGCCTCTGTATCGCTCTGTGGTGAGACCACACCTTGAATACTGTGTACAATTCTGGTCGAAGCATCTCAAAAAAGATATAGTTGCGATGGAGAAGGTACAGAAAAGGATGACCAAAATGATAAAGGGGATGAAACAGCTCTCCTGTGAGGAAAGACTAAAGAAGTTAGGACTGTTCAGCTTGGAGAAGAGACGGCTGAGGGGGATATGATAGAGGTGTTTAAAATCATGAGAGATCTAGAATGGGTAAATGTGAATCAGTTATTTACTCTTTCAGATAATAGAAGGACTAGGGGGCACTCCATGAAGTTTGCATGTAGCACATTTAAAGCTAATCAGAGAAAATTCTTTTTCACTCAATGCACAGTATGCTGGGTTTGATGGACCCTTGGTCTGACCCAGTATGGCATGTTCCTATGTTCGTACATTCTTATGACATTTGGTATGTGTAATATGAGCCATACAATGGGGCTTGGGGTTTATGATTCTGCATTGTTTGCTTCCTTCCAGCACTGAAAAGATGCACTTGTGCTTTGAGGAGAGAAAAGCTCTCATTTGGCAGAAATGAAATGCAGAGACAAACAACAAATAGGGGGGGGGGAATAAGACATATATTAAACAAGGCTGAGTGCTCCACCTTATGGGAACAGTGAGGAGACATGCAAAGGTGAAATAGACTGGAAAGGCATGTAGCTTTCACCGTTCTTCACTGGATGTTGCTGTGGTTATTAGAGGGCAAAAGTGAAAGGCAAAGTTAGTTACAGAAAAACTAAGGAAAACAAACCAAAAACTCCTGAAGCTAGAACAGAGGAGGCATGTTTATTTTAGACAGGTTTGAAGTAAAATAATGAGAAGAAGAAACATGTTTTGTGTTTTCTCTTTTATCATAGATGAAGAGCTGACAGATCTTGGAATACATTATCTATTGTCATCCTCTGGAATTAGTTTTTTTCGCTGAAAGTAAAACTTGTATTGCTATGTGAAAAAAAAATCTGTTACATGGAAATTGACTTCATGGGATACATTGCAATAAACGTACAGGAAATGCATATGACAATTGGTGGAGCACCTTATTGCCATACAAAATGACAGTAATGCCACTGTTTCAGGGACGTCTCCAGGGGCGTTTCTATGATGTGGCAAGGTGAGGCGGCTGCCTCAGGTAGCAAAATGTTGGACAAACAAAATGTGCCCCTCCCCAAAAATACACCTGCAGCGGCTGCCCCACCTTGCTAACAGACGAGTGTAAAAGGGTGAATGAACCATGTCGTCACTGGAATGTGATGTGCCCAAGGAGTTCCCACTCCCTGCGAGACGGAAGAATAACCCTGTGGCAGCAGCACAAGAAAGGGATGCGCTCATGGGCTTCCCACTCCCTGCAGGCCAGAAGAACAGCCCTGCGGTGGGGGTGCCAGAAAGTGATTCACCCGAGGGGTTCCCACGCTCCACGGCTGGAAGAAGAGTCTCGCGGCGACAGCACAGATGGCCTTGTATTGGTGGAGCTTTCACACTCCACTGGCAGAAAAAAAAAAAGACTGGAAGGTGTGACGTCTACAGCTCTGATCTCTCACTGTAATTCCCCTTGAGAGGTACAGGATGAAAATGTAGGTCCCTCGACGTTAGGAATTTCTCTTTTTGATGGGGTACTCTCTCCCACTTCAGTTGAATCCTAAAGCAAAACACTGTCGTTTGTAAATCCTCTGGTGACGGTCCTGGAAATATCAAAATCTTCCACCTTCACGGTGTAGTAGGCTCTAATAATTCCAAGAAAAAAAATAGAATTTGTGAACAATGGGAGAAAAATAGGCATGGGCAGTCTATGTTAAATGCTGTGCATCTATGCCTTTTCCCCAGGTAGTGCTATTAGAGTTGATGAGCTCAGTAAAGAAGTCACAAAATCCAGCCAGGAGAAATGTGAACTAGAGGCCTTCCCAGCCTAAACCTACAATGCCTCTCCAGGGTTAAATCAAGGTGTGGGCCTTCTCTGCACAAAGACTTGTAAAAGAAATGAAAGGGTTTTGGTTTTTTCCAAACAAATGGTAGGATATAAAGCAGTTCTCTCCCTCAAATAGCCTGCTGGCTTTTTCCATCACAACAAACAAACAGTCACAGTCCAGGGTTTCCCCTAGAGTTGCCAACCCCCCTGTTTTGGACCAGATAGCCAAGTTTTCAGGCATGCTGTGCAGTGTCCAGTAAAAAATACTGTCCGGCCGCTAAAAGTTCGGTTTTACAGATGGTTCATCCGTTCCCCACAGTCTTTTAGTTACAAGGAGGAAAAAAGCAGGGTCAGAGCCTCTTAGAGGAGAGCAGCATTGTATTCTAGGGATGTGCATTTGTTTTCAATGAAATAGACAATGGCAATGAAATTATCTATTTCGTCTTGTTTCAGGAGCACCACGAAACGAAAAAATAAATGACAAAATTTTGGAAAAATTAGTATTTCATGTTAGTGCATACAAACGGGACTTACTAATTTTTCCAAAATTTCATTAGTGCGCACTAACTAGTTTTCCTAATTTCGGAGATAGTGTGCACTAACTAGAAATGTTATCAATAAGTTAAAAAGTGTCAATTGGGGAGCAGTTCGTTAGCTAGAAGTATGGCTCTGCATTCCCATTGGCTGCCCCTTACTTACTTGTTTATGTTCCAAGGTTGCAAGGTGGTATTTGTGGGGGGATGGCCAGTGCCTGGTAAAAAAATGTAACAAGAGATATAATAATACCATCAAGTTCTAGTCAGAATAAGCAAAAGTATGTAATGTAAATGCATATTTTAAAATTTGTCAGTCCTTTTGTATTTTAGGAAAGGGTCACTGGCATTTTAGGATTTGCATACTTTTAATTCACCTGGTGACTGTCTATGAGTTTGGGTGAGGGGGCAGCAACTGGTAAGAGGGGAAGTGACTGGGGTGAATGTATGGGGTGACAGGTGGGAGAGAGACTGGTTGGGGTGATGACTGGTGAGAGAGAGGAAACCTGGTGTATTTGTGGGGGGGGTGACTAGTGAGAGGGGAGTGACTGGGGTGACAGGTAGGAGAGAGACTGGTGACTGGTGAGAGGGGGTGAATGGGGTGACTGTATGGAGTGACAGGAGAGAGACAGGTTGGGGTGGTAACTGGTGAGAGAGGGAGTGACTGGAATGATTGTATGGTGGGAGAGAGACTGGTTGGTGAGTGCTGAGACAAAGGCATCCTGGTGTGAGGGGGTGACTGGTGAGAGGGGGAGTGACTGGGGTGACTATGTACTATATGGGGTGACAGATGGGAGAGAGATTGGTTGGTGAGTGGTAAGACATCCTGGTGTGTGTGGGTGACTAGTGAGGAGGGTGTGACTGGGGTGACTATATGGGATGAGGAAGAGAGACTGCTTAGGGTGGTGACTGGTGAGAGAGAGGCAGCCTGGTATGTATGTATGTGTGGGAGGGGGTGACTGGTTTAACTGTATGGGGTGACAAGTCACCCCACATACACACCCGGTTGAATCTCTCTCTAGTCACCACCCCCAACTAGACTCTCTCCCACCTGTCACCTTATCCTTTCAGCCAAATCACTTCTTCTCTCACCAGTCACCCCCCCCCCCCCGCCCCCACCTGAAAACACAGACCTACACCAGGGGAATTCAAAGTCTGCATATCCCAAAATGCCATGTCCCTTTCCTAAAATACAAAGGGATTGGCAAATTGTAAATATGCATTTGCAATACATGCTTTTTCTGACTACAACTTGAGGCTATATTATTACATCACTTGTTTACACTTGTTACCAGGCACTGGCCATCCCTCCACAAACACCACCTTGCAACCTTGTCAACACACACAAGTAACTAAGGAGATAGTCAATGGGAATGCAAACCATATCTCTAGTTAATGAACTGCTTCCCAAATGACACTTTTTAATTTATTGGTAACATTTTTAGTTAGTATGCACTAACAATAGTTAGTATGCGCTAACATCCAGCTAACACACACTAAATTCGAAATTAGGGAAATCCAAAATAAATACCTCCCAGTTTTAAAAAATGAAATCAAACAGGTAATAACCAGAAACGAAAATGACACAAAAAAAAATCAGTGCACATCCCTATTGTATTCCTAACCTCACCCCTTTTCTTATGCTGTGACTAGATAACTTAGAGAGAAGAGGTGGGGCTCAGCAGAACCTTCAGCAACCAGTGGCTCCACAGATTTCTGTAGCAATGACCCTCTTAATCCCCCTCCCCTCACAGCATGCTGGGCCAGGACCTGAGAGAGAGGCTGCGGGGGTCCAGCTGAGACAGATACAAGTACAGAGGAGATGGTGGAAAAACAGACCGACAGATAGAGGTACAGGGTGAGCAGAGAGGATAGACAGAAGGGACAGAGACAAAAGGGGGTGAAATGGGAAATAGACACATATGGAGCATGGTAGGGTTGAGAAACAGAGGGGGGACATTGAGGGAAGGAATGAGTCACAGGGTCTTTTGCTCAGTTCAGCCAACAGCTGCAGCTGACTGGGAAATTGCTCTATTGGCTGTACTTTCCTCCCTCAGGTCTCACTTTGGACCTATGCCTTGTCCCTTAGCAACTTGGAATTTCCCTGATGTTTAAAACCTACAGTGTACTGCAGTAACCCCCTCCCTTCTCTGCCCGTACCTGTACCCCTTTTCTGGCCCTTTCCATGTCCAGCATCCCCTACGCTGAACCCAGTCTTCTCCCATTGCCTATTATCTCACTGCTCCCTTCAGGCCTATTACTGGGCTGCCCAGTGCCCCAGGCAATGTAGGTAATATGGCTGATGGGTGCTGGGGCCAGGCAGTGCCTCCTTGCATGACATGACTGGCCTGCTGAGCCAACAGTCACATAGGGGCTAAGAAATGCTTGATCCACTTCAGTGGTGGTACCCTGCTGAGGTGAATTAGTGTCCCCCTGGCCTGGCACCTTGGGCAGTTGTTTGCCTCTTCTGACAGCTCTGGTTCTCTCCTCTTTCCCCCCTTCTCTGTCCAGCATGCCTCTAATCTTCTGAGCATGTGTGAAGGAGAGAGGGAACATGTATGAGTGAGTGTGTTTCTGTGAGACAGAATGAATGTGTATGTGTATGAGAGAGGGACACAGGAAAAAGTTTGTGCCATCCACACCACCCTCTAATAGTCCATGACAGCTCTTCTCAACCAGTGTGTCGTGACATACCAGTGTGTCACCAAGCACCGGCAGGTTTGTCGCGTGCTCCCGGTCTCTCCCGCTGCTCTTCCTTCCATACTGTTGTTGCCGCCGGGCTAACAGCACGTTCAAGCCCAATGGGAATGGCAGCATTGTTAGAGGAAGCTGTGGCACCCGCGGCTGGCCTTTTCTTCTGCCCGCGCCTGCCCCGGAACAGGAAGTGATACGCAGTGCAGTGCGCGGGAAGGAGAAAGATCCATGCCGCGTGGAAAAGTAGTGGCGGCGGTGGTGGCAGCAGTATCGGCCCCTGAGCAGTAGTGTGGCCCAGAGCAATCAAAGCAGCCGGCAATCAGCAAAGGAGACAGCAGTATAAGCCTCCCGCGGTCGATGGGATTCTTCTTTCTTGGCCTGCAGGGGCTGGAGGAGGCTGCTGCAGCTACCATTTGTGCTGGGGAGGGGGGGAAGTGAGTGAGAGAGAGAGAAGACAGCCAGCCTGTAAGTGAGAGAATGTGTGTGTAATTGAGAGCATGTGTGTGTGATTGAGCGCATGCATTTGATTGAGAGCATGTGTGTAAGTGTGTGAGAGAGAGCATGTGTATGATTGAGAGAAACTGGTCAGAGATGTGATGTGTGTATATTTGAGAGACAATAAAAGTGACTGGTCAGGGAGATGACTGGAGTGTGTATGAGTGAGAGATTGGTCAAAGAGGTGACTGATGTGTGTGTGTGTGTGTGTGAGAGAGAAAAAGCATGGAAGTGAGAAATCTGGGTATGTGAGAAAGCAAGGGAGTAAGAAGCGTGGTGTTGTGGGGGTGTGTGTGAAAGAAAGCATAGGAGTGAGAAGCCTGTATATATGAGAGAGAGCATGGGAATGGGAAGTCTCTGTGTGTGTGCATGCATGAGAGAGAGACTGGTTTGTAAGGTGACGGTGTGAGAGAGAGAGAGACTGGGATGTGTGTATGTGAAAGAAAGTGATTAAGGGAATGAGAAGCCTGTGCATGTGGAGAGAACGAGCATGGGAATGAGAGAGAGACTGGTGCGTGTGTGTGTAAGAGAGAAAAAATGATTATGGGAATGAGAAGCCTGTGCATGAGGAGAGAGTGAGCATGGGAGTGAGAAACCTGGGTGTGTGGGTATGTGTGAGACACAGTATGGGAGTGAGAAGCCCGTATATGTAAGATAGAACACGGGAGTGGGAAGCTTGTGTGTGTGTGTGTGTGTGTATGGCATGAGAGAAACTGTTCAGGAAGGTGACTGGGGTGTGTCAAAGACTGGTTGGGAGATGATTGATGTGTGAAAGACAGAAACTGGTCATGGGGGTATGACTGATATGGTGTGTGTGTGAGAGACAGAGAAACTGGTCATGGGCCCTAAGGAAGAGTACCATGAGTATAGAGCTTAGCCACTACTGCTGCTTCTGGTGTGTGCTACTGGCCTGCATGGAAGAGGACAGGAGTAGGAGAGCTGCTGGAGGGGATAAGTAAAGGTGGCTTTTTAAGTTTATCTTTCTTGATTGACTGCCATTTTAATTATTTAATATTATGTGATGTGTCTGCTTTTTTTAAATATTTTATTGGTGTTTGGAGAATTTTTAATAGTTTTTATGAGTTTTTAATTGATGGATGTTATTCTGTTCATAGCTGTTTTGAAACATTTATTCTGTTTATTAGTATAGTTTTACAATTATTTCTGTGTGGGGATCTATAGCTGCTTGCTAGTTCTGTTTTCCTAATAAGAGGTGTATTGGTTATTAGGTCCTGATTTAATATTTGTAGTGTTGCCTTTTCATAGATAGGGTTGCTCCTGTTTGTGTGTATTCTATAATATAGATGTAACTGTGTGCGGATTAGTTTATGTGCATTACTACAGATCCTGGGAGTATGTTAGGTTGGTTCTGTGTCTGTTACCGAGATGAGATATTTTACTAGCATGTAAGCGTTTTATCAGTCTTATTTGTTGTGTTTTCTCAAGAGGACATGCATTGGTGGTAAACTGCTGTCTTTTCATAAGTAGGGCTATTGAGCCTGGTAGTAGAAGGAGTTTGAGTTGCTGTTACTGAGATGACACCAGAACCAGAATATCTTTTTTACAGGGTGAGTTGTATGGGGAATGTCATAATTCTGCTTTACATCCATTATTGTGGGTCGGGGGGGGGGGGGGGGGGGTTGTTCTCGTGCATGCAAACTGTACTTTTACATCTAGCCCCGTGACGATCATGGGTCAGTGTGTCATACATGTGAGAACCATCTGTCAGGTGTGTCCCGACAGAACAAAGGTTGAGAACCACTGGTCCATGAGATAACAAATGAGGAGCAGCTGAGTGGCATGGGTCCCCCTTCATTGCCCTGAGAGGCTGGAAGAGAAATTGTTTTCTGTATGCAGCCTGTCAATTCATGATTGTCCTTTAATGCGTACACAGATAGAGTGTTTAGGTACTTCACTGGCAGGATCTACATTTATGAAAATGAGAGTCACCATCTCACTTCTCCCCTCCCTCCCTCCCTCCTGCCCCTCAAATATCCAGTCCTGGTCTGTGGAAATATTGACAACCCTATTTCCCACCTCCCCCAACCTTACTCTCAGAAAGAGTTGAGGCAGTTTTGCTACCTCTCACCTGTGGTAGAGCCTGATTTAAAGAAATGTTGACTTTTTCCTTGCTCGCTTAAAGCCACAACCTCCCACCTAGGTGTTACACCTGGGTGTTGCTTTCCTTTTTCCCTTCCTAGCACTCCCTTAAATTACTCAGATTCCATGGCCTCCTTGAGAATATTTCCTTCTGGCATGAGGTCTGTATCCTCCTCCTGACTCACCCTCCCGGAATGATTTACTTTTCCTCCCCTTCTTCTTCCGGTTCCTTTTAGACTACCTCCTGTCCTAGGTCAGGTGATTTGTGCACTCCCCTCCTCCCCTCCAGTTGCCACCTGCCCCTTCCTTGCCATAGGACCTTCCAATCTGTCTTTCCTGTCTGGGGTGGACCTATCCACCTGACTAGTCCCTCCCTCTGGGACTAGTTACTCTGTCCTTGTTGAGAGTCCCAGATGGGTTCCTTTTCAGGCTACTGTTTTTCTACCTTGTCCAGGGTTGACAATCCTTTTTTCTTCTCTTTCAGCTGTTTTTTGGGACAGGGGAATCCCTTCCTCCTTCACATACCCTCCTTTTTTGTGATTCCTGCTCTGGGCTTCTTCTGCTGGCCCTAGTTGCCTGGATAAGCAATCTGCATTCACATGATCCTTCCCAGTCCTATGTATAACTTGAAAGTCATATTCTTGGAGGGCAAGGTACCAGCGTGTTACCCGTGCATTATGGTCCTTCTATCAGATTCAGCCATTTTAAGTGATCAGTAACCAGGATAAATCACCCCCAGAGATAGTATTTCAGGCTTTCCATCACCTACCTAATGGCTAGACACTCTTTCTCTATTGTGGCATATCCTAGTTTGTCATTTAACAATCTCTAACTGAGATACAATACTGGGTGTTCCTTGCTTTCATGTACTTTCAACAAAACTGCCCCCAACCCTAACCCAGGGGCATCCGTATGCAGAATAAATTCCTTTTGGAAGTTTACCTCTTTTAAAACAGGTTCTTGACAAAGACCCTGTTGAATTTCTACAAACACTGCTCTAGTATCTGTATCCCACTTCAACTGATTGGGGTATTGTTTCTTTAATAATCTGTCAGAGGAAACCCGATCCGCAAAATGAGAAATAAACCTCCTATAGTAGTCTAACAGATTTAAAAACATTCATAATTGCTTCTTGGAGTTTGGGTAGGGATATTTAATTAAGGCTTTTACTTTTTCACTGTGGACCTCTAAAGGCTAGAAGACAGAAATGAGATAAGCATGCAGGGGGGGTAACTTGCTGGTATGGCAGTTACTACCCATAGCAGAAGGCATGGAGATTACTACTCTTAACCAATATGCTTTGATGATTTTAATGCAACTGGAACATTGTTCCCTGCTTAAATGGCAGGGGAGTAAGAGAAATTTGAATCAGATGACAACCGTGGGCCCTAACTTCCATGATCTGGGATACTGTTATGCGGACATAAGGGAAAAAGCACAGGACTGCTTCTATGGCCAAATCCTTAACAAAATGAAGAAAGCGTGCATGGGGGTAACTCGCCAGTGCGATGGTTACTACCCTTAACCAAATAAATGTTGATACTTTTGATGTAACTCCAACATTGCTCTCTGCTTCAATGGCAAGGGAAAAGGGGAATTGGATTTAGACAGCAACCATCAAGGGCCCCGGCTTTTATGGTCTGTGGAATTAATCAGCATGGGGGCAACCAGCTCAGTGCAGCGGTTAGTACTATCCTTAATAGAAGTATGGGATTACTACCCTTAATCAAACCAATAAGCCTTGATGCTTTTAATGCAACTGCAACATTGTTCTTTGCTTCAAGGGGGGGGGGGGGGGCTGAAAAGAACGAGCAATTTGGATTCAGGGACAATCAACACGAGCCATGATTTTTTTTACAGTCTGGGGTACTGATGCTCAGACATTAAGAAAAAACACAGGACTGTTTCTGTTTCCAAATCCATAAGCAAAGCACGTCAAGCAAAACTGACTGAAATGTGGGGATAACCTTCACGGTGCTGCAGATACTACCATGGGAAGCTTGCTGGGCAGACTGGATGGACCATCAATCCTTTTCTGCCGTCATTTCTATTTTTCTATGAATCTAATAACGCCTTTCTCCGCTATATGTCAGAAATACTGTACTTCGTGCTGTGCAATGACATACTTTTTGAATTTGGCACTTAAGCCTGCCTTCCTTAATGAAGCTACATAGCTTCAAACTTAGCTAGGTGAGACTCCAAATGCTCTGTAAAAATGATTATATCATCAATACAGGCGACTGTGAATTTTTGATGAGGGTGCAGCACCTCGTCAACCTTGCTTTGTAAATTAGTAGCTGCCCCATGTAAACCAAATGGAATAACTGTAAACTGATACAGTCCATAGGGGGTAGTAAAACAGGATTTTTCTTGGGAAGCTGGATTAAGAGATATCTGCCTGTACCCTTTAGTCATGTCTAATGTTGTAATATACTGGGCTCTTCCTAATCTCTCCAAGAATTCATCTATCCATAACATTGGGTAGGTATTGAATTGGGAAACCTCTTGACCCCCCAGAAGTCAATGCAGAAACATATAATGCCATCGGATTTTGGCACTAATACTACCGGGCTGGCCAAGGGGCTCTTAGGCTCTTCAATGACTCCTAACTTCAACATCTCTTCTAACTGTCTCCTCACTTCTGTCCACTTAGGTTCGAATAATCTGTAGGGTCTTTGTCATAGTACTTTCCCTGGGATTGTAATGATTTCATGCCATAATAACAAGGTTTTGCCTGAAAAATGGGAAAAACGTCTTGATTTCTAGACAACATATTTCTTACCAAGACATGCTGTTTCTGCATCAGATATGGATTTATTTGTACTGCCACCTTTTCCCTCATCTCAACAATTTGTGGTCCCAAATTCTCAGAAGTGCTACTAGTGCTTCTCTTTCAACCCATGGATTTTTAATATATTAACATAATGTTTGCCTCCTTCCTGACCCTTGTCGACTCAGTAGGTGTATGTTCCCAGTTGTTCTTCTACCTTCACATGCCCTTTCCAAGTAGCTAAACGTTTGTTAGGTGATGAGAGTAATAAGAAGTTTATCTCCTGGTCTCAGCTGCCTTTCTTAGGTCCAATTATTGTCCGCTGCTTATCTTGGGCTCTTTGAAGATTTTTCCTTGCCATTCTACAGTTCAAATCTCTCCTTTGCTACAACCTATTCAGATACGAAAACATGTCTATAACCTCAGGATCTTTGGGTTCCCACTGTTTCTTCACCACATCTAATAACCCATGAGGTTATCTTCTGAACAACAATTCATATGGGGAAAAGCCCGTGGACGCCTGAGGTACTTCTCTCACTGCAAATAACAGATATTTCAACGTTTGATCCCAGTCCTTCAGGTCAGGTCCCACACACTTCTGTAGCATAGCCTTAAGGGTCTGATTGAATCTTTAACTAGCCCATCTGTCTGAAGGTGATATGCCGAGATCCAAATATGGCAGACCCCAAACAACTCCCAAGTCCACTGTAATAGATGAGACATGAAATTACTGCCTTGCTTTTAAGAACTTCTTGGGGAAAGCCCACTTAGAAAAATATCTTTACCAGTATTTCCATTATGACTCTAGCAGATGTGGATTGCAAGGCCAAGACCCAAGGGTATCGAATGGAATAGTTCACATAACTAGGATGTATTGGTACCACCTTCAGCTCCTTTCTAAGGGGCCCAAAATGTCATGGCTACCTGTCTCAGTGGTTCCTCAATGATGAGAAGCAAAACTAAAGGGGTCTTAGATGGCATCTTGTGAGACACTTTCTGCCATCAGGGACAGGACAAACAATACTTCCTCACATCATGGTGTACCCTGGATAATTAAACTTTGCTTTAAGTCTGGTGAAGGTTTTGTGTACTCTCAAATGCCCAGATAAAAGATGATTATGAGCTAACATTAGCAAGTCAGTGAGAAACTTCTGGGGTACCATTAATTGCTCCATTCACTTGTATGACCGCCCCCTTTCTCTACTCTATACCGCAAATCATCAGACAGCTCAAACTAGGGGTAACCTTCTCCCATACTTTTATTTAACGTTTTGCTTTCAGCACTAGCCATTTGTTGAAAAATATGTTTTAAATTCACATCTTTCTCTTGTTTCTCCTGGAAATTTAAGAATCGCTGGATTATCTCTTGGCTGTTGCCTTTACCCTTTCTGAAAAGATCTCATGTACACCCACCCATGGTTGCCTCCTCTTTTCTCTTTTCCTTTGTGCTCTGGTTTTGCGAGCTCTCCCTGGAAATGCTGCCATTTCTTCCCTTTCAAAAGGGAAGCGTTGTCCTAAAATCTGGCATTTTGACTCTTTTTCAACTTTTCAATCCCGCTCAGGTATTCACTAGTACATCTGAACTCCCCAACACCTAGTTTTCAAGTGTTTTTGATGAGCTTATATTAGGTTATATAATATGTTTTAAGTTGTTCTGAATTTCACAGATTTCCACTGAGGAACCCACAATATCTGTGACGAAACAAGAGATCCTTGTTGGGAAGAACAAAAGGAGTTGGAGACATTTTTCTTTGTGCATGGATTAAGAGGGGAAATATGTGTCCTTCTTATACATTGTGAAATTTGGGATTGCACATATTGTATTGTATAGAATGAGAATATGTGAAATTTTATTGTAAAAATGTATATGCATGTAGGGATGATAATATACGTGTTGTATAAATTGATATAACAGAAGTATTTGATTAGGTATGGTAAGTTCTGTGATATGTATTTTTTAATCTAATATAATACGGGATGTATGGGATGTATGTATGTGGGTGTGGTTTGGATAAGTTCTTGGAGGAGAAGTCCATTA
The DNA here is from genome assembly GCF_901001135.1 of Rhinatrema bivittatum. Lineage (NCBI taxonomy): Eukaryota > Metazoa > Chordata > Amphibia > Gymnophiona > Rhinatrematidae > Rhinatrema > Rhinatrema bivittatum. Next base: position 436,038,994 of record NC_042615.1, on the reverse strand, counting down.
ACGGCTATTAATCAAATTTACTTAGGGAATAGCCACTGCTATTAATTGCATTAGTAGCATGGGATCTTCTTAGTGTTTGGGTAATTTCCAGGTTCTTGTGGCCTGGTTTGGCCTCTGTTGGAAATAGGATTTTGGGCTTGATGGACCCTTGGTCTGACCCAGCATGGCAATTTCTTATGTTCTTATGTTTATACAGTATTTTAACTGTATAATTTTACATTGCCAATAAAATGTAAGATATTCCATGTAGTTGTGAGATTCATAGAATATATATGAGGTTACATAACAGACTGGGGATTGATTGTGAGTTGTTTAGTATATGATAGGCCTATAAAATGTGGTGATATATTGATACGTATAAATAACTAATATAACCTCTTTTTATCTCTACAATAGACTAAATACCATATGTGTACCAAATATTATTTTTGCTTTTTTTGCAGGGTTTTCTGTTTGACACCATAGGCGTGCATATAAATATAATATACATGTTGTTGTGATAGTTTTACCTCAGAACACTGCCCATTTTCATGTGAAATCTGTTATTATAAATGCATAACTTTGAGTTGTGTGTGGCAAGGTCTGGGGGAGGGAGGGGGTGGAGGGAGCAAAGATCACATAGGGTGCTTAATACCCTTTCCCCGGACCCTGAGAGATAGAGCAAGACTGTATTGAGGGGGGGGGGGGGTGTCACATATATACTCATACACACACAAACACACACACCATTCATCTATCTCCCATTCCCCCAGGGGCCAGATGAGAGGGAAGGGTAAGAGGCACACTCTATTTGCCACTTCTCTGGGAACCTTGACACCTGGCTTCCCCCTTCCCAGCATTTCAAATCACTGAAAGGACCAGGCTCCAAGAGACTCTGGCTCAGCAGGACACCAAAGAGGAATCCCCTGCTTTGGCACCCCCCCCCCCCTCGGTGATTTGACCTGCGTCGTGCCATGCCTTGACTGGGGGAAGTGCCATCTCATCCCCCCCATCTCAGGCAGCAGATTGCCTTGAGCTGCCCTTGAGAACCATAAAGTGCTTCCCACATCTCTGTCCTCTTGTGGCATCCTTGGTACCACTGATAAGGCTGTGGTGGAGGGCAAACCAGGAGGGAACATCTGACTCGCTCTCCACCATCTGATCCTTCTCGGGGGTGTTCCTGGCCCTGGCAGTAACCCCTTGCTGCCTCAAGCGGCAACTCACTGGATAGAACACTATTAGCTAGGCTCCCCAAACCCTCCTCAGCTACTAAAAGTTCAATATTTACTGTGTCTGAAAATCCTCATACGATTTATCTGAACCAGTAGTTTTCCTAAGGATCTCCGGCAGACTCTGCTTAGAAGGAAAAGTAAGAAGTGCCTTTCTGGTCTGGGCTGCCGTAATCCTAGTGTGCCCCCCCCCCCAACTGCTGAGGCCACCCTCCTCTGACATTGCCTTCTACTGCCCCTGCACCATAGGAACAATGGGGATGGGAGTAGGCAGCTGCTACTGTTCCAGCATCTTACCTTACCCTGCCTCTGTAGCTGGTTTCCCCTTCCAAAAGAAAATCTCTCCTTATCACGACTGGGGGAATCTGAGTCTTATCACTAAAACCATCAGTAGCACTGCTTATGCTGGCCCTAGCTTCTTGTGGAGATAAACCTTTCCTCTTCATCTCCCACTATTTTTTACCATATTTATCATTTGATGCCAGTGGCTTGAAGGAATTTGAAATAGATCACTAGTAATGACTAGAAGCTTTTAGTGTTGCATTGTGTAGCTATTATGAGGAAACATGCAGACTGCAGACCAAACACAGTCACTTTTATTAGAAACAAAATACGTCACGTAATGTTGACTGCTTGCTGACTTTCTATAGACTTACACTAGTAATTAAGTGACGCAGTTTGTGGAAGTCACACACACAGTACAGAGACTCATTTCCACACATAGAAAGTCAGAGAACAAAGGCTGCCAAATCTGGCTGCCAGTCAAAAGGACTGAGTTCTACCAATGCTCACAATGAAACACAGATCATTCTCTGTTTTGTGCTGCAATGCAGGCAGACACACTGGGGTGTCAATATTCAGAGCCATTTATCCAGATCACTTACAAGTCATCTGGCTAAATGACAACTTTTTAAATATTGGGCCACTTATCTGGTTAGATTTTAGCCAGCTAAGTCATCATAAATCATCATTATGAATCATTATGTCAATATTCAGCTAAAATCTAGCCAGATAAAAAAAGAGGTGTTCCACGGAAGGCCTAAGTTATTTAGCTAACTTAGCAGATTTTCAGTTGTAACCAGCTAAGGCCTAGATTCATCGAAATGCGATGTGTTCTTGTAGGAGGGGTACCACTCTCGTGGGGCGGGGGCGGGGGGGGGGGGAGGTATCGTCATGATAGTGGAGTCCTTCCCCGGAAAACACATCACGGTTCCATGGCATGTTCTTCTGAGTTACAGCCAAACACCGTGACACAAAAGACTGTGGCAAGCAGCCCTGAAAGGGCCCAACCACACAGGATCGCCATCCTCTTAAAGGGCCACTGGCCGCCCCCGAAAAAAACGTGGCCAAATGGGGAGGTTGAGATGGGCCGTCAGGGTTGAAATGGGGATCAGCAATGACCCCGACTTAATCTCCCTGTTTGGCCGCATTTTTTTTCTTTTCTTTCCCTGCTGCATTAAAAATGCAGCTGGAGCCTCAGGACCTGCGTTAGGGTCTCAGGCCTCCTGCCGCACATCTAATGCATGCCAGGGAGGCGTTGATATTTTATCGCTGCTGACCACCTTCTCTGTTAGCCTTGATAAAAAAAAAATTGCATAGAATTTCATAGTAATGACCTTCTTTGCATGCATTTGCATTATCCATGCATGAAAATTGCATACAAAGAAGGTCATTGTAATAGGGGAGGGTATCTGGGCAGGGACATGCAAAATATTGTGTATATCGCATGATATTGCCGTGATAGTGCACTATTACAGCGATATTGTGCGATATACGCAGTATAATGTGGGTTAGAGCCTATTATCACGCCAAAAGGCCCTAAAGCAATTTGATGAATGATCCTGTAACTTAACTAGATTTCTCTTGACAAGCCTCAGAGCAGGTCTAAAGATATCAAGCCCAGTTTGGCTGGATACCTTGCCACTTAACTGGATATCTGCAAAAGATATCCAGTTAAGTGGTACTGTTTTGGTGGAAAAAAGTAAAGAGCAGTCCAGAGGTACAATTTCCATCCTCTCTCGATATGTAAAAAAAGGGCCTGCTCGGCTGAGCACCCCATCTCCTAAACCCCTTCAAATGCACTAATAGGAGTGAAGGTCCACCAGTCAGCTTCCCCCTCCTCTCGCACACTCCTTGATTCCTTTCTATTCTCCCTATCCCAGCTCTATCTTTTTGTTATGTTACTGACGAGAATGTAGACCCCTTGTCCGAGGTGGAAATGGTGCTACCTGAGAGGGCGAACCCCCGCAGGTCCCCACCGTCGGAAGGCGAAGCTGAAGGAAGAGCAGGTAAGGCAATAAAATGTGCCATCTTAGAAAATCGATCCACTATCACCCAGATAGTAGTGTTACCCTTTGAGGGGGGAAGGTCGAAGATAAAGTCAGTTGAGACGTGGGTCCAGGGTTCTTTTGGGACTGGCAGCAAGCGCAGCAGTCCCCAAGGTTGACCAGTAGGACTCTTCTGTCAGGCACAGATGTGGCAGGATTCGACATAGTGTTACGGTCCCGGTCGCGACAATTGCGACCCGGCCTTCACCTCCTTGGTCCTGTTCCGTCTCCGAGAGCCAGCGGCCTGTTTCGCGGCATCCCCACAGGGGGGACACTGCCGAGAAACCCTTCCTGGATGCCGTCTCCTTAGGCGCGCGTGCAGGAGCCGTGCTTATGAAGGCCTTTTCCCTCCACTGAAGGCTCCGCCTTACCCCTGATTTCAGATGCTGTGGCATATGTAAGGCCACCGCGGAGCCCAGAACTTTGCCTTGCAACGGGGTTCCTTGCGGTTCCCAGTTGCTCCGTGCCCCGGAGCGTGCTATTGCATTAGCAGCTCCATTCCTGCTTAAGACTTGCTATGCTTCTGTGTCCAAGTCCTGTCTTTGCTCCTGCTTGGTTCCAGTAACCTGTCCCACTTCAGTTCCAGCTTGGATTCAGTACCTGTCCTGCTTCAGTTCCTGCTTGGTTCCAGTAACCTGTCCTGCTTCAGTTCCAGCTTGGATCCAGTACCTGTCCTGCTTCAGTTTCTGCTCGGTTGCAGTAACCTGTCCTGCTTCAATTCCTGCTCAGTTCCAGTAACCTGTCCTGCTTCAGTTCCAGCTTGGATCCAGTACCTATCCTGCTTCAGTACCTGCTCGGTTCCAGTAACCTGTCCTGCTTCAGTCCCAGCTTGGATCCAGTACCTGTCCTGCTTCAGTTCCTGCTCAGTTCCAGTAACCTGTCTGTCTGCTGCAGCTCCAGCCTCCGTGATCTCCTAAGTCCCAGCGGCTGGGCTCCTATGGGCTCCTCCCGGGGGAGCACCGGCTTCCAGGGTGAATCCCCTAAGTCCCAAGCGGCTGGGCTCCTCCGGGCTCCTCCTGGGGGAGTACCAGCTTCCTGGGTGAAGCTCACCGTCTATCGCCTGCCTGGTATCTGTCTCCCGGCCTGCCCTCAAGCAGAGACTATAGCCCATCTCTCTCCAGTCTCCCGCAGGCCGGCCCAAGGGTCCACTAAAACAGCTTATTCACAACACATAGGCTCGGGCATCCTTTTTCAAGGTGGGCCTCCATTAGTATCTTTGGAGGAGTGCGAGGGTATGAGATTGGCCGGGATATCCAGCCATCCGAGAGTCGTGGGCCCAGTGGAGGATTTTGTTCCGAAGTCTGAGGGGAACCAAGGTTTTTCCCGGAGGAACAGGCTTTGTGGCGGCCAGGAGAACTCTGGTGGGTTCGATGATATGTCGAGGAGGTTCCAGTGTATCTTTGATGTCAAAAGAGTGAGAGAGGGCATCTGCTCACAGGTTCTTATAGGCAGGCCGATAGTGGAGCATGAAGTCAAACCATGTGAAAAAAAGGGCCCAACGTGCTTGTCGTGGATTAAGGCGTTGGGCCGATGTAAATACTCCAAATTTTTGTGGTCCGTGTAGATGGAAATTTGGTGTTGGGCCCCCTCCAACCATGGGCGCCATTCCTCAAAGGCCATTTTGATGGCTAGGAGCTCTTTGTCACCGATGGTGTAATTTCATTGAGCCAGGAAGAATTGTCACCAGAAGAAGAGGCATGGTTGTAGCATATTGGTAGCAGAATACTGACTTAAGACAGCTCCTACCCCTTCAGAGGAGGCGTCAACTTTGATAATGAAAAGCTGCCTGGAGTCGGGATGGCGAAGGCACGGTTCTCGGAGGAATGCAGTTTTGAGGTTGAGGAAGGCCATAACTGCTTCAGGCAACCACTGCTTGGGGTTGACCCCTTTATGGGTGAGAGCAGTAAGTGGTAGGGATGTGAATCGTTTTAGGACGATTAAAATTATCGTCCGATAATTTTAATATCGTCTTAAACCGTTATGGAACACAATACAATACAGATTCTAACGATTTATCGTTATAAATCGTTAGAATCGTGAGCCGGCACACTAAAACCCCCTAAAACCCACCCCCGACCCTTTAAATTAAATCCCCCACCCTCCCGAACCCCCCCCCAAATAACTTAAATAACCTGCGGGTCCAGCGGCGGTCCGGAACGGCAGCGGTCCGGAACGGGCTCCTGCTCTGAATCTTGTCGTCTTCAGCCGGCGCCATTTTCCAAAATGGCGCCGAAAAATGGCGGCGGCCATAGACGAAAAAGATTGGACGGCAGGAGGTCCTTCCGGACCCCCGCTGGACTTTTGGCAAGTCTCGTGGGGGTCAGGAGGCCCCCCACAAGCTGGCCAAAAGTTCCTGGAGGTCCAGCGGGGGTCAGGGAGCGATTTCCCGCCGCGAATCGTTTTCGTACGGAAAATGGCGCCGGCAGATCGACTGCAGGAGGTCGTTCAGCGAGGGTTCCGGCGCCTCGCTGAACGACCTCCTGCAGTCGATCTCCTGCCGGCGCCATTTTCCGTACGAAAACGATTCGCGGCGGGAAATCGCTCCCTGACCCCCGCTGGACCTCCAGGAACTTTTGGCCAGCTTGTGGGGGGCCTCCTGACCCCCACGAGACTTGCCAAAAGTCCAGCGGGGGTCCGGAAGGACCTCCTGCCGTCCAATCTTTTTCGTCTATGGCCGCCGCCATTTTTCGGCGCCATTTTGGAAAATGGCGCCGGCTGAAGACGACAAGATTCAGAGCAGGAGCCCGTTCCGGACCGCTGCCGTTCCGGACCGCCGCTGGACCCGCAGGTTATTTAAGTTATTTGGGGGGGGTTCGGGAGGGTGGGGGATTTAATTTAAAGGGTCGGGGGTGGGTTTTAGGGGGTTTTAATGTGCCGGTTTTTCGATTTTTCGATTTTTCACGATTTTTAACGATTTTTCACGATATTTTACCCCCCCAAACGGCAACAATACGATTCCCTCCCCCTCCCAGCCGAAATCGATCGTTAAGACGATCGAGGACACGATTCACATCCCTGGTAAGTGGAGACACCAAGGTGGAGTAGTTCCGGATGAAGGACCTATAGTAGTTAGCAAAACCTAAAAACCTTTGCAGCGGGCGGAGACCTATGGGCCGGGGCTTTAAGTTTCTCGGGGTCCATGCAGAATCCCTGACTGGATACCACATATCCCAGGAAGGGCACGATTCTCTCTTCAAATGAGCATTTATCGAGCTTGGCATAGAGTCGATTCTCCCGCAGCCGCTGCCAGACTCGGACGACATCCTTGCGGTGTGTTTGCAGATCCTTGGAAAAGATCAATATGTTGTCTAAGTAGACTACAACACAGTCATATAGCATGTCCCGAAATATCTCATTCATCATATTTTGGAAGATGGCGGGGGCATTGCTGAGTCCGAAGGGCATCACGAGGTTTTCGTAATGCCCGTCCCGGGTATTAAACGCCGTCTTCCATTCGTCACCCTCTTTAATGCGAATCAGATTGTATGCACCCCTGAGGTCAAGTTTGGAGAATATTTTGGCTCCTTGGAGCCAGTCAAAAAGCTCAGAAATAAGCGGTAGAGGGTAGCGATCCTTGAGGGTTATATCGTTTAAGCCTCGGTAATCGATATATGGTCAGAGACTTCCATCCTTCTTCCTGACGAAAAAGAATCCTGCCCCCGCCGAAGACGTAGAACGGCATATGAAACCCTAGTTGAGGTTTTCTCGGATATATTCCGACATGGTTTTAGTCTTGGCTGGGGATAATGGGTAGATACGCCCGTGAGGGGACTTTGAATTCGGTTGCAGACTGATGGACCAATCGAAGGTGCGGTGTGGAGGCAGAATGTCTGTGGAGTCTTTGGAGAAGACGTCGGCATAGACAGCGTACTGAGGCGGTAAGCCAGGAAGGCAGGTAGCCACGGTGGTGCAGCAGATGGGCATGACCAGATCTAAACACCTTGAGTGACATGAGGAACCTCAGCTGGAGAGTTGCATCGTGGACCAATCAAAACTGGGAGAGTGTTTCCGCAGCCAAGGTAGCCCAAGGACAATAGGGTGTATAGCACGGTCCAGAAAATGGAAGGAGAGATGCTCGACATGGAGTACGCCAGTCCGGACTATGAGCAGATCGGTAGACAAGGTTATGTGGCCGAGCAAAGGATCCCCTTGGATGGAGGATAGCACCAGAGGCACGGGTGACCGGTTGACTGGAATGTGAAGGTATTCCACAAGTGATTTCATAATGAATTCTCTCTGGCCCCAGAGTCCACCAGGACCAAAGTATGGAACATCTGGTCACCCACAGTGAGGGATATGGGTACGGTGAGTGGAAGAGAAGGGGAGGTAAGACCTAGGACAAGTCCTCCTGCAGGACCTAGGTCTGGGAGTTTCCCGGCTTCACGGGACAGGCCACTAGGAGGTGGCCTGCCTCCCCACAGTAGATGCAGAGCCCGAACTGCCACCGTTGAACTTGTTCCTTGGTCGAGAGTTTCTCAGGGCCCAGTTGCATGGGTTCTTCACCAGATGTCCCGGAGATAGTAGCGGGCCCAGTGGGCGAAGGTGAATGCCGTGGGCGTCTGACATGGCAGTAGACCTTTTGGAAAATTGAACCTCCTGGGAGCGTTCTTGGAGGCGCCGGTCGATGCATCCGATCAACTCAATCAAGGCATCCAATGATCCTGGTAGCTCGCGGGCAGCGAGCTCGTCCTTGATCCTGGAATTTAAGGCTTCCAGAAAAATAGCTCTCAAACAACTAGCGTCCCAATGGAGCTCGGAGGACAAAGTTCAAAACTCTATTACAAATTCCAATAGAGTTCAAGAACCTTGGCGCAAGGGGAGAAGAGTCGCCCTGGAGGCTGCCTGCCGGGTAGGGTCTTTGAATACTGTGCAGAAGAGAGTCAAGAAGCCATCCAGGTCCTGCAAAACTGGATCAGAATGTTCCCAGAGAGGAGATGCCCAGTCCAGGGCTTTCCCATCGAGAAGGGACAAGATGTACATAGTCTTCGTGATATCCTCTGGGAAGAGAGTAGGTTGTAGACAAAAGTGCATACTGCACTGATTAATGAAGCCCCTACAGGCCTGGGGGTCTCCAACGAAGTGGGGAGGGGCAGGTAGAGGGATCACCAGGTGGCCACCTGCTGCCGGAAGGGAGACGGTTGGCATTAGCGGTGGGGTGAAGACTATGGGAGCTGTGGAGTCCAAACGTCATTTTAAATTCTCCACTGCTGAGGCGAACGTCTCCAGGGCCCTCTGCTGCTCAAGAATTCTTTGAGCTAGGCCTGGAATGGCTTGGAGGGCAGAGGCTTCTGCCGGGTCCATGTCCTTGGTAATCTGTTATGTTACTGACGAGAATGTGGAACCCTTGTCCAAGGTGGAATTGGCGCTACCCGAGAGGGCAAACTCCCGCAGGTCCCCACTGTTGGAAGGCGAGGCCGGACTGTTGCAGGGGCCGGCTGGAACTTTGCCAATAGCAACCTCGTTACCTGCAGGTTGAGCCCTTGTGTGCAGAGGCCAGCTGTTCTTAGGTGGGTCCCCGTGAAGACAGTAGAACAGCAGCCGGAGGGATAGTCCAAAGTCAGTCCAAGATCAGAAGCCAGAGGATCGCTGATAGCCAGTCCATGGTAGGAGCCAGGAGACTCACCGAAAGCCAGTCCGAGGTCAGAAGCCAGAAGAGTTGCCGATAGCCAGACTGAGGTCAGAAGCCAGAAGATCCTTCTGGGGGAGCCAGAGGAAGGAACCAGGGCATGAGCAGGACTCAGAAGGCAGGAACAGGAACCACGGCACCAAAGACCTTACCGAAGCGAAGCATTCTCATTGCCCAGTCGAGGAGCATGAAGAGGAGGCTCCAATATATAGTTCCAGGCTCCGGACATCATCCCAGGGGCTGGCCTGCTCTAATTGGTGCTGGCACTTTAAAAGTGCCCAGGGGGCGTGGCTGCGCGCCTAGGGAGGGCCCATCCTGGAAGGGCTGCTGGCATCATCGTCCAGCGGCATAGAGCCGTGAAGATGGAGCTGGGGACTGCCGTGAGAGGCAGCTTCATTAGCGGCAGCGGCCGCGGGAGAGCCCGAAGTTGGCGGTGCTTGGCAGGGCTGTCTCCCTGCTGTGCTCCCGACGCCCGCAGAAGTGGTAAGGGGGGGGGCCGGCTGCGGCCATCTGTGGCCGGCGCATCTAACATTTTTCCATCTTCCTGGTAGCTTGAAAAGGTAAATCTTCTGCCTGGATCATGGTGTATTGCTACAGTGATCCGGCTGGTGATTCTAGGGTTCCTAGTTGATCAACACTAGAAGCACTGGGCCCAAGTCACAGAAACAGCATACCACTATCTGGGCTAAAGATGTACCTTTTCAAGGTACCAGGGGAGTATGGGGTAGTTTGGTGTAGGGTGATGACATACCCTAGGAACCTTTTAGTTATGGGCACCCTGAGATTGCTATTAATTAGCTGGGGGGGGGGGGGGAATAATGGGAAGAAGTAGGAGGAAGGAATAATACATATATGTGATCAGGCTTTGCCTGCCATTAATATCTTGCCCTGTATTCATCTAAGGTTTTTGCATTTTTGGGGTCCTCCCCCTGCTATATTCCTACCTTTTTGTGGGCAGTGGCTCAGAGGTATAAATTGCCCCTGGGGTATGCCCATAGTGAGAAGGTGAGGAGATACGGGAGAGGGTGAGGGTGAGGAGTTTGCAGTACTGTTGGTCTTTCCTTCCCTAGGAATGATCAAGGAGACTGGAGATTTTGAGAATAGTGGAGTCTTGGAGTTTTGAAAAAGTTTTTTGAAGTTTTAGATTTTGAACCAGTTTCCTGAGAGAAGGGCAAACCCTCAATATCTCGAAGGGCTGGGATCTGGATCTTTTGCCTTTGCAACCAGTCTACAACAGGGTTTGTAGATTTTCACAGTTTTGGAGTTTTTGAAGCTTTGAGATTTTTGCAGAGACTGTTGAAGTATCTAATTTGGAAGATCTATTTTTTGAACAAGGAGTTTTGTCATTTTTTTTAGCCCTTGCTTCATGCTGGAGCATGAGAGAGGTTATTCTGCCCTCCAAGCAGCCCTGCATTTGTCAATTGGCACTCATTATGTTTATGCCTAGAGTAGCAAACCTTTAGGGGACACGGGTTGGATAAGATTTGCTAAACCTCTGCTGCCCTTTAACAGCTCCTTATAGGAAGGGTGGTGGTGGGTGAAAGCACCAAAAGTGCCTAGGGGCAGCAAAATCCAAAATTCTAGAGTTGGACACTGGTTCAGTTGGGAGAAGAATGACTAAGGGATTTACCATGGACAAAAAGACTATGCCTTTTTTATTATGATCTTTCTGATGCCATTTTTGTTTTTTTCAGTACTGGCTTGGATTCTTATTTTCAAACTTTATGAAAATATACTTTGAACACCATTATTGGTCTCTGTCTTCCTTTGCTACTTGAATCTCCAGTGGAAAAATGCTTCCCAGTCTGAGAATACCACAGATCGATCACAATACCTCCCCCCGCTGGATGAACCCCGGTGTCTACAGGGGCATAGAAGAGCAGCCTGAAAACTTTGTGATCCCCCCTAAATTCATTGCACCCCACAAAGGGGAGGGGGGGGGGGCTTACACATAGAAATGTCATGGCCTATCTGGTCTGTCCATCCATACCAACTGTTCAACTTTACAATCCCTACCAGTCCCTCAGAGATCCCCTGTGTTGATCTCACGCTTTCTTGAATTCAAATATTGGTCTTGTCTCTTCCACCTCCACGGGGAAGCTGTACCTTGCATCAGTTCCCCTCTCTGTAAAGAAACATTTCCTTAGACTACTCATGGGTCCAGCTCCTTTCACCCTCATCCCATTTCTCTGTTCCACTTCCACCCTGCTAATCTACACTACTTCTCTCCAGCCGCGTGCATGTTATAAAATCCGTGGTCGGAGCGCACAAGGGGTTGCACACTTGTGCACCTTGCACGCGCCAAGCCCTAGGGGAGCCCCGATGGCTTTCCCCGTTTCCTCCGAGGCCGCTCTGAAATTGAAGCTGCCTCAGAGGGAACTTTCCTTCCGCCCTCCCCACCTTCCCCTCCCTTCCCCTATCTAACCCGCCCCCCAGCCCTATCTAAATCCCCCCCATACCTTTATTTTTTTATTTAAGCCTGCCTCTGGGCAAGCGTAGGTTGTGCGTGCCAGCCGAGTGCCAGTGCACGATCCCCGAGCCCAGCGGCAGTGGAGAGGCCTCTGGCCACACCCCGCCCCGCCCACATCCCGCCCATTTTTTCAAGCCCCGGGACTTACACACGTCCCCGGGCCTATGCGAAATAGGCTCGGCGCGCGCAGGAGTGGGTTTTCGGGGTTACGCGTGTAATATACGCACGTAACCTTTTTAAAATCCGCCCCAAAATGTATGTGTTCAATGGGGGGAAATATTGAAAGCTCAGTTTTTGTGTGTGTAATTTGAAAAGATATGTGCACAAAGGCATTATTGATCTCTATATCAGGGATGAGCAATGCTTTTGAGCCATGGGTCCCCCTACCTCTATTCATGCAATTGGTTGGGGCCTCCCAAGAAAGGTTACTGTTTATATATGCATACATATATATAGATGTACGTGTATATGTGTGTGTGAAGGGTATTCACCAGGCAGCCACACCGCCAGCTAATGACACAAAGTCTCTGTTTTATTTCTCTTCAAGTTGCTGAAAGCAGCAAGCTCACACATACCTATATGAGAGAGACAGACATCGTGAAGCCAGACAGACACAGAGAGCAACAGATACCCAGACAAACAACAGAGACCCCAAACACAGTTACCTCAGACCCAGACAAACACATACAATACATACATACATACAAATAAACACATACAATACATACATACATACAAATAAACAGATACCCCACATGCAGATACAGATATCCCACAAAAAATAGAAAAACACACTGTTCCCAGATAGAAGGCAGACACACAGACAGAGACACCACAGACAGAAAATGGACACACAGACAGAAGACAGAGAAACGCATAGATACTCCCCACCCAGACAGAGAGAGAGAGAGAAAGAAAAACCTTACAAAAAGCTTTGCAGAGGGGAAAAGAGAGGATGAGTTGTTGCATCTTGTCAGTATATGACAGGAGACACTGTAATCTCTCTTGTTGACTCTTATAGTGTTAGAGTATCACTATTAATAAGGGTTGGAGGGCTACAGAGAGAGAGGTACAGTGCGTCACTGTCTGCAGCATATAGGAGGGTTCTGTGCTACTCTGTGACTCTGACAGGAAGGTATATAGTAGCATTTCTTCTTGCAATGCAGCAATGTGCCATCCTGAACTTGATGAATACTTTAAGATTCACAGGATCAGTAACAAAAGATACTGGGGCTAAGTGACATACACAGTCACAATTCGCTTTCTTCAAACCCTGTTCAGTGGATTTTTCATTGGTAGATTGGGGGGGGGGGGGAGGGAGGGGTCTTTTATCCTCCAGGGCCTAAGGCATTAAATGTGTCAATCACCAAGTGTATGTAAAAGAATCAGAGATACACTTGATTGGTTTTTCCACATAGATGGCATATTCCTCTCTCCTTCTTATAATACATAGCTTTTCTACAAGGTCACACCTACATAGGGATCCCAATGGAGCCCTACATAAGTCAACAAGCACAGTAATATGTGCTTTGTTTCATAACAAAAGTGACTTATATGTGTCTGCGTCTACACTATTGGGTATATGATAATATATCAGTGCCACTAAGGATCTGATAAAATTCCATTTTACCACAGGTATCGAAGAGACGATATGGCAAGAATGGGAGAGGAAGAGGAAGCCTTTTGAGGAGACTTATGAGGATACTTATGAGGAGAGATTGAAGAATCTAAATTTGTACACCCTGGAGGAAAGGAGGAGCAGAGGTGATATGATACAGACTTTCAGATACTTGAAAGGTTTTAATGATCCAAAGACAACGACAAACCTTTTCCGTTGGAAAAAAATCAGCAGAACCAGGGGTCACGATTTAAAACTCCAGGGAGGAAGACTCAGAACCAATGTCAGGAAGTATTTCTTCACAGAGAGGGTGGTGGATGCCTGGAATGCCCTTCCAGAGGAATTGGTGAAGACCAAAACTGTGAAGGATTTCAAAAGGGCGTGGGATAAATACTGTGGATCCATAAAGTCTAGAGGATGTGAATGATGAGAAGAGGCATGGGGATGGCTTGCGGGAATGACGGCTACTACCTGGAGATTATTCAATAAACATACACACGGTTAATGTCCTTATTCAATAAACATACACATGATTAATACGACTCCAACATTGCTCTATGCTTCAACGGCAAGAGGAAATGTGGAAAAAAGGATTTGCATTCACAAAAAAGCGGGAGAGTAGCTTGCTTGTTGCGTCGGTTACTACCCCAAACCAAATAAGCCTGATACTTCACTTGCAAGGCATATCCAGCATAGCTCTATGCTTCAACAGCAGGGGAAATGAAGAAAAGAGATTTATATTCAGACAACAACCAACAAGGACTGAATTACATAGTCTGGGTAAACAAATAAGCGTGGGTGTAGCTTGCTTGTTACGGTGGTTACTACCCTGAATCAATTAAGCCTAATACTTCACTTGGAATATATATCCAGCGCAGCTCACTGCTTCAATGTCAGGGGGAATGAAGAAAAGAGGATTTATATTCAGACAACAACCAACCAGGACTGAATTGCACAGGCTCGGTAAACAAATAAGTGTGGGAGTAGCTTGCTTATTGTGGTGGTTACTATCCCTAACCAATTAAGCTAGATACTTCACTTAGATGCTGCTCCAGCACTGCTCTCTACATCAATAGTGAGGGTGGAAGGTAAATAGAACCAAAAAGTTACTAATAAGGGCCAAGAGTAACAGATAAGTATGAGAAAAAAAAATAAGTGTGAAAGCTTGCTGGGCAGACTGGATAGGCCATTTGGTCTTCTTCTGCCATCATTTCTATGTTTCTATGTTACAGAGGCCTAGAGCCTAGGACCAGCATGAGCAGCACCGATGAAAATAATGATCAGACTGCCAACCAGGATAAAAAAATATTTTTATGATGAGAAAACAAGTCAGAGAGAGAGAGGTGGTGTCAGATAAGAATCTTCAATTGTAGCTGCCTGCTCCCATCGGCACCATTGCTATGGTATGGGGTAGAAGAAGGCAGAGTCACAGGAGACTCAGAGTAAGATCCACATTGGCTGCGAAATGCCAAAACTATTGCAGTGCTAGTAGAAATGCAAAGCTAATGCAGTGTTCCCCTCTATTTCATCTAGAGGAATGTCTATAGCAGGTCCTAAAAGAAACTACTTATTCAAATGCATCATGTCTGGGATCTTCAGAATCAGAAGATAATGAAGAGCTAGTAGCTGAAGAGCATTTGGGTAGACTGGTTGTAGCACACTATCCAGTGAGCAGCTGAAGGAGGCAGCAAATGATATTACTGGGGCCAAGAGAACCCCCAGAAAGAATGGATCCAGAGAGAGGGGATCCTGCAAGACATCCAAGATATGGAGACACTTTAGATTTTGGGAGGACTATGTTTTGTAGAAATAATTCACTATTGGAAGGCCATCATTAGAGGAAAGATACTGGGCTTTCTAATTGCTTATATTATCATGGGCACAATATAACAGTAGTTATGGGACAGGGGTAGTATAACAGGCTATAAGGATGATTTCTGGGAGGGAGAATATATGTATTGTGGTAACTATTTTAGCTACTCCATTAGAATAAATGTGGCCCAAACCTTAGAGGCTGATGTGAAGCAGCGGAAATTAAAAAGGATTCTATATTTTGGATTTGGATTTAATAGTAGATGTTTTATTTTTTTACAGAATCTTGGCATTTTGAAACGGATAATAAATTGCTGAATCAGATGTAACCCCCCCTACCCCCACCCCCTGGCTTTATACATGTGGGTAAAATGAGAGTGGATAGAATAGGAGGAGGGTTATTGGAATAAAAATATATGCATATAAAATGATCATTTATCCTTGAGATGGAAGGCTTAGTATAAAGGATAAGTCCTCGGATGTTTTGTTTGCACTATTGCTCGCAAGAAGTGACAAAGACATCAGTGTTTTCCATCGATGGATATTTTCTCTACTTTGCAGATTAATAATTCTGATCTGATAATTTTATGAGATTTCAAGCTATATGTAGATGATATATAAACTCCTCATGCAGAATAATTTTATCAGCCATATCAGCGCTACATTTGAAACAAATGATTTATGGTCCTACACATAAATTAGGGCATGCATTAGATTTATTATTCCACCAGGAGGATGAGGATTTTTATTTTTAATGCAAATATTGCCAGTGGTATGGACAGAGCATTATCTGATGCTGTTTTCGCTGGTAGAAAAACCTGATGATTGTTTCAAAGTAGAGGAAGAGTGGGTGATATGCCCTAGGATAGAAATAGAACATTTCTGAGTAGCCTAGGATACATTTAACGATATGAATGATTGTAAGTCAGTTACTGAATTAACAAATTGCTGGTTTTCATCCCTACAGGAATTATATGACAACTTGGCACCAGCAAAATGAATTAAAAAAAGATCATTTAGAAGAAAAATGCCCTGGTTCTCTGAGTGATTACAAGAATAGAATGAAGCTAATGTAAAACTAAAAAGTAGGAACAAATTCTAATAAGAGAGCATTAATTAGTTATAGTAAAATGTATAATTGGTAAGGAAAAAATATGTTTCAGAAACAATGCAAAAATCTTTGAATCAGCCATGACCATTATTTCATGCTGTAAAATCATTAGTTAATAAAAGAACAATATCTGTGTCAGGAAGAATTAAGAGTGAGACCCTGGCATGTTTCTTTGAAAGTAAAGTTGAGAACCTAAGAAGGAAGGCATGATACAAGATGTGTCATGATCTCAATTTATAATCACCAAAAATCACCAACAAATTGGAAACTTTGTTTTCTTAGGGGTAGATTTTATAATTTTGCGCGAGCGCGTACTTTTGTTCGCTCATCAGGCGCGAACAAAAGTACGCTGGATTTTATAAGATACGCGCATAGCCGTGCGTATCTTATAAAATCCGGGGTCGGCGCGCGCAAGGGGGTGCACATTTGTGCAACCTGCGTGCGCTGAGCCCAGCGCGCGCTGCCTGTTCCCTCCGAGGCCGCTCCGATTTCGGAGCGGCCTCGGAGGGAACTTTTCTTCGCCCTCCCTTCCCCTACCTAACCCACCCCTCCGGCCCTATCTAAACCCCCCCCCTTACCTTTGTTGGCAGATTTACGCCTGCTGAAAGCAGACGTAAATCTGCGCGTGCGAGTGGGCTGCTGGCGCACCATCACCCGCCCCCGAAACGCCATGTCACGCCCCCAAAACGCCATGTCATTTTCGGAACGCCCCCGACACGCCCCTTTTACGAAGCCCCAGGACTTACATGCGTCCTGGGGCTCTGCGCGCGCTGGCAGCCTATGCAAAATAGGCGCGCCGGCGCGCAAGGGCCTTGTGTGCGTAAATCCGGCCGGATTTACGCGCGCAGGGCATTTAAAATCCGGCCGTTAGATTGTGAAACCAGACCTCATATATTATATAGGAGAGATTTAAATTGTGTACAATTACTCTCACTGGTATTAAATACCTGTTTACTACATGAATATTTTCATATGAAGTTATTCATCGTTTATAATCATTGGTCTTGGTTGCACATTTTTTTAAATTATATTTAGTGTTTAACACTTATCCTTTTAAGATGAGCAATAAAAACGCTGAAGGAGCATCTGTATTTTTGTCAGCCTGCCCTACACGGCTCGTGTTTCTTAAGTGCTTCGTCAGGGGCAATATGTCAACTCTTCTTTGCTTCTGTGGAAAAAAATAACCAATTGTTTAAGGATGCTAATTGATAAAGCAAACTTTTACCCATTACTAAATATACATATGCTCCAAACTTCTATGCTGTCACTCATTCCATTCTTTCAGCATTTCCCAAAACGATCCTCCGTGTTATTTCAACGAGGAAGTTTTTAAACCAGCCTTCGGATGTGACGGTAGCCAATGATTACTCTCCCATCCCTGCATAGCCAATGATATAACATTCTATGTTTCTGATGTCATATCAACGTTGCCCAATCCACTGCATCATTCATGCCCAAAGGACTTTGAGCGGATAATTTGAAAATCCATTTTTGCTCGAAAAAATTCAACTTTGAATATCTCTTTCACGACTTAAACATCCCACTTCATCTAATACCGTCCATTTCAAATGATGGAACTGATGAGCATTTTGAACACAGTGTTTTACCATCGAAGCTTCCATATTAAGCATATTTATCCTACTACGGTGCTCTCTTAGACGGATCTTGACTTGTCTACTTGTTCGTCCTACATAACTGGAAGGACAGGGGCACTGAATGAAATATACCACATTGGTAGATTTACAATTAGTTATAGTTCTTTTTCTATATTGTATTCCTGTACTAGGATGTTGCCAGACTGTTCCAGTAATGGATTGAATACACATGTCACATTATCCACATATATCATGAAATCCTTCCAATGTTTCAGTGTCCCTTGTGTGAGTCTCTGCATGGACCACATAATCCTTTATGTTTTTGCCCCGTGAATAAGAAAATAATGGTAAATCTGTAAACACTGTAGAATGCAGCTGTAAAATGTTCCAATGGCGTTTTATGCTGTTTACTATTAGATGGGATTTATCTGAATGATGAAGAACACATACTTCTGGAACAACATTTTTTCTAGATTGATACTCCAACAAAGTCGATCGATCTGAATATCTAGCACGCTTATATGCTTTCTGAACAGCACTATATGGATATTATCTCTCAAAAAATCTCCGTGCCATGTCTCGTGCTTGTTTTTTAAATTCCTGATAATTTGAGCATATTCGCCGTAGCCTAAAAAACTGACTTATGGGTAGACCCTTCTTAAAAGCCGTAGGGTGACAACTATGAAAGCTCAACAAATTGTTGCGCTCGATAGGTTTACGATATATTGTTGTATTGAGTTGACTATCCTTTATACTAACCGAAATGTCCAGGAAATTAATTTGTTGACTACTATACTGGAATGTAAACTTCAAATGTGAATCTATTGTGTTAACCCATTGCACCAATTTGTTGGTGATGTTTTGGTGATTATATGTTACGAGTTACATTGTCTGGGCAGTTCTGAGGTATAAATTATCTCAATTTAGACATATTATTAATAGCTCTATATTTGAAGAGCTGCTTCCCCAAATCTTTTCTACATCTGGGTCATCAGCCCCTTGTCCATTTTGGATTATTTGTGAGGCAAAGTTGTATGACTCAATATCAATAGTGAGAATAGTGAACAATACTTCCTTGCAGGAGCGAGTAGTAAAAAGAGCAGAAGTTCATCCAAACATAAAGAACTCAAAGTTATCCATTATGGATGCAGCTAATTATCGCTCCATCTCTAACTTACCAACTGATAGTAAGATATTGAAAAAATGAGTGTTGACACAGCTAGAAGAATACAAAATTCTCAATGATTGCCAGTTTCGGTTTTGAAAAACAGAGGAACGGAATAGGGTTCCAACTTTCAGCTGTGAAAATTTCGAACACTTGGGCACATGGAATACAATTTTTACCTTTGTCCATCTAGACGACTATTAATTTAAAAAAACAAAAATGTTTATTACTTGCCTTATTACTAGAAAACTGTGTACAAAGCGAGGCACAACCAATGGTACCAAATATAAAAATGCCAATAACATTCCACTAGAATAATCAGGAAAACTACAATTACTTAGCAATTGCCACCTCCACCATTAGGAAAACATTCATTTTATTTGAAGAATCAAATACTTGTCATTTATCAGATCACACAAACTTTCTAATAACTCATTAAATCTATTTTGCCTCATTACTGTTGCTTATATCTTGAGCCAATAATCGATCTCAGTGTGGGAACAAGTGGTGATTCCCACAGGCCTGGAGACAAACTAGACTGACTCCAGCCTTCTTAAAACAGTAACCCTTCACTATAACTTTACACGTGCAGGACAATGTGCTGTCTTCTCAGACAGTGTACTCTCTTACTTATAGAGTTGCTTCGTTTCAGCTCAAGGTTTGGACAGTGTTATACACAACAGCTGCCTTCCTCCCGGAGACCTCAGGCCCGGCCTGGTTATCCCCACCTGGATCCCAGCTCTTATTCTCCAGTCTCTGGCTATGCCCTCTTTGCCCCACCTGCCTCACAGGATCCCGCCTATAGAGCATACTTTCCTTAGGGAATTTAAGGTGGACCAGGCGTCGAGCCTGGTCCTTCACAGGTACATAGGGAGCACTAAGGGCACTGCCTCACAGACAGATAAAGATCAAACTGGTTCATTCGGTCTGCCCAGTTAAGATTCTTCTGCTTTCGGTATATGAACATACATATTCCCAGATGCAAACCAACACCAACTTCCCCCCACTATCTTGTCTTTTTCACTTGATATCACACCCCTTTACCTACCACTGCCATTACAGGGTCGGTGTAAGAGCATCAGATGCCCTAAGCCAGTGGTTCCAAATCTTGTTAGTCAGTGCACACCAGACAGATAGTGCTCACATGTGTGACACACTGAACACATGGCCATCATCGGGCTAAAAGTAAACATGTACTCTGCATCCACAGGATATTTCCCAACAACTTGCCATATAAAAATATATATTCAGATTATAGTGTCATTTCAGTAACAGCAACACAAACGCCCTATACTACCAGGAGCATTGTAAAATATAAAACTTGAAAAAACCCACTCAGCACATGTGTAGCAAACTTGCCATACAACAGCAGCACTACCTCTGAGATCTCAAACAGAAATATTTCTACCTATTAAAAGGAAGCAGTACATCACCAATGCATGTTTTATTGAGAAAGCACAACAAATAAGACCAATACAAATGCCTGCATGCTAATAAAATACTTCACTTCAGTCAGACATGACCTTTACCAAATACAGAATAAAAGACCACAAATTACAAATATGGAGTAGAGATGTGAATCGGAACCGGAATTGGTTCGGATTCCGGTTCCGATTCACATGTTGTTTTTTTTTCATCGGGCCCGATCGCGGTTTTGTTTATCAGCTGCGCCTGAGCCGATAAACAAAAAACCCACCCCGACCCTTTAAAACTAATACCTTAGCTTCCCCCACCCACCCGACCCTCCCAAAAACTTTTTACAGGTACCTGGTGGTCCAGTGGGGGTCCCTGGAGCAATCTCCCGCTCCCAGGCCATCGGCTGCCACTCATCAAAATGGCGCCGATGGCCCTTTGCCCTTACCATGTGACAGGGTATCCGTGCCATTGGCCGGACCCTGTCACATGGTAGGAGCACTGGATGGCCCACACCATAATAGAGCTTTGCTTGCTGGCGTTTCAGAAGACTTTTGCCTTTTTGAGTTTGGGAGGAAGTTTTTGCTGCCATCCTTTCTGCACAGTAGGGGTGGGGAAAAATAAAAATTTTGTTTAGTTTTTGTTTTGTTTTTCCCCATGAATTTCATTTTGCTTAATGTTTATTTTGTTTATTTAGTTTAAAAAAACAAAATAACTATTAAAAAAAATGACAAAAAAGGCAATGGGAAATCCCCTCCCGACCCAAAAAATTGCTGGGGCCAGGATCTTCTCTGTCCCCCCACTTACCCAGTCTGGTGGGGGGGGGGATCAAATGACAAGGCCTTGCCCGGGCCAAAGCCTCAGCCTTGCATAGGCCTAGGCGATGGTAGATCACCGCGATTTTGGTCTGGGCCCTCCACGACCCAATGCTGGGACCTCTGCCTAGACCAAATCTGTCCCTGGCCCGACACCAGGGACCCTGTCTGGAGGACAGGTCCAAACACTGGGTCCTTGGCTTAGGCCCAAGCCCTAAGGTTGGAACCCAGGCCTCAGTGTGTTATCCTCTTCACTTTTCTTGAAAATGGCAGCGTTAGCTGGGGACGTGCCGGAGTTAATTAACTCTGGGACCTCCCTCTTCAGCAGAGGTCACCATTTTTTTTTCTAAATGAAACCTGAAAACCAATTACATTTTATCTGATTTTCAATCGATTCATTTTGAGAATGAAATGAAATAGGAAATTTTGTCTCGTTTCCTATTTCGTTTCTCCCGAATGCTCATCTCTGTTGCCCAGAAGATAGGGAAAGGAGAAGCGCTAACCTTTCCCTCGTCAGGGAGACGTTTCAGTCAGAGAGATCAGGAGTAAGAAGCTTTATGACAACTGGAGAGACACCCCCCCCCCCCCCCCCCCACTAGTCTTCACCTTGGGATGCAGGTCAAGGACTAGTTTTTGGAGATCTGGAAGTACTCCTGGACCTCAGATACTATTAGGGAAAGGATCCCACTACATCTAGGATACCCCCACCTATCTGGGATACTTATAATTCGGAGCCCTCCTGCGCGGCTAGACGGTAAGAATATCTCAGGACCTAGTATTGAGAGTCACATTCACAGACAGAGGAGAGGTATAAGGAAATGCACCTTACTGGGATGTGGATGTACATGGAAACAACTTTGTAAATGCAAATTGCTTATACTAAAATATTTACAGTAACGTTTAAATTTGGAACACACACGCAGAGAGACCTGCCAATCAGTTTCTGCACTCTCTCATGAGTATCAACAAGTAAACCGGTGAAGCAGCTTCCATCCCTAGAGCTCTCGAGGTATAGCCTCCCCCATTCAGAGAATCCATCCCCAGGGAGCTGTTTAGGTCATTTGACTGTGTGAGAACATAGCCCTGGGACTATATATGCTCCCTGCACATTTCAGGCTACCACACCAAAACAGGGGGCTAAAATTACATTTTGTCACTCGAAATAATGGTGATGTGTCATGGAGATAAACATGAAGTTTAGATGATCATCTGGTATCCATTTTGTATTTATTTCAACCAGTTTTGCTAAACTCTTGCACAGGTTCTGTCACTGAAAGGATTCAATTTGGGATTGGTTTAGTGCCAAATTATCATTATGTTTCTTTTTTGTATTTTTGATCACTAAAATCCACTTATTTGGTCTCTTGGTTCAATTTCTAGGTTCACATAATGATCAGCATTTGCTTGTAGTTGCTACCAGGATGGAAAGTTTTTCCTGGGGATCTTAACCTCTTAGAATACTACCAAACAGGAAACGTCCAATGTGGAAGTCATTATTACTATTTTAAATCTTTTCTGTGTCTCTAAAAGAAACATGTAAGCTTCAGCATGAAGGAACATTTTCTTGCAGTGCATGAAAGTCTAAACCTTTATTTTTAGGATTACGAGAATAGATAGATGCATCCATAAATACTCATTACATCACATTTCACATTTATATGCTTCCCTACTTCAAAAAAGAACAAGGGAGTCTTGCAACATTCTATAAAATACATAAAATTAGATTTAATATTAGAAAATTGAATCACATTTAATAAAAAAGAATTACCAAATATAATCAAAATCATTTATCATTGATTTACCAAAGGCCATTAACAAATGAAACATTAGTACATATTTTAGTAGTACCAGCTAGTGCAAATAATTCTAAATAGTCAACAAGTGTACACCAAATACTACTTTGTCACCAAATATTGCATTTTTTAAATTTAGCCCCTCTTGTGATAGTTTCTGAGAATGCAGAGGTTGCATTTGGTCCTGGGCCTAAGTCCCAGTACACAGTCACGAAGTCTATGCAGTGCCAGGGCATGGATTCTCTAATGGTTGTGGGAGGGAGGGGGGAGGATACACTTCAAGGTCCAAGGTGCAGGGACTAAATATCTTCGCTGTGTACAATAGTTAATTATGTGCAGTTGCAGAATAAACAGACTGGACACTTTTGACTGGGTGATTCGAACGAAAACTTTACTGCAAATCTTCCAAGGTAATTAACCGGCACCAAACACATTTGATTCTGATTTCATCTATGTGCAAAACCTTTTCCTCAGATTGGTGCTCTCTCTGTGAAGGTGTCCCCTTCAGCACTGGGTCCTGAGATGTTCTTACTTTCCAGGACTTGGAATGTCGAGAGTCCCGGGTGGGTAGTGGTATTCTAGGCGTGGTGGTATCCCTTCCCCAGCTAAAATCCAGGTGTAATTCCAGGTCTCCAAAATACCAGCCTCCTTTTTTCCCCCCAGGGTGAAGACTCCAGTGGGGGTCTCCAGATGACATGACACTTCTTCCTCCCAGCACTCTTCTCAAAATAGTAAAGTCAGACTTTTCTTGTAGCCAAGAAAAGGTCAGATCTACTCATTTCCTCAACTACTGGACAGAAAGAACGGTTGCAGAGCTTCCTCCCAACTAAAAAAAAAAACAAAAAAAAAACCTTCCGCCAAAATACCAAAACCCCAAGACTCTCTTGCTTCGAGTCATCACTGACCCTTCATGGGTTGTGAGATGGAAGTTGCAGTTGTTCTCTAACCCCTCTCCTTCCAAACACAGGGCTTTTCCTTCCCAGGCCAGGGCCAGACATTTACAAAATAAACACAAATGTCAAAAATGAATTTCCAGGAGAAGAAATCACTTAATTGAAAAATCCTGAGGCATACAGCAGCAGATAGTATATGCCTCTCCCCTTTTTCTATGTCTCTGGTCGTGGGGTATAGAAAAGACTAGTGACCAGGGAACACCAAATTAAACTGGTTTTAAACCTTCAAAAGCTAACAAAAAAATACCACACTGTTCTCTCTCCCTGTATGCTGTTATGCAGACAGGAGCTCACCATTCCAGCAGACTCACAGGAGGTGTTTTGCAATGAAAATGATATGCTTCTATTCTAATTCCTAACCTACATGCTAAGGAGGAATAGCCTAGTGGTTAGAGCAGTGGACTATGAACAAGGAGACCAAGGTTCAAGTCCCACTGTTGCTCCTTGTGACCTTGGGCAAGTCACTTTACCCTACATTGCCTCAGGTACAAAATCTTAGATTGTAAGCCCTCTGGGGATAGAGAAATACCTACAGTACCTGAATGTAAACCGGTGTGATATCTCAATTGAGATCAAATGTTGGTATATAAAATAAATAAATCTATCCCAAAGGATCTCTACAAAAATATTTGGTAAACAGCATAGTCACTGATAAATATACTTCTTTCTAGTTGGAAATCACATTTATGTAGATCCATGGTGTGACCGCATCTTGAGTATTGTGTGCAATTCTGGCAGCCCCATAGCAAAAAAAGACATAGTGGACACAGAAAACATTCAGAGAAGGGTGATAAAAATGATAAAGGGGATACAGATGCTCTTTTATGAAGAAAGGCTAGACAGATAGGGCTCTTAAGCTTGGAAAAGAGATGACTGAGGGGGAAATGGTTGAAATTTATAAAATCATGAGTGGAGTGGAACTGATAAATAGGTAACAATTATTTACCCTTTCAAGCAACAAAGGAACTAGGGGCCACTCCATGAAACTAGCAACTGGCAAATTTAAAATACATAGTAGTAAGTATTTTTTCACTCATGCACAATCAAGCTATCAGATCTGTTGCAGAGGACATAGTCAGGAAAACTAGCATAGTGGGGTTTAAAAGAGGGTTGAACAAGTTCCTGAAGGAAATGTCCCTAAGGTCTTGGGAAAGCCAGCGCTTATCCCTGGGAGTGAGTTACATGAAATAGATCAACTAGTGGGGATCTGACAGGTAATTGTGACCCAGACTGGCCACTGTCAGAGTCAGAAGGCTTGGCTCGATGGACCTTGGTAGGACCCAGTAGCTTATGTTCTTATAAGAAGATAGCATTGTGCTGGAGCCCCTCCTGCTAGTAGGAAGGAGTGCTGTGTTGTTGAGGTGTTGCAACCAACACGTAAATTCACCTAGGGTACCAAATACTTTTGCACCAGCCCTGCTTATACCCTTAAAAGATAGGGAGGGTAATTTTTTAACAGCATGAAGAAAACTACAGGCTGTTACATGCAAACATTACATCCAGTTTTCAAAGCAAATTTATACAGAGAGGTTTGTTGGGAAAATTACCCCTATAAAAGATCTAAAATTGGCTGAAAATTACTGAATATCAACAATACAAAAGATCCAGCTCAATATAAAGGAGTGTTTGAGGAAACTCTGGGAATACCTCATATAGAGCCTCTGAGGGCTATAACCTAGTGCAACAGCTCTACAAGGCGCTAGGGCTTTTTAATCATTGGAATCCCAAAGTTAGTTATTCTTCGAAAAGCTATCATATAAGTGTTACCAGTTCTGTGTCATTCAATATTTAAAGGTGCCGGTATGTAATCGCATGAAATTTCTTATACATGCTGTATATTATCCGACATTGCAATGTTTCGGGTAGTCCTTCTTCAGGGAAGCCGAATAAATTAGATGCCGGCAGGTGTGACTGGTAAACAGCTTATGAGAAGTGGTCAATTCGTCAGTGCGATAAGACCTTTTGAAAATGGTGTGCAGTGCAACCCTACTGCATACACCGGTCAACCACGGACACGTCAACCATGGACCCGCATGAGCAGAAATTCCCACTCATATATTGCCTCGTGAGCCCCCTCAATTTTTATTTTCATCTGAGCATAGATGTGCACCGTTTCTCTCCCTGTTTTATCTTTAAAAATGTAAAACTTTCTTTTCTTTTTAGTGCTACCTTTTAAAAAAAATAGATTTTTCATCAAAATGTCTACCAAGAAAAAAGCCACAGTAAATGGGATTAAAGACTGTGGGGCCATGCAATAAATGAACGTGGAAAACAGACACTCAGAATTGAAAGAAGTTCTGAAGGACTACATTATGGAGTGGCTTCTGACAATACAGAGTTAATGTCCACCAGTACTGTAATGATTAGCTGATGATCCTGTGTCTAGTCCTCCAGCCCTGTACATCATGTATCAGCCCACTTTGAGTCTGGTGCATCTACTGTAGTTCTTGAAAAGCCAGCTGTAGCATTCCCCACAGGCTTCCCAGCTTTGCCCTTTCAGGAGGTTGGTTTTTGGGAGGAGCAGTACTTCTCCAAGGGAGGCACTCTTCCTCCTGCTCTAGCTCTTCCTCCTCTAACTCCTCCATCTCTCATCTGGGAGCTGCCACTCTTCCTCCATCTCCTCCTCCTGCTCCAGCTCCTCATTCTTCCCTTCAGGGTCTTGCTGTGCCATTTCCTCCTGGTCTTGCTGCTGCAATGGCCCAGATGGTGAAGCCTCAGAGGAGGTCCTTTCTGAAAGAGATGACAAAAATATAAAATGATAAAGTATATCCTGAATGTAAAATAGTTAGACTTTATACATGTGTGCCTAGTCTAAGACCAGTCAGGAATTGTCAGTTCACTGTAAATCAGTACATGACTGCCTATACTGTGTCTGCACACAAGAAAACAAAATCCTTACCTGATGCTTGGTGCATCCTATGTAAATTTTAGAGCATGTACATTGTAACACAAACCACAAAGTTTGATTTGCAATCAGTGCATGTCTTCCACTTAACCTAATATCCTGAAACTGGATCTATCTACTCTTGTTCTTATAAAGTCTGTTAATATTGATATCACCATTCGATCATCGGTATATAAAAACTGGTATATATAATAAATATATAAATATATAAATATTTAATATATTTAAATATATTTATATATTCATAAATATATAAATATATAAATATATTTATATATTCAAATATATAAATATATAAATATTTATATATTTATAATATATAATTATATATAATAAATAAATAAATATATAAATAAATAAATTCTCTCCTTGGATAAAAAGACACAAAGAATGTACTCTTTGATGTTCTAACCGCTGGAGTAAGCTATAAATCATATTTCCAAAAAAAGAGCTATATTAATGGCAACTAATCTTATAAATAAAAGTAAGAGGAAAAGGAAACCAATATGGATCTCCAAAGAGGTGGCTAAAAAAATTAAGCTAAAACATCAGCATTAAAAAAAAAATACAAAGGATCTCAAAAAGAAAAACACAGGGAAGAATTTTGGGTGAAACTGAAAGGAAAAAAGAAAAGTAATCAGGAAAGCAAAAGCTCAAGTGGAAGAAAGGATTGCTAAAGAGGTAAAGTGAGGTGACAAAACATTCTTCAAATATGTCTGAGAAAAGAGGAAGACCGGATGTGAAACTGTAATACTCAAAGGTGACAAAAAGCAATGTACGGAGAGAGACGAGGCAAAAGCAGACATATAACTTCTGTTTGGTCTTCACTAAAGACCTAAGAGGAGGACTGCTGCTGGTTGGCAAGAGAATGGATGGGTGTGTAGTAGATGCCACCACAAGAGAGTGTTTGAGTGGATCTAGCAGAACTGAAAGTGGGAAAGACCATGAGGATATCAAGGAAGCTCATAGGTGCTGGTGGATCTGCTGAAGGACTTGTTCAATATACCCTTGGAAACAGGAGTGTTGCTAGTTCTAGATTGTTTCCCTGGGTTTATCACTGGTGTGTATGCCTATCTATGTAGTTTTAGATTGTTTTCCCTGTTTATTACTGGTGTGTTTGCCTACTTCTGTAACTCACCTTCTGTGAGCGTCAGACCTGTACACCATTGAGAGCTAGTGATTCTCACATGGAATGACGGTATATAAAACTCTCAGATAAAGAAAGAAAGAAAGAATGGTAATGGAATTCAAAAGGTAGTGAGATAAATACAGAGACTCCCTAATGGCTAGAGGATGGAGATGAAGGGCAAACCTCTGATAATGTTTGATGAAACATGTCTGCTTGCAGCCAACCTGCAAGGATTAAAAAAAATTATAACCAGCCAGTGGTGTATTCAAGGGATCCATCTGGGCATTTCTTTCAGTTAAAATATAGCTTAGCTATCTGGCGGTTACAATCAACAAAGTTTGATCAAATTCCCTCATGATAGTGTTAGGGGTGGGGTAGACCCTCTGTGCACCATAAGAAAGAATGAATAAAGTGGAGAGTCATCACCTTCTTTTACAGCTGGGATCGGGCCAAGCTGCCCTTAGGTTAAACTGCATGGAGTGGCAGTTACAACCTTAAAAACCTTACTGAGAAGACTGGATGAACTATTTTGGTCTTTATCTGCTATAATTCACTACATTGCTATGTTACTATTATGTAGAATTGATTTAAGGATGTGGCTATGGGAAATAGCTCATGTATATATTGCAGTATGTTTTTTCAAAATAAGTGAATGGTATTAAATGAAATTGTTGATGTTTACAGGGGAGAAAAGAAAAATGCAGAAGCATGACTGGAATACTTACAGCACCTGAATGTAATCCACTTTGAAGCACTGAAAAAGTGTGAAAAGTGGAATCTAAATCTAAATCTAAATTATATGTGAAATGGTACAACTAGACAGTGAATGAATTGAAGAGAAATAAATGTTTAATTTGCTCGAAGACTGCTTCAAATATGTATGGACCAATGCTCTAAAGCTTGGTATAACTATGTGGGGAAAAATGACATTTTAATTAAATATTTTTTACTTGTGAGTTAGGGTACAGATGCTCATGGCAGGTGGGCACCCAGGCTGGATTCTGAGAATGAACCAATATAGTATGCCCCCTGGTTGTGGCAGGAAGAGTGGCTGGCACCTACCTATATGAAGTAAGGGGCTGTCAGAGCCCAATAACACTGGGGAAGATGAGGCAGAGTGGAAGGGGCAAAGCGTTGCTGTTCTTGCTTTAGGAGCCTAAGGCTCCCCCCCCCCCCCCCTTCTTCCTTGTTGTTGTTGTCACGGGCCAAGATGCGAAAGGATGAAGGTATGATTAGAGAGGCAGCTGAGGTACAACAGGAGCGCTGCGGCACAGCTCCCGTTGCTGCGGATGGAGTGAGGCCAGGGTAGCAGTGGCAGGATGACCATTATTTTCCCGCTGCAACAGTGAAGCTGGATTGGCTTGTGTGGGTGCTGAGGAGCAGTTTTGCAAGTCCCACTGCGCTCTAGGCTCTGGGGTTACGGTGACGTCACCTCACAGGCCCAGAAGTAGAGCTGGGTCTTCGGCACTGTGCTGATGGCTGCTGAAGGAAGGACTGCTGGGCCATGAAGAGCAACAGAGTGCACCATCAAGGCTCCCACTGCTACTGTTAAAGTACAGAGGGGAAATTTTAATCCCAGGAAAACCCAGACGTAAATTGCCAGACTCACACATGGGGACTGCAAATTAAAGAAAGCAGAGGATATGAATTTAGCAGCGGGTAGCATTAGGGAGCTCCTGCTACCGTTAAAGACTAGGGGAGAAAAAGCCCTAGGATGGACCCAGAGATATCGGCCAGTCCCGGAGATGGGCGTCACTGGGATCAGTCACCAGGAGGATAAAAGCAGTATGGGGAAGGTTTCACCTAGATCCCTATTCAGCACATGGCATGCACTGAGAGGGAACCACATTGTCAGGGGAACCAATTGAATATTCATGCTGGGGCATTGTTTCTGGTGCAGGGAGAGCCTCATGGCAGGAGAAAATGAGTTTACCCGCAGTGTGAAAGTGGAAGAACATTAGAGGAGCACAAAGACTTGCTCCTAGTGAAGTGTATAGCATATTCTGTCTCTGTATTACCTGATCAATACAGTTCAGCAAAGTGTGGGAGTAGCCTTGTGGTTAGAGCAGCAGTCCATGACACAGGGAAGCTAAGGTTCAAATTCCACTACTACTCCTTGTAACATTGCACAAGTCACTTTACCCTCTGTTGCCTCAGGAACAAACTTTGGACTGATTTTCCATGCGTTTTTCCCATAGACACAGAACGTAAGAAAAGCCTTAGTAAAGTCAAGACCTTTGATTGTAAGCCCTCTGGGGACAGGGAACTACCCACACAATATCAGAATGTAACCCACTTTGAAAGCAAAGAAAAGTGTAACATAAAAGAATTAATACAATTGTTCAAAGGAAGCCACTTCAGGAAGGGTGTTGAGAGAGTTCTCTTTACATATTTCCAAGAGCTTTGAAAAAGAGCTATTTTTCAGAGGCCATGGCTCCAGCACCAAGTGGGCACACAGTCATAACACTTTAAGTCTGGACAGACTAGAAAGACAATTTAAGAAAAGCAAACATACAAATATAGGCAGTGGAATTGGCTGGGCCACCAGGGTCATGGTCTGATCAACGTTTGCCCCACATGGTCATCAGCTACTAGGGCCACTTGAGGGGGTGGGGTGGGGGAGGCAGAGACAGAGGCTGGCATATTTGTTCTCCCCACCAAAAATATGATCTGTCTCCCCTGCATACAGACATAGAAGAGATAAAACAAGTTGTGATTCAGTGCAGAAAAACCTAAGGAAAAAAGGAAAGATAAGTGCACTTATTAAATGAGGAAAACCTTGTATCCCTGAGATCCTGAAAGAGAAGCAATTCTTACTACAACAGTGAGAAAATTCACAACTAGAATTCAAAGGGAGGCAACTAAGAAGTGAGTTTATTTATTTGAGTAAATGCACGTTTAAGCCTTTGTTCTGAAAGAGAAAACAATTTCATAAAGATTTTAGCATTTGAAATGTTTTAAATATTTTTAAATGTTTTAAATGATTTTAAAAGCCTGCAAACCATATAGCAATTTTAAACACTGTGAATGACAGATATCCATCTGTTTAACCTACCTTTAATACCATTACCAGCTGGTTTTAATATTTAATATGAAATACAAACATTTTTAAACAAAACTTGACAGTGATCAAAAGCAAACTTATCAACATCCTGCACAATCATTTTAGTTTAATTTTTTTAATTATTATTAATATCCTTTGCTTTCCCCACCATGCCTTTGGATGCCTTTATCGATTTTGTTGCCATTCACTGGACTATTTTTTAAGTTTAGAAATTTGAGGCATGTGCTTTTGGTCTGCATTTTCCTCTCCTGGGAAGTCTTTTCTTTCACCTTCACTCCTGGGTCCAGCTCTGAAAGCCTATTAGAAAAGGAGACCTGACCTGACCTGACCTTCAGCCCTCAGTATTAAGAATCAGTCGCTTAGGCCAAGCTGACTTTTTTCCACTGGCATGCAGCAAAATGAGGCTGAGCCATGAGGAAAGGATGACTACATGCTCTGCTTAGTGTGTTTATGTTATTTAGCACACAAACACAATTAGGGCATAGAAGCTCCAGTTTTCTGAGTTAGCATTCACATTCTATGTGGGCTTTCTATTTTGCATGCAAATGCTAAACTTTAGTGCATCACCTCATTAAGTGGTATTTCAGTATGCACATACTGGCGTGATTTTCAAAAACCCTTTACCAGGATAAATACCAATTTACCCAGAATACAGGAATGTTTGAAAATTGCTCACCCTCAATCCAACTAAAAGAGCACATGGACTTGCACAACATACATACTTTTACCCAAGGTATAAAGTGGTGCTCCCATGGACATGCTTAGGTTGGGTGAGTAAAACAGTAGTATACATTTTTGACATTTGGTAAAGTCCCAGTCAAAATTAGACCATAGGGAAAAAATTGGTGCAGAGTACATGGGCATTTTGAGTGCTCATGCTGAGGTAGATCTTAAAAAAGTACGCGCGCGTGTACTTTTATTTCGGCAACTGGCGCAAACAAAAGTACGCCGGATTTTATAAGATACGTGCGTAGCTACACGCATCTTATAAAATCCGGGGTCGGCGCGCGCAAGGCTGTGCGAAATCGGCAGCCTGCACGCGCCGAGCCGCGCAGCCTGCCTCCGTTCCCTCCGAGGCCGCTCCGAAATCGAAGCGGCCTCAGAGGGAACTTTCCATCCGCGTCCCCCCACCTTCCCCTCCCTTCCCCTATCTAACCCACCCCCCAGCCCTACCTAAATCCCCCCCCCCACCTTTGTTGTGCAAGTTACGCCTGCTTGAGGCAGGCATAACTTGCGCGCGTTGCCTCGGCATCCCCCGGCACAGGCCGCAGTGCCGGGGGACTTGGGACTGCCCTCCTGGCCCGCCCCCGAACTGTAGCCACGCCCCCAGACCCACCCCGGACCGCCCCCTGACCCCAGACATGCCCTCGGACACACCACACCCCCGCCTGTCGACACGCCCCCGGGCACGCCCCCTCCTGCCCCTTTACGAAGCCCCGGGACTTACGCGCGTCCTGGGGCTTTGCGCGCGCCGGCGGCCTATGCAAAATAGGCCGCCGGCACGTGAGTGCCCTGCACGCGTAAATCCGGCAGGATTTACGCGTGCAGGGCTTTTAAAATCCACCCCATTTTATACTAATTTTCAAATAGGGAGGTTTCTTTTTGAATATTCACAAAGGCCCGGATTTTAAAAGCTTTACGTGTGTAAACCCTGGGGTTTACATGTGTGACCGGGTCTTATGTGCGCCGGGCCAATTTTCAAAGGCCCGGTTACGTGCGTAAATCCCCGGGACGTGCTTAAGTCCTGGGGCCAAAGAAAAGGGGTAGGAGTGGAGTGGTCCAGGAGCGGGGCAGGGTGGGGCTAGAGGCCCCCGGCACAGCGGCCATTTGCAGCTGTGCCGGGGGATTGCGTGCCGGCAGAGTGCAGGCACAAAAGGTAGGACAAGGGTTTGGGAGGTTAGGATAGGGCTAGGGGGGGGGGGGGGCGGGAAGTTTAGGGGAAGGGGTAAGAATGTCAGGCTAGAGGATAGGGAATTTCCCTCCCAGGCCTTCCCTAAATTGGAGCGGACTGGGAGGGAACTGGGGAAGGCTGCAGGCATCGGGGCGTGCAAGTTGCACTAATGTGCTCCCTGTTGCATATGCTGATCCCTGATTTTATAACATGCACGCATTGGCGCACCCATGTTATAAAATCACGCGTCCATGTGCGCGCACCGGGTAGTGCGCGCACATGGATGCGCGTGCGTACTTTTTAAAAATTTACCCCATAACGTACTTGTGGCCAAGGTAGCCATGTATATTACACTAGTGTGGGCTATTTGAAAATTCACCCCTTGCAAACTAAATTGTGCATGAGTCTTAGCACATAGGCCCTTTAAAGATTGTTATTTTTAGACCTATTGGGATGAAGTAAATTCCCAACATAAAACGTGATGGAGGTCAGATCTTCCGTGGGAAGGAAACATTGACTCGTAAGTTCCTCTTTCAGGTCTTCTGAATGGAACTTGTAGGGCCAAATGTTTGTCCTACAGTAATTTTATAGTTTGTTCTAGTAGATTGCAACTGCAATCATCGCATAAGGATTAGCGTATGTTGATTGCTGATACCAAAACAATGTTGTGTGTGTAACCTCTGCTTAGGGTGGCTACTATATACCACAGGGGCCATAGAAATGTGTATCTCTTAGGACTGGATCCACACACTAACTCTCAACAAGTCTCTTTTCTTCAGGGCTTCAGTCTTTTGTTAATGGAGGGGGAAGGATTTCCTCCTTCTAGATCCAGAGTGACAGGGGTGCCCATATAACTCTCTTCCCTGGGAAAAGTATAATTCTTCTATTGCTGTGAATGCTGTCAATGCCAATAACACAGGAAACTCTGAGTGTCCAAAAGAAATATTTTACTGAAGCTGAATCAGATGAATTAATGGCACAGTTCAGAACAGTTCTTATCCTCCTTTTTTTCCATTTACAACTCCTTCCTCTTTCTCTGCAAGGGTCTCTTACTACCAGAGCAGGGGAAACACTCACCCTCTGGGGCATGGACCAATGAGGGTCCCCAGTGGACAGGGTATGCTTGTGTGGGCAGGAAAACCCCCTCCAGAGCTGGTAAAAATGGAAAAGTTTACAAGTAGAGAGTTCCAGTTCCCTCTCTCCCCAGTGGTGGCAACTCCAAGTGGGGGGGGTCCTCAATATGTCTCAATTTAGTCTTACTCACAGTTCTCCACTGTCTCTCTCACTCTCACATGGATTCCATGATGGAAGGGATCCACACTAGAACACACAGCTGTTGAGGTTCCTCACTCCAGAGCAGGATGGGGGCAGCAAAACTCTTCCTCCCAGGTCTTTTAATCAAAAATCTCTTCCAAAAACAGAGTTCAAAACACCAGATCTGTGCAGTGATCTCTCTCCAGGCAACCCCTAGGGGTCTTGCAGGCTCCTTACAAAGAAAAATGCAAAAACCCAAAACAACCCTGGAAACAAACTTAGCCAGCCAGTGAGTGGACCGGGAGGGAAGCTTTCTGACCTTACTCAAGAGACTCCAGGCAAGGCTTGCCTGAATCCCAGAGGTAGGCCCAAAAAACCCAACACAGGAAAAATCCTCCTGCATCTCCTCTAACTTCAAAACCTAAACTGCACTGCCTCTTCTTCACTGCTGCAAGCTGCTTTTATATCCTTACCAGGGGGATGGCCATCCCAATACCATCAAAGAGAATGGCTATACCAAAGGATGCCTCCCCACAATCTCCACCTCTCTGTCTCTAGCTAAAGGAGTTAAACTAAGGGCAATACTCAGTGGTAATGAACCCCAGTGGTTCATTACACATAAATAAACTATGCAGTGCAATATGATGGTAGTATCCTCTCAAATAAGTTAATATTGTTGATTTTTTTTCAAATTGTATATAAAATAAATTCACATAAATGACTGAGGCAGTTGTCATATCTTCCTGCACAGGCGCAAAGTCTATGGGTACTTTTACCGCAGGCTTTGCACCAGTTTTCAAAGGGAAAGTACGAGCATACTTTTCATTTGAAAATTACCCTAGGAAAAAAAAGCACCCGCAGAGATTTGCACCTGCTTTTCCTGTGAATATTTTTCTGTGGAAAATAACACGTGTAGTTTTGAAAATTCAAAGCTATTGTGTATTTGTATTGTTGCCTGCCTTGAGCAAATCCCTTCCCCAGAAATGCCCTTTCAGAATACAGGCAAAAGTATGAGCGCTGTGGGACAACGAACAGGCTTTTAACCACTTGGAGAGTCAGCTATTTTCAAAAAGCCCTTTTATGCAGGAAAATTGGTATTTACCTGAGTATATGGCTTTTGAAAAGTGCCTTCTAAATGAAATTATACAAAGTAAAGAATACAATGTAATACAACATAAGAACATAAGAACATGCCATACTGGGTCAGTCCAAGGGTCCATCAAGCCCAGCATCCTGTTTCCAACAGTGGCTAGTACAAGTCACAAGTACCTGGCTAGTACCCAAACATTAGATAAATCACAAGCTACTTTTGCTTATCAATTACCATAATATCAGTTTATGGATTTAACCTCTAGGAACTTATCCAAACCTTTTCTAAACCAAGTTACACTAACTGCTGAAACCACATCCCCTGGCAATGAATTCCAGAGTTTAACTATGCGCTGAGTGAAAAATACTTTTCTTTGATTTGTTTTAAATGAGCTGCTTTCTAATTTCATGGAGTGCCCCCTGGTCCTTCTATTATCTGAGAGAGAAAATAGCTAATTTACATTAACTTGTTCAAGTCCTTTCATGATTTTGTAGACTTCTATCATATCCCTTCTCAGTCATCTCTTCTCCAAACTGAACAGCCCTAACTTCTTTAGCCTTTCCTTATAGGGCAGCCGTTCCATGCCCCTTATCATTTTGGTCGCCCTTCTCTGCACTTTCTCCAGTGCAGCTATATCCTTTCTGAGATGCTGTGACCAGAACTACACATGGTATTCAAGGTACGGTCTCACCATCGAACGATACAGAGGCATTATGACATCCTCTGTTTTACTTTCCAATCCCTTCTTAATAATTCCTAACATTCTGTTTGCAATAATTGTTTGTAGAGGATCAGATAAAAACCCAGGATGCATATCAGAGAACATTCATAAAGGGTAAATGCAGATGTAGAGAGGATTAGGTCCTCCACCCCTCCAATGAGTGTGAAAGGGAGAATTCCAGACATAGGAGGTTCATAGGAGCGACAGGAGGCTCCATCCCCTGAAAGGAGAGTCAGTAGGCTATCACCATAAATGGCGACTCTCTGAGTTACTGAGGGGGAGCTGAAGGTAGTGTTTGGAGGTTCTTGTATGGATCTGGACAGCCTTGGTCCAAGAGGCCAGTGAGAGACAGCTAACAGGCTGTGTGCCTCTTGCTGAGCTTGTTGGCCTCTCTTCCAGGCACTAAGGTGAAAATGGATTCCGTGCAGTCCCAGGGGGTTCAGATCCAAGTTGGGTTCCTGAGCCCAGGGCGGAAGGAAGGAAGGACTGGCAAAAAAAGCTGATAACTGCAAACTGTGAATAACTTTGCAAAACAAAAGGAGGATTCTCTACAATTCTTTTGGGGCAGAAAAGTCAGAGGCTTTGGACAATACTAAGCAATTCCAGTGTTTTTAGTAATACTTAAGCAGCATAAGAATTTCATCCGCTTCTAAGTAAGTCTCGAGAATTAAACTGTCTTGCTGATATTTTTGTAATCTGGACTATGTATATTAATATTTTTTCTGTACATGCTGAATTTTCTATTCTTTTAAGTAAATTGTGTTTTCTGTTTTGAAACACCACTTTGGTGTGAACTGGTTAGTTTTTTAAGAGGATCCTCTTTAGGGCTATACAGATTATCCTGTCCTTATCACATTTCCCATCTCTGCAATGAATGGGTCAGTGTTGAGCAGAGATAGGAAATGTAACAAATCAGTCATGTACATTATGGCAGCCATTTTGAATAGTCAGGTTTTTTTTTCAATTATTTCTTTATTGAATTTAAATCATATTTACAATGAAACATGAAATAAACAGGAATAAGAAAATATACCAATAAATTTATTGGTGCAAATACAGAAGAAAGAAAAAAAAATCACATTGGAGCCGCATTAATAAGGAAACTATATTAGTCTCTCTCTATATATCCAATATCTAACCTTATCAAGTGGATTTATCTAACAAAAAGATTTCCAAGTGCATTGGATCTACAAAACTAAACTTTTTTCTCTGGTAGGTAACTATACTCTTACATGGAAATCTTAAGTACAACAAAGCATCTAGAGACAAAACCAAAAACATGAGTTTTTAATTGATGAAATTGCTTCCTCCTGATCTGTGTCTCCCTAGATACATCTGGAAAAACCTATACTTTGTGACCACAAAATAAAGACTCCTTATATTTAACGTATTGCTTGAAGAACATTTCTTTATCCACAGTCAATGCAAAAGAAACAACAAAAATAGCTCTACTGGGGACATTATCGTCAGAAGTTTGCAAAAATAGAGAGAAGATCTGGACTAGGGGCAGGGAGCAGAAAATCTACATCTCCCATCTCAGTGCCAGATACTCTTTTATTTATTGGGTATGTAATAAGAGTTAGATATCAAAAGGAAAATTCAACAAACGAAGATTATTAGTCCTAAGTTTGTTTTCAATGGACTTACATTTAGTGTAAAGCAAAATCGTATCTTTAATTCCTGCACTAGACACCGATGGCAAATTAGTAAAAGAAATAGATTGAGCAGACATAGTTGACTCTAAGGAAAGAAACCTGGCATCCATTTCATGTTATTTACTAACATTAACCTTAGAAAAATTTCACAGCTGAGTGACGGTATTAGACAACTTATAGTCTATACCCACAATAACTTTCCAAATATCTTTAAGGGATATCTCCCCAGGTGCAGGCGTTGATTTTGACTCCTCCATAACTTCTCCAAATGAAATTTGCACTGGGGATGGGATAGAGATAACCTTCTTCCCATCATTTGTCTATACCATATTAAAATCAACTAAACAGTCAGTGCCTTCTAAGATGGAATTGGCCCACAAAACTGATCAGAAATAACCTCTTGTTGCAAAGCTGAGATAGACAGAATGGGAGGCGGAGACCTGACTTCAGGAAAAAGGGAGGTATTCTCCAGTTCTGTACTCATAGTCTCATGCAATGATGAGCTGGAAATAATATGACAATCCATGGGACCACTAATAGGAGTTGAGCTTGAAGCTTGAGGTGGGCAGAAGATCTTCCCCTTCCTCTTTCTTCCCATTCTTAGATGAAATGAAGATCATAAAAAATCAGCATAAGTGGTGCGGCCCTTTGGAGCATGGCTTCAGCACACCGGGGGCAGCATGCTGCAGGGCGCCTCTATTTGAAGGCCCCCAACAGAAGAATGGTGTGAGCATCGGGCAGTTGATGTTCTGGTGCACTTTTCTCCTCAGGTCCAGCAAACGGTAGGGCAATCAGCTCGCTTCTCACCGCAGGGTGTCTCCTTTTGTAGTCCCCCGATGCAAGGATGACATCAGCATCAGGCGGTCAATGTTCCAATGTGCTTCTCTCCTCAGGTCCGGCAAACAGTAGAACAGTCATTTCAATCCTCACTGCAGGGCACCTCTTTTTGTAGGTCCAAAGAAACAAACCGGAAACCGATCCAATATTGCAAGTAGCGACTACACGAAGAAGAAGATCGGTAAACACCAAGGAATTTATTTTGGCTTTTTACTACGAAATATTATTAAATTCCTTGGTGTTTACCGATCTTCTTCTTCGTGTGGTCGCCTCTTTTTGTAGGCCCTCAACACAAGGATCATGTCAGCATTGGGCAACCAATGTTCTGGTGCGCTTCTCTTCTCAGGTCTGGCAAACGGTTGGACAGTCGGCTCGCTCCTCACTGCAGGGTGTCTCCTTTTGTAGGCCTCTTGACACAAAGATGATATCAGCATCTGGTGGCAGATAATCTGGTGCGCTTCTCTCCTCAGTTCCAGCAAATGGTAGTTATTTGCAATGTACATGGGCACTTTTAGCCTGCATACATTTTTAGCCTGCATACATTACAGTCAATTTTCGAAAGAGAAAAATGCACCCAGTTAAATAGCTATAGCCACGCAGAGCATGTTCACACTAACGTACTCATGGAAGAAGGTTATGAAGTTTAGAATGGTTGATTAAATTCTAACCTTAAGCATGCTCTCCTGGTAAATATTTTCAACTTTACTTGCTGTGAAACATATGATTCAGTAGAAAATTCAGGCAGTAGATGTATATCTCTAGAAATAGGGAAATGGAAGTCAGCCTTGTATACATTGTAGATATGAAGAACATAAATCAACTGAAAAAAATAAAATGTTGAAGCTTTAGCCATGCCACTTATCTTTCACAGGGACTAAATTATGGAAGTACAAAGATTCAAAATAGCATGAATACAAATTCATCTTTCATAAAGGATTAAATCTTTTTTGAATTTTCAGGAAGAACAACTCATATATTACACGTTATGCCTTCACATGCTTGATAATGGAGGCACAGGTAGCTACTGCAGGAGGCAACCAAGACCTCACTTTTACAGACATAAGTCAATCTGTGGGGATTCTAACCAAATGGACTGAGGTATTGTTTCCCATAGCCAGGCCCTCAGCCTTTCATTAGCTTCCAGAACTCAGAGAGCGGCCTGAAATAAGCAATTCACATAAAAGGAACCTTTGGTTTCCTTACTAGAAGGACTGAACCAAATTACTTGGAGGGGGAGGCAGGCACAGAGAGTTAGTATAAGCAGAGGTTTGGGTGTTGCTCCCTCATGTGAGAAGAAGATGGTGTGCTCAGAACCATTATTTATTTATTTAAAATATTTTCTATACTGTCGCTAAGTTATATACCATCGCAACGGTTTACATGTAGGCACATAAATTAATATAGGTGAATGTGTACTACAGTACATTCTAACAGGTGCCACAAAAGGTTCAGTTACAATATATCGTTAAAGACAATTGATTGTTTAATGAAGTAGGTCAAGACCAGGTGTACTGTAAGGTACTGTTCACGGGTAAAATTCATATTCATAGTGTTTATAATTACGTTTATTGTGATATAGAGCTCATAGACTATTATAATGTACATTCATAGAATAGTGCTGTGTGCTGGTGCTCTTCTGCCTATTCCTGTATATTTTCTATTCTTCAGTCTCTTTATAAAATGCTTGTTTAAAAAGCCATGTTTTTAAACTTTTCTTAAAGGTTTTGAGATCTCTTTGTAATCTGATCTCTAGAGGCATTGTGTTCCAAAGTGTGGGGCCTGCTAAAGATAGGGCCCTTTCTCTCACTTGGGTTAGTCTCGCTGTCTTTACTGAAGGAATGGTTAGGAGGGCTTTGTATGCTGATCGAAGGTCTCTGTGTGGGACGTGTACTCATAATGCTGTGTTTAGCCAGTCCGATTTTTCATCATGTATTAGTTTATGTATGGTACATAGGGCTTTATAAATCCTTGCCATCATTTTAGAGTGTGGATCTTAGGTTGGATTTTCAGTTGGACATTTAGTTGAAAGGTTGAGTTAACCTTTAATGGACAACATATCCAATGCTGATTATTTTCTGGTTAGATCTCTGGAGTCTCTCTACACATACCTGTTCCCTGTAGTGTTTTGTCCATGTTTTGGTAACTGTTTCAGTTGCCAGAAGTTATTTCCACCCTTCTTGCCTCTTTGTGTTGCCCTGTTGAACAATATTTTTCCTTTTTCTTTTACTGAGCAATTTAGAGCCCAGGTGCTCAACTGTTGCTGGTTTGAGGAGAGGAGCATTGCCTTTTGGGAGAATAAGAGGTATCAATAAAGAACAATAGACTCCTTTTCTATTTCCAGGGAGAAGAAGTTGAAGTATGGTGTAAGAATTCTGAATGAACTCAGAAATATTCATCAGAGAAGAGAATGTGTGATAAGGTGCCCATCAGATGCCACAAAGTGGAGCGTGAAGGATAGTGAGGACTATGGGAAAGTGTAACACCCCTTATCTCAAGTGCTTCTGGTAGAGCTTTCTGTAGCGTGCTGCATCCTAGGGCCTGGTTGAAACTATTTGCACTTCCTGTAGCCCTTTTATAGACCATGCAGTCAGCATTTCCTGTGGGTGCTGAATGATGATGTCATCCCAACTGTGATATATAAGAAAGCTCAGTTCCACCAGCCAGTACCTCAATATTCAGTAGCAGGTCCCCTGCTATGCCTTGCTTGCAGTGTGTGTTGCTAAGTTCCTGCTTTTTGTTTTCCAGTCTTGCTCCTTGTCCTGCCCTGTTCTAGACCTTGTCTTGCCTGTCTGTATGTGCCTTGTCTGTTCTAGTCCTTGTCTTGCTTGTCTATGTCTTGTCTCTTCCAGCCCTTGCCTCTGCCTTTCAGAGTGTCTTCTAGTTACCTGACCCTGGCCTGAATTCTGATTTTGTCTGATCTCTGCCTGGCCTGACCTTGGCCTGGTTATTAATGTTGCTTTACTGTGCTCTATAGGACCAAACCTAAGTCTTGTTGGCCCCAAAGCCAGGGGCTCAACCTGTGGGAGAAGAGGCTGGTACACATGAAACCTAGCCCTTGTCCCTGCGTGAGAGTGACTGCCTGCTGTCGGCAGGAGCCTAGCTGGTTCACCAGCTGGGCAGTACCAATCTCATCACAGCCCAAAGTACTCACACTCTGTGACAGAAAGGTATGAGAAATGGGATTTTGGTTGTGATTTTTCTAAGTAATTTGGGATAAACCTTTGTCCTTCTATTCCCATGGGAGGAGCTGAAGAGTAATTGGGACAACAGTAACCGGGAAGAGTGAAGAGAAAGTAAGTAGTCATTTTACTCAAGGGATTAGCTGAAGTAATTATAGAAATAGTTGCTAGAAAAAGAATGGTAACAAATTTATTAAGCTTCAAGTTGTGGAAATCTGTTGGATTGTTTTCCCTTTTGAGTTGGTAAAGAAGTCATCCATTCACTTTTGCAACCTATCAGTAAAACTGAGTTGGAACCTAGATAGGCAGCGTGATTATTGCTGCCGCCTATGTCAGCAGAATATTATTACTGTTTACAAGAATCAGAACAAGCAACTTACAGAGAGGGGCATGGATTAATAATGCAAAGGGCCTTGAAGCTCAATCCCACAGGGGATCCTGGACTCTCAGAAAGATATGTGGGTAGTGAGAACTGTGCAGTTAGGATCCATCCTTTTTGGTGTGGGCCTCTGAGTCCAATATCAGGATTACACATAAATAAAAGCATTGAATGAAGGAAAAAGCCATTCTATGAAATGCAGTACATGTTTAGGTGTTTATTCATTTTCTGTACCATTTATCTTTATATAAATTCATGCAATTAGAAAAATAAAACATTGCATGTAAATTGAGCAGTCCATATGAGACTGAACGATGTTAGGACTTACAGAATCTCTAGGAGAAACATACAAGTGTGCTGATTTTAACATAGCAGAAAATATCGTAAACACTATCCTAACATTGTACATGTTCAAATCTGGTAATTTCTTTTTAGCTTACGTTAATATCCGAGATTCAAATGGGTGTGGAGCACTGTATTCAAAGTGTCACAGTTACTGGGATTGGGGTACACTACCCCAGGAGCTGTGCAGGACTGCAAGGCAGGACACTGGACTGGACAAAGGCAGGTCTTCTGCCTAACCAGGCCCCCTCCCCTGCAGGTTGAGCCCTTGGGTTCTGGACACCAGTAGGTATTTGCCGCGACAGTACAACATGATGAGTCCTGGGTAAATTG
Source organism: Rhinatrema bivittatum (assembly GCF_901001135.1). Taxonomy (NCBI): domain Eukaryota; kingdom Metazoa; phylum Chordata; class Amphibia; order Gymnophiona; family Rhinatrematidae; genus Rhinatrema; species Rhinatrema bivittatum. Next base: position 435,996,309 of record NC_042615.1, on the reverse strand, counting down.
GAACAAGGTAGAGCAAGGCTTGGACATAATATTGATGCTGGACACAGAACAAGGATTGAGGCTGAGTAGACAGAGACAAGCATGGTAATGAGCACGGACTGGGAGAGAGACACAGGCAAGACAAGAATTGGAATTAGATACTGGTTGAGGCAAGACAAGGTACTGAGGGAGTAAATACCAAGAACAGGACTGGGCTTGGCTAGGCAAGATCAAATAGACAAGACTGGTCAAGACAGACTAGGACAAGACTGAACAAGGACTAGGCAAGACAAAATGGACCAAAACACACAGAAGCTCAAATGTGGCAAGGCTGGAGGCCCAAAAGCATCTAGGTATAGAGAGGCCTGGATAGGCCACAAGGTAGGAAACAAAACTAAAGTATGCCCGGAGGCCACAAAGCAAGATAAGGCCTAGGGTAGACCATAAGGCAAGGAACAAGAAGGCCCGGAAGCCACAAGGCAAGGTATAAGACTAGAGAGGTGAGTTCAGAGAGACAAGAGTAACTCCATGAAGCGTCATATTGTATTTGGTAAGGTAGGGTTAAATGAGTCTGGAGCTTGGGTGTTGTGTGAGCAGTGAGGAGAAGCTTGGCAAGGCTGGAGGTTAAGCTCACTGAGGACCTCTGGTGGAGTGGAGACTGTACCACAGGCTGGATCATGTGGCCAGTGAGGATATGGTGTGGGTTAATAGGAGCAGAGCTCACTGGAGACCTCTGCTGGTGGGGCGGTATAGTAGGCAGAATCAGGGCATGGTGAGGCTGCACAGCAGATGAAACCATGACACACAGGTCATGCCAGATAGTGTGTTTGAGGGGATTTCTCTTATATTCCAAACACTGTTGCAAATAGTGCACATCCTAGTAATTAATACATGAGACTAGGAATCAGGAGCCCAATGTTCTGCTTCTTCCACTAGCAGCCCCTAAGCGTGTTACCCCCTATCCAATTTCCTTAGTTACCCTTCAGGAAAGTCAGATCCTTGGACAGGGATTCACTCTCTAAGCAAATTATTGTACGGCACCCTTATATTTTATTCAAAACATTGTGTACTCTCTGGTAGCGCTGAATCTTCTACATAATCCTTGTCCTCACCATAGTTTTCACCTTCATTCACTGCCCAGACAAGGGACAAAGGGGTAAGAGAAGTGTAGCCAAGGGAATATCCTCCATCCTCAAAGTCACTGCAAGAAGAGAAAATGGAATCTCTACAGCCCTCTGATAAGAAAATGGATTTCATATATGTATCGTCTCTCCTATGAATCTTTCCTTTGCATTAATTGTTCTTGTTTCTTAGTGTAACTGTAATTTGAGTTCCTTTTCCTTTCACTAGACTTAGCATTCAGAAGCCTCTCCAAAGAACCTCTGTTCTGCAAACAAGATATGCCATCAGTGATTTGCTATTGGGAGAAAATAGATGCCCCCTATTAGAAGTATAGTTAAAAGTGATGCCTTCTTTTCTGTTTTATACATGTTTCCTTCTGATTTTCATTGCAGACATCTGGAGTGAGTCATTTTTCAATGTCTATCTTCCTGTATGCTCATGCACTGCTCTGAAAGCAGCAGCAAGAGGAGGCCATCCCCCTAGATTTGGACAGAGGATCCTTACCGCCTCTGTGGAGGTCTGTTATCTCAGTTTACACATTACCCTAGGAAGATGCATCACAATTTTCTCCTTTTTGTTTTTAATTCAGATTGTTGTTCTTAATAGACTTTTGATGTGGCACTAGCTCAGAATCTTGGACCAGCTGCCTCAGGATGCTAAGAGTAGGAATTAGCCTGTTAATCCATAGAGCTAGTAGCTTCAATAGATGGTGGATTCTTCCTCAGGAAGGTTAAGACACACCACTGAGGAACTCTGATTTGGCCAGGCTAGGGCAGGACCCTGAATGGTGCTGGATATAGCCCAGTGGGGGCGCGGTCAATTTCTCAAGGGAGATTGTGAGCCCTTGGATCATGGCACGGCTCAGAGAGGAGCCCCGTGAGAGGTGAGCAAGTACAGGCATGGGCGGAGCAAGAACCAAGGCTGGACAGAAGACAAGGCATCTGGAACTGGAACAAGGCAGGCTCAGTCCTCCATTGGACCTACAAGCACAAATGAGACACAGCAATGCAATGCTGGTCTTGGGAGTAGCCCTCCAGCCACTCAATAGCCCTTCTGGACCCGCCGCTTGAGAACGACAAATGTGTGATGCCAGACGGAGGCTGAGGGCAGGAACAAGACGAGACAGGAATCAGAAGACTCAGACGTAGACGCAGGTTACTCAGAAGACTCAGAGAAAGTTTCAGGATACTCGGAGGCTTGGACAGGGTTTCAGGATACTTGGAGGTCTCAGACAAGGATTCAGGATTCAGGAGGAAGTACTGGGTGAGTGCTGCAATGCAGTACGCCCTAAAGAGGCATCCATGGTTGGTTGCGGACCACGCCGAAGGTGAAGCAGACTCCAGAAGAAGCAGTGGAACTTGAAGCCAGGACATGATGAAGATTCAGGAGAGGCCTGCATCAAGGCACACCCTACATAGCCACCGGTGGCTGGTCACGGACCACACTGAAGTGGAGCCGGTTCTGGCAGAGTCTTGGGCATGGACGGAAGCAGGCACAAGGAACTCTAAAGACCGGGACAAGATACCAGACTCAGGATTCAGATGCTTAGGATTAAAAACAGGAGCCTCCTGGAGGCTTGCGCTGCAGAAGAGAAGGTAGGCCTTGCGCTGCAGATGAGAAGGTAGGCCTATGGGCTGGTCATGGACCACGACGGTGGCATACCAGGGAAGGTGAACAAACATGGAATCTGGGAACTGGACGAAGAGCTGGAGATGAGGAAGATGGAATCAGACTGGAACATCGGACATCAGGGATATGTGGATACCGGGACATCTGGAACATCAGGACATTGGAACATCAGGACAGGGAGCATCAGGACCACTGGTCATTAAGACATCTGGAACATCAGGAATAAGGAACAAGCAATGAAGAAGGTCTGATGAGGAAAGAGACCAGGAACAACAGGACGAAGGAGACCAGGAACATCATGAACATGAAACAAAGAGCCATCAAGACACTGGAAGACCATGGAGGACCTGGACCAGAAGGAAGACCACAGACCACTGTGAAGACAGATCCAAAGACCCTGAGGGAATGAAGCAGAACCCTTTTATAGGGTTGAACCAGACGAAGACTGATGATGCCATCGGTTGGGGTCATGGGGCTTTTCCTGCCACTGGCCCTTTAAATCTGCTGAAGAGGCGTGCGCATGCGCCTATGAAAAGTCTGTAAGTGTACTTTAAGTGGGTAAATGGGCTTTTAAAATTTGTTACGACATTTGCTATTTTTATGTGCAAAAATCCTATTAAAACCTCTTGATTTTTTAATTTGCTCCTTAGACTTCTTGCCTGGTAATCTCCTGGACCTTTATTTTGGACTTCAATCTTGGATGCTGAGGACTCTGGGAAGTAATAAGCCTTTGCTGTCTGGTTAAAGGGTGGTATTGGGAGGCTAGAGCATTAATGGTACAGTATATGTTGCGATCCCGGGGCGCCCCCGGGACCGACACTCACCCCGCGGCGGTAGCGTCGCTGGCTCCGGCCTCCCAGGCCTACAGGGACCGCGGGCGCTGCGCCCCCGGCCTGTCCCGACCTCACTCGGGCCTGCAGGGCCCTCTGGCATCGCGTCCCGGCCTCTTCCGATCCGTCGGCGTTCCTCGGCGGCTGGCCCCGCCCCCTAGACGCACGCGCGCGTCTCTCAGCTGGCCTTAAAGGGCCAGCACAGGAAATTGGCAGGGGAAGCTCCCGGGTGACGTCAGACGCTGCAGGGTATAAAAACCCTGCAGTACAGCCAAGCCATTGCCTTGCAACGAGGTTCCCAGGTTCGTCCTGCTCCCAGTTGCTGTGTTCCTGCTCGTCACTTTGATCTTCTGGTTTTCGACTTCGGTTTGGCTTGTGGTTCTTCTTGGCTTCTGACCCTGGTTCGGCTTCGGTGTCTTCTGGCTCTCGACTCGGCTTGGCTTACGATACTTCTCTGGATCTCGACTTGGACTGGCGGACAACGACTTCTCTGGCTCTAGACGCGGACCGGCTGACAGCGATTCTCCGACACCTGACCCGGGCTTGGTGAGCTACTTCTCCATCGATAGGGATCTCCTAAGTCCCAGCGGCCGGGTTCCTACGGGCTCCTCCCGGGGGGACACCGGCTTCCAGGGTGAACCGCCTAAGTCCCAGCGGCCGGACTCCTACGAGCTCCTCTCGGGGGAGTACCGGCTTCCAGGGCGAAGCACCTCTCCCACCGGGTCAGCTTCATCTCCTGGTCCTTGGTCGCATAGGGCCCTTCGTGTCTTTCTCCCGGTAGTCCGCGAGCCTGCTTTCGCCGCCTCCCGTTTGGAACCGGTGCCCCTACCTCTCTAGGTATTCCATCTCCTGGTTCCGATCGGCCCAAGGGTCCACGAAGCTAACAGATTGCAAGGCCATGGACCCGGCGGACCTTGCTGGACTCAAAGCCATCCCGGGCATAGCCCAGAAGCTACAGCAGCAACAGAACTGCCTCGAAACCTTGATGTCAACAGTTCAACGCCTGGCGGATCGCGTGGAGGGGGCCTCCGCAGTAGCTCCTGTGGCATCTTCCTCTCAGGCTAGTATGGGTTCCATCACTCCTGTACAGATGCCCGCACCAGCCCGGTACTCAGGGGATCCTAAGACATGCAGAGGATTCCTCAATCAATGTTATATTCGTTTTGACCTGCTGCCCGCACAATTTCCCACGGATCGAGTCAAGACGACGTACATCATTTCCCTCCTGGATGGGAAACCATTGGTCTGGGCTTCTTCCCTTTGGGAACGCCAGGACTTCAGACTGAACAACCTAGTGCAGTTCGTCAAGTCGTTTCGAAGAGTCTTCGATGAACCATCCCGTGCCTCCACAGCCGCCTCCGAATTGCTCCAGCTGAGACAGGGGAATCGGCCTCTGGAAGAATACGCGATGGAATTCCAGACCCTCGCCTCTGAGCTGGCTTGGGGCGAAGACAGCTTGCATGGCATTTTCCTGGAGGGACTTTCACCACGGCTCCAGGACGAACTGGCAGCCCGGGACCTGCCTGACGATCTTCAAGATTTGATTGAGCTAGCTGGGCGAGTGGATCGACGCATCCAGCGCCGCTTCCGGGACCGAAGACCCACGTCGGGACAGACCAGTCGCAGGGTCACTCCGCCTCGTACCCGACCTTCCCAGCCTGCTGCCGCGACCACCTCGGCAGAAGAGCCTATGCAATTGGGGAGAGGGCCCCTATCTTCTGAAGAGCGGAGGCGCCGTCGCGCCCTAAGACTGTGTCTTTACTGTGGGAGCAACGGACATTTCTTAGCCCGCTGTACCGAGCGCCCGGAAAACGCCCGAACCTAGAGTCTAGCGGGGAGTTAACTCTAGGCAATGTTTCACCCAACTCCCCATGTACCGTACCGGTACGCCTTTGTCTGCCTGAGGGTGGGTTTGACACCTTAGCCCTGCTAGACTCTGGGTCCGGGGGGAATTTTATCCTCCAAGAACTGGTGCAACAGCTCCAGCTCAAGGTCCTGCCTCAGGAACCACCCGTGCGAGTCTCCTCTATCCAGGGGGTCCCCCTCCCGGGTGTCATCGCTACTCGCACTACCCCGCTGAAGCTTCAAGTCGGAGCCCTGCATAGGGAGGAGATGTCCTTCCTCATTCTTGAAAAATCTATTCACCCCGTGGTCCTGGGCCTGCCCTGGCTCAGGGAACATTCGCCTACGATCGATTGGGCCACGCTTCAGATTACGTCTTGGGGTTCAGCGTGTTTCCATCGCTGCCTCCCCGCTCGTCCTCTGCAGACACTACCTCTCCTCACGACCCCCTTGACGGTTCCGCCTCAGTATCACGACTTCCGCGACGTCTTTTCCAAAGAAAAAGCCGAATTACTCCCGGAACACCGACCCTTTGATTGCGCAATCACTCTGCTACCAGGGACTACGCCACCCCGTGGGAGGGTCTATCCACTATCCCTGCCAGAGACTCAGGCTATGTCGGCCTACATAAAGGAGAACCTAGAACGGGGTTTCATCAGACCATCCAACTCCCCCGCCGGGGCCGGGTTCTTTTTTGTAGGGAAGAAGGACGGGTCCCTTCGCCCCTGTATTGATTACCGGGGCCTGAACCTAATCACCCGTCGGGATCGTTATCCATTGCCTTTGATTCCGGAACTCTTAGACCGCCTTCAAGGGGCTCGCTTTTTCACCAAGCTTGACCTCCGAGGGGCGTATAACCTAGTGCGGATCCGCCCGGGGGACGAATGGAAGACCGCCTTTAACACCAGAGACGGTCACTACGAATATCTCGTCATGCCATTCGGTCTCTGCAACGCCCCAGCTGTGTTTCAAAACCTGATGAACGAGGTTCTTCACGAGCTGCTGCACACCACGGTTATCGTGTATTTGGATGATGTCCTAATTTACTCCCAGGATCTTGCCTCTCATCGCCAACATGTTCGCCAAGTACTCCAGAAACTAAGAGAGAACCGGCTATACGCCAAATTGGAAAAATGCCAATTCGAACAAGACTCGCTGCCTTTCCTGGGATACATTGTTTCTTCAACGGGCTTCCAGATGGACCCGGATAAGGTCGCAGCCATTGAGAAATGGCCTCAGCCCCATGGGGTGAAAGCGCTCCAGCGCTTTTTAGGCTTCGCCAACTTCTATCGCCACTTCATTCCACACTACTCCAGCCTGGTGGCGCCTCTAACGGCCCTCACCCGTAAAAGAGCTGATGCCCACAAATGGACCCCCAACGCAACACAAGCCTTCCAGGAACTTAAAAAGGCCTTTCTACGGGAGACCTGCCTCCGACACCCTGATCCCTTGCGCCAATTTGTGGTAGAAGTGGACGCCTCCGACGTGGCGGTAGGGGCTGTGTTGGCTCAACTCGACAAGAATGGGAAAACCTGGCCCTGCTCCTATTTCTCTCGTAAGTTCTCTCCCGCCGAAAGAAACTATGGTATCGGCGACAAGGAGCTACTCGCAGTCAAGCTAGCCTTTGAGGAGTGGCGCCAGTGGCTGGAGGGGGCCCAACACCCCATCATAGTCTACACCGACCATAAAAATTTGGAATACCTGTGCCGTGCCCAAAGACTCAACCCTCGGCAGGCACGCTGGTCCCTCTTTTTCAGCCGCTTCAACTTTACTCTCCATTACCGACCGGCGGCCAAGAACGTAAGGGCAGATGCTCTCTCTCGTGCTACTGAGACGGAGGACACCCCAGAACCACTTCGCTACATTCTGGATCCAGCTAAGGTGTGTCTAGCCGCCTCTGACGTCAGACCCGCGGGCAAGACAGTAGTCCCGGCCCGCTCCAGGAGGAGGGTCTTAGCATGGGCACATGATTCCCTCACGGCCGGGCACCCAGGGATTGCCCGAACTTTGGAGCTCTTGACGGAGTTCTATTGGTGGCCACGGATGAAGGAGGATGTCCGGCTTTATGTGCAGTCGTGTCCTACTTGTGCCCAGCAAAAACCATTACCAGGTCGACCATGGGGACTCCTGCAGCCGCTTCCCATTCCTACGGAACCGTGGACGCACATTTCCACGGATTTCATTGTGGAGTTGCCGCCCTCTGAGGGGAAAACCGTCATTTGGGTCACCATTGACCGATTCTCAAAAATGGCCCACTTTGTGCCATTGGCCAAACTGCCTTCGGCTCCTGAACTGGCCACATTGTTTGTCCACCATATCTTTCGGCTACATGGCTTGCCCTTGCACCTTACCTCAGACCGAGGCCCCCAGTTCACAGCAAAGTACTGGAGGGCTCTTTGCAGGAAGTTCGGGGTACAGCTGGACCTAACTACAGCATTTCATCCGCAGAGTAACGGCCAGGTCGAACGGACAAATCGTACTCTCAAGGCCTTTCTCCGAGCCTTCGTGGGGGACCTCCAAGACAACTGGGTCTCGCTTCTTCCCTGGGCCGAGTTTTCTTATAACCGACACAAACACTCGGCCACCTTACAGTCCCCCTTCCAACTGGTTTACGGGAAAGTACCCAAACCTCCTTTGCCCTTACCTGCGACGGTCTCTTCCCCGGCAGCACAGCTGACAGCGGAGCAGATCCATCAGCTCTGGCTCTCCACCCAGGAGAGACTTCACAAGACCACGGCCCGGTTCAAAAAGTATGCAGACCGGTCTCGACGCCCCGCACCTGTCTTCTTACCCGGGACAAAGGTCTGGCTGAGCACCAGACACATTCAGCTGCGGACTCCCTCCATGAGACTGGCGCCTCGCTACATCGGCCCCTTCCCGGTAGCTGAACGCATAGGAGCAGTGTCCTATCGGTTACGCCTCCCATCCACGCTGAAGATTCATGATGTTTTCCACGTCTCTCTTCTCAAACCAGTGGTCCACTCCCACTTGCGACCTCAGCCTCCGGAGCCCACTCCTGTTGCGACTGACCCTGGAGCCACGTACACGGTTCAGGAGGTCCTGGATGTTCGGTTCCGTCGTCGACACTGGGAGTATCTCCTTTCCTGGGAGGGGTACGGTCCTGAAGAGAACTCTTGGGAGCCCTCCTCGCACATTCTCGACAAAGACCTTCTCCTCCAGTTTCATAGGGCGCACCCGGACAAGCCGCGTCCTCCTGGGGGGGGCCGTAGGAGGAGGGGTACTGTTGCGATCCCGGGGCGCCCCCGGGACCGACACTCACCCCGCGGCGGTAGCGTCGCTGGCTCCGGCCTCCCAGGCCTACAGGGACCGCGGGCGCTGCGCCCCCGGCCTGTCCCGACCTCACTCGGGCCTGCAGGGCCCTCTGGCATCGCGTCCCGGCCTCTTCCGATCCGTCGGCGTTCCTCGGCGGCTGGCCCCGCCCCCTAGACGCACGCGCGCGTCTCTCAGCTGGCCTTAAAGGGCCAGCACAGGAAATTGGCAGGGGAAGCTCCCGGGTGACGTCAGACGCTGCAGGGTATAAAAACCCTGCAGTACAGCCAAGCCATTGCCTTGCAACGAGGTTCCCAGGTTCGTCCTGCTCCCAGTTGCTGTGTTCCTGCTCGTCACTTTGATCTTCTGGTTTTCGACTTCGGTTTGGCTTGTGGTTCTTCTTGGCTTCTGACCCTGGTTCGGCTTCGGTGTCTTCTGGCTCTCGACTCGGCTTGGCTTACGATACTTCTCTGGATCTCGACTTGGACTGGCGGACAACGACTTCTCTGGCTCTAGACGCGGACCGGCTGACAGCGATTCTCCGACACCTGACCCGGGCTTGGTGAGCTACTTCTCCATCGATAGGGATCTCCTAAGTCCCAGCGGCCGGGTTCCTACGGGCTCCTCCCGGGGGGACACCGGCTTCCAGGGTGAACCGCCTAAGTCCCAGCGGCCGGACTCCTACGAGCTCCTCTCGGGGGAGTACCGGCTTCCAGGGCGAAGCACCTCTCCCACCGGGTCAGCTTCATCTCCTGGTCCTTGGTCGCATAGGGCCCTTCGTGTCTTTCTCCCGGTAGTCCGCGAGCCTGCTTTCGCCGCCTCCCGTTTGGAACCGGTGCCCCTACCTCTCTAGGTATTCCATCTCCTGGTTCCGATCGGCCCAAGGGTCCACGAAGCTAACAGTATATATCACAACAACTTCCTACAATGCCCCAAATTATTTTGAGTGGTGGTAAATATCTTTTTGGCCACCCCAATTTCTCCAGAGTGCCCACTTTTCAATACTTGCTATGCATCAAAACTCAAATATTTGAAGTCATTCACACTTTAGAGCCAAAGAAGAAAGGGGATGAATAATCAAGTCCTAAGGGAAAGGTTTGAAGGTTTCCGTGTAGCAACATATATATTTCACATGTAAAAGAAATAAAAGGTCAATGAGGGATTCATTGTCTCTGGTTAATGCTGGTCGGTATCAGACTATGTGCAAGCTCAGTATACAGAATTTGGCACCATCAGCATGTAAATCTTGCTTGGTTTCCAACAATGTCCTTAGGTATTAATCTGAATGATAAATGGTCCATTGCTTCTTCAGAATTGGTTCAGTTTGAGGAGACGGTTTGGGATAGTTAGAGATAAAATGCAAAGAATTATGTTTCTGATTTCTGTTTTCACTCTGGCAGATAATAATACTTTTCTGTCTGTACGTTTAGCCCTTTCAAATGCTGGTTCCAGAAAATCTTAATTATACCCTCTTGCTGAAATTAAGTCCTGCTTTTTCACTGATTGCTGCTCAAAATCTGTACCCCGAGAGCAATTTCTTAGAGCAAGCAGAAACTGCCAAGTTATTGGCACACTACAAATCAGCAAATGAAAATGAGGACTAGAAATTGTTTGCTTGTTATGCATTTTGCTCTGTATCATCAAATCTTTCTCTACAAATAACCCTCTGTCTAAAAAAATCAATGTTGTTTAACTCATATATTGTACAGAGACTGACACTGAGGGGTAGATGCAATATAGTGTAATAATTTTGGTAAGGTCACTATGGGCAAAATACCAAAATGATTGCAAGATAAAAAATGAATGTGTTTGCTCTATGTGCCAGGGATGGAGCTCACTAATTTGGACCTGTGGTACTGGAAACTTGCTGGCTGGAGAGTTTGGGTGGGGGAGTACCTTTCAACTTTGCTTGTGCATTTATGTGATGTTGTGTAATGCTGAGCGTTGAAAAAAAAAATTCTATGGGGTTATTTCATTGAACTGCCACATGCATCGTAAAATTACACGATGCATATGACTGAGGGGCCAGGAGGAGTAGCTGGATTCTAGGTGGGGCCTCCTTTAACGGTTTCAGAAGGGATCTTCTAGGCAGAGTGGTTATGGGGACCATATAGCTCATTTCCAAGGTACGGTGTGTGTGGGGGGGTTCTTCTTTTGAAAAACTCATGTAGGGGAGTGGATGGCCCGGATTGCCTTTCCTCCAGGAGGGGCTCTGCAGGGGCTTTCCCCCTCAAAAGGAAAAGCCCAAATATGTTTCTCCTTATGGGGAAATAGCTAGGTGACCCAAATTGAGTCCGTGAAGAAGTAGCATTTGTTCCCACAGTCATAGAAGACCTGGAAAGGGGGGGGGGGGGTTCCAAGAAGGTTTACATGGTGAGAATCCAAGGAAATCTCTGTCAAGTCTCAAGGATATTTCTGAGTGTTGAGGGTATATTGGAAGATGCCAAAGATGTAAGATTGATTTCTGTGAGGGGAATTGGTATTATGGATCAAATAGAAGCTAATGTGACATTAGAATTACAAAGAGAAAAGGGATCTATATCTTTTGGGGAGAGCAATAGTTGTATTAGACAAGATGAGTGAGAAGTTGTTCTGTTTGAAATTTGTATGCTGCTGCCCTGAATGTGGAAGCCTATGAACTCCTAATTAGTTCATTTTAAAGCATTTCTTTATTATAAATGATGACTGCAGGAAAAATCAGAAGTTTAAGTTGATTTGTTTATCATGGAATGAGTCCCTTTCGTTCTACAGGTATGAGTTTATGGGGATAAAGATGATGAGTAATCAGAAGGGGCTCATAGAGGGAAGTTCAATGTGACTTGGTTCCCTGTTCAGCTCAGGAAAAAGAAACCCCCACTCTCGCTTCTGGGCCTGGGTCCAATGTACCATCTACTTGACCCACTCATCCATTGATCCCTTTTCCCAAGAGACAAGCACTGTGCTCCTTAACCAGCACTACACCCTCTCATATTTCTATTTGGATGGGGGAGTCTACATACAAAAAATATGGAAAAATAACATGTAAACATGATAACATAGTATCATATCTACTGCCTGGAAAGGCACAATAACTAATTCTTGAATTAGAAACACATATTTTGTGATACTTTAACCATGCAAGAAATGCAAATTATCATAGGAAACCACAGCCCCTCAAGAGAAATAAAAAAGGTAGACCTTCATATCCACTCACTGTCAGTACTGCAAGGATGATCTGTGTTGTGGGTGTGGACCCCTAGGTCAAGGTGGAGTTGACACTACCTGCAGGGAGGAGCCCTGCAGGTCCCCACTGTCGGCTGGCAGAGCTGGTTGTGGCAAAGGCCCAACTGGAGCTTCACCTGTACCATCCCTCGTTCCCCTTAGGTTGAGCCCTCTGGTGCCGGGGACGGCAGGAGTTAGGCACAGGCCTCTGGAGAGATGAAGATCAGTAGTTGAGTAAAAGCCAGAGACCAGGGCAGGCTGAATACAGGCAGAGTCAGAGTCGGAGTCAGAGTTAGGTCAGGCGGCATTCAGGTTGGGCAGGCAGTGGTCAGTGGCAGGCGGAATTCAATTGTAGATGAGAAGCAGGCAGTGGTCAGTGGTAGGCAGAGTTCAATCAGAGTCAAATTTGGGTAAGCCAAGGTGAGGGCCAGAGATCTGTCTGAGGGCAGGCAGGATGGGTAGCAGGCAAGGGGGCAAGGAACAGCACAGGCAGAGGAGAAGATCACTGAAGAACTGAAGACTAACCACGAAGATAAAGAATTGAAGACTGACCACGAAGACAAGGACTGAAGACTAACTACGAAGACAAGACGAGGAAACTCGGGAACGAAGACAAGATGAAGATCAGGAAGACAAGAATGAAGATCATGAACACAAGAACGAAGACCAGGAACACAGTGAGGCAACTTGCTGCCTCCAATGTAGTTGACCTATTGCCAAGGCACTGGAGAGGTGTCTTCAAGGGCCTTTTATGTGGCTGAGGAGTAATGTCATCAGAGGGTAACTCCTGAGTCTTTCACCACTGGCCCTTTAAATTAGGTGAGGGCAGTACAAGTACCCTAACAGGAGCAGGGTCCAGCACTGAAAAAGAGAGGTGTCCTGCTGCATTGTGGGGCAGATTCCCACCACGTTTAGGAGGGGTGGCCTGGCGTTGGAGAAGAGCATCAGGGTTCCATCAGTCAGGGTAAGTGCAGCAGGGTTAATGCAGTGGAGCCAATGGCACTACAGATGTGTAAGTTATGCAAGAATTCTGCCCAGGGCAGAAGGGATTTGTTGGTGTAGGCCCGGAGGAAAATCTTGAGTGTTCAGTTGTACGCACAGACTGACCATTTCCCTGAGGATGGTATGCAGTAGTAAAGTCCAGGGTGATGCAGAATTTCTTACACAATGATTGACAGTATCTGGCCTTAAATTGAACTCCCCAGTCAGATACAATATCTTTGGGTATTCCTTGCAGATGGAAGATGTGGAGCATAAACAGGCGTGCCAGTTCTGGTGCAAAAGGGAGCCCAAGGAGTGGAATAAAGTGAGCCATCTTTGAGAAGCAGACAGTCACCACTCAAACTACAGTGGCACCATTTAAGACTGGGAGATCCACTATAAAATCAGTGGACAAATGAATCCAGAGTTTCCTGGGGCCTGTCAACAGCTGTAACAACCCCGACAGAGCTTTCTGCTATGCACAGGTGGGACAAGAATCCATGTAGGCCAAATCATCTTGCTTCATTTGAAGCCACCTATAGTAATGTTGGAGCAGTGCGAGGATTTGGGCCTGACCAGGGTAACATGGAAGTTGTGGGACTATTTCATTACCTTTTCTCTGAGTTTGAGGGAGCGACCATCTTCCTTGGTAGGATGGTCATGGAAGTATCTAGGAGGATCCTGGCTGAGTCAATCATGTTCCAGGGAGATTCTTGGACATCTTATACCTAGAAGGAGCATGTAAGGGCATCTGCCCAGATGTTCTTGAGAGCTGGACAATTCCTCAGCTCAAAATAAAAGTGTGCAAAGAACAGGGACCAACAAGCCTGTCATTCATTCAGCTATTAGGCATGATGAAAGTGTTCCAGATTCTTATGATCTGTGTAGATGGCAATATGGTGCTGCACACCCTCTAGCTTGATTACAAGGAACTTCCTGACCCCAATACCATAGTTGCACTCAGCTAGTGAGAACATCCTTGAAAATAAGGAGTAAGGATGGAGAACCCCCTTAGGTGAATACTGGCTCAGGATAGCCCCTACACCCATGGTGGAGGTATCTACCTCCACGATGAAAGGGAGTACCTGAACTGGATGGTGAAGACAGGGTTTCTGTAGGAAGGCATCCTTTAATTCTTGAAAGGCTGCTATGGCTTCACGAGGCCAAACCTTCATGCTAGCTCCCTTGAAGGTGAGGGACGTTAGAGGTGTGGTGATCTTAGATTAATTGGCAATAAAGTTTCGATAATAGTTGGTAAAGCCCAAAAATCTTTGCAGGGCCCAGAGCCCTATCAGTTGGGGCCATTCCTTGATAATCTTGACCTTGTCTGGGTCTATATGGAAGTATCTGTTGGATACAATATATCCCAGGAAAGAGACATTCTTTTTTGAATAGGCACTTCTCCAGTTTGCATATAAGTGTTTTTCTGCAGTCACTAAAGAACCAGATGTACATCACAGTGATGGGAGTTGAGTTCCTTGGAAAAAATGAGGATGTCATTGAGATATACAACAACACAGATGTAGAGAAAATCCAGGAATATCTCATTCATCATCTTTTGGAAGACAGCAAGCGCGTTGCATAGCCCAAAGAGCATTATCCAATATTTGTAATCCATCCTGTGTGTTGAATTTTGTCTTCCATTCATCCCCAGGTTTGATTCAGATCAGGTTGTAGGCTCCTCAGAGGTCTAGTTTCAAAATGATCCTTGACCCTTGGAGATGGTCAAAAGGTTGTTATATTAATGATAAAGGATTCTGTTCCTTCATAGTAATGGAGTTCAGCCTCCGGTAATCAATACAGGGCTTGAGGGAGCCATCCTATTTTCCCACAAAAAAGAAACTGGCACCTGCTGGGGATATAGACCACTGTATGAAGCCCCCAGTAAAGATTCTCATGGATATACTCAGACATAGTCTTGGTCTCAGGAAGAGGCAAGGGGTATACCCTACCCCGTGGAGGCACGGTTCCCAGGATTAACTCGATACTGTGCAATCAAACTCCCTATAGGATGGCAATGTCTCCTCCTTTTTCTTTTAAAAAATGTCCTCATAATCACTGTAGGGTAGAGGGAGGCCCAGAAGGATAGCAGCTAAGGAAAGATGGCGCAAGAGTTCTACTCATCCCAAGCAAGAACCATGGCACTGTGGCCCACAGTGGGTGAGTTGCATTGTAGTCCAGTCAAACTGTGGAGAGTGTAGCTGAAGCCAGGGAAATCCCAGCATAAAAGGATGGATGGTTCTGTTTATGACATGGAAGGTAATGTTTTCCTTATGAAATCCAAGGGCATGCAGGATGGGTAGGCAGGCAGAAAGGCAAGGAATAACACAGGCAGAGGAAAAGAACAACTAAGAACTGAAGACTGACTACAAAGATGAAGAACTGAAGACGGACTATAAAGACAAGTTGAGGGAACTCAGGAACTGACAAGATGAAGATCAGGAGCACAGGAACGAATACCAGGAACACAGGAACAAAGAAAAATGATGAGGCAACTTGCTACTACCTAGGTAGTCAACCTATTGCCGAGGCACTGGAGAAGCATCTGCAAGGGTCTTTTATGTGACTAAGGAGTAATGTCATCAGAGGGCACTTCCTGAGTCTTCTTGCTGCTGGTCCTTTAAATCAGATGAGGTCATTACGCAATCCCTAAGAGGAGTAGAACCTAGCGGTCTCAGTGGCATCCTGCCATACTTGAGGAGAGTGGTACCCTGCTGCTTCATTGCATGGCTTCTCACTAGGTTTAGGAAGGGCGTCCCAGGATTGGAGAAGGGAAGCGGGAGTCCAGCAACTGGGGGAAGTGCAGTGGCTCACAGGAGGGCCCTGTTAGCCTCTGAACACTACAGTCTGCTTAACCAAGGCATGGAAGACAGGGTTTTATTTCTAGAGGGAGAGATGTTTTGCAATTTCTGCATGGGCTGTCTAATTTAAATTTCAATATTTATATTCCGCCTTTACAAAATAAATCAAAGCTGAATACAATTGCAAATATATAATTTAATATAAACAAATGAGACAAATTTTGTAAATCATGCAAATTTACAAAACACTTGGTAAAACCAATCTAATCCAAATTCCTTAACAGCATCAATGATGTCCTCAACCACATAAGTACAGACATGAATTAGGTTAATTCAACAAATCAATTGATACATAAATTACTCTTCCTTGTTAGAGACTAAGGAGTAAATAAAGTATACTTAGATAAACTCTCATCTATATAAATTCCAGAAAAATCACAACAAAAGAAAATCTAAGCCCATTGATCTTGATAAACCATAGTCTCCTTACCTAGAGAAAGGTCATGTTTTTAAAAGCTTTCTAAAACCTAAATAATCCTTCGTATGACTTAGATCATGAGGCATAGAATTCCAAAGACCTGACTGATTGAAAGACTTCAATCTATCATGTTCTAAATTTCCATTCTTATTCTACTATGATGTAGTTCTCACACTGAGGGAAAGACTAGGAGAGTTTCTTGGCTAAAAACAAAGAAACATAGAAAATGATGACAGATAAAGACCACATGACCCATTCAATCTAACTATCTATATCACCTACTGAGCATTATAGTAGGGATATGAATTCCTTTCTAACATATGTCAAAAATGAAAGAATGAGGCCCTTTTAGGTTTGCTCCAAATATAATGAACCAAAAATAGCCTCATATGAAAATACCCCCAAATTTTGGGGGTATTTTCATATTTGTGGCATTTTAAAGAAAAAAAAAAGGGCCTTCAGCAGTCTTAACTGGGCCTCCCCAAGCCAAAATAATAATTTTTTATTTTATTTATTTATTTTATTTTATATACCGGCAACCGTTTGCACATCGTGCCGGTTTACAAGTAACTTATAACAAGGAATATATAGGCGAGGCCTTTACAAAGAACAATATGTAACACAGTAACAAAGCAGATAACTAAATAACTTGGGGAAGGAGGGATAGATACAACAAGGGGGGGTTAATAATCTGGACTGCCCTAGATCTAAATCCAGTGTCAGGGGCTAAACCAAGCTCAGCTTGGCTCCAGGATCTAGCCTGAGCCAGGGCCTTCCCGGAACCAGACTGAGGCCATGTTCCCGTCTCCTCACCATTTAAAAGTGTCTGGACTGGGGAGCTCTTACCCTAGCCCACAATTACCCTCTTCCCAGATTCTAGTTGCAAAAGGGCTGGAGCAATGCCCAGTTGCTCCTACGCAGGTCATGGTGCTTTAAAAATGGCACCATCTGCCAGGAGAATGGCGCCAAAGTGACATCACTTAATTGCCTTCCACCTGGTGTGGGGGTGCCAAGAAGGTAATATTCCTTCCACCAGATGGCACCAATTTGAAGTAAGACTTACATTTTTATGTCCGTACATCAAAATGGTGTCAGCCACACTGGAGGAAAGTACCAAGTGACTCCACTTTGGAGTCATTTTCCAGGTGGATGGTGCCATTTTTAAAGCATCAGGAGCTAGCAAAAGTGACTGGGCATTGCTCCAGCCCTTTGGTAACCAGGATCTAGGACAATGTTAAATGGGCCTGGGGTGGAAGATCCCCAAACCCGGTATCTTTGGAAGGCCCAACCGTTAGTGATGGAGATCCTTTTATTTTTTTTATCGGTTTGGGCTTTTCTTTTGTTTTGGGGATTTTTATTGTTAATGTTTATTTTTGGTTTTACAAATAAACCAAACCAAAAAAACCCATTAAACTAAATGAATTAAAAAAACCAAAATGAAAATAAATGAACTGAAAATTTTGGGGCTACACATTCCTATTTTATAGTCCCTTCCTCTTTCTTAGTGAGCCTGTCCTGTTGCGCTTGGTGGTAGACCCTTGTCCTGGAGCAGTGGAGAACGGCTTCCTGGTAGGGACCAGGAAGCACCTTTTCCCAGGGGACGGAGCACAGGAGGAGACAGAGGCTAGGATGAGCTTCACCACTGGAAGCCCGCAGTCCCCCTGGGTGGAGCCTGTAGGGACCTGGCTGCTTGGACTTAGGTGCGCCTCGCAGGGTCTCCCGGAGAGGTAGTAGAGAGGCGTGCCCACGAACAGTGTAAGTGATGACAAGGCAAGGGACAAAGCCAGAATCAGGAGACGTGGTCAAAGGCAGCCGAGGTCAGAATTCGAGGGACAGTCCGAGGAGTAGTCAACGAAGCAGGGGTCAGGTTCCAGAGGTCAGATGAGGTCACAAGGCAGGCAGAGGTCAGGATCCAGGCAGCAAACAGAATGGTCAAGGAGCAGGCCGAGGTTAGTACCAGAAAGACAGTCCGAGGGTACTACCTGGGAGACAGGACAGACAGACGCTGGAACAGAGGGATGCTGGACAAGGCTGGAACATTAGGACGCTGGAACAGTAGGACGCTGGAACGAGGCTGGAACGAGACTGAAACAAAACTGGAACAAGACTGGAACAAGACTGTGAATGCGGAAGCAAACTAGTACACTTACAGTGCCGACCCGATTGCCAAGGCAAGGAAGTGCAGGCAGGGACTTCCTTATATTGTACGTTCAATCAGGGTGTGCTGCAGAGCTAGGACCCGCCCCTGGCCCTACAAGAGGCTGGGTGGTCCGCACGCGCGCGTAGGGGCGTGGTCAACACCACTGGGGACGCCGAACTCTGGCGTGAGGCCTGGTGCGCAGTGGAAGGTCCGGCGACCGCCGCCATGGGACGCCGAGGCCTGGTGGAGCTCGCGGCTGCCACTGGGGAGGCCAACCTGTGACCTGCAGAGGAGCTAGCGAGGTGAGCAGGCCCGTGCGTGGGCCAGGCGCGGACGGGGTGTGCAACATGTGCTTGTCCCATGTTTCTTGAATTCTGATACTGTCCTCATCTCCACCATCTGGGAGGATTTTTCCATGTGTCCAGCATTCTTTCTGTAAAGTAATATTACCTTAGATTACTCCTGAGTCTTCTCCCTTTTATCCTTATCCCATGATCCTTCATTCTAGAGCAGGGCTTTCCAAACTGGGAGTTGGGACCCCAAGTAGGGTCACAAAATCTTCAGCTGGGGTCACATGTACCTCAAATGGCAGCACTTTTCAGGCAGAAGCAGCAGCAGCATTAGTAGTGAAAGTCAGCATGAGGCCAGTGAGCCAACACATGCTCACAAGTGCTGCAGTGGCACAGTTCTTGCTTGAGTTTCTGTGGTAACATGAAGCCCTGCACAAGGAAGGATCAGGGCTGCTGCAGGGCCTGTGAGCTTGCACTAGCCCACAAGCCCTATGCTGATTTTCATTAGTAATGCTGTTGCCACTTGCAGATTACTGTCAGGCTTGGAATCAGCCATGAGGGGAAGGTAGAACTATGTACATGGAGAGTGGAGATTGCTACTGCTTTTCTCTTCTCACCCTTCACTGAACCTACCCAAGAGGACATTTTTTCCTGTCCTCAACCAGACCTTTCTTCCCACCAGTTATCATCCACCTTTTGTCCAGGGCCTGAAGGAAAATATTACACTGATCCTGGCCAGGTGGATGTTTGGAGAAGGTGCTACTTGAAGGGAGAGATTTGAGGTGGAGCAGATTGTCTGTGGACAGTGAGAGAGGAGGGGATATAAAAGGAGGTTGGGAATGAGAGGGAATCAAATGGGGGGGGATGTGAGAAAAAGGTTAGAAGAGAGAAAGTAAGGCTGGGAGGCGAGAAAGGGGATAGGGATGAGTAAGGAGAGGATCGGGGATAGGACATGGGGTAAGAAGGAGGAAATAAGATTAGATGGAGGTTACAAGAAGGACTTGGGTGAGAGAGGATATGCTGGGCAAAGCAAAAAGGCCTGCAGAGGATGGGTTTGGAGAGGAGTGAAAGTTAGAGAGGAGGTCCTCTGGATGCGGTAGAGATTGAGAGGGGATCAGCTGAAATGCAGAGGAAAGTGAGAATGAGTGATTGTTTGGAAGGGAATCGCAAACCTGTTAATTTGTTTTGGTCATTCTCTAGGGTCATGTGAATTTTTAAGTGCTAAAATGGGGGTCACATTGGCTAAACGTTTAGGTAGCCCTGTTCTAGAGTCTCCTTTCCATTGAAAGAGGTCTGCCTCCTGTGCATTTATTCCTTGGAGGTATTTAAATATCTTCCCTTTCTTTCCTTTCCGCCAGGATATACACGTTTAGAACTTTAAGTCTTTTTCCACGTATGATGAAGAGATCTCTTTAATAGCTGCCCCCTAGACTGAGTCCAACTGGTTTACAGACTTATGAAGGTGCAATATCCAGTATTCTATACAGTACTCCTAATGAGGTCTCACCAGAGACTGGTACAGACTCTGAGGAACCTTTTGGGGAAGGGGGAGTCTTTTCCAAAGGGATGGGCTCTACCTTAACCAGGGTGGAACCAGACTGCTAGGGCTAACTTTAAAAAGGAGATAGAGCAGCTTTTAAACTAGAATAAAGGGGAAAGCCGACAGTCGCTCAGCAACGCATGGTTCGGAGGGAAGTATCTTCAAAGGATACTAATGATGCATTAGAGTTCGGACATCCTAACAGAGAGGTTGAACTAATAACAAGAGTAGCCCAAGTGCCTGTAATTAAAAACTTACCTGAATTAAAAAATTCCAATTTATCTTTAACAACTGAAAAGCAGAATGAAAATACAAACAAAAAACACTTTGAAATGTCTGTATGCTAATGCCAGAAGTCCAACAAGTAAGATAGGAGAATTAGAGTGTTTAGCAGTGAATGATGACATAAACTTCATTGACATATCAGAGAAATGGTGGAAAGAGGATAACCAATGGGACAGTGCTATACCAGGGTACAATTTATATCACAATGACAGAGAGGAGCATTTTGATGTTGGAGTGGTGCTTTATGTCTAGGATGGCATAGAGTCCAATAGGATAAAGATCCTGCATGAGACTAAATGTACAATCAAATCTTTATGGGTAGAAATCCCTTGTGTGTCAGGGAAGAGAATAGTGATAGGGGTATACTACCGTCCACCTGGTCAAGATGGTGAGACGGACAGTGAAATGCTAAGAGAAATTAGGGAAGCTAACCAAACTGGTAGTGCAGTAATAATGGGAGATTTCAATTATCCCAATATTGACTGGGTAAGAGAAACATCAGGGCATGCTAAAGAGAGAAAGTTCCTGGATGGAATAAAAGACAGGGCCGCTGCGATCAACACCAGCCACATGACTAGCCTGACCGGCTCACAGGGGCTTGCCTGAAGCCCCAATAGGCCAATCCACCCCTGGATCTTGGCACCCAACAGACAGACCACCTCCGGGTGTACAATTGTTTTCAGCAGATGGTTGCTTTGTACCCCCTCAGCAAGGAGTCACCAAATACCACAACTCGTCACTTCCTAGATGTAGGGGTTGTTGATCCTGCAGCTTTGGGGTTTACGAGTTCCAGTTTCTCCTCTTCCAGGGATCATTTCAATCAGTGCCTGCCATGTGCACAGTCACTAACAACATTAAGAGGGCAATTTTCAAAACCCATTTCCACAAGTAAATGGTTTTTTAACTGTGGAAATGGGATCTTTAATAGAATTACACATGGTGTGGCTCAACACATGTGATTTTGCCTGCAGCAAAAGGAGGCATTTTGGGGGCCGAATTTGGAGAGAGGGTTGCAAGTGTAAATGTACTTTTGAATTTTCAAAAGAACATGGGTACTTTTATCTAGAAAAAAAAACTACACACAAAAAGCAGCTGCAAAGTTGGGCAAATACTGTTTCTTTTCAAAGGGAATATGCTGCATGCTCTTCATTTCCTGTCTTGGTTTCTTCCGGAGGTTGACTGGGGATACAGTTGTTTTCAGTCAGTTCTGACTTCAGATGGATCACCTTCTTGCAAGCCATCATAGCCTACATTAACTACAGCACTGTTTCTTTGAACTATGTATATAAACCTTGCTAGGTGAACACAAAAATGAAAGAGTCCTGTTTGTTGGGAGTTTCTGTCCAGGCACCAAGTCTGTGAATTTAAAAAGTGATCAGGGAAAATGTTGGACTGGGATCAGACAAAACGAGGAAGTTATAATCTCTTGCAAGACAGGGAAAAGAAAAATGAGCACCTTTTCCCCCTCTCTGGCTGTCTAACCCTCCCCAAAGTGGAACTTCAACAATCCTTTCCAGAACTTCTTAACAATGCCTCTTCTTTGCTTAAACCCACAACCCTGGGATTCACAAAGGGAGTCACACAATAGTTTATGGTTCCAACTTGAATGTAAACTTTATTTCATATTCTGAAGAAACAGGCAATACAACACAAAACACTAGATAAGTCACAGGATCCAAACTGCAGAAATCTTAAGAAAGCCTTGGGTACACAGATCCCAAACCTTGACAGCAGCACAGCCATTAGAACTTCAGCATCTCTCTCTAGTAATCAAAGAAAGAAAACAAAACCTCCAGCTTGATTCCACAAATTACTCACTTGTAGCCCTGAATTCATCCGCAGAGGACTTTTTCTGGCAGGAAATTGTTCTGGATTATGTTGGTGTCCATTGTCCCTTCTAGACAGGGGCGGATTGCAGGAAAATATGAGTTTGGTGGATTTTTTTCAAAGCTGGCCCAATTGGTATCTGTCTGATTCTCTTTTGTGCTTTCCCTGCAGGAAGTGTTTCAACAGTTCCCAAAACAACACCAAGCCTACCCTACAAAAGTACAAAGGTACATCATGTGACCTGGAGCCCAAAAATCTGCAACATAAATTTAACATTTTTTCCTAAATAACTAAGTAGTAGAACTCACCCTAGAGCAGGGGTGAGCAAACAGAGCTGTGGGCTCTCTTCCATCCATGCAATCGGTTGCCATCTGGCCCAAGTCTAAATACATCTCTCCAGTGCCGGTGTGAGGATCTCCAACCACCCTAGGCAGTAATGTCACAGTGTCAAGTGGCTCTCTCTTTCTCTCTCTCTGAATCTCCAAAACGGCGTACCTCCATGTCACATACACCACCTCCATCTGCTCCGTGCGCCGTGACCGCTCTCATCTCTTTTGTGCATTTCCAAAATGGTGTCCTCACATCCAATGATGGTGCCCTGCCCATTTCCTGTGCTGTAGGCAACCACCTAGTCCCACCTAATGCTCACGCCAGCCCTGCATCTCTCATACTGTGTATATCTTGGATTCATGGTCTGGTATTAATAAAGCCTCTTGCCAACCAATTAGCTCTTGAACCAGTTGCCAAGTAATGTGACAACCACAGAGCCAGCCAGAGTCAGACACATACACAGTCTCTCAGACACAAACCCCCACGCACGGTCTTTCAGACACCCACATTGTGTCTGAGAGAGGGTGTCTCTCTGACACGAAGACATCCACATACTCACTCTTGCTCTGTGTATGAGTCTGTCATAGAGGAAACGTGTGTATGGGTGTCTTTCCGTATCAGGGAGAAAGACCCCCACCACAAAGACACACAAGGTGACCCCCTGCTCCAGTACTGCCACAGCATTATGTAAAATGTTTTGGCTTGTGCCAGCCCTTCCCCAGCCTGCAGCAGGCCTGTCCCTCTCCTTTTCTCATTTCCACCCCCACCCTTCTTGGCACCCCCACGCCAGGAGACTGACTTCCTCCACAGCTGGCTAACCCTTTCAGAAGGAAAGAGCAGCCTAGAGAAGCCTCCCCAGCACTGCCCAGGCACTTCCTCTTGGCTCACCCCCATACCTTTTTTTTTTTTTTTTGAAACTGTAGCTTGCCTCCACTTCTCAGTGCCCTGCCACCATTCCAACGCCGTCCCATTTCTCTGAGTGCTACAGAGGCTGCTGCTTTTAAGCTTCCCCGGGCTCTGCAGTGCTTACCTACTCCAGGGGAGGGGCCGGGAGACCAGAAGTAAAGTCTGTTCCTGCAGGGCTTAAAAGGCAAAATGAAGCCCTGGCTGAGACTGGAGAGAGCCACAGGACCCAAAGTGGTACAGCGCCGGAATCCTTCTTTCCGACATGGATCCAGGGCAGACAAGGCTGTTGCAAGGTATTGGGCAACATTGGTAAACCTTATAGCCTTGTACCCCCAGGTCCTTCCTCCCCACACGCAATTAGAAATTATGCATTTATAATTGTTCCTACATTAAAAAGGACATTCAAAATACAGTCTTGTGTGGTAAAAGTATCACTTACAGCATGTACATTTTATTTACATGCACTGCTGTGGTGCCAAACCAAAAACCCTGCGAAAGAAAAAATAAAGAGACACTTGGATCCCATATTGCATTAAGCCTATTGTAACAGATGTTGGGGGTGGGTTGGGCTATTAGAAACCTTTGGGGAAACTGAATTAAAATATTGTAAAACACCAATACCAAAACAGCAATAACAGCCAGCATTCAAACCGTGATAACCTACCTATGAATTTGCAATGCTACAAATATTTCACCAGGTCCTAAAACACCCGTTTAGAACCCAGAACAAGCTAAGCTACCATAGTTCCCTACACAGACACTACACACTAGCAGAGTACCTCACCTCTGTCTCACACAGATCGACCCTCACCAAATACAGACTAAAGAGACCATAAAGTATAAATAGAAATGTACAGACAAAAGCTGAATTGGAAACCACAACAAAGCAGTTCCTGTAAACAGTGCAACAATGAAAAAAAAAGAAACATCACCATTTCTCATAAAACATCAAATAATTAAATCAAGAAATATAAATCAGCAATAGTAAAGCCATAATAATACAAAGAATAAATATTACAAAACAGCTGAATATCCAGTAATTAAATTCATATGAAACTTTAACATTTTTTCCAAAAAGCAATAAAATATTTTAAAACAGCAGACACATCAGATAAAACCCAATAATTAAACCAGTTAAGAATTTTAAAAATCACTGCTTTCTATACTTTCCAATCACCCTCAGATTGTTCTGGATTAGTGGGGATGAGTGAGTGCACAAACTTTCTCTTCCCTCACACACATGCTCACTGACACACACCTACCCCCCCCCCCCCCCACACACACACACATACACATCCTTCCTTGCACCCACTGACACACACACACACGCACATACAAACATATGATTCCTCATACCTACTGACACATACACACACACACACACACTGCCTTATGCCCACTAACACATACACACATGCTCCCTCACATCTTCTGACACATACACTCACACTCGTCAGTCACACCCACTGGCTCAAATAGACACACACACATGTTCAGTCGCAACTGCTGACACATACACATACACACATACTGCCTTGCACCCATTGACACATAAGCAGACAGGTATGCTCCCTCGCACACTCCCACTCACTTTCTTCTCCTCTGCCACCTCTGAATATGTAAAAACAAAATTTGACTTACACTAGTGGGAAGGAGGGATCCAGGCAGGACTACCAGCTGATGGCCTTGCTGTGGGAAGAGGTAGGCAGAAAGGCCCAATACAGCGGGTTGGGTTGTTTTTTGCCACAGCCCCAACATAAGGGGGGGCCATCGGTAGAAATAAGTGAGAGGTGAGGCAGCAGCAGGAGGTCTGCCGGCTGCTTCACAAGGCAAAGAGAGCAACGGGGTGGTGTGAAGGAAGGCCTTGGGAGCACTTGCCGCCACTGTAGTGAGGGGAGGGGTGGGGAGTGGTCGCAGCCGGCCGGGTCCTCTCACCATCAGGAGACCCGCACTAACCTCCGCTGCCTCTCCCTGACTGAGGCCGCGGTCGTGGCCTGCTCTCGTGGCGATCCCACGCCGCCGACGCACCACTCTGGGCCCGACTCCCTAGGTGTGCTCGTGCGCCACGCTGCCAGTCTTAAAGGCCCAGCAGCGGGAAAAGTCCCCGCGGCGTGCGGTGATGACATCAAACACCCTGGATACTTAAACCTGGCCTTACCTTGTCTACTTCGCCTCAGCAATGGGTCCTGCTCCGTGAGAGAGTGTTCCAGTGTGATTCCTGTTCCATCATTCCTGCCTGATTCCTGTTCCAGCACCCTTGCCTGCTCCTTGTCTTCCATACCTGCCCTCAGCTTTCTGCCCTCTCGGATTGACCTCTACCTGCCTGACCTCCGCCTGGTATTCTGACTCTTAGAGACCTCCGTCTGCCTGACCTTCGCCTGGTATTCTGACTCTTAGAGACCTCCGTCTGCCTGACCTCCCCCTGGTATTCTGACTCTTAGAGACCTCCGTCTGCCTGACCTCCCCCTGGTATTCTGACTCTTAGAGACCTCCGTCTGCCTGACCTCCCCCTGGTATTCTGACTCTTAGAGACCTCCGTCTGCCTGACCTCCGCCTGGTATTCTGACTCTGAGTGACCTCCTCCTGCCTGACCTCCGCCTGGTATTCTGACTCTTAGAGACCTCCGTCTGCCTGACCTTCGCCTGGTATTCTGACTCTTAGAGACCTCCGTCTGCCTGACCTCCGCCTGGTATTCTGACTCTGAGTGACCTCCTCCTGCCTGACCTCCGCCTGGTATTCTGACTCTGAGTGACCTCCTCCTGCCTGACCTTCGCCTGGTATTCTGACTCTTAGAGACCTCCGTCTGCCTAGATCTCCAGCCTGTATTCTCGTCCTCGCCCTGCCTGCTGCCTGCCCTGAACTCTGGCCTGTTCTGACTCCGTCTGTTCTCCATCCACCTCGGCTCTAGCTATTTCAACGCCGCCTCTACCTCCTCTTCTGGAGTCTCTCTGTGAAAGGCCCCCCCCCTAAGTCCTGCCGGCCCCGGTACCCAAAGGCCTAACCTGCGGGTAACGAGGACTGGTATAGGTGAAGCTCCTGTGGGGCCATCTGTGCCTGTTCTGCCTCCTGCCGACAAGAGCCACCAGGGGCCCTCTCCTGGCAGAAGCACCAACCTTGTCGCGGCTCAAGGATCTACTTCCCTAATATCAGTGAGCTTGCGGAAAAGAAAAAAACAAAAATGCAGGCCTATAGATCCACACTGCAGCCTCGGATACAACAAATAAAATGAGAAGCCTAGGCCCATGGAACTGTGGCTGCAGCTGTGGGAAAAGAAAAAACAAAAACAAAACCAGAAATGAGCAGGAACCTCAGGGAGGCTCCCACTATACCAGTACAACTGCTGTGGTCAGGAAGATAATCGCAGTAGATCCGCAGACACCGGTCACAAGACTGGTCTGACTGGCCCACCGAGGCATGTCCATAGCCCAGATAGGCCAATCCGCCCCTGCTTCTAGAACTCTGGCTAGGAGACTAGGCATCTGCACCTAGGATCAGTTCCATGGCACACCAGCATCCATGGAAAGAGGAGTAGTCCTTCTGGATGATTAACCAGAAGTCCTTAAATAAGGGATGTTTCTCAGAGCCTAAGGTCAGATCCTTCTCCCTTGGACTCCTCTTTAGTCTCTCATTTCCATTCTATCACCTCAGGAATATCTCTTCACACTCAGAAAGCTCAGACATATATCAGGGCTTTATGAGTCTACCTCTTTCAAGATATTCACTTAAAGAAATAATGAAATGTGTTAACCTTTTACTGCAGAATCATCTACCCACAATGATTAATGGTAGAGGTTAAACAGTAAAGGCTAAGTATACATAAAGGTATATCTGCAGCCTCCAAATTCAGACTAGGGTTTCCTCCACCACTACTCTATTGAACAGTGTGCCTCGCGGCTCTATCCTGGGCCCTCTTCTCTTTTCTCACTATACTTCTTTCCTCAGCACTCTGATCTTCTCCCACAGCCTCCAGTACCATTTTAATGCTGATGACTCTCAGATCTAGCTCTTTACACCTGAAATTTCACCAAATGTCCAGTCCCAAATTTCTGCCTGGTCTGATATTGCCACCTGAATGTCCCACTGCCACCTTAAACGTAACATGGCCAAGACAGAACTCGCTTCCCCTACTCCCTCTTTCTCTATCTCTGTGGATGGCATTCATATCCTCCAAATTCTCATGGTCTGTAATCTTGGGGTCATCTCCTTCTCTACCCATATCCAAAACACTGATTATGTGTGTCAGTTCTTCCTCTGTAACATTATTAAAATCAATCCCTTCCTTTCTATGCATACTACCAAAGTACTCATCCGCTCTCTTATCAACTCCCACTTAGACTACTGTGACATGCTTTTTGTGAGCCTCTTCCTGAACTCTTTCTGCATTGCAATCTATTCAAAATTCAGCTGCATAACTAAACTTCCTTCAGCACTGCTATGACCATGGAAATACTCTTCTCAAGTCACTACATTGACTCCCTGTCTGCTACCACATACAGTTCAAGCATCTCTTACTTGCCTATAAATGTATTTACTCTTCAGCTCCTCATTACCTATCTTTTCTTTTTATTCCCTATACCCTTCCTCGTGAACTCTGCTCATCAGGCAAGTCACTCTTCTCTGCGTGCTTCTGCTCCACCGCCAACTACTGACTCTACGCTTTCCATCTTGCTCTGCCATATGGCCTCTCTGGCCATATTCAAATCCAGTTTAAAAACTCACTTGTTTGAAACTGCTTTTAAATACCAAATACTTCTTATAGATTATTGTTTGTTGTGTATGTCTGTCTTGACTAGATTGTAAACCCCAATGGAGCAGGGGGTCTCTCTTTTGTGTATCTGTTCAGTGCTGCACGTCGAGTAGCACTTTAAAAATGATATAGTAGTAATAATAGTTATATGTAAGAGACATATGTCTAATAGCCTTCATGATGGTTTTTCAATTCTCTACTTCCTCCTAATAGTTCTGGAAGTAAGGATCTAAGCCCATTGCATTAGGGGAAGTAAAGTAGTACAGAATTAACCCTGAAGTTTGGATTCCATCTGAACAGTTCATCGGACAAAGACTGTGATCTGTAAGAACAACATTTCTAAAGTGCACATGGCAAAAAACAAAATACACACGTTTTTCTCATTTCTGAAAATGTATTGTATCATATATAATAAAGGATAGTATGTATGGAGAGTAGTCTTAGTTTTTAATACGCATGGACATTATTTCTTTTTAATGCAGAGCTTACTTTGTTTAGATAGAGGTTTGTTTAGGTTATTTGGAGTTACATGTGATTAATCAAAGAGTTACTTTTTGCAGTATTATATCTATCTATCTATGTAATGTGAGCATCTTCTAGTTCCCACGAAATTAGCTGTCAGTTTGGTGATGGCAGGGAGGCAGCGGATAGCTGGGCAATAAAAAAAAGAGCTGAGGCTGCCAAGGTAATGCTACAAGTTTAAAAGTTAACGTCTATGCATGGCATTAAGTGGACATTTCTTATATTATACATTGAAATGGTTTTTTGACAAAGAGGATCTTTCTGAAGTAAACACACACACGTTTCCCACTTTTCTAATGTATCATTGCCTCAAAGATTTTTGTTGGTTTTATACCAATATATTTATTTATTTATTTAACAGTTTTATATACCGAAGTTCTGGTAACAAAGTTACTAATCACTTCGGTTTACATTACAACAATAGATTGACAGTATTTAGAATAATGTCTTACAATGAACAGGATAAATAGAACTTGGAGAAAATAAAAATAATAACTTAAGGGTAATTATATACAAAGTAGTGGACCTTCCTGGAGATCAAAGCTTAGGTATTAAGTCTCTTTAAGGCTGACAGCACTTCTTTCTATTCCAATCAAATCTAGTCGATGTTTTTCCATGTGCAGATTCCCCCTGAAGAAGCCAACAGGTGAAAATGAGGGTGCTTGGGGTTTTTCAGGTTATGTAATTATGTGATATATTTATTTGTTGATTGAGCTTGCCAGCCTTATATCATACTTTGTATTTGTTGGTCTGTCAAGAAAAGACATATGTTGTTTGGAGCATAATTTGAGCATAATTTGAGTGTGTGTGTGTGTGTGCATTATATATAGGCTTATTTTCAGTACAATATTTTGTAAAAATTTTTAAATTGTATGTACTTAATTACTGTTATGATTCGTAGGTGTGTGGACCCTTGGCCTGAGATGCGAGTTCATGCTACCTGTGAGGAGGAGCCCCACAGGTCACACCATCGGGAGGCAAGGTATAGGCACAGCAGGGAGCTCTGGGCACAGTGATGGAGAGGTCCCCAGGGATCAGGAGGTTACCCCAGTAGGCTGGCAGGCTGGAGGCAGTACCTGGGCTGAGACCCTGAAGGGAGGAGGCGCCAGGCAGACCACGGAGCAGAAGGCGCAAGACTAGCTGTGCAGGAGGTTACCTGCGAAGGCAGCCCTGAGGGGCAGAGCTTGTGCAACGTAGTCTAGAATAGATGCGACCCCTGAGGAGTGGGGCTGACAGTCACAGTGATATCCAAGAGCACAATTCTGAGGAGCGGGGTAAGCTCTGAGAGTCTCTAGATACCTGCAGGCATGGCCCCGAGGAGCGGGGAGGCGCAGACAGTCATATGTAGAACACAGGCACAACCCCAAGGAGCGGGGAACCCCTGTCGTGGAACTCACGGGTTGCCGCGGTGTTCCAAGACGAATTCCGAGAAGTAGAAGGCCTTTGAGAATAGAACCCAGGAGGCGCAGAGGCAGCCCGAGGAGCGGAGGAGGCCAGGGAAGCGAGTCCCCGAGGAGCTTACACTGACCCCTGAGGAGCGAGTGCCAGAGAGGGTCCAGGAGCAAAGGCTAGGCAGCGAGGTCTCAGGAACACAAGGCAGGAGTTGTAGACTCATACGGAACTTGTTGCCAAGTCAGCTAGCTGGGGGCGAAGGTGGAACTTAAATACAGCAGTCCTATGATGTCATCAAACAGGGACGCCCCCAAGGTTCCCGCCAAAGAGGCTTCAAAGGCAGGGACAGTGACCCGCACACGCGCCTAGGAAGGCCCGAAGTCATAGAGGGTGGTAACGGCGTCCATGCCGCCATGAGGAGTCTGGGGAACGCAGTGGTGTAGACTGGCCCATGCTGCGAGCAGCCCTGGGGAGGGCAGGAGAGTGGTGCAAGAAGTAAGTACATGTGGTCGCAGCCATCTGCGACCGACAAGCATAACAATTACATTTGTACTATATATTCTAAAGAAACTATTTCCGAGATTCATATTATATGCATTTTCAGCTATGTACTTCTTATATAGGTTTTGAATAAAGTTTTAGCTATAATCTTATGAAAGGTTTAGTCTTGATTTTATGAACTTTTCACATGCTGCTTTTTCCTAGGGGTAATTATAACTTAGGAGGAAGTGGTGTCTGTCTGCCTGCATCAGAGGACTTGAAGGCTCACTTGCATACTTTTCACAGTAGCCCCCAGCAGAGGACTCCAGGGGTCACTGTAAGCTATGTTTCAGCTTTCACAGCCCTCACATTGTTTCCAACAGCAGAGATCTGAAAGGTTCATATGCATACTTTTCCCAGCAGTCTGAGCAGAAGACTCCAGAGGACACTGTAAGCCATATAGGGTTAATCTTTCACAGTTCTGCACTCTTTCTAACAGCAGATAACCTACAGGATGATTTTCATGTTTTCCTACAGTTCTAGCAGAGGAATTCAGAAAACCCTGCAAGCTGTGTAGATTTCAGCTTTCATGGCTCCCCACACACTTTGCAGCAATATTGAACAGGAAAGTTCATTTGTGTGCTTTTTCTGGTGGTCTTAGCAAGGATTCTAGGGGGTTGATATTGCTACATTTCTAAGGGTTGGTTTCCAGAAGTCTCACATTGTTTCTAGCAGCAGAAAACTAGAAGGCTTGTTTACATGTTGTTCTTAACAGTCTAAGTAAGTGACTTCAGAGAATATTGTAAGTTATCTAGGTTTTGGCTTTCATAATTCCCACATCCCCTCCCCCTGCACTTGGAAGGCTTACTTGTATTCTTTGCCTAGCAGTCCCAGCAGAGGATTCTGGAAGAAACTGTAAGCCATCTAGGTTTCAGCTTTCATAGTCCTTACACTCTTTCTAACAGTAGAGGACCTGAAGGATCATTTGTATACTTAAGAACATAAGAACTTAAGAAATTGCCATGCTGGGTCAGACCAAGGGTCCATCAAGCCCAGCATCCTGTTTCCAACAGAGGCCAAACCAGGCCACAAGAACCTGACAATTACCCAAACACTAAGAAGATCCCATGCTACTGATGCAATTAATAGCAGTGGCTATTCCCTAAGTAAACTTGATTAATAGCAGTTAATGGACTTCTCCTCCAAGAACTTATCCAAACCTTTTTTGAACCCAGCTACACTAACTGCACTAACCACATCCTCTGGCAACAAATTCCAGAGCTTTATTGTGCGTTGAGTGAAAAAGAATTTTCTCTGATTAGTCTTAAATGTGCTACTTGCTAACTTCATGGAATGCCCCCTAGTCCTTTTATTATTCGAAAGTGTAAATAACTGATTCACATCTACTCGTTCAAGACTTCTCATGATCTTAAAGACCTCTATCATATCCCCCCTCAGCCGTCTCTTCTCCAAGCTGAACAGCCCTAACCTCTTCAGCCTTTCCTCATAGGGGAGCTGTTCCATCCCCTTTATCATTTTGGTCACCCTTCTCTGTATCTTCTCCAACGCAACTATATATTTTTTGAGATGCGGCGACCAGAATTGTACACAGTATTCAAGGTGCGGTCTCACCATGGAGCAAAATAGAGGCATTATGACATTTTCCGTTTTATTATCCATTCCCTTCCTAATAATTCCTAACATTCTGTTTGCTTTTTTGACTGCTGCAGCCCACTGAGCCAACGATTTTAAAGTATTATCCACTATGATGCCTAGGCCGTTCTGTCAGCAGCTACAGAAAGGGACTCCAGATAAAACTGTAAGCCATCTAGGTTTCAGCTTTCAGAGCCCCCACATTATTTCCAGTAGCATAACATTTGGAATGCTTTTTTGTTTTTTTTTTGCATACTTTTCCCAGCAGCCCCAGCAGAGGATTCTGGAAGACACTGTAAGCCATCTAGGTTTCAGCTTTCATAGTCCTCACACTCTTTCTAACAGCAGAGGACCTGAAGGATCATTTGTATACTTCTGTCAGCAGCTACAAGAAGGGACTCGAGATAAAACTGTAAGTCATCTAGGTTTCAGCTTTCAGAGTCCCACATTATTTCCAGTAGCATAACATTTGGAATGCTTTTTTTTTTTTTTTTTTGCATACTTTTCCCAGCAGCCCTATCAGAGGACTCTGCAAGCCTTCCAGGTTTCAGTTTAAATAGCCCCCACGCTCTTTCTAAAAGCCTTATAACTGAAGGCTCATTTGCATACTTTTTCCCCAACAGTCCCAACAGAGCACTGCAAGCTATCTCGGTTTGAGCTTTCACAGCCTCTGCACTCTTTCAACAGATTTATTTATTTGATACAATAACAGCAAATTAGTTTAAAACAAGGGTTAATAAGATATGTAACCAGATAGCTATAAGCAGATTAATTGTAGTCCCTGTAGGATCACTGACAGACAAATATAAAATAGTACCTTAGTTTGAACATCCCTACACCCTTAGAAATTTTAAATAACAAATAATTGAGCAAAGTTAAGATGCAGACAATAGGCCAGCAGTGAGAGGGGGGCTATCCAATCTTTTGCACTGCAGGCCGCATGTATGATTATTTACTAGTTGGTGAGAGGTTGTATGTGTGCTCTGTGCAAAGAGCTCCTAATCCTTAGAGAATGAGTCTAATATTTGGTGGCTAGAGTGGCTGGGGCTTGGGCTGGTCTGGAGGCAAACTGCGCTGTGGCGGGGGGAAGGGGCTCAGCCTGAGGAGGGCAGGCTTTGCTGGGGCTATGGGGAGGGGCTTGTCCTAGAGGGGAGCTGGCTGTACTGGGACTGGGTGAGTTCAGGCTGTGATGTCGCTGAAGGACAGGGCTCAGCCTGGGGGAACAAGTTGCATTGGGGCTGGGGAAGGGCAATTCCTAGGGGCCTCTGGAGAATTTCCACAGGTGTCAGTAAGTTAGTGACTGATTTATTTCTGAACAAATAAAAGGTGAAGTCAATGACTGACTGAATAAAGCAGTAGAATATGCATGATCAGCTCCTGCTGTGGAAGCTGATATGCAACAAATGTGCATTAGATTTTTTTATGGTTTCGTGCTAGACTGCTGATGCTCTTGATTTCAATTGGTAATTTTTGAAGTAAAGATTTGGACTGTTTTCCTGTTTTCTACTTTTGGCATCATTGAGCTACATAGCATTTTTCTGTAATGGCTTGTATTTGTTACTTGGTAACAGAATCCTTATTTTAGTTTATATTGAACTCCTTTTACTCTTTTTACATCTATGTAAGTTGATGCACCCTGGCAAAGCACTCTGCATGCTAGCCGAATGCTAAAAGATCTGTTACTAATGGAAAGGGTTTAAAAGTCATTGTTGGCGGGTTATCGGTGCCAACAGCATGCCAAGTCACAGCAAGTAAGGTTCCACAAATACTCTCTCACAAGGTCTTACTTTTATGGAATGGGATGTTGTTCTGCAAAAATAGTAGGTCCTAGTCAGGCAGCAGCTGGAGTGTTTTGGTCTTCCTAGGAAGGGGGCCAATGTACTGAAGCACAAGTGTCAACTTGTGTTAAAGGCCTACGTAAGCTGCTGCAAGCAGTTACTACATGTTCAGCTTGTGTTAGTGTTAATGCAAACTCTATGCGAATGAGATGATGAGATAAAAAAGTAGGCAACATAGCTCATGACCAATTAATGCAGCAAAAATGCATGCACATGCAGAATGTAACATATATGCCTCGATACAAAAACAAACTACACTTCAGGGAGGCACAGTAAAGTTTTTGAGCTTCTGTTCACATTAACGCACACTCTTAATCATCTGCAGTAATGTACGCACATTTGCATTTCATTAACTTTGTCCATTACCATGCACATTACACACCCTGTTTACCTGTGTGACAATGGCCGGTGTTAAAGCAGTTTAGTACATCAGTCTCTTAAAGATACCTCAAGGTGAGAAAAGTAACTACAGAAGAATAGTAAATTCAGATTATTTCAGGAGCTGTCAGCAGATAAAAGATGATCTAATGACATCAGCTTCTGAAAGAAACTATCCTAAACCCCAAAGCATTTTACTATACTGTAACTAACCATATAAAAAATGTGTGTTTTAACCTGCATAGTATGAAGATTTGTAAGTCACAGTACAGCCTTGTTTAGCCTCATCCAGGTTTCATTTGAACAAACTGGCTTTCATTTTCAGAGACCCCAAAGTGAGGATATTTTGGATGTAGCAAAGTACAACCAAGAAAAACTAAGTTGAACTAATGACTAATGTGCTGTATATAGGTTGAATGTCAAGGAAATCAGTTGATCTTTGGGGCCAATTTTCAGTTTCACCTTTCCCTCCCTCTTCCCAAGTGCCTAAGACAACTGGCTTAAACTTAGAAAAGATGGTGCTAGTATAAATGTAATCATATACCCTCCACATGTTTATTATTCAAATCAAGGCTTTAAAAATTACAAAAATATATACAAATTACAACAGTATAACTCCAATATCTAGGATAAGAGCTTTTCAAGTGCTGTACCCAGCTACATATGGTTCCTCTTGTTTCAAATTTTAAAAAAAGGATCAACCTTTAAACATAGAAACATGATGGAAGAAAAAGACCATATGGCCCATCTAGTTTGCCCACCAGTCTAATGTATCTAGCCCTTACAATTCTCATCACTCCTTCAGAGATCCCCTGAATTTATCCCATGCTTTCTTGAATTCAAATACTGTTTTTTGCATCCACCACCTCTACTGGAAGGCCATTCCATCCACTACCCTCTCTGTAAAGACATATTTCCTAAGAATACTCCTGAGTCTAACTTCTTTTACCCTCATCCCATGACCCCCTTGTTCTAGATCCTCCTCTCCATTGAAAGAAGCTAGCCTCCTGTGCAAGAAAATCTTTGAGATATTTAAATGTCTCTAACATATCTCTTCTATTTCACCTTTCCTCTAGGGGGTACATGTTTAGATCTTTAAGTCTACCCCATATGCTTTAGAATGAAGACCACTAATCATTTTAGTAACCACTCTCTGGACAACTCCTATCTGTTTATATCCTTTTGAAGGTGCGGTCTCCAGAATTGTACACAGTATTCCAAATGAGGCCTCACCTGGGACCCATACAGAGGCAATAACACCTCCCTTTTTCTGCTGACCATTCCTCTCCCAGATACAATTACCCTCAGATCCCGCTCCTCTTTGTGCTTACAGTTATTTTCCCTCCAATACTGTAACTCTCCCTTGGGTTTTTGCAGCCTAAATGCATTATTCTGCATTATTAGCATTAAATGTTAGCTGCCATTCATTAGACCATTCCTCAAGTTTTGTTACATCCCTCCTCATTTTTTCACACTTTCCTGGCTGTCTACCCTATTGCAAATTTGGTATAATCAGCAAAAAGACAAATTTTTCCCAACAATCTTTCTATGTTGCTCATAAAAATTTTCAAAAGAATTGGTCCCAGGATTGATTCCTGAGGCACAGCACTAGAATTGCTCCCTTCTCAGAGTAAGCTCATAGTAACATAGTAATGATGGCAGAAAAGGACCAGTCTATCCAGTCTGCCCAGCAAGCTCCTTATGTGCAGTTATCCTGAAGCCATATGATAACCCATAAAAAAATTACTGTTAGCAATATTTTTACTGGGTGATGAGCCTTCTTGAAAATTCAGAGAGTGTTGCTTGAAGAGCTTTGCTTATGTACAGGGCCATAGAAGCAATCCTGTACTTTTTCCCTTACATCTACATATCAGTACCTCAGATTGTAAAAGTCAGAGTTTATGTTGATTGTTGTCTCAATCCAATTCCCCTTCTCCCCTTCCTCCCCTCACCATCAAAGTGGAGAGTGATATGGCAGTTGCATCTATCAGTTCCCCAGACTGTAAAGGTTGGGGCTCTTGTTGTTCTCCTTTTCCTCCTGCCGCTGAAGCTGAGAGCAATGTTGCAATTGCATCAAAAGCATCAAGTATTATTGGTTAAGGGTAGTGTTAGGGTTTTGTATTTTGGTGGGCCCCTGTGAGTCTCACCGTCATGAGGTGAGGTCTCGGCAGGCTTCAGACACAGCTGTGGAATAGAGTCTTTATTAGAGAGAGAGAGAGAGGGACTGCCCAAGAAGCGGGCAGTGCAGAGACAAGCACAAAGTTTGTGAGATGGGGTAAACCCTGAGGGAATACCTCCTAGAAGTAATCCGGTAATGGTCCGCAGAGCGGGGTACACCGATAAGGTCCTCTTGTAGAGATGGCTTGGTAGTGGCCTGCAGCTCAGGGTACACCAGCAGGGTTCCTCACATAGATCATGAATGGTAGTGGCCCACAGCGCGGGGTACGCCAGAGGATTACCACAGACGATGGTGGAGGAGGTCCACAGGATGAGGTGCTCATAGGAGGGTCCTATGAAGGTGAATGCGGTGGTGGCCCGCAGTGCAGGGTACATCGGAGATAGGAAGTAATCCAAGGATTCAGAATATTCACAGCAAGGTGTGTTCCAGCAGTAGTCCTGGGATGCAGGATAGAGCTGTAGCCCAAGGCAGAAGGTCCTCCGAGGAGCAGATAGCCAGAGACAAGGAAAGGCCCCCATGGAGCGGGTACCCGGAGGGTGTCTCACCAGAGTAAGAGCTGGAACGGAAGACCATAGCATGAGGTGCGGAATCAGCAATGAGGGAACTCATTGCCAAGTCGTCAGAGGTCAGGTTCGGTCGGCTTAAGTATCTGGGAGTGGAGACGTCATCAGCGGGGGACACCCCTGAGGTTCCTGCCAAGCAGTGCTTAACCTGATCTGTGCGCGCACACGCCTATGTGATCCCAGAGCCAAGATGGTGGTCGGCAGTGCCCACACCATCCCTGGAATACCAGGTGGGTTGGCGGTAGCTGGCGGAGGCCGCCACTTTACCCAATGGAGTCACAGAAGATTTCAGATTTGTCTGAAAATTTTACATTTAGAAAAACTATGCTGCTTTTGATATTGTCCCGAATGGTAAACTCATGAACAAAATGAGAAGCTTGGGACTGGGTGCCAAGATAGTGTGATGAAATGAAAACTGGTTGACTGACAGGAGACAGCATATAATTGTAAATGGAACCTAATCTGAAGAAAGCATGATGTTAAGCGGAGTGCCACACGGATTAGTTTTGGGATCGATTCTGTTCAATATCTTTCTGAGCAACATTGCAAATGGGATAGAAGGTAAAGGTTTCTGCATTTGAGAATGATATTAAGATCTGCAACAGAGTAGAGAAAATTAAAAGTGATTTAAGAAATCTTGAAGACTAGTTGAGGATTTGGCAGCTGGGATTCAATGCCAAGAACTGCAAAGTCATGCAACTGGGGTGAGGTAATCCAAAAGAGCTGTATGTGATGGATGGTGAAAGACTAATGTGCATGGACTAGGAAAGGGACCTTGGGGTGATAGTATCTGGTGATCTGAAGGTGGTGAAGTAATGTGACAAGGCAATAACTAAAGCTAGAAGAATTCTAGGATGCATGAAGAGTATTATGTGTTCCGTCCGTAGCAGACCTGCGGCATGGCCCCCTCACCTTCTTACAAGGGCTCCAGCTCCTGGTTCCTCCTCGCTGGCGGTGGTCGGCCATCAGCTCCGACTCGGGCCTCCCCCGGTGCCTCCGGCTCCACCATAGTCCCCAGCGTTTCCGGTCAGGATACCATTGCTCATCAAGCCTCTCCGCTTGGCCCGTGGAGAGATGCCACTACCCGCGATGAGCCCCTCCCTAGGCGCTCGCGCACGCATTGCTGATCCTTATGAAGGGCCCGCAGCAGGAACCTGGACGCAGCCCCGGATGATGATGTTAAACTCTTCTTTGCATTTAAGCTCAGGCCTTGCTCCATAGCATTGCCTTTGCAACAGGTCTCCTCGCTACTCGAGTTCTCGATGCTGCTAGAGATTCATTTCTACTCTTCATCCCCAATCCTCATTGTTCCTGGTTTCTGTTCTCTCTGCTCCTGTCCTGCCTATGTTTTGGATTGATCACCCGAACTTCGACTTCACTTTGCCTGACTACGCTACAGCCTATCTCCTGACCCAGACCTCCGTTACGCCTGACCACACTACAGCCTATCTCCAGACCCTGAACATTGCTTCAATTGACTAGGCTATTGACTTCTCCGTGATCAGATCATTGCTTTGATTGACTACGCTATTGACTTCTCCGTGATCAGATCTCAGCATTGTTTTCCATGACCATCACATTGCCACCGGCCATGATCCAAGCCTGTCATTTGATGCCTCTCCTAGCCTGCTCCCTGGACGTGGACTAATTAGGCTTTGGCCTACCTTTGCTCAAGTGCCCTCTGTCAACCTCTGTTCCATTGGTACCCGAGTTCCAGTACCTTATCCTGTTCAGAGTAGGACTACGCCATCCATCCACTGCTGTCTCTGGGCTGAACCAACCTCTCTTGCTATTCCACCTCGAGGCCCACCTAAGTCCTTCTGGCCCCGGCACCCAAAGGCTCAACCCGTGGGGAATGAGGGATGGTATAGGTGAAACTCCAGCGGCCTCTGCCTACCATCCCACTCCACCTGTCGACGGTGGGGACCCATAGGTTCTCGCCTACGGGTTGCGTCAACCCCACCTCGGCCCAAGGGTCCACCTCCGACGCAACAGGTTGCAAAGGCCATGGATTCGGTGGAGCCATGTGCCCTCCAGAACATCCCAGGCCTGGCATCCAAAGTACAAGAACATCAGCAGATTCTCAAGGCCTTGGCCTCCTCCATGGATTGTCTTCACGCTCAGCTCAATGCCCTCATGAATAATCCAGTTTCAATTCCGGCCTCTCCTCATCCACAGCTATCTCCATCGATGCCTCAATCTTTGTTGGCCCTCCCATCCCCCTGCGCATCAATGGCCACTCCAGACTCTGCAGAGGGTTTATTAAGCAATGTTACATGCAATTCGCTCTGCAGCCTTCCATCTTCCAGGATGAATTGACTAAGGTCACCTTCATCTTATCCCGCCTCGAGGGGAAGGCACTGGCTTGGGCTTCCTCCCTGAGGAAATGCTCGGATTCCTTGTTAAAGGAACTGACTCAGTTTGTGGCTGTGTTTCGACTGACCTTTGATGATCCTGGGTGGAATGCTGTGGCAAGCACCAATTTACTACATCTTCGTCAAGGTCAAAAAAGTCTCTTCGACTATACTATCTAATTTCGGACTCTGGCAACTGAGTTCACTTGGCAGGAAGCTGCCTCCGAGCTATCTACCTGGATGGTCTCTCCTTGCAGCTGAATGATGAGTTGGCTGAAAGGGAGCTCCCCTCCTCTCTTGAGGACCTTATAGACTTGGCAGGCCGAATCGACCACCATCTCCAAGAGCGTCATCAGGAGAGTCAGATGCCCAAGAAGCCTTCTCGGGTTCGATCCCATTCACCACTGACCACCAACCTTGCCCCAAGCAGGGATACTGTGGTGGCTAAGATGGACGAGCCCATGCAGTTGGGTCATGGGTGGCTGACACCAGAAGAGCGCCTACGGTGGAGACAAACCGGTCTATGTCTGTATTGCGGAGC
This sequence comes from Rhinatrema bivittatum, assembly GCF_901001135.1. NCBI lineage: Eukaryota > Metazoa > Chordata > Amphibia > Gymnophiona > Rhinatrematidae > Rhinatrema > Rhinatrema bivittatum. Next base: position 435,956,211 of record NC_042615.1, on the reverse strand, counting down.
ACCTGGCCACCATCTACAGACTTGCCCTATCCATCTGGGATACTTCCCAGCCTGAGTTCAGTAGCGTCCTGAACTTGGGCACAACCTCTCCGGCCCCTCAGTTATCTGTACCAATTACCATAATCTGAGATTCCCGGTCCTTTCCAGTTCTTCCTCTGATAGATTCTGGACCAGGAGGTAATTTCATTCTCAAGGACCTTATTCAGCTCTTGGATATAAAAACTCATTCACTTGAAACTTCCTTATGTATCGCATCTATTTACGGAGAGCTGCTACCCGGCCGAATCTCCCTTACCATGGAACCTGTTCAGCTATGCACTGGTGCCTTACATACTGAGAAACTCGAATTGTTAGTGTTGGAGAAATCCATTCATCCAGTAGTTCTTGGACTCCCTTGGCTACAGAAGCATTTTTCCCAATTCAACTGGGGTTTGTTGCAACTGGTAGAGTGGGGTCCCACCTGCCACCAGTCCTGTCTCCAGAAAATGATCCCTCCATCCATGGTTCCTCTGGATGTCACATCGTCTGGCATACCTGCTCCTTACACAGACTTTGAGGACGTGTTCTCCAGGCAAAAGGCAGATCTTCTTCCACCTCTTCGAAGGTTTGATTGTCCAATAGATCTCCTTCCAGGGACCACACCTACTCGAGGATGCACCTACCCCCTGTCTCTCCCCGAGATGAGGGCTATGACGGAATACATCCAAGAAAATCTTGCAAAGGGATTCATCTGCCCCTCCACTTCTCCTGCTGGGGCAGGATTCTTTTTTATGACCAAGAAAGATGGGTCACTTAGGCCGTGTATTGACTACTGCGGACAAAACACCATCACCCATAAGGATAAGTATCCCTTGCCTTTAATTTCCGAACTATTCGATCGTCTTCAGGGTTCATCTATATTTACAAAGCTAGATCTACGCAGAGCGTATAACCTAGTAAGAATCCGACCTGACGACATTTGGAAAACTGCTTTTAACACTTGGGATGGGCACTACGAATACCTGGTGGTGCCCTTTAGCCTTGGTAACACGCCCGCAGTATTCCAACAAATGATGAATGAAATTTTTAGAGATCTGCTGTACACCAAAGTCGTGGCTTACCTGGATGATATCCTTGTCTTTTCCAAAGACCTCGACACCCATCACACTGATGTCTGAACCGTTCTTCAACATCTTCATGAGAACAATCTGTTTGCGAAATTGGACAAATGCTTGTTTGATAAATCCAGCCTACCATTCCTTGGTTATATTATCTCCCAACAAGAATTTTCCATGGACCCAGCCAAGTTAAAAGGAATCCGGGAGTGGCCACAGCCTGTGAGTCTCAAGGCTCTCCAGTGCTTCCTAGGATTCCTCAACTACCATCATCAATTCATCCCACACTACTCTACTCTGGCTGCTCCTCTGATGGCCTTAACTCGCAAAGGTCAAGATACGTGAAACTGGACTCCAGAGGCCGTCACAGCCTTCCATCGCTTCAAAGAAGCCTTCCAGAAAGGGTCCTACTTACATCATCCCGACCCAAATTGTCCATTCCTAGTGGAAGTTGACGCCTCTGCCATTGGGGCTGGGGTGGTCCTGAGTCAACGCACCCCTTCCGGTACTATAGTTCCATGCTCCTTTTTCTCCCGTAAATTTTCATCTGTGGAACAAAATTACAGCATAGGGGATCGTGAGTTATTCGCCATAAAATTGGCCCTCAATGAATGGTGCCCGTGGCTAGAGGGCACACAACACAAATTCACTGTGTTCACTGATCATAAGAATCTGGAACATTTGAGTCAAGCCCAACGTCTCAATACCCGTCAAGCGCGATGGGCTTTGTTCTTTTCCAGGTTCAAATTTGAACTTTGCTATCGCCTAGCCAACAAGAATTTCTGGGCAGATGCCCTATCACGATCCTTCAAGCCTGAAGACACCCTAGAAGAACCTAGTCACATAATAGACCCGGCCTGTATTTGTCTTTCGGCCACTCACCCAGTTTCCGCTGGGAAGACGGTTGTGCCCCGACAACTCTGTGAATGAGTCCTCCGCTGGGCACACGATTCCAAACTTGCTGGTCACCCAGGACGAGCACGGACCTTGGCACTGCTCCAGTGGTTCTTCTGGTGGCCTACTATGGTCTCCAACGCTAAAGCATACATCGAATCCTGTAACATCTGTGCACAGCAAAAACCCCCGGTCGGTCGACCTTGGGGTCTTCTACAGCCACTTCCAGCACCCGAGGAACCAGGGACCCACCTGCCTATGGATTTCATCATGGATTTGCTGCCATCGAAGGGTCACACCATAATACGGGTAACCAGAGATCGATTTTCAAAAATGGCCCATTTCATCCCGCTACCGGGCCTACCATCTGCTCCAGAATTAGACATTTAATTTTCCACCATATCTTTAGATTACATGGCCTACCCAAGGACATTGTTTCAGACAGAGGTCCTCAGTTCGTTGCTAGATATTGGCACGCCCTTTGCCGAAAATTCGGTATTAATATCAATTTAACAACTGCCTATCATCCCCAAGCTAACGGACAAGCTGAGCGAATGAATCACTCCTTGAAGGCCTTTCTGTGCACTTACATCAATGACCGCCAAGACAATTGGTCCAAACATTTATCCTGGGCGGAGTTTTCTCACAACTCCCATATTGCCACTGCTACAGGAACATCTCCATTTTCTGTTGTCTATGGGAAACAACCACGACCACCTTTGCCCATACCTCTATCAGTGCCATCCCCTGCAGCACAAGCTACTGTGGATGCCCTTAAGACGTTATGGGACCAGACAAATCTCTGCTTGCGCCAGGCCGCTTCCCAGGCCAAGAGAACTGCTGACAGTCGACGTCGCTCGGCTCCTGAATTCCTCCCTGGCCAGAAAGTCTGGTTAAGTACTCAATATATCTGAATTTGAATACCAGTCCAGAGATTCGCTCCTAGATATATTGGATCTTTTACAGTTGCCCGACAAATTGGACCCATCACATACCAGCTTTGGCAGCCTCCAATGCTGGGAATACATAATATATTTCATGGATCACACTTAAAACCTGTGGTCTTATCCTGGCCTGCCCGGAAGGCTCCTGAGCCACCTCCACTTGTGGCAGAAACTGATACGACGTAAAAGGTATATGAAGTCCCGCCGCTGGTGGGAATACCTCCTTTCCTGGGAGGGTTATGGACACAAAGAAAATTTGTGGGAACCAGCTCAGAACATCCTGGACAAAACTCTCCTGAATTATCATTGTGCCCATCTGGGCAAGCCCCGACTTCCAAGAGGGGAGCATAAAGGGGGGGTACTCAACTGAGTACTGATGCCATCGATGGCACACCCGCAGCACACCCGCAGCACAGCCCCCTTACCTTCTTACCAGGACTCCAGCTCGTGATTCCTCCTCTCTGGCAGTGGTTGGCTGTCAGCTCTGAACTCGGGCCTCCCCCGGTGCCTGGGGCTCTGCCATAGTCCTCAACGTTTCAGGTCAGGATACCATTACTCATCGGGCCTCTCCATGTGGCCCGCAGATAAACGCCACTACCCGCGTTGCGCCACACCCTAAGGGGCGGATTTTAAGAGCCCTGCTCGCGTAAATCCGCCCAGATTTATGCGAGCAGGGCCCTGCGCGCCGGTGCGCCTATGTTCAATAGGCCTACCGGCGCGCGCAGACCCCGGGACTCGCGTAAGTCCCGGGGTTTTCCGAGGGGGGCGTGTCGGGGCGGGCCCGATCCGCGCAGCGTTTTCGGGGCGGGATGTAGCGTTTTGGGGGCGGGCCCGGGGACGTGGTTACGGCCCGGGGCGGTCTGGGGGCGTGGCCGCGCCCTCCGGACCCACCCCCAGGTCGCATCCCGGCGCGCTAGCGGCCCGCTGGCATGCGGGGATTTACGTCTCCCTCCGGGAGGCGTAAATTCCCCGACAAAGGTAAAGGGGGGGGGGTTTAAACAGGGCCGGGCGGGTGGGTTAGGTAGGGGAAGGGAGGGGAAGGTGAGAGGAGGGCAAAAGAAAGTTCCCTCTGAGGCCGCTCCGATTTCGGAGAGGCCTCGGAGGTAGGCTGCGCGGAGCGGCCTCGGAGGTAGGCTGCGCGGCTCGGCGCACGCCGGCTATACAGAATCGATAGCCTTGCGCACGCCGATCCCGGATTTTAGCGGATACGTGCGGCTACGCGCATATCTACTAAAATCCAGCGTACTTTTGTTTGCGCCTGATGCGCCAACAAAAGTACGCCAAATCGCGCTATTTGAAAATCTACCCCTAAGCGCACACACACACATTGCTGATCCTTATGAAGGGCCCGTGGCGGGAACCTGGCTGCGGCCCCGTGGACAACGGGCCTCCTGTACGCCTTTTCTCCCATACCACTCATAACAAGGACAATTCAAAAATACATAGTAGACAGAGCTCAACTGATACATGTAGCCCCAGCCTGGCCCAGGCAACCGTGGTACAGTTTCCTTCTCCGACTCTCCGTCAAAGACCCAATTCGACTACTGAATTGTCCAGATATTCTAGTCTAGGATCAAGGGACACTCCTGCACCCGCTACACTCATCTCTCCATTTGACAGCATGGAGATTGAAAGGCTCCTTTTAACAGAACAAGGAGTTTCCGCTTCGACACAGTTCATTTTGTTAGAATCCAGGAAACTCGCAATGAGAAAAAATTACAGCTATAAATGGAAGCGCTACTCTACCTGGTGCATTTCCAAGGGCGTACCACCATTGGATTGCTCCCCTGAGATACTCATGGATTATCTTCATACACTGTACACAGCTGGGCTGGCAACATCCTCCATTAGAGTTCATCTTAGTGCCATAGGGGCATATCATAGACCGATAAATAATATCCCTATCTCCAATCACCCATTGCTATCTCGTTTCATCAAGGGATTAACTCACCTTCGTCCTCCGATTTCTAAGCCTCCAGTTCCATGGAATCTCAACATAGTTCTTGAATGGCTTATGCTTTCCTCGTTTGAACCTATGGACTCCACACACATTAAATACCTCACATGGAAGGTGGTATTCCTGGTAGCAGTAACATCAGCTTGACGAGTCAGTGAATTACAAGCCTTAGTCCACTATACTCCATATTTGCAGTTTTATCATCAAAAAGTGGTTCTCAGGACTCACCCATCCTTCCTACCAAAAGTGGTTTCTCAATTCCATCTCAATCAAACCATAGAACTACCCATCTTTTTCCATAAACCTCACTCTAATGATAGAGAAAAATTACTACATACGCTGGATTGTAAAAGAGCGTTAGCATACTACAAAGAAAGAACAAAATCGGATTCCCGGGCTTCTCAACTATTTGTCTCTTTCGATCCAAAATCACCTGGACTTCCAGTGGCTAAACACACCATCTCCAGCTGGATAGCACAGTGCATACAATTCTGTTATGACAAACAACAATTACAAATACACTCTACTCCCAAAGCTCACCAAGTCAGAGCAGTGGCGGCCTCCTTGGCTCACCTTAAAAATGTGCAACCTATAGACATTTGTAAGGCAGCTACATGGTCATCGCTTCACACCTTCACATCACACTACTGCCTAGATCAACAAGCAGCCACGGATGCGAAGATAGGGCAAGCAATCCTGCACTCTCTATCCTCCTGTCCACGGTAACTGCCACATTGTCAAAGCCCTGCTATTAACGGGAAAAAGCAAGTTTGCTTACCATAAACGGTGTTTCCGTAGATAGCAGGATGAATTAGCCATGCTGACCCTCCCTCCTCCCTGGCAGTCACCATCTCTTCGACTCTACTATAGCTTAATCATAGACTGAGGAGAAACTGTTACTTTCCTGTGCGGGAACACACGCGCAGCTGCAGAGAGCAAAAAATAGAATCTCTGCTTGTTAAAGCTCCTCCTCCCGGACCTGATTGACATATCCCATGACAGCATGACTAATTCATCCTGCTATCTACGGAAACACCGTTTATGGTAAGCAAACTTGCTTTTCACATTAGAAATAGTGATAAAATAAAGTTATTCAGATCTTTGTTGCTTTCATGTCTCCTTTAGTCTTTATCCTACTGCCATGCTGCCTTCCTTTTTCAAAGTATCTTATCTTTCTTCCTATCTTCTTCACATATTTCTCCTTCTCAGTCTTTTTTTCTGCAGTATCTTTCTTTTATTTTATCTCTGAATCCCTTTCTTCACCTTATGCTTTTTTTCCCTCCCTTGTACTTTTTTCTTCTTACTCATACTTTCTCATGCTTGATCTCCCAATTAGTCAGTCTCTCTTATGCTGTCATCAAGACCTATCTACTGTCCCACGCTATCATTCTGCCACTTTTATTTCAACGTTATTCAACCTTACCGGACTACTTTTGCATACTTATTCAGCTAGACATTTTCTTATGCTCATCCAAGCAGGCTCATTCGCTCATGCGCATCCAACCAGGTGGCAGTCTCTCATGTGCATCATCCATGACATATACTCACATATTTGTTTTGCCCATGCATACATTTTCCAGAACATTTTCTAACTCGCCTACTATTACATCATGGATAGTCTGTCAAGCACTGACAGCCAGCAGACATCTAACTAGTACATAAACTATCACTCACTCAGTACAAAAAAACAGGCAGACAGCAGCTCTCTCCAGTGGCTCATCTCTTATTATAAGCTCTGAAAGAGGGAAACAGTGGTGATTTAGATGCAATGATAACAGCAGGCAAATGATAATTTTATTGTTTATTATTTATCAGCTGGAGATAAATGAATGGCTGCATAGATGGTATTGATGATAGCATTTTGGCTTCCTGCACCATGGACTGCTGAGTACAAATAGGGTCCACCTGTCAATGAAGGTATGCGGCAAATTTACTGAGGAGGGCTTTAAACTAAAATCATTGGGGATGGGAACAAAACCCTAAGGTAAGTAAAATATTAAATACTAGTATAGAAATGGGAAAAAAGGACAATATCTGAAAATCTATGTACAATAATGCTCATAGTATGGAAAATAAAGACCCAGATCCAGAGACAGTTATTGAAGAAGTTTATTTAGATGTAGCAGCTGTCACTTGGTACACAGAAAAACCATGAATGGGATATAGTAATAGCGGGCTACAATCTATTAAGGAAGGACAGATAGAAATGAAGAGATAAGGCTTGGCATTATATATAAAAAATAATATTAAAACAACAGAATTGTAGGTCTAATGAGGTAAGAGGGAAGCACTGTGGGTAAATTTGGAAAGAAGGAATGGAACATTATTTATATTGATGTAATATACAGACTTCCATCACAGACAGAGGAGATGGATCAAGATTTAATGGAGGATATTCACAGAATTGCTATGAAAGGTGAGGCGTTATTGTCAGGGGATTATAGTCTGATGGATGTTGATGGGGTCATCCCAGCTACAGTGTCTTCCAGAAGCAAGGGGATTCCGGATTCTCTGACAGGAGAATTTTTCTGTCAACTAATACCAGAAACACACACAGGAAGCGGTGATACTGGAGCTGGGACCCAGTGATCATCACCAGATGGTGTGGTTTAGTATTAGACCACAAGAGATGAACGTTCATTCAAAGACAAGGGTCCTAGACTTCAGGAAAATTAATTTTGTTAAAATGGGGAAGCATCTCAAGGAGTCATTATCTGGTTGTAAAAATCTAGGGGAAATAGAAGACCAGTGGGCAAATCTTAAGGAGATATTATAAGGGCAACTAACCTTTTTGTTACGACAGAAAATAGAAAGAGGAAAAAGAAGCCACTATGGTTTTCTAAAGAAGTAGCTGAAGAGGTAAGGGAGAAAAGGTTAGCATTCATAAACCAAAAGAGAGCACAGAAAATGGAAGAAAGACAACAATATTTGGAAAAGCAAAGAGAAGATGGGAAGGTAGTCACAAATGCAAAAGTTCAAATGGGCTTTTTTTAATAGATTATGTTAGTGATAGAAGGAAGTGCAAAAGTGGCATTGAGCTATTCAGAGGTGAAGGGAAGGAATATGTAGAGGCTTAACAAATATTACTATTCGGTGTTCACTGTGGAAGAGTCTGGAGCAGGATCACATGAAACAAGCACAAATGAGGTTCAAAGTGAGATAAAACTCAAATCAATTTTGTGAACAGTATGTTCGTGAGAAGCTAAATAAACTTCAAGTAAGGCAATGGGGCCAGATGACATAAATCTGAGGGTACTGAGGGAACTTAGAGAAGTCCTGGCAGCTCTACTGGCTGAACTTGTCAATGCTTCTTTAGTCTGGAGTAGTTCTGGAAGCAATGGATGGCCCGGCGCCATCTTAGCACGGGCCATCCATTGCTCCTACCATGTGATAGAGGCAGGCCAATGGCACGGATAGCCCCTGTCACATGGTAAGGGCAAAGGGCCATCAGCGCCATTTTGATTAGTGGCAGCCAACGGCCCGAGAGCGGGAGATCGCTCCCAGGACCCCCACTGGATTACCAGGTATTTTAAGAAAGTTTTGGGGGGGTTGAGAGAGTGGGAGATTCTAACTAATTAGATTTAAAGGGTTGGGGTGGGTTTGGGGGGGTTGTGTGCCCTTTCTTCTCCCCTTCCCCAAAACAATAAGAAAACCACACAAACAATTTCTTGGGGTTTTCCTATCACTTTCGGGGACCTCCCGAAGGTTTGGAAAACATGAAAAAGGATCTAGTGAAGCTTGATGAAAGGTTTAGAACTGGCAGTAAACATTTTATACTAAAAATGCAGAGAATTGCATTTAGGCTTCAAAAATTCAAGGCAGAGATACAGTACTGGAGGCAAAATTCTTCTGAGCACAAAAGAGTGGGATCTGGGGGTGATTGTATCTGATAATCTTAAAGTGGCCAAACAGGTGAATAAAGCAATGGCAAAAGCCAGAAAGATGCTTGGCTGAATATGAAGAGTAAAGGTCACTGTTCAGCAGAAAAAGGACATGATATTGCCCCTGTGAAGGTCCCTGGTGGGACCTCATTTGGAATACTGTGTACAGTTCTGGAGACTGCACCTTCAAATGGATATAAACCAGATGAAGCTGGTCTAGAGGGTGGCTAGTAAAATGATCAGTGATCTTTGTTCTAAAGTATATGGGGATGGCCATAAAGATCTAAATAAGTATACACTAGAGGAAAGGCAAGATAGGGGAGCTATGATAGAGACATTTAAATATCTCAATGGTTTCCATGCGCAGGAGGTGAAACTCTTTCAATGGAGAGGAGGCTCTAGAACAAGGGATCTTGGGATGGGGTGAAAAGTGTAGACTCAGGAGTAATCTTAGCAAATATTTCTTTACAGAGAGGGTAGTGGATGCATGGAATGGCCTCCCAATGTAGATGGTGGAGGCAAAAATGATATCTCAATTCAAGAATGTATGGGATAAATACAGGAGATCTCTGAGGGAGTGCTGGGAATTGTAAGGGCTAGGTAAATTGGACAGATGGACAGACTAGATGAGCCATATGGTCTTTTTCTACCATCATGTTTCATTTCTATGTTTTTTATTTTAATATATTTTATTGTTTATTTTGTTTTAATTTGTATGTATCATTCTATTATTGTTTAGCTGTACAGCACTTAGAAATTTTTTGGAATTGCCCGTATATTAATTTAATACAACTAAACTAATTAGTGCTTTGCACCTCTAACTGAAATTAGGGGCTAAGAGTAGCCACAGCACACTAGAAAGAAAAGCGTGACTTATGGGCCATGGATGTGGTCCATCTCTTCTCCTCTCCTCTTTCTCCTTCTTCGTTTCCTCAGGATGGCTGGAAGTCATCCTGTCCTTGGATTCTGGTGATCTCAGGTCCTTCTTGTAGGAAGGGATCTTCCATTCTTTAGAAGAGTAAAATGAAATAAGCTTAACTGAATGCAAAAGCATTTGGCACTCCAAAACCAAATGTTAAAAGTGACATGAGAGAGTAAAAAGAAACTCTCATCCAAAACAAAAGTCTCCATGGGGCTTAGAGTTAAGACAGAAAAATGAGAGCACTGCTTAGGACATGCTGCCTCCTTGAAAGCAAAAAGAATCCATGAGGATAAAATGGTGAAGGGTAGATTTTAAAAAATTGCGCGATCGCGTACTTTTGTTTGCGTACCAGGCGCAAACAAAAGTACGCTGGATTTTATAAGATACGTGCGTAGCCGCGCGTATCTTATAAAATCCGGGGTCGGCGTGCGCAAGGGGGTGCACATTTGTGCAACCTGCGCGCGCCGAGCCCAGCGCGCACTGCCTGTTCCCTCCGAGGCCCTCCCCCCACCTTCCCCTCCCTTCCCCTCCCTAACCCACCCCCCCCGGCCCTATCTAAACCCCCCCTTACCTTTATTTCATGATTTACGCATGCGAAAAGCAGACGTAAATCTGCGCGCGTCGGCCGGCTGCCCCGCTCCGTGTTCCGGTCCCAGGGGCTGGTCCGGAGGCCGTGGCCATGCCCCCGGAACGCCCCCGGGCTAAAACCACACCCGCGTCGCCGGCCCCAAAACGCCGCGTCATTCGGCCATGCCCCCAACACGCCCCCTCCCGCCCCTTTTAAAAAAACCCACGACTTACGCGCGTCCCGGGGCTCTGCGCGCGCCGGCGGCCTATGCAAAATAGGCGCGCCGGCGCGCAAGGGCCCTGTGCGCGTAAATCCGCCCGGATTTACGCGCGCAGGGCATTTAAAATCCGCCCCTGAGGAAACTACCACTTCAAGCTGCCGCATGGAGGAGCTGCAAACCTTACAAACACCAAATTTGTCTATTCCCCACATTCCCAAATGGCATAATATTTATCCAGTATTAGTAGGGGAGTAACAGCATCTCTACAAATACAATGAGGTAAAGCCAGAACAGATTGGGCCTGATCAGCAGAAATTAAGTTAGGAGGCAAATCCTAGGGTCTGAGTCACTATGGGCAAGTAACACTTATCATGCACTTCTCAGTCTTCTAGTATACACACTAAATACTGGCCTAATCATTAACCAATTAGCATGGGGGAGAAAAATAGTCACATAGCCGCTAGAGCTCAGTCACTGAGATATTTGGTGTAGAGTAGCAGACAATCTATTAAAACTCAATGTAAATGGTAATGAAACTTCTACAGTAAGCTAGTAGCCCCTACAGGAGGAAAAAGAGAGAATCCTTCCTAATGTTTTGTGGCACTGAGACTGGCATGGCATTTTTTACAGCTAACTTATGCTGAGATTTGATTGTTCATTCTAAAGTGATATTGATGGCAACGAACTGGTGAAGATGCTGAAACAAAACTATTTTGCAGCTTTGGACACAGGAGAAATTCTTCCTTTCTTCCTGTAAGGGCCGATGCTCTCCATCAAAACTCTCTGTGTTGGAGCCTTAGCAGCAGTGTGCCTGTTTTTCTGTTTGTTCAATCATCTGCTGGCTGTTACTTTTTAACAGTCTATGGAACCTTTCATTTCTCTAACCAAAAGGAATGTACCAATTGATTGGGATTTCTATATAGAAATTAGTGAGAGAGGTCTGGGTCTTGCTCCCCTATGTGAGAACAGCAGATGGGGTATCCTAGCTATTTATCATACCAAAACACCATCCATCCTCATGTTTTTGGGGGTTTTTTTGATAGTTTTAAGCTGCCAGGAGCTCTCTGTCTTCTGCTTGCTAATATTTTTACTGAGTTGTGGGAAAGGAGTAAGGAAGTTCTCCCATTTTAGGGGTTAGCCTCCTGTTGTCTTGTCTTTCCAGCCTTTTTGCTTGCTTTGGACTCTTTTGCTTTGCTTTTAGAGAATTCTTCCATGCGAGCTGGTACCTCTTGTTACAGTGGATTTGGGGTGAGGAAGACCTGCAGTGTGCTCTCTCTCTTGATACAGAGGAAGTATATTTTGAAGTAGCTGTCTTTTTGCACTATCTGCTCTGTTTGGAGGCAAGGAAGCTTTATTCCACCCTTCCTGTTTCTTGCTTGAGTTTTGCTTTTAAAGACTATTTCTGTTCCACAGGGAGCTGATAGTCCCCTGGTACCTGGGACTCGGTAACCAAACCCTTGAGAGAGTAGAGCCTTTCTTTCTGAAAGAAACAAAAGTGTAGAGGAATTCATCTAGAGGAGGGGATCTCATCAAAGGACACTAAAGGAAGGAAACTAGAGGAATCAAAGTAAAGGCAAAAGAACTTTGTTGCTGCTGTTAAGCTAAAGGGGAAGTTAAGGTGCCCAACAGGCACTGCACAAGGAGTTAAAAGATTAAAGAGAATTTAGGAAGAGTGTAAAATCTGTGACTAAGCTCTGATATATTATTGGGATTTTTATTCTAACTACCTTCAGTGGTAAGAGCTAAAGATACCATTTGAAACTGAAGGAGGATCTAACTAATTTTCAATCTGATAATTCTGAAGCAATTGGAGTAATTGGGAAGAAGAAGAAGAAATTCAGTATAAATAAAGTGTTTCCAGTAAACATAAAGACTTCACTAACAAAGTGGAAGCACAAGGTTATTAATAGAACTGCCACTGGCATGTTTTCATGCAGGTGAAGATTTTAAATGTTTACACAATCCGTGTGTTTGATTGCAATGGGTTGAAATTCAGTGACTATTCATAATTTAAGATGACCTTTGATTTCTGAAAATTTTAGCCCTCTACTTCATTCAGTTTTTGCTCCATATGTCATATACCATAGAACAGTGGGTGGCACATTCATGCTGGTGAATTTTCTCATTTTCCGCTCATCCTGATTCATCATTTGAAGTGCTTTGACTTTTATCTGTACTCTGACACTTGTGTCTAGCAGAGCATCAATTTGATTACCCAAAAAATGTGTTTTCTTTCACTGATAAGATCCTACAATCTAGCAGCATGAAAACATGCCAGCGGCAGTTCTAGGGTGGTTTTTTAGAACATTTTTAGTACATTTTCTTTAAATTTTACTGTATATGCATAATAAGTGATTTAATATTTGTTTAGAAAGATTTTGTTGGGTATGTAATCTAATTTTATGTTAACTTTAAAACATTTACTATCAAAAAAACAAAGATCTACAATATTTTCCTTTATTATGACATAGGATACTAATAGTGAAGAAACTACTGTAGTGACAGACTGTACCACCAAAATTCTGAAATAAGTAGATAAACTGCAAAATTATTGTCTGAGCTTAATACAGAGTATCAATTTGTGCATCACAAATATTTGTTTTCTTTCAATTATGAAGCCTAAAACATAGCAGCATGAAAATATGCTAGCGGTGGTTCTAGATTGTAAAATAAGTGGCGGTTCTATTAAATCTTTCTTCAGTTTTATTTTTTTACTTGAACTGAGAAACAAAATTTAAGTGTAAATATTATTCAGTCATCTAATCAACTATCAGTAATGAAACCACCATTTTTCTCAGGTGTGTTTATTGGATACAGAGACAGAGTTAAGTATCAATGCTGCATACAGAGGATGGAGAAAGGGCTGGTTTTGCAAAGAGCAGGGTATAAAAACTATTGCTTGTCCCCACATTGGAATCCTGGAAGTCAGAAATTAATGCTATCTGGAGGGTAAAGGAGAGACTGAGAGACAGTGAAGGAGTGTTGTACAGAAAGGACTGTTTCTTTTTATTTTTCCTATGTGCCCCTGAGGGCAAAAGGATCCATCCAGCCCAGGGGTTACATAAAGTGGCACCTGAACAGAGACCCTTTTTTGCAAGATTACAAGAGCCCTAAAGTGAAAGAACTGAATTTTGTACTATTTATGACTGTTTTCACCATATTTTGAAGTAAAACCACTGTGCTTTGGCAAACTGCCACATTGCTTAAAGATGGCCAATGTTCCTGCTATTGGGGCATCTTGCAAAAGCTAAGGGCATGAAATCTGTACATGGGCATTAGCATGGTGATTTGTCAGAGAAGCTGTATTTGTGCTGATGACGCCACGCCAATTGGAAGCACTGCAGAGAAGTGCCATCTCATTGCGTTAATCATGGCAGTGACACAATGCCACAAACGCCTGAAAAGCAGGAGGAGCTGGTCGTGGTGCAGATGCAGGAGGAGAGAGAGAGTCATGCATTCTCTCCATGCTGAGCACTCAAATAAAACAAAACTTGTTTTTGAAATTAGACTGTGCTTTTACCATCCGAGAAACCACAAGATCACTGGAGATTGCCACTGAGTGATTTCACGATTCCTACAACAGTAAACAGCCAAAAGCTGCCCAGTGTTGGTGTCAGTGGGCACCACCCCTGAGTGACTTCATCACCATCTTGCTGCTGCAATCATGCTGCCTTCTACCATAGTCAACGAGTACTGCCCTGAACAACACACAAAACATCCTACCGCTTATCATGTTACAGGCTGAGTATGGGTGGGGTTGGAAAGAGCAATTCCCCACATGTGCCCTGAATGCACATGCTGCCATGAGACAGCATTGGAGGTCCCTAACGATGGCCTGTGAGGGATGCCAAGCCCCCTTATTCATCAAAGAGAATGACCCGCATCTGTCAGTCATCCCTCTTTTCCTTATTATGGGTGGGAGTTGCCCCTCTGTGGGGGAGCCTGAATTGTTGCAATTTAAGTGAAAACCACAGCCGTCTTCGGACAGTGAAAGCAGGCTGAGTAAGTCAGAACTGGAGCCTCTTAGCTCTCAAGGAATGGGGTTGCAGTGTCATAAGGATACAGCCTCCATCTTTTTCATATCATCAGATGAGGCCTCCTAGCCTGCCCTTCCCTCATTGGGATCCATAATAGCTGAGGGCTCTGGAGAGTTTTCATCTGGGGCAAGAGCCTCTGAGCCTATATCATCACCACAGCCCTCAGATGTGTCCATAATCAGTCAGGAAGCTACAGGGGCTCCAGGAATTTGGAAATCATCTCCTCCCACCATGGGAGGAGTCTGCACCATCAGGCATGGCCGCAGTGTGCTACGTGAAATCTATGAGCAAGAAGTAGCCAAACCACTCCACACTAATAATCTTAGTAAGGCCAACACCATAGAAAAATGGACTGACGTTCTGGAAACTTTGAGCAAGCTGGATATCCCCATCGATGAGGACCTCAAGTATGAAGGATACATGTAGAAAGACCCTCCACTATTTCCAGCAAAACCGGATAACTTGCAGGCATATCTAGACCTAGCTAAGGAACCCGGGCATAATCTTTCCTCTTCTAGGTTCAGTGAAGGGAGTGGAAGTTGAAGCTCCTAAGTTATTTTTTCTCCTGGAGTGGGCTGTGGAAAACTGGCTTTTACTTTGCCTAGTCCAGAAGTTTTGAGTGAACTCTCTGCTTTGCCTGAGGTTGATTATATGACTGTGCCCATCCCAAAATTGTAGGGTGATAGGTATTGGGTTAGTTTGGGGAGCCTCCTGGATGGTGAAACCCTCACTCAACCCTCGCAGGCTGAGCAGGTGGTAAGGAAGCATGTGCAGTGTGTCTTTGGTGCCCACTATCCATATGTCCTTGTAAGCATCATGGACTATGTTCAATGCTAGAGAGATGAAATGGGTGTGAGAGCACATCAAAATCAGAAATTCAGCAAACTGTCGAAAGAAGGCTAGAATAGATGAAAATCAGTAGAAATGTATACAAGCATAACATAATGTATGTGTTATCTGGTGGGGGGGAGGGAGAAAGTACAAATATGAAGAAAACATTTTCTCTGATGGTACTTTAGTATGAAACCCCCACCCAAGACATTATCTGGCTTATTGCTTATTCTTACTTTAAGGACTGGAGTTTAACGCCTAATGCCAGTTTTGCTATCATGTTCTTAGTGCGGTTTGATTGTGTGCTGTTCTCTTCTGTTTTGTTACAAGACATGCATAAAGGTGACCACTAAGATTGGTGTGTGTTGGAATTCCATCCAAAGTCCTGCGCAGAGGAGACCAAATTAAAGTTATTTTCTAACCACTGGACCAGACAATACTTACCATAATATTGGGATTTAGTGCATGCACTTGCGGATATGTTCTCAATTACTGAGTAGCAAAATCATTGCTAAAACTTGTCTTGATTTATTATTCCATTCTGTTGGGAATTATTTATTTGGAAAAGAAATATTTATCTGTTTGATGAGAGGTATATTGATTTGGTGAAATGTTTGGAAGAAAAAACATTGTTGCCTTTGCTGATTATATGAATATTCAATACATTTGTTTTGTTTAACAAGCAGACATTGACTTTTCCATTTTACTATATATAATCTTAGGGCCTCATTTTCAAAAGCATTTATGTGTATAAAATTGAGTTTTACATGTGTAAATGCACTTTAATTATGCTGTGGCTTTTGAAAATTGCTATAATATATGTTATTGATTTAATTTATCCATAGGTTTTTCCCACATTAAATGCAATTAATGGCTTTTGAAAATTGCTACAACACCTGCATTCCTGATGAATCTGGGTTTATACACCAGTGGGAGGGGAGTTAAGAAAAATCCATCTATTGGGGTGGTGACCAGACAGTATCACAGTGCTGGACTGGGCAAGACATCACTGAAATCTTTCTGTTCTATACAAAAAGATATCCCTTATATCCTGGTGCCAGATGCCCAAAACTTGAATTAAACCCCTTGTAAATTCTGCCCTCTAGCAAGAGCAGAGGGAGGAAAAGGTGCCTGTAGCCATCTCTACCTCTAAGTTCAAGTTCTCGGGAACACTGAAACAGTGTGTGGAGATATACTTGTGTGGTAAAAGTAAAGATGACAATATTTAGAAAATCAGAGATTGGATAACTAACATAACCAGCTAAAGTTAGCCAGATAAGTTATCAGGGATATTCAGTGAGATAATATCTCAATACACAAATAAAGTTCTCTGGGTAACGTTTCCTGGTTAACTTTCAGACCTAACTGTTATTCAAATAATATAACCAGTTAAGTGTCAATAATTACATTTTATTTAAAAAGTTAGTGGGCCTGCAGGCCCAATCCTTAAATTCCCCACTTTACTAAACATGTTAATTAATATCAGGCATTGTATCTTATCACCCCTTTTCCTCCAAATCCCCCAAAAGATAGGAACAAAGCAGCTGGCTTATTGGTCCCCAGATATTTAATATTGGAGGTAGCTAGTTAAATTATTCATCTAAATTAATTCTGTCCTGGCATGCCCCTATAATGCTACTATTTTATCCGGATATCAGGTTAATGACTAATCCAGAAAAAATGTATCCAGTTAAATGGGCCAGATGTTGAAGTCTCAAGGTTTATTCATCTAACTCAAAAATTATCTGGACAAATCCCATTGAATATCAACCTCAAAGAGTTTAGGATCTCTCCTCCCACAGAAATTCTAGTCTATATTATCTTTCAACCGAATCTGAAGGAGCCCATGGGCTTATGTGAAAGATAACTTGAATACTGGCTACACAACTACACCATTATTTTACGACTTTAACACTTTATTTATATTCTACCTTTTACGATACTTCAAAGTGGATTATTTTCAGGTACTAGAGATGTGGAAATCAAACATTTTCATTTCTCTTTGTTCATTTTGCAGATCACCTCCATTTGGTTCATTAGTTTCATATGAAAAAAATAAAGATTGATATTCAAAAGTCATTTAGATGGATATCATAATAGTTATCCATCTAAGTGGCTTACCTGGCTATATTTAGCCCTTGTCCGGCTAAATTCCAGCCGAGTAATTGCCTGGCTAGAATTTAGCCAGATAAGAATGGGCATTCAGGGGGTGGTTGGGAAATATTTCGGGGTGGCCCAGATTTAGCCGCTTAAGTTATGAAGACCAACTACAATATTTGGAGTTAGCCACTTAACCAATATGGCTAAATTGATCGGCCTGTAGAATTGCCCTAAAGTTAGCCGGTTAGATATAACAGTGGTCTCTCATCATTGTGGTTTTTCTACTAATTTGTGAGGCTTGCTTTAAAATTAGGAAAGCTTTTCCCATATTCTGCAACTAAACACAGTCTCTTCCCTTTGTTGATTTTCTGATTTTACATTAGTTTTCTCTTCCTACAGTGACCTTTCCTGCGTTCAGAACATTTATTTTTATTTTATTTATTTTAGTTTTTTCTATACCGGCATTCGTGAGGGTATCACATCATGCCGATTTACAATAAACAGGGGAGTGATGAAAGGTATAGTAAACGAAGTAAATAACAGGTGATGAACCAAAAAACAGTTACAGTTACAATAAAACAGGGATAAGTACAACTTGGAGCATGTAAAAGGTCTCTTCTGTGTATCTTTTCTGTTGTGCCTGAATTTTTTCAATCTGACTGAGGGTTTTGGGGACAAACACCCCTGTATAACCAATACAGAAGAAAGGTGGGAGAATTAGAGATGTACAACAAATAGTAATGTAGAGAACAGTATGTAGAGAACCAGAAAAGAGGTGGGGAGGAGAAACTTAAATTTCTTTTTTCATTATTATTTTCTGAGGAGAAAACACCACAATATAATCACCAAAGAAGCAGGGTGGGGGATCTAGGCTGGGATGGGAGAGAGGTAGAACACAATGAAGAAACATGTAGGAGGTAGGGAGAGGGGAGAAACATATTTTTTTTTCACATTTCTTTCAGGGGATAAAAGCAACCCAGTATAACCAACCAATAAACAAACAGGGTGGGAGAACTAGTCTGAGATCCAAAGAGCAAAAAACACAGAAGCACAAAAACTCCCATGCTGGAAGATAGGCATATTAAGAGCATGACCACCAAGGTGGTATATTCAGTATATAAAAAATTCTTAAATAAAATAAATAAATAAATAAATATCTGAGGCATGGCAGGTCGGCAGAGTAGCAGTAAGGCCGCTAAGGTGGTAATTAAGGGGCAGGGTGGATAGAATGGCAGCAAGCCCTTCAAGATGATTTTGGTCATCTTCCACTCGCATTGAAATTCAGGACACCCAAGGAAAGGCAGATTGATTTTTCATAATGACCAACCTTTCCATCAACTCTGGCACCAGCTTCGGGTGATGAGAGCTCATAATGTCCCTCGCTATTGAAAAGACAATTTCACTGGGCACATTGGTTGGTGAACAGGAAGAGGAGGGGTTAAAGGGGCTCTTAGAGAGGATAAGGCCATTGCAGAAAGACTAAATGAATTCTTTGCTTCCGTGTTTACTGATGAGGATGCTGGGGAGATACCAGTTCCGGAGATGGTTTTCAGGGGTGATGAGTCAGACGGACTGAACAAAATCACTGTGAACATGGAAGATGTAGTAGGCCAGATTGACAAACTAGAGTAGCAAATCACCTGGACCGGATGGTATGCCTCCTAGGGTACTGAAGGAACTAAAAAATGAAATTTCTGATCTATTATTTAAAATTTGTAATCTGTCATTGAAATCATCCATTGTACCTGAAGACTGGAGGGTGGCCAATGTAACCCCAATATTTAAAAAAAGCTCCAGGGGCGAACCGTATAATTATAGACCAGTGAGCCTGACTTCAGTGGCGGGAAAAATAGTGGAAACTATTCTCAAGATCAAAATCGTAGAGCATATAGAAAGACATGGTTTAAAGGAACACAGTCAACATGGATTTACCCAAGGGAAGTCTTGTCTAACAAATCTGCTTAAATTTTTTGAAGGGGTTAATAAACATGTGGATAAAGGTGCTAGGAATCTGCTGAGAGTTAGCAATCTGTTATAAATCTGATGCTAGGAGTTAGCAATCTGTTATTGATCTGATGCCTGATGGGAAGAGCAATCAGATAGTAGTTAGCAATCCGTTCGGGATTTGTAGTTACATATAAGAGTTGAGGGTGGATCCTTGGACCAGTGGCAGATGACCACGCCCCCGGGGAATGATTCCGAGAGGGTCCACCGGTCAGGCTCAGAGTAGGAGACAAACATACACTAGTTCTTTATTAGACAGTATACTGAACCACCAGAGATGGCAGTAGTGAGCTGGCAAGCCCGGCTGGCTGTAGTCCCTCAGATACTGGAACAGCGATCCCTGGAGGCTGAGCTGAAGAGAGACTGAGATATAGTGAGTAGGCAGGGTATACAGATGTAACACTCACACAATGTCCCAATGAAGCCCAGGAGCTGGAAAGTATAGGCCCTCGAGGAGCAAGTACCTGGTTCCAGGGAAAGTTCAGAGAAAACGATGGTAACTCATTGATGTAGCTGAGATAGTTGGTAGTGAAGACTTCCAGGCAGATGAGTATACGAAGTAAGTCTGGGATGAGGGCCCTCGAGGAGCGAGTATCGGTTCCAGACTGTCACCTGAAAAAAACAAGGAGAGAGCGAGGCCCCCGAGGAGCGGATACCTCTGGTAAGTGAGAAGGCAGAGTAGCTTAGACAGACAAAGCGAGTCCGATGTCAATGCGTGTCCATGTCCATGTCCTTGCTAACTTGATGTGTTAGCAAATTCCAAGACCTTAAATATTCGTCGCGGGTGACGTCATCTTCGGGGGACGCCCCCGAGGTTCGCGCCAATGCCGATACTTCAATCGGGGCCGTGTCGCACGTGTGCCCCTAGGCTTCCAGGAAACATGGCGATTGCAGCATCGAGATGGTCCGGGAACGCCCAAGGGTCCTCAACAAATGGATGCTGCGGCAGCCAATCTTCCCGTGGACGGAGAGGGAGGCGCCAAAGAGGTAAGGAGGGCGGAGAGAGGGCACCGACGGACACAATAAAAGGTGAACTGGTAGATGAGAGGCTTCTAACAAAACTAAAAAGTCATGGGATAGGAAGCGATGTCCTTTCATGGATTACAAACTGGTTAAAAGACAGGAAACAGAGAGTAGGATTAAATGGTCAATTTTCTCAGTGGAAAAGGGTAAACAGTGGAGTGCCTCAGGGATCTGTACTTGGACCGGTGCTTTTCAATATATATATATAAATGATCTGGAAAGGAATATAATGAGTGAGGTTATCAAATTTGCGAATGATACAAAATTATTCAGAGTAGTTAAATCACAAGAGGACTGTGATACATTACAGGAGGACCTTGCAAGACTGGAAGATTGAGCATCCAAATGGCAGATGAAATTTAATGTGGACAAGTGCAAGGTGTTGCACATAGGGAAAAATAACCCTTGCTGTAGTTACACAATGTTAGGTTCCATATTAGGAGCTACCACCCAGGAGAAAGATCTAGGCATCATAGTGGATAATACTTTAAAATCGTTGGCTCAGTGTGCTGCAGCAGTCAAAAAAGCAAACAGAATGTTAGGAATTATTAGGAAGTGAATGGTTAATAAAACGGAAAATGTCATAATGCCTCTATATCGCTCCTTGGTGAGACCGTACCTTGAATACTGTGTACAATTCTGGTCGCCACATCTTAAAAAAGATATAGTTGTGATGGAGAAGGTACAGAGAAGGGCAACCAAAATGATAAAGGGGATGGAACAGCTCCCCTATGAGGAAAGGCTGAAGAGGTTACGGCTGTTCAGCTTGGAGAAGAGACGGCTGAGGGGGGATATGATAGAGGTCTTTAAGACCATAAGACGTCTTGAACGTGTAGATGTGAATCAGTTATTTACATTTTCGAATAATAGGACTCAAAAAAGCTGGTAAAACACTAATAGACAAAAAAGACTGGTAGTTGGAAAGACTCTTCTCTTCATTCTCTGAGTGTACATCCAGACAGATAGAGATAAAAAAAATTATTAGCACTGCTGCAACTGCAATCCCAACAATGAAGAGAAAAATCAAAACCAGCAGCAGTGCAAAGCTTCTCTTTCTGGCACAGCAAGTGTGTAAGACCTCTTCAGCACAAAGAAGAACAGAAGCAGACCTGTACAGTGCCAAATCGAAAAGTTATTCAGGTATGGCAGGAAGGGAGAGGACTACCCTATATGTCCAGGGCCTATTTTTTTAGAAGAAGGGGTCTGGGTGGAGGGGGTTCAGGGGGCCTGCTACTGGGGTTGTCTCTGGTAGGGGCAGAGAGATTCAACAAAGGGGAGGGGCAAAGGAAGGGACAGGGTATCTAATTTCTTAAACTTTTTGATTTGGCACTGCCTCAATAGGCAATGGGAGTGGGTGGGCAGGGGTCTGCACAAATGACCTGGGAGTATTTTTGACATGTTCGGTGGGGGGGGGGGACGTTTCGGGCTACATGTTCCTATAAAACAAATGGTAACTCCATGCGAAGAGAGCTGCCATCAATAAATTTTTTATCATGGAATTTTTCCATGATAAAAAATAATGCAGCAATTTCACTACAATATTTTGTCAGGGAGGGGCAAATTATGGACCACTTCACATGATATTTTGTCCCTCCCACGATAAACTATAGCGGCTTGATAAATCTCCCCCTAACTGTTTTACTTAAATCTGTGGAAGTATAAGAACGAGCAGATAACTCATTTGAATTTATCACATGGATCATCACTAGAGCATCTAATGGGTGCCATGAGCATCACATTCACTCACAGAAGAGACTGGAAGCAGTTTAATACAACAGGAACCTTTACTGTTAACAGGAATACTTCAATAACACACCTTGGCTCTGCCAGCTTCTTTCAGTAATCTCCTGCTTCTTTTTTTCCCAGCACACCCTAGTAGCACACTTAAAATGTACCTCTTTCTGACAATCTACACTGGTCTTTCCAATAGGATGGGGTAGAGGTTGCCCCAGGTCTCACGTGACATCCCTCCCAAAGCATACTGATTTTTCCCTCCCAGCCAGACCAGACCACCTGCCCTCATCCTTCTACATCCTCCATTCATTTCTGGACCTATGTCTGTCCCAGTTCCCCAACCCCCAAATAATGTAAACAAAGAATCTTCTCACTCAGCATTTGAGAGATTTCCTTTACAAAGAGTTTGCACTTGAAGGCTTTTACAAGTCTTACCTGCTCTCATTACAGGCATGTCTGCAACAGTGTCCAGGTCCTAAGACAGACCTATGGCATCCGGCTTCCTGATGAACATGAGCTACTTAGGATGTAAAAAGTGGTTCAGACCAAGATCCAGTGAGCCCAGGATCCTGTCTCAAACAGGGGCCAGCCTGAGTCACAAGTACCCGGCAGATCCCGAAGAGGTAAGGTTTTGCCCACATACGAAAGATCCGGAGACATATTTTTGAACACTGCCCATGTTTAAGGCTTCAAAAGGAGAATGCACCACTTGTCAAACATTGTTAAGATTTCCACCATTCCTTTCAGGGCCTACATTTCTTTGTGGCAGAAGTCTGTCACCCTCTCTGTCAGAGGTGGTAATTTTTCCCGGGCACTTTTTCAACGGGAGCAGAAATGGATTCATAGGTTTAACACTGTTTCCTCTTATGGTTTAAATGTGGGCATCGGATGATCTGTATTTTTTTTTTTTAAGTATATATTTTTTTTAAAAGTATTTTTTGAAGAATATTTTTATTTTTAATTTATTTTCTGTAGCATGTTTTTATATATTTTTTGAAAGACTTCTGAATGTGTGGCCCTCCTATATGTAATTTTGTTTTTTTAAATTTAACCCTTTTATTTTTTTAATTTCCATTTATGTTTTTCTTCATTAAAGAAAGAAACCCATGCTTCAATCTCCCTATTTGGACACTGTTTCTAGCTGGGCAGCTTTCTGTCCCCCCATTTGAATGTCTCTTTTGGGCTTGATTTGCTGGATGTGCACCCCTATGTCTTCACATGTTCTACACGGTGCTCTCTGTAGCAGCTTCCCTGCATATTTACACTGCTGATTTTTCCCCCTAAAGGGGACTCCTTGCTGATGTCATCTTTTGGGCGGTTCTTTAGGAAAGTGACTTTCGTTTTGTGACCTTTTTTTCTTATAAGACCTTTACTTTCTACTTTTAAACTCCTTGCCCTGTTTTAAATCTTGGTAAGTTTAATACATTGATGGAACGCTATTATAAATACTTTTAAGGCTGGTTGGACTGACCTTTTCCCCCCTCTCTTTTTAGAACTGGCTAGGTTTCTATGAGATTGTTAGCAATCCTGGGTGAACTGTGCTTTGGGGATAAGCCTTAACAATGTTACCTGCTGTGTAACTTTACTTCCGTTATGGATGCAGTGTAAGTTAAAATGTAAAGAAAATTAGGAAGATCTATGGGGTTTGAAGGATTGGGGGCTATCCAAAGAGGAGGTGAACTGGGGATGAACTGGTAAAACTGGGAATGGCGTTGGCACGCCCCCTTTTAAAATCCTCCGATTTACACGATAGAAGCAAGATTTGCACGCACCTGTGCACACCCACTTAAAATTTGGAGCACATGTGCGCGTAACCAAATTATTTGATAACATGCAAGCAAATGCATGTGTATGTTATAAATGGTCATGACCCTGGACACAGGTCGACATATGCGCGCAAATGTATGCACATGTGCCAGTATGAAAGTTACCGACAATATTTCTTTGGGAGTTCTTTTGTGGAATATCAGTCAGAAATAAAGACATGCAGTATCATCTCTCAAAGGCTTGTCATGTGCTGGTCCAAAGCCTGATGTCCCAGATAAGTCAAAAATCAGAGTAACAGCAGTTTAACAGAAACTGAAATATTTAGAGCATGACAGAATTGTTATCACTGGCTATACCAGCTAAGTCAATAGTGGAATAAACCTAATAAGCATTCTATCCCTTTTTTATCGTCAACATCTACATTTTTTCAGAATGTAAATATGGTTGTTGAATTTTAAACAGCTTCATTTCAGAAATATACAAAATGAAAGGGCAGATGGACCTTGTGCCTGATTGCTCATGGTAATATGCTGCCAGACTCATTTCGTGAGCAGGCCTCTGGGGGAGGGGGAGGGATGGGGGGGGGGGGGGGGCTGGTGTGACAGGATCTCCAGTTAGGCATCGTAGGGCTGTTGCATGGTTTAAATTTAAACCATGATGGGCTGGGAGCTGATTGGCTCACAGGCTCTTTGCCAGTCGGGTAAAGGGAGGAGTTTTGGGTCCCAGGGGCTTGTGAGGCAGGGCAGAGATTACTTGCTTGGCCATCTCAGTCGTGGTTGCATCGTGGTTTCATCGATGGTTTTTTACCTGTGCGGTTTAGCAGGTCTTCTGGCATTGTTATGGACTTGGAGGAGGCGGCTGTGGCAGCTGAGGATGTCGGTGAGGCAAGCGGGTTCCTCATTGAGGCAGCGGGGAGTCATGTGGAGACAGGCAGCCCATCAGGATCTGCAGGGGGGCCATGTCTTCTTCTGGTAAGTGCGCCTGATGGTGCGCTGTCCCGCTCTGCAGTCAGAGAGAAAGAGGCAATTCCTCCTGCTCAGCTGGGTCTTGAGAGCGGGGGTTTTCGGGGCCGGCCCGTAGGATGGGGCGTGCGCTCTCACTCCCGTAGTTGCAGTGCTCTCAGAGTCTTGCGCGGGGAAAGGGTTTTTCCGGTGGAGACCACACGCCCCTTACCGGCGCTATCTGCTCAATCAGGTGGCATCGGTGGCGCTTCTGGCTCTTTGCTGGTGACTCTCAGCAGCCTCCTCTCAGCATCCATTTCCAGTCCCCTCGGCAGGGCGGGCTGCAGATGTTGCTTCGGGCCGAGCAATTGATCTGGAAGCTGCTGGGCTGGAAATAAGAAACTCATTTTTGGTGCGATAACCAGGGTGTGGTTGAAGTTATTAACAAGAGATCAGTTAAATGCTAGATGATTTTTGACTTGTGCAGGAACTGGTGCTCATTGCATGTCTTTAAATGTGACAGTTTGGGCTCGGCATGCACCGGGTGTGGCTAACAGTATGGCTGATTCTCTTTCTCGTTCCAAGTGGGCACTGATTCAGAAGCTTGCTCCGGAGGCAGATCCGTGTGGAGCTTCTGTACCTCCTTTCCTGTGGAAATTTGGTTCACAGAAGTGTGGAAGCTGATGCGAGCATCACTAGCTCTTTCTACTTGGATGGGTTATGTGAATGGTTCTAACAAGGTGGAGTCATTCCTTACATCCTTAAGTTGATGGTGTGGGCCCATTCTGGATGTTTTCTTGTTACATTTTATTGAGAAAGCTACTTTCTCTCTTTCCCTTCCTGTAGATGAATGCAAAAATGATCTGTAATACTAGACCAGATTTCTTTTTATTAATAATAGCCAGGATATGGATATTTACATTTATTGGACTAGCTTTATATTTTATATTAAAACATTACTTACCATTTATCAGAAACAGCCTAACCATGACTGCACCTCAACAGAAGCAAAGACAATCTGAATTGTCAAACAAGGTCAAAGATCTTTGGGGGGGTTTTATTTCATGCAGACACATTTTTAAAAAGTGCTAATCCTCATGACTGGCCAATTTTTTATTTTTTTTTGTGGAGAACCTTACCACCAAGTAGTCCAAGTGCTTATGATTGAAGAATCACCTGAGCTAAAAGATTCCATTTTATCCCTGGCAACTGAAAAGCAAAATGTTAATACAAACAAAATACACACTGAAATGTTTGTATGCTAATACCAGAAGTCTAAGAAGTAAGAAGGGAGAGTTAGAGTGTATAGCAGTGAATGTTGTCATAGACTTAATTGGAATAGTAACATATTAATGATGGCAGAAAAAGACCAAAATGGTCTTGCCCAGCAAGCTTCCCAAGGTAGTAACTGCTGCTCCGTGCAGGTTACCCCCAAGCATTTTTATTTATTCCCATCCTAGCCTTTAGGGATCCACTGTGTTTATCCCATACCCATACCCCTTTGAAACCCTTCACAATTTTAGTCTTCACCACTTCCTCTGGAAGGGCATTCTAGGCATCTGCCACCCTCTCTGTGAAGAAATATTTCCTGACATTTCTCTAAGTCTTCCTCCCTGGAGTTTCAAATCGTGACCCCTGGTTCTACTAAATTATTTCCAATAGAAAAGGTTTGTTGATGACCATGGATCATTAAAACCTTTAAAATATCTGAATGTCTGTATCATATCACCCCTGTTACTCCTCTTCTCCAGGGTATACATTTTCAGATTCTTCAACCTCTCCTCATAAGTCATTCGATGGAGACCACCCACCATTTTGGTTGCTCTTCTCTGGACCGCCTCCATCCTGTCTCTGTCTCCAGTTCCGGAAATGGTTTTGAAAGGTGATGAGTCAGGCGAACTGAACCAAATCACTGTGAACCTGGAAGGCCAGATTGACAAACTAAAGAGTAGCAAATCATCTGAACCAGATGGTATGCATCCTAGGATACTAAAGGAACTCAAAAATGAAATTTCTGATCTACTAATTAAAATTTGTAACCTATCATTAAAATCATCCATTGTACTTGAAGACTGAAGGGTGGCCAATATAACCCCAATATTTAAAAAGGGCTCCAGGGGCAATCCGGGAAACTATAGACCAGTGAGCCTGACTTGAGTGCCGGGAAAATAGTGGAAACTATTCTAAAGATCAAAATCGTAGAGCATATAGAAAGACATGGTTTAATGGAAAACAATCAACATGGATTTACCCAAGGGAAGTCTTGACTAACAAATCTGCTTCATTTTTTGGAAGGGGTTAATAAACATGTGGATAAAGGTAAATTGGTAGAAGTAGTGTATTTTGATTTTTAGAAGGCATTTGACAAAGTCCCTCATGAAAGGCTTCTAAGAAAACTAAAAAGTCATGGGATAGGAGTTGAAGAGACGGCTGAGATGTTGCGCTTCCCAGCTGCGTTGGCTCCGTGGCCAGGCCTGCTTACCTGGTGCGACCCTCTACCAGCACGGCCCTGAGTCCCTGCTCGATCCAACCATGACCGTGTCCTCCACGGGCGTCTACAGCCCCCTCATGGCCTTTGGCATCGCAGCTCACCTCACGCCGGAGCTCAGCATCCTCCTCGGCGTCGGCCCCTAGCACTCGCGGAGCTCAGCCTAATTTAAAGACCCAAATGCGGGAAGACCTCGGGCGGTGCCCAAACCTGATGTCACTCATGCAAGGTATATATACCTCAGCTTGGTCCCTATCTCGGGGCCTTGGCAAGCGGGTTGTACACTCCGGTGTCTCTAGTTTGCCTTCCTCCATTCCAGTGTCTTGTTCCTGTGTCTCCTGTTCCAGTCTCTCTGTTCCAGCGTCTCCAGTTCCAGCGTCTCCCATTCCAGTGTCTCTTGTGTCTCCTGTTCCAGTGTTCCTGCTCCTTCATCTCTCCATCCCTGGTAGTACCCTTCAGACTGATCTCATAGTACTGACCTTTGCCTGGAACTCTGACTACTCTCTGATTGCTGCCTGCCCTGACCTCTGCCTGGAACTCCGTTTACTCTTGACTGCCTCCTGGAACATGACCTTCTGCTTGACCTGACTACACCCGGATTGACCTCTTTTACAGACCCTGCCTGTCTGACCATCCTGAACTATACTCTGGCCTTCATACTCGCCATATAGTCGGATATGCTCTTCCAGCCTCCTGTGACCTTTGGATTTCTCTGCCTGAACACCGACTGCGCACCCTTGTTCGTGGTGGGCACTCCTTTGAACTTTCTCTCTCGGAGACCCTGCAAGGCCCACCTAAGACTAGGCAGCCCGGGTAAATAAGGGCTCAACCTGAGGGAACCCCGGGTTGCTATTGGCGAAGCTCCATCTAACCTCTGTCTCCTCCTGTGGCAGGCGTTCTCCGGGTCCGACCAGAGGGCCGTACCAATCCTGCACCAGGCCAAGGGTCTACTCCCAGCACAACATAAGAGGGGATATAGAGGTTTTTAAAATCATGAGGGGTCTTGAATGAGTAGATGTGAATTGGTTATTTACACTTTCGGATAATATAAGGACTAGGGGGCACTCCATGAAGTTAGCAAGTAGCCCATTTAATACTAATTGTAGAAAATTATTTTTCACTCAACGCACAATTAAGCTCTGGAATTTGTTGCCAGAGGATGTGGTTAGTGCAGTTAGTGTAGCTGGGTTCAAAAAAGGTTTGGATAAGTTCTTGGAGGAGAAGTCCATTAACTGCTATTAATCAAGTTGACTTAGGGAATGGCATCATCTGCTATTACTGGCATCAGTAGCATGGGATCTTCTTCTTGGTGTTTGGGTAATTGCCAGGTTCTTGTGGCCTGGTTTGGCCTCTGTTGGAAACAGGATGCTGGGCTTGATGGAACCTTGGTCTGAGCCAGCATGGAAATTTCTTATGTTCCTTTGAGATATCCAGAACTGAACATAGTACTCCAGGTGAGGCCTCACCAAGGACCTGTACAAGGGCATTATCACTTCCCTTTTCTTACTAGATATTCCTCTCTCTATGTAGCCCAGCATTCTTCTGCCTTTGGCTATCGCTGTGTCACATTGTTTTGTTGATTTCAGATTTTTAGACAATATCACCCCAAGGTCTCTCTCCTGCTCTGTGCACATCAGCCCTTCACCCCCCAACGCATACAGTTCTTTCGGATTACCACACCCCAGATGCATGACTCTGCACTTCTTGGCATTGAATTCCAGCTGCCATATCTTCAACCACTCTTCCAGCTTCCTTAAATCCTGTCTCATTCTCTCTACTCCTTCCGGGGTGTCATAATGCCTCTCTATCGCTCCATGGTGAGACCGCACCTTGAATACTGTGTACAATTCTGGCCGCTGCATCTCAAAAAAGATATAATTAGCCTCAGATTATTTGTATACTATATCTCTGTATTTCCAATACAAATGTTTATTTGTATATTTGTTAAAAGACTATAAATAAAAAAAAAAAAAAGATATAATTGTGATGGAGAAGGTGCAGAGAATGGCGACCAAAATGATAAGGGGAATGGAAAAGCTCCCCTATGAGGAAAGACTAGAGGTTAGGACTTTTCAGCTTGGAGAAGAGATGGCTGAGGGGGATATGATAGAGGTGTTTAAAATCATGAGAGGTCTAGAATGGGTGGATGTGAATCGGTTATTTACTCTTATGGATTATGCAAGGATTAAGGGGCACTCCATGAAGTTAGCAAGCAGCTCATTTAAAACATATTGGAGAAAATGTATTTTTCACTCAATACATAATTAAGCTCTGGAATTCTTTGCCAGAATATGTGGTTATGGCAGTTAGTGTAGCTGGGTTTAAAAAAGGTTTGGATAAGTTCCTAGAGCAGAAGTCCATAAACTGCTATTGATCAATAAGGATTAGTAGCTTGGAATCTATTCATTTAATGTTTGGATACTTGCCAGGTACTTGTGACTTGGATTGGCCACTATTGGACACAGGATACTGAGCTAGAAGGACCCTTGGTCTGACCTAGTATGGCATATCTTATGTTCTTCTGTTCATTTGAACTAAAATTCACTGAGATATAGAATATCCTCACCTAAATGTTTGACCACTTACAGAATATAGGGGACAATATAAGTTCCTCAATGTGTGACCTAAGGAATATAATGAATAAGGAAACAAAGGTTTGCATCAAACGTTTGTGTCCCCTTTTATGCCTTGGTCTATACAGACCCCTTCTGCACTTAGAAGAGTACAAGATGGTAAGACTCCTGAACCAGTTTGTCTACAATCCTAAAATGCCCTTGTGAGGGGGAAATGGGCATTCTTAACAGGTATGTATTTTATGGCATTTTTCTAAACCACACTCACTGTAGGCAATTATTAGATAATCAGAAATATTACCTTTTAAATTCAAAGGTATGATCATCAAGGCACAAGTCAAACAACATTCACATAAATGTTTTTGACACCAATCATATGGGAGATGGCACTATCCAATTTGATTCTGTTGTTACAATCTGTTTCCAACCTGCCTGTCCTAGACATTTTGGGAGCAATTTTCAAAGTCATTTACATACATAAAACCCAGTTTTATGCACTGAAATGGATCAATAGAAGAATTGCTGTTTGGTTTTTTTTTCATGCAGAAAGTATGGAAAGTCTATTTCATGTGTTCATTTCTGTATGCAAAAAAGAGGCATTCCAGGGGGTAGAGATAATTCGGGGCAGAGAGCGCTTTAAGCACATACTCGTACTTTCACTTTGAAAATCTGTGGAAAATCTGCAGATAAAAAGTAACCGCCTACTTTTTATTTTTTGAAAATTATCCTCCCTATGAAAGAAGAAAGTCTTAGTGTTGGCTTTGAGGCATAGTGTGGACTCTTAGTTGCTGTGGAGATGACTCCTTCCATGGAGAGGGGCCCTGTGGGCAACCACAGCGATAGGCTAGACTCAGAGAGCAGACACTGGAGATGGAAAGCTTTATTGTATGCTGTAGATAGATGGTAATAATGCAGGAAGAGATGGCACTGAAGTCCATCAAGGTGCCAACATGTTCAGACATCCTCAGATGGAAAAGTCTCACCCAGATGTACAAGGTTGGTAGTGTTCCTCAGAGCGGGATAAGCCGAACCTGGTGGGTGGAAATGGAGAGCTGGATCATAGAGGTACACACTGAAGAGTAGTGCAGGAATTCTCCTGGTAGCTGGTGATGGTGGGACAAGTGGTCCGTGATGCAGGATACTTCTGAGCTGGATAGGCCCTTGAGGAGCGAGTACCCGGAAATACAGATGATCCTGTAAGAGAAGAAAGACCCCCGAGGAGCGGTTGTCTTAGTTAGTAGTAGAAAACCCCGAAGGGTCGTTGGAAGTGAGAGGCCCCCGAGGAGCAGGTGCCCAGAGCGTCTTCAGGAGTGAAATACCCCGGAGGGTAGCGAGGAGTCTAAGCGTGCAGCTTAGAAGCGGTCAGAGTAGCTAAACCGAAGTTCTTGATAATTCATTCATTATGGGCAAAGCGGAGGCTTAAATACCCGGAAGTATTGACGTCATGCGGTGGGGAAGCCCCCGAGGTTCCCGCAATGATGTGTAGATAAGCGTAGGCAGCGTGCACGAGTGCCCTAGGAGGCCATGGTAAAGAGCATGGCAGACGGGGAAGCCCATGCTTGTTTGGAGACACCGAGGGTTTCGGCACTCGGCACCGGAGGCAGCCATCTTACCCATGGAGGTGGAGAAAAGCAAAAAAGAGGTGAGGCAGAGCGGTCGCAGCCGTCTGCGACTGATGGACGCAACACTTAGAAGGTGGTTCCCTTTCTCATGATAGATAAAGTCATGTTAGAGGTACAGTCTGAAAGCACTCATTGAAACAATTTAACTCCATAAGAAAAAAATTACTACTGTTTTACATTATAACATTTAAAAGTTTTTAATTTTTTTTATAAGAATAGAGATCCTTAGCACTCCATTTTCTACTTTAAAAAAAATCTCCCAGTGGAACTGTCAGTCAACAATCAGTTTACAGCCTCTAGACGAGAAAGGACTTATGACAAAATACATACATGTTAAGAATGTGCAAGAATTGAATGATTACTTTGGACTGTTTAAAATTATATATATATATAATTCTCCCCTTGGCTGGTGTGAGGGGAGAATTAGTATGAAAACAATAGCACATTTACAACCATAATTACAACCATAATGAATGAACCACATATTCTTTCAGATGGGGAGAAAATATATAAACATTTTCCAAACCATCTGTTCACATAGTGCTACCAACATTCAGGATTCCATAGCCCCTCCTCTCAGCAGCTCAGTACTTATCACATACAAACTTTACTTACTAGTACCCAACCAAGAGAACAATTTCCGGTGGCTTTCTCGTGTGGCTCTCTACTGGTCACTAGAAATAATAGCCATGGATATAATGGATAACTTTCAGTAAAGGGAGGTTCTGGGAGGTGTATCTAGAGTTGAGTGAAAGGGAGTTCCTTCCCCAAAGGGGGATGGATTAGGAGGAAGGCACTTAAGTTATTTCCTCAAGTACTGAGAGGGAGCTGCTTGAATTGCTAGAATTGGACCAGCTGAAGAAGTGGTGGGCAAAGTCTCATGATTCAAAAATTTGCAGACTGAAGCTGAGGCTTGCAGCCTTGGTGTATGTCCAGATTGATTTGAGATTGAGAAGATCTCAGGTTCAGATGTATTGAACAAGCCAAGGACGGTTTCCAAGGGGATAGACCATCCCTCTGCTAGATGAGATTTGTATTTGTCTGCCTTGGGCAGTCTACAGCTTTGCATAAATATCTTTCAGGAGGAAAAGAGTTTCCAGTGCTATATTTCATGTCCTATAGGAGAAAAAGGCCGTCGTGTGGTTGGATTGGAAAGTGGTCAACTCTGAAATGGATCAAACTGTGAGTACATATGTGAAAGTTATTAAAGAGGGATGAGAAATTGATTGTTTTGAATTAACTTGTTGGACTGTGCTACTAAAAGCTTTTTCCCCATCTTTCTTAGTCTGACTATACTTTAATTTGATCTTCTAGAATAAATTCTGTCTTTCTTTTTGGAACCAATCCAATAAACAAATGCTATAACTTGCTCATATAGATGAACAAAAATGGAAAAAATTCAAGTCTAAATCCCAAGTAAGTTGCTAAATCTGGATGCCATTTCTTATGAAGCTGTGAGGTGTACACCCGAAGCAGGTTGCTCCTATTCCAGATAAGTTTATCGCTCATGTTCCCCTTAATGCAGTTTATATATGAAACACTAGCTGGTGCTGGGATTTAGGGATTTGTCAACTGTTTTTGAAAGACTCTTTATTTGAAGTGGTTAAGATTGTTTTATACGTTCAGCTGTCATAGTTGTGAGCCCTTAGGATGTGGCATGGTTAATGCAATCTAGTATGCAAACTCACTAAGCCCACGCCGATGTACATACCCTTTCAGGAACTGCAATTGGAGCTTCACCTATACCAGCACCATTCCCTGTGGGTTGAGCCTTTGGTTTCCGAGCCCTGGCAGGGCTTACACGAGTGACCCTTAAAGAATAGTCTGAGAGAATCCATGTGCTGTTCTTGTAATGGTCAGAGCAGGCAGCGAGTAGACAGTATCTGGATCCGGGCTAAGGGTCAGGGCAGGCAGCAAATAGATGGTATCTGGGTGCAGGCCAAGGGTCAGTGCCAGGTGGCAGGCACGAGAGTGGTCTGGGTCCATAGAAAAAGTCAGTACCAGGAGGCAGACAGGAGGAACAAGATAAGATTGACACAGAGGAACAAGACAAGGGAGGACTGGAGCAGGGCCGAGGAAGGCAGGGCAGGAAGGAGCAGAGCAGAGGGCACTAGGCAGCAGGACAAGGCAAGACAAAACAAGAAGAGACAAAGGAGCAGGACAAGGCTGGAAGGCAACACATGAAGGACAGCAACACACCCTGCAGGCTAAGCAGGAGACCTGTTGCTGAGGCAATGTTTTGTTGGCATGGCTGGGTTTGAAGCCAGCCACGTGACATCATCAGTAAGTACTGGCAGTCTGTTTTACCACCACAGGGCCTTTACATGTAGGCTTAAGGAAGCCCAGGGACAGAGCGACGTGGTGGCATCTCACCCTCATTTGCAGCGTTGGAGGCCTTTGGGGGTAAGTGCAGCCAGTGGTGGGACGCTCCCGTGGCCAGCCAAATGTTACATCAACATGAAGGTGGCATGATTGGTTTGCACAAGCATATTGTAAAACACATTGTTAAAAAGTATACTCTTGGGGTTTATGATCGAGAGGATCAGCATTGACTGTGAATGACTGGCTTGCTGAAACCCCTACCTATACATACATATAGATGTGTATTTAACTGTTTTGAGCATAAAGATTTAGCAACTATTTTTTTTTTTACTTGGGATTTGGACTTGACTCTTTTTTTCCATTTCTTTTTGGAACAACATTTTGGTGTGGTCCTTTATCTGGATCCTGGTTGAGTGCAAGTCTCCTCGTGGGCTTCACAGCTTTGCTCTTCGCTGGACTGTGCTCTGATTCTGGGGCTGCAGGAAGGCCTTTTCCTACCCCTGCAGCTGCCGAAGGTGAGCCCTACAAAGGGGGAGCTACATTTGGAATAAGACAAACCAAGTAATATAACATCAGCATAAAGCAACAATAAGATAAAAGAAATGCAATTGTTGCACAGCAAGAAACAAATTATATAAATCCCAAATTACTCTTTGCAGTGTAGATAAGAGGAACACAAAACAAAAACAAAAAACAAAAACAAACCCCAAGTCCTTTCTCCAGTTTGAGTTCAGGTTTTCATTTCCTTTGCTGTTTATTTTAGTTCATTTCATTTTTTCAGACAAACTAAACATCAAAGGAAAGAGGGAAAAAAACAGAAAACAAAAGAAAAGGAAAAAGGAGCCAGGTTTCCTTTTTCTCCCCCCTCCCCCCCAGAGCATAAACTAAAACGCAGCCACGGTTGCCAAAACATCCCCCTCCCCTAGGGTGCAGAAATTAAAAAAAGGAATCCACCCCCCCCCCCCCTTGTAACTTACCCAATCCATGGGGGATCGATGAGTCTAAGTGGAATGGGAGTGATCCCCAGTTGCTCCTGCCCTTCTGAATCCTCATTTAAAAAACGATGACCTCCAACTCATTATTTTTTGGCCATAAAACAAAATGGCAATGGCCTCAGGACCGGCTGCAGCCATTTTGAAAATGGGACCCAGCAGCGTGTCTGCCCCATTTGGACTTCTGTTTCTTTTACAGTAACAGTTTATTCCTTTCAGAGGCAGCGTGCTCCTTCTTACCTTCTCTCTGGAGCTGGGCAAGCTGCAATCACTTCTAGGCTTCCAGCACTGCAGAGGCTTCAGGGTTTTTTCCTTTGGCTGCTGCTTAGTCTCACTCTCCCTGCTCTGAGCTCTTCTTTGGGTTGAAAGACTGTTTCTTTTGTAGCCTCTCTCTAATTGGACTTGGCTGGAGCCAGAAGGGGTTGGAATTCTGACCCTCTCACTCCTTAGAACGCCTCCTCAGGGACTCTGCCAGCTTCAAATGTTAACCCTTTTTCTTTTCCATTTATGCTAATCTGAACATTCATCCCTGGGGCTGAGCCAGTGCAGTTCTTCAAGTGCCAAATAATGGGTTTAATCCTTTCCTTTCTGCCTGCAGTTTCCGTATGAGTGATGCAGATTTTGTCACAGCGACTGATAACTCAGGAGTTGACTTAAAACGAGTAAAATGGTAGCTATGGGTCTTTTCTGAAATACACAGTGCCTCTACCTATGAGTTTTTAATCTAGGATGGGAATATTAGGCCTGTAATTGCAGACCCTTGGTTAGGGCACCTGGGGTCACACTCTTTTTGACTTGTTCATTTTTAATGGGGCTGATCTACCCACCTAACTCTCAATTGACCAAAACTGTGTCTTTTAATCAATTCAAAACTAAATTAATATTGCAGAATAAAGAATTATTTGGATTCTTCCAAACAAGACATTATTTCCAAGGTCTTCAAGCCCAAGAGTGAATAGCTTAGCAACTCAATGGCTAACTTCATTTCTTTCAGGGAAGGTTCAAAGAGTGGTTTGGAAGGGTGTACAGTCCATTCCATATACCTTGAGATTCAGAGTACTTTTCAGTTTTGTCACTCTTACTTTTTAATAGGGATGTGAATCGGGCTTCGGACGATTGAAAATATCGGACAATATTTTCAAAATTGTCAGAAATCAGGGATCCCCCAAATCGATAGGAAAACCCCATGATATTGATCGTGGGGGTTCTCTTATCATTTTGGGGGAGGGCGGGAAAAACGGCACACAAAAATAACCCCTAAACCCACCCCGACCCTTTAAAACTAATACCTTAGCTTCCCCCACCCTCCCGACCCCCCCAAAAACTTTTTACAGGTACCTGGTGGTCCAGTGGGGGTCCCTGGAGCGATCTCCTGCTCCCGGGCCGTCGGCTGCCACTAATCAAAATGGTGCCGATGGCCCTTTGCCTTTACCATGTGACAGGGTATCCATGCCATTGGCCGGACCCTGTCACATGGTAGGAGCACTGGATGGCCAGTGCCATCTTGTGCTCCTACCATGTGACAGGGGCTGACCAATGGCACAGGTAGCCTCTGTGACATAGTAAGGGCAAAGGCTATCGGCGCCATTTTGAATACTGGCAGCCGACGGTCTGAGTGCAGGAGGTTGCTCCCGGACCCCCGCTGGACTTTTGGAAAGTCTTGTGGGGGTCAGGAGTGTTCCCCAAGACTTGCCAAAAGCCCCTGGTGGTCCAGCAGGGGTCCGGGAGCGATCTCTTGCACTCGGGCTATCGGCTGCCAGTAATCAAAATGGCGCTGATAGCCTTTGCCCTTACTATGTCACAGGGGCTACCAGTGCCATTGGTCAGCCCCTGTCACATGGTAGGAGCACAAGATGGCACGGGCCATCCAGTGCTCCTACCATGTGACAGGGTCCGGCCAATGGCACAGATACCCTGTCACATGGTAAGGGCAAAGGGCCATCGGCGCCATTTTGATTAGTGGCAGCCGATGGCCCGGGAGCGGGAGATCGCTCCAGGGACCCCCACTGGACCACCAGGTACCTGTAAAAAGTTTTTTGGGGGGGTCGGGAGGGTGGGGGAAGCTAAGGTATTAGTTTTAAAGGGTCGGGGTGGTTTTTTTGTTTATCGGCTCGGGCACAGCCGATAAACAAAACCATGATCGGGCCCGATGAAAAAAACCCACATGTGAATCGGAACTGGAATCCAAACCGATTCCGGTTCCGATTCACATCTCTACTTTTTAACATCTATATAGCTTTAATAGCAGGGTTGATTCAAGTATATGGAGTGTACTGCCATCTGTTCGCTGGCGACATACAATTAGTTGTAACTATGCATGATGATCAGTCCTCTGTGATTGCTTATCTGAATGCATACTTACATGCAGTTGTGGCATAGCTGAGCCAGCATAAGGTTAAACTCAATCCATCCAAGACAGAGCTGTTTTGGGTTAGTAAGTATAAGAGGGAACATGTGTGTTTACCTGCAATTTTAGGTTGCACACTGACACCAAAGGAGTCTGTATGGAGCTTGGGTGTCCATTTTGACTTCCAACTTACCATGACCACACATACCACAGGTTGTCAAGTTGACTTTTATGGCCTTAAGCTATATTTGGCAAGTGCATGCTTTTGTTGACAGGAAAAATTTACTAACCATAGTGCAGATAGTGCTACTGGGAAAAATTGAGGTTAAGGTTGACTCAGAATGTATCTGACCATCTGATTGAGAGAAAAAGAACTTGCAATCATATTACCCCTATTCTCCATGGAGCCAAGGGACCAATTTAAGATGCTCTTAGTTTTTTTTCAAATATCTCTATCTTATTTGGTTAAACAATTGCATCAGTATGCTCCCCAAAGAGCCGTGAGATAATCACAACAGGCTCAATGGGTAATCTCAACACACCCTGCTGTAAAGTTGATTTTGCATGATGTGATACTTTACTAAATGTAATCTACATAGATGCTTGTTTTGAGTTCAACTATACGTCATTTTCGAAAAAATATAAAAACCCAATCATTTGAGCAGATTTATGGAAAAGATTGAAAAAAAAAAAAGTCTGACCTGAAGATGGATTAGTGGTGATTGATGACTAGATATGTGCATTCAGTTTTATTCATTTTGGCAGTTTATACATTTTTGCTCATATAAAATTTGATTTTATGTATCTAAGTGCAACTTTCATGTATAAAATTAAATTCTATATGCATAAAATGTCATTTAAGTACATAAACAACAGAAAAGAATGAAACAAACTAAAAATTGCACCATAAAAAGTGAAAATGGATGGACATACCAAACCACAAATTTTCTGTGTACACATCTCTGTTGATGACCACGGTGTTGTTGTAATATGGGTTGTTCTGTTGGGATTGTGGAATGTGGATTGGGTGGGGATTCTATGAACTTTGGTTAATGGGTTAGTATTGGGGTGGTTGGGTAGTATTATTTTTCAGGTGCTGCTGATGTTTGTTAGTTGTTGAAGAGGGAGGGGTGTAGAAAAAAAGGTGGATTGTACCCAAAAGCTATTCTTTTATGGGGTTATTATTGATATATTGTTTTTATTCTATGAGGAGGGTGAGAGGGGTGAGAGAATGATGGTGGGCTATAGTGGTATGGTTTATAAAAGTTTATATTTATGATCTATTGTAAGTTTATCTGGGATCTCAGATAAAAAGCAGGGAATCACATGTAACAAATAAAATAAATGTTTCACTCTATGGCATGACAACTCTTTCCCTGGTATAAATATATATATTTTATGAAAGGAAGAAAAGTGGACAAACAATTGTAAATGTCCTGGCCTAACATGCTAAAGTTAAAGCTGAGGCTGTACAGGCAAGTCTAGATTCAATGAGCAAATATGCCATTCCAGCTTCTCTAAAAAAAAGAATTATAAAATGGTATTATATAGATGGTACATCTCACCAGTTAGAGGTTTCAAAAGAGGCTTTATTGAATCAGAGATTTGCCAAAAATACTGAACAGATTCTGCAACTTATAGTCATTGCTTTTGGGATTGTGCCTAAGTGCAGTAACTTTGACAAGAGGTGCTACAGTTCTGTAATGAACTGTCACATAAATGTTTCTCTGGGAAGTGAACTAGCATTGTTGGGAATTTTCCTCAAGGTGGTGCCCCTGTCAAAGGGAAAAGAAAATATCATAAGATAGGCCATGCTGGGTCAGAGCAAGGTCCATTGAGCCCAGCATTTGGCAGTGGTCAGTCCAGGTCACAGGTACCTGGAAAATCCAAATGGTAGATCTATTTCTTGTTGTTCACTCCCAGGAATAGTGAGAGCGTTCTCAAGTCTACCTGGCTAATAGTTGTTTATGGACTTTTCTTCCAGGAACTTGTCCAAACCTCTTTTAATCCTAACCATGGCCTAGATGCATTAAGCTGCAATGTTTTATTGCAGGACGAGTCCTACTATTGCAGGGGGTGTCGGCACGATAATGGGGCCCCTCTATCAAAAAAACCTTGTGTGTGCATGACACGTCCTTTTCTCTCAGGGCCAAACCCGTAGGGCAAAAGAACACACCTGGAGGCCCTTTAATGAATTGGTAGCCTCATCCTCAAGGGACTGCCATCGCCTTAAAGGGCTGGTGGCCAAAAAAAAATGTGCCACCAAATGGGGAAATTGAACAGGGTTCAGTGCTCACTGCCATCTCAACCCGGATTCACCACTTGAGGCTGCCTCAACTCCTCCAAAGTGTAAAAATAAAAAAAATGAGGCTACGTGGCGATGGTCTCAGTTCCCTCCCACCCCAAGTTCTTTTTTTTTTTTAAATTCTTTATTTTAATTTCTTCATTAATTATAACAGGCAAAATGTATACATATATTGAATATGTTCATTTGATAATCAAAGTAATACTCAAATTTACCCTTACAATCAATATATCAGCAGTACCTTGAGGAAAATTGTAAGACATTGGAAAAATCATACAGAGCGAAATAACACAAGTAAAAGTGTTTATCACACATTATAATCAAGATAACTAGAGATACAACAAATTCTATACTATTCGCTCTCACACATTTTCTGCTCTTTGGGGGTGTGAATCTAGGAATGTCTGCAATGCTGAGACCTTGATCTTTATACCAAATTTCACACTTACATGGATATCTTAAGAGAAATCTGGCCCCTGTAGCCAAGGTATCAGCTTTTAATCTAAGAAACTCTTGTCTCCTTAATTGAGTTGCCCTTGACAGATCTGGATACATCCAGATACATCCAGATCTGTTGGCCATGATAATTTTGCAATCTATTACGTAAAAATAAACGTAATACTGTATCTCTTTCCAGTGGAAACATAAATGATCCAAATAGAGTTTCTCTTGATGTTATCTCTGTTTCAATCGTTGTTTCTAAGACATCTGATAAATCAATGGACTGCTCCGGCTGCGCTTCTCTTAAAGCAGATTTTTTTGGAATATAATAGATTTTTGCTAGAGCTGGGATACCCTGCTCTGGTATCTTTAATATATGTAAAAGATATTCTTTAAACATATCTTTTGGTGAAATAATTCTCAAAAATGGAAAATTTGATATTCTTATATTAGAATATCTAAAATTGTTCTCCATATACTCTAATTTCTTCAATCGAGAACTCATTTTTAACCACATTTTTTTGATTGGTTTCTACTTTACACAAACGTTCTTTCTGTGTTTCCAATTTAACATGATGAGAAGTGACTATTTTCTATACATCTATTGCTTTTTGTTGAACTTCTACATGTGTTTTAGTTAACTTTATTATTGCTGTCTCAAGAGACTTAATTGCAGCCCAGAGTATATCCATTGTTATCACAGATGTCACTGGAGTTAGAATTATTTTTTCTTCAGACTTTCCCGCCTCACCTCCCCCAGCATCAATGTTTCCCATCCCCAGTCCTCCTTCAGGTAATATTTTTATATCAGAAGATATTAAATCACCATTTTTATCCTGTAGGACTATTGGTGGGGATGGAATATTGGGAGCTCCGGGGATCAGTGAGATGGCTTCAACCAAAGAAACGGATTCTCGCTCTAAGTCCGTTTCTAACGCGGCCCTATCCTCCGGATTAATATTTGTTGCAGACACAAAGAATGATGGTATCTGAGATTGAGCTAGGCCAGGTAAGGGAGATGACGACATGACCTCCCTTATATGGGCCTTCCGTTTTGTATGAGGCATATCTCTGTTTTCACACTTTCTCTCCTTTATGTATGAATCTCTATTTAGTTCCTTCTAATTCCAACGGCTTACAAATTGGAGGTCAGGAGAAGGATTATCATAATTTACTCACAGTTTAATCTTTTTGAAGATCTTGCTGTCGCAGAAAAGATTTTAAGTCCAAACAAAGCCTCGACTGTGCACCACAGGGGGGGGTCCGGTATTAACCCTACCGGTCCTGCCCCCTGATGATGTCACCGGCGCGACGTGGACAGCTCAGGTAGGGAAGTTCTTTCTCAGCGGTAAGCGTTCCAACTGAAGGAAAAGCACGGTATTATCCACCCCAAGTTCTTTAACTAAAATTGGGTCCTGGCCACAGCCTGCTCTCATCCCTCCAAAGGCCATCAACCAATTATATTGCACCAGTCCCCCAGCCCCAACCCAAAAATTAGGGTCCGATCCCTGGGCATTACCCCAGTCACATGGTTGGGGCAAGGTCAGGTCAGTGCCATTTTGAAAAATGGCTCTGACTGGGCTGGGTGCGAGGGTGCATCCAGCCCCAACACAGGATCCATACCTAAATGTAAGATTTGAGGGTGCAGAAGGGGGGTCAGGCTAGGGGGAAGGGAGGGTGGATGAAGGTGGTTTCCAGGCCCCTATTTGTAGAAATTATACATTTTGGGGAGGGGTCTGGGTATGGGAAGGGGTTCTGAGTCTAGGACTCTGTTATTTTTGGATGGTCTTTGGGGGTATGGGTATGGGAAGGGAACATAGAGGTCAGGACAGTAATTTTTTTTTAGCACTTGGGAAGGGGCTAGTGTCCTTATTTTATTGATGGTCTTTGGGGATGGGGATTAGGGGGGCCAGGGGACCAGGATAATAGAGTTGACTGATGGTCTTTGGGGGGGGGGCATTGCCACATGGACTCTTTTTTATTTTTAAACTTTGGGGGGAGATGGGGCCTCCACACAAGGCTGCTCTGAGTTGAGCTGGGGGCAACATTGACCCCTGGGTAAATCTCCCTTCTTTGCCGCAATTCTTTTTTTGTTTGTTTGTCGCCACTTTAAATATGAGGCAGATGCCTCAGAACCCACATTAGAGACCTGGATCTCCCGTTTCATATTTACCACTTTTACAAAAGGTGTAAGTATTTTATTGTGGCTGACCACCTTTTTAGTTGGCCACAGTAAAATATTTACATAGGATTACCTATGCATGTGCTTCTTTGCATGAATTTGCATTATTCATGATGCAAATTTCATGCAAAGAAGATCATTGTAATAGGGAAGGGAACATGGATGGAGGGATGATTAATGTCACATTTATCCAGAGTTAAATGCGCTATAATATATACCGCGACTTGATGCATCTCTCTATAGGTTAGGTAGGGATGTGAATTTATTTGAAACAAATGACAATCTGAAACTAAACAGGGAATGGTCATTTTGACAAATGGGCAGCGCGCTAAAAATAACAAAAAATGTTGTTTGCAATCATTTTGGTATTCCATTCAAGTCTATCGGGCAAGGATAACCGCATGCTTTTTTTTTCTACTCAAGGTAAGCCAGACAGAAAGGAGCTAGAGTGGGAAGGGACAAGGAAGGAGCAGGACTAATCAAGGTCAAGCATTTTTTTAACCAACCTATCCCAGCTGGCATCTGCATAGTTTGATGAGTTCCTCATGTTTTAAAATCTGAAACTGAAAGCAAAAGGTAACTTTGAGCAGTCACCATTTTCTTCCCTCATTTCTCTAATGGATTTCAGACAGAAAAGTTGTGATACTGAAGCTTTTTCTTAGAGCCAAGGCAAAAGTTATTTATTTATTTATTTATTTATTTATTTAAAACCTCTTCTATACCGTCGTTGAATTAGATAACCATCACAACGGTTTACAAAAAGGCACGTTAATGAAAAATATGAGTGGTATAGATTACAAATTAACCATGTACCATCATAGAACAGTAACAATTTAGTGTCAAAAACTGTGTGTTTCAGTTAAGCTTATTTGTTCGGAACATATTATGTGGTTTTAATTTAACATTAAAATGCATTTTGTAGGTTAAAAGTAATTTCTAGTTTGGTGCGTCCTTATCTTTCA
Organism: Rhinatrema bivittatum; assembly: GCF_901001135.1. NCBI lineage: Eukaryota > Metazoa > Chordata > Amphibia > Gymnophiona > Rhinatrematidae > Rhinatrema > Rhinatrema bivittatum. The sequence continues at coordinate 435,913,060 of NC_042615.1, read as the reverse complement.
ACCGTTTTTCTCCTTATCTTTGTAGAAGGCTTGTTTAAATAGCCAGGTTTTCAGATTAGTTTTGAATATTTTCACATTTCTCTGCAGCCTTATTTCGAGTGACATGGTGTTCCATAGCACGGGGCCAGCCAGCGACAGTGCTCTTTCTCTTACTTGCATGAGGCGTGCTGATTTGACAGTGGGGACAGTTAGTAAAACCTTATTAGCAGATCTCAGGTTTCTTTGCGGTACATGTACGCGCAGTGCAGTGTTGAGCCAGTCTGCTTTTTCATCATGGATTAGTTTATGAATTAAACATAGTGTCTTATATTGTATTCTTTGTTCAATTGGAAGCCAGTGTAAATCGGCGAGTGTTCCTGTAATGTGCTCATTCTTTTTTTTTGCCAGTCAAAATTCTAGTAGCTGAATTTTGTAATATTTGTAGTGGCCGAATAGTAGATTGTGGTAGTCCTAAAAGCAGGGAGTTACAATAATCTGTACTTGCGAAGATCATTGCCTGTAGAACTGTGCGAAAATTGTTTAGTGTTAGTAGAGGTTTTAGTCTTCTCAGGATCATTAGTTTCACATATCCTTCTTTTATTTTCAGTGAGATGTGTTGTTTCAAGTTTAGCTCAGGGTCGATTATTACTCCCAGATTTCATACTTTTAATGCTAACTCAACGGTTTGAATATTATTGATTGTGATTGTTTGTTGTATATGATGTATGTTTTTACGTTCAAGGTGTACGAATTCTGTTTTGTCGATGTTTATTACCAGTTCCATCTGATTTAAGAGCTGTTTGATTATTTCAAGATACATATTGGCAAGTTTCATTGTTTCTTCAATGGTGTTTACAATAGGTAGCAGTAGCTGTATATCATCTGCGTATAAGAACATAAGAAAATGCCATACTGGGTCAGACCAAGGGTCCATCAAGCCCAGCATCCTGTTTCCAACAGTGGCCAATCCAGGTCATGAGAACCTGGCAAGTACCCAAAAACTAAGTCTATTCCATGTTACTGTTGCTAATGGCAGTGGCTATTCTCTAAGTGAACTTAATAGCAGGTAATGGACTTCTCCTCCAAGAACTTATCCAATCCTTTTTTAAACACAGCTATACTAACTGCACTGACCACATCCCCTGGTAACAAATTCCAGAGTTTAATTGTGCGTTGAGTAAAAAAGAACTTTCTCCGATTAGTTTTAAATGTGCCCCATGATAACTTCATGGAGTGCCCCCTAGTCTTTCTACTATCCGAAAGAGTAAATAACCGATTCACATCTACCCGTTCTAGACCTCTCATGATTTTAAACACCTCTATCATATCCCCCCTCAGTCATCTCTTCTCCAAGCTGAAAAGTCCTAACCTCTTTAGTCTTTCCTCGTAGGGAAGCTGTTCCATTCCCCTTATCATTTTGGTAGCCCTTCTCTGTACCTTCTCCATTGCAATTATATCTTTTTTGAGATGCGGCGACCAGAACTGTACACAGTATTCAAGGTGTGGTCTCACCATGGAGCGATACAGAGGCATTATGACATTTTCCGTTTTATTCACCATTCCCTTTCTAATAATTCCCAACATTCTGTTTGCTTTTTTGACTGCCGCAGCACACTGCACCGACAATTTCAATGTGTTATCCACTATGACACCTAGATCTCTTTCTTGGGTTGTAGCACCTAATATGGAACCTAACATTGTGTAATTATAGCATGGGTTATTTTTCCCTATATGCATTACCTTGCACTTATCCACATTAAATTTCATCTGCCATTTGGATGCCCAATTTTCCAGCTTCACAAGGTCTTCCTGCAATTTATCACAATCTGCTTGTGCTTTAACTACTCTGAACAATTTTGTGTCATCTGCAAATTTGATTATCTCACTCGTCGTATTTCTTTCCAGATCATTTATAAATATATTGAAAAGTAAGGGTCCCAATACAGATCCCTGAGGCACTCCACTGTCCACTCCCTTCCACTGAGAAAATTGTCCATTTAATCCTACTCTCTGTTTCCTGTCTTTTAGCCAGTTTGCAATCCACGAAAGGAAATCGCCACCTATCCCATGACTTTTTACTTTTCCTAGAAGCCTCTCATGAGGAACTTTGTCAAACGCCTTCTGAAAATCCAAGTATACTATATCTACCGGTTCACCTTTATCCACATGTTTATTAACTCCTTCAAAAAAGTGAAGCAGATTTGTGAGGCAAGACTTGCCTTGGGTAAAGCCATGCTGACTTGTTCCATTAAACCATGTCTTTCTATATGTTCTATGATTTTGATGTTTAGAACACTTTCCACTATTTTTCCTGGCACTGAAGTGATGCTAACCGGTCTGTAGTTTCCCGGATCACCCCTGGAGCCCTTTTTAAATATTGGGGTTACATTTGCTATGTATGTAATGTATGATTCCGAGTCCTGCTAGTAGGTGGCATACTGGAAGTAGATAAATGTTAAAGAGTGTTGCTGACAGGGCTGATCCCTGCGGGACACCGGTTTGTAGTTTGACTTTGTCTGAAAGTATATTTTTAATTTGTACTTGAAAACATCTATTGTTTAAGTATGACTCAAACCATTTTATTGTTTTGTTAGTGAGTCCAGTTTCTTTCAGCCTGTTGATTAGTATTTTGTGATTTACTGTGTCAAATGCTGCGGAGAGATCTAATAGAACTAGAATGTAATGTGTTCCTGTATCGAAACCTCTTAAGATAGTAACTGATAAGGCTAAGAGCAAGGTTTCAGTACTGTAGTGTTTACGAAAACCATGTTGTGCTGGGTAAAATATGTTGTTGCTTTCAATGTGGTTTGACAGTTGTTTTTGTACTGTTTTTTTCAATTAGCTTGGCTAATAGGGGTAAGTTGGAAACTGGTCTATAGTTGTTAAGATTAAGGGGGTCTCGGTTCTTTTTCTTAATGATTGATTTGATTATGGCTCCTTTCAAGGTATCAGGCATTACTCCTTCATCTAGTGAGAGGTTGATGATCTTCGTTAGTGTTGGTGTTATTGTATTGGCTAGTTTTTTTAGTTCTGTAATAGGAATGGTGTTTATTACGTGGGTAGCGGAGTTCAATTGATTTATCATTTTCTCGACTTCGACCTGTGATACCTCCTCAAATTCTGACCAATTACTAACATCTCTAGTGGGCATCTTAATTTCTTGTTTAGTAGTAATAGGGATTTTTTTTCTCAGGTTATCAATTTTTTCTTTAAAGAATTGAGCTACATCATTGCATTGGTTCTCTTGTAGGGTTAAGTGGTTGTTCGTATTGTCACTTGTAAGGTTCTTTACTATGTTAAATAGGCTTCTAGTGTTGTATATAAATTTTTCTATTTTTGAGCTGTAGTATTTCTTTTTGGTGTCTAAAATTAATTTTTTGTAGTATGCTAGTTATTTTCTATACTTTGTTAAATTCTCTGTTTTGTTCTTTATCCATTCTTTTTCTTTCTTTCTCAGGGTCCGTTTCACTTCTTTGATTTGTTCATTATACCATGGATTCTTTAACTTTGGTTCTTTAATGTGGGCTATTTGCAGATGGTTTAATTCGTTAGCTAAAGTAGTGGTTCTATTTCAGTCGTTTGTTGTGTTGGGGTTATTTGTGTAGTTGATGTGTGTTAGTTCTTCAATTAGTTTGTCTTTAAGAGTATCTGTGTTGAAGGGGGGGCGGTATGAGAATTCAGCTGGTTCTATGTTTTATTTTTTTATTGTTCCTGTGTGCTTGATCTGGGAGTTAATGAGGAACTGGTCTGACCATGGGATTTGCGTGTATACGGTTTTTATTTTTCAAGGAGGCTACTGTTAATGAAGGTTAGATCTAATGAGTGGCCAGCTTTGTGTGTTGATTTATCTGTGATTAGTTTGAAATCTAATGCCATCATTATGTCTAATAGAGTTTGGCAGGTGTTAGATAGGGGGGTGGACATCCATGTGAAGATTAAAGTCACCTAATATTATCGTGGGTTTGGAGGGATTTAGATGAGTTGTGAAAAATTCTATTAGTGGGGAGATGTTTAGTTCAAGGAGATTGGCTGGGCAGTAGATTAGGCAGATTTGAAATTGGTTAGTGTCGAAAAGGGCAATTTCATGATTCATTGGTGCAGTGATAGAGAGTAATTTAGTTTTAAATATTTTTTCAATAATTAGTATTAATCCGCCTCCTCTTTTATTTATTCTTGGGATCGAGAAGACCTCATAGTTTTTGTTTGGGAGCTGGTTTTTTAGGACTACATCTGATTTTTTTGAGCCATGATTCTGTTATTGCTATAAAATTAGGTTTTGTGTCATATAGCACGTCCGTGATGATGGGAATTTTTTTTGTCACTGATTGTGCATTGAAAGGAGATCATTAGTAGTCTGTTTAAGTTGTTACTGTTTGGAGGCAAGATGGCCGCCGTGGAGTGAAACAGCTTGAAATGCCGGAGAGAAACGCTGTCTAATTTCGGACTTACTTATCTCTATTTTCTTTAAAAAAAATTATGCCGCATACAAAAAGAAAAGGGCGACTAAGAGGTGAGAATATCAACTCACCCATTGCCGACCCTCGACAGCCTACTATCCCCGGTCTTTTCGCTGGAGCTGCATCAATTAATCCGGAGAGCCTGGTCGCTGGAGGAACCGCGTTGGAGCAAGCGCAGACCTCCCTGACCTTCGATACCACCTTAAGCCCCGGATCACCGAAGAAACCTGCTCCCCCTCAAAGTATCGCGATGCCCTGCCCTGCTTCGTCTGAAGCCGGAGCGGCCATGACGATGGCCAGAAACGATGCCTGTGAGACCCGGGATGAGGAGACCCTAGGAGACAGTGGAGGAGAACAACTTGCGGGTCTGGAGGATGCACTAAGGACTTCAACTCCCCGGGGACTGGAAGCAGCTATCGTAACAACTGTACAAGGTACCGGGTTAAGAGGGGGAGCCGATGAAGTGCAGGGAGTAAGCCAGCTTCGAAAGATTTCAGAAGCTCCTTCTACTCAGAGACCTGATGTTATAACGTTGGAGGGAATTTGGAGTGTACTAAATGGAATTGAGACATCGATAAAAATACTTGCTAAGACAAATGCGGAAATTCAGAACCAGGCTTTGATAAATAATAATTTATTATCCAATTATACTAACAAAACAGAAGTGTTGGAAAAGAGAATTTCTTCAGTGGAGGTCAAACAAGAAAAAATAATTATTTCTGAAAATTTAACATCCAGAAGACTGAAAACAGTCGAAAATGCCCTAAGGGCACATAATTTACGTATACTCAATTTTCCAGTAATTAAAGCTATAGCCCCACTGGAACTTTTTAAACTTTATATGAAGGAAAATCTAAAGATTCCAGATACGGCTTTCCCGGTTATTGTTAAAATATTCTATTTGCAGAAAGCTTCCCAACCAGAATCACAAAGTCCTGACCTGAATCTCACTGATATATTAGAAATGTCTTCTGAACATCAAATAAGTCAGAGAAAACCTCTCCTAGTTTCCTTTGCTTTTTTATCAGAGCGGAACCATGTTATGAGACTTTTCTTCAGAAACCGACAAACACCTTTCTATGGGTTCCCTATCTGGATATTTCCGGATGTGATCAAGTCTACTCAGACGCGTAGGAAAGACTTTCTTTTGATGCGGCCATTAGCCCTTAGAATAGGGGCTAAATTCACTCTGAAATACCCCTGCAAGGCTTGCATCAGGTATCAGAATGTGAATTATATTTTTCTTGAACCTGATCAAATGAAAACATTCCTAGCTGGGAAAGCCCCTATGGAGACTTCATTAGAGACGGTGTAAAAAGAAAAGAAAAATGATGCAGAAGCCACGACGAACCAAATATACTTGTGGATTAATTTTCCTATATTTTGTCATTGCTCCTACTGCCTCCTAATTTCTAAATTTGATTTTCTTATAATTTAAATGTCGTTAATCATTATGCTGAAATAATGTTTAATCTGAAATTTATTGTATTCCTTTTGACATTGACTTTTCTGTAAGGAGTTTTCCTGGTAAATAAGTTGTGAAAAAACTTGAAAATAAAGAATAAAAAAAAAAAAAGTTGTTACTGTTAGTACGTTTTACCGAAATTAGGTTATTTGTAGTCATATTATTTTTTGCTTTGTTGTTGTGATTGTATTTGAGTTGTTGTTTCATTGTGTTGTTTGCATATTTACCTTTTCCTGTGCTTACTTGGATGTTGAATGTAGAGCGCGAGATTGATGGTGTGGTCCCATTGTTGGGTAGGTCGTGTTCTTTGTCCATTTGTATTCTTTCCGGGTGTATGAGGGGCTGTACGAAGGGGCATACAAAGGGGCATGTCCCTTTGTTGTGCCCCTTTGGTGCGCGCCACCGAAGCGCGGCGCCTTCTGGGTCCCTGGTGTTCTTTTATCCCTCGGGGGTCCCTCGATGATGTCACCGAGGGGGAGGGGCTCAACCCGGAAGTCTGTGGGGCTCCAGAGAGCAGTGAGAACCTGTGCTGAGAAATAGAAAGCAGAAAACCTGGGAGACAAAAACAGGAGAAATTAAATGGAAAAAAGCCTCAGTTGGTCCCAGAGGCAGGTAGGCATGGCACCCTCCGGGTCCCTGGTGTTCTTTTATCCCCTGGGGTCCCTCGATGATGTCACCGAGAGGGAGGGGCTCAACCCGGAAGTCTGTGGGGCTCCAGAGAGCAGTGAGAACCTGTGCTGAGAAATAGAAATCAGAAAACCTGGGAGACAAAAACAGGAGAAATTAAATGGAAAAAAGCCTCAAAAAAGACCAACTGAAATTAAATGGAAAAAAGCCTCAAAAAAGAACAACTGAGGCTTTTTTCTTAAAAAAGATTTGGAAAGGAAAATAGGAGATATTTAAAGCAGTATGGGCTGGGTTCTTGCCTGTTGTCACAGTGTCACTGTGTGAGAGAAGAAAGTACAATTTAATCTATCTATTCTTTGTTACAGACTTACTGTATCATTAACCAGGCAGGAGTAAGAGTGAGTCTCTATTTGTATGCACTTGCAGCACAGAGATAAGAGCTAAGTGTCTCTGACTGCTGAGAAGGTAGAACACCAGCTTCTCTTTGCTTTCTCTGCCCTTTCTGTGAGTGGGAAAAGGACTCCGTAAACACCCACTACAGTGTGTATGTGACTCTTTTCCATAAGCTGTATCATTTCCTTGAGGAAGTCTACATAACCAGAGTCAGCAAGTCGATAGTGTCTGGCATGCTTTATTTTAAAAAAGTGTTGTGTGTGATCTATTCTTCTGACTGTGTTGCTCCACACTAGTACTGGTATGTATAGCACTTCAGCACACTACATTGTAACATTAAAAACCCCTAGCCAGTATTAGTGATTGATGTTTCAAAGTCAGCCAATCCTATGGGAGCAAAATATAGACATGGCAATAGTAGCAAGAACTATGGTAGAGGAAGAGAGAAGACTTTTCCTAACAAAGGAGCTAGGCTGAGCTCAAGTAGCAATACTAATGATAGTAGTGAGAAGACCAGGCATCCCCCACCCAAAATAGTGGATAATACTTTAAAATTGTCGGCTAAGTGTGCTGCAGCAGTCAAAAAAGCAAACAGAATGTTAGGAATTATTAGGAAGGGAATGGTGAATAAAACGGAAAATATCATAATGCCTCTGTATCGCTCCATGGTGAGACTACACCTTGAATACTGTGTACAATTCTGTTCACTTCATCTAAAAAAAGATATAGTTGCGATGAAGAAGGTATAGAGAAGGGCAACCAAAATGATAAAGGGGATGGAACAGTTCCCCTATAAGGAAAGGCTGAAGAGGTTAGGGCTGTTCAGCTTGGAGAAGAGATAGCTGAGGGGGGATATGATAGAGGTCTTTAAGATCATGAGAGGTCTTGAATGAGTAGATGTGAATCGGTTATTTACACTTTCAGATAATAGGAGGACTAGGGGACATTCCATGAAGTTAGCAAGTAGCACATTTAAGACTAATCGGAGAAAACTCTTTTTCACTCAACGCACAATTAAGCTCTGGAATTTGTTGCCAGAGGAGGTGGTTAGTGCAGTTAATGTAGCTGGGTTCAAAAAAGGTTTGGATAAGTTCTTGGAGGAGAAGTCCATTAACTGCTATTAATCAAGTTTACTTAGGGAATAGCCACTGCTATTAATTGCATCAGTAGCATGGGATCTTCTTGGTGTTTGGGTAATTGCCAGGTTCTTGTGGCCTGGTTGTTGGAAACAGGATGCTGGGCTTGATGGACCCTTGGTCTGACCCAGCATACAATTTCTTATGTTCTTATTTTAGTAGGAGGAAATCAGAGACACGATAGGGCAAGAAGCTCAAGCTCAAAGGGCATCTGCCACTTTCTCTCACTCTCACCTCTATACCTATTGTACAGGGAGGGGCAGAAGAAGGCAGAATCAGTGAAGGGTGGCATCAACAGTGGAGGGGAAGGAACACTTGGTGGAGTATCCAAAGCAGTACAATGCTCCCCCTGATTTCTCCTGAGCAGTATCTGCAGCAGATATTTGGGGAAAACATTGGTTCAGATGAATCATGTCAGAGATTCCAATTACTAGTGTGCTATCCTATAGTGAGCAGCCATAGGAGGAAGAAAATTATACTGCTTGGGCAAAGGGCATCCCCCAGGAAGAGCAAGTACTAAAGAGCATGGGAGATGCCCCTAGCCTTGGTCTTTTCCTCCTAGTCTGCCCTCAATCCCAGTCCCAGCAGCAGCATGCAAGAATCCAAAAAGGAAGATGAGATCCTGCAAGACATCAGATGTATGGAGGCACTTTAAAGTTAGGGAGGACCAGCATTTTGCAGAATGGATCACTATTATACGGCCATCGGTAAAGGAATGATACTGGAGCATCTTACAAATGAGGGAATGCAACATCATTTTAAAAAAGAACGTCCATTAGCATTGGTTTCAGTAGACACCACCTGGGGGACTCATCTAACACACTTAGTTAGGAATGTGCATTCGTCTAGGATGAATTAGGCAATTTCAACAAAATTAATCCTGTTAATAAAGTACACCCTGGGGACAAAGAAATACAGTAGCTTAGTCCAGTAGGAACTGATAGTGAAGTAAAGGAAAACAGTGGGGCATTTTCAACATAGAGTGAAGGATAGACAGTACTCTTTGAAAAGCAGGAAGCCTCTGCACCTGTTTATTCAGAATGGAAGCACCAGGTGGCATAACCTCTGATGCTACAGAGGTTAGTAGAGGAATGACAACAGCCCTTCAGGACTTGTCTCTGGAAAGTAGGATAGGCATGGATTGTCATGACTGGCTATTCATGACACAGATGCTATGAATCCTGAAGCCCTTCAAGGATGCCATGAAGGATATCAGTTACCCAAGAGCGACCTTGGGTGAGGCCATTCCCATAATCAGTATCCTGAAAGAAAAGTTAGAGGGTTTCCATCAGGATCAGGGACCGGCATCAGAAGTCTTACTGTTTGTGGACTCCCTGCAGCAGCTGGTGCAAGGTAGGCTCAAAACCCTTAGAGCAAAGGATACTTACATGCTAGCCATGCTGTATGAAAGGGAGTATTACTGTCTGGTCCTTCAGTCTAATCTACTGAATGGAGATGCTGGTAACTAGGGTGAGATGAGAGCAGCAGAGGCAGAGAAAATAAGGATGCAGCGCAGGAAAGAGTAAGAGCCCCATAAAGTACTGTCAGCACGAGCAGCACCCTTCTGGCTTTACCTTCCTTCCCTACATTTATCCATCACACTCCTGTGGCCAACACAGAATGGGTTCTCCTGACACAGGCCACAGCAAAAGTACATGGCCACAGATCTGTTGGCATATTGAGCATGCAAAGCCGTGGTCTGGCCAGACCTAGTTAAGTGCCTCAGCATTTCCCTTTCTACTCATCAAGCAGCGTGCCTAACGAATGGCCATTCTCAATGGCAAAGGACATTGTGAGTCCATATCGTTCAAAGCTGGCATCAGAGTTGGTGGAAAAGTTGGTCTTTATTAAAATAAATGTTCCTCTTCTAGGTTTACTTGAAATTCCATGTGAGTGGAAGGGACTGGATTCTTGAATGGAATTTAAGGGAAGTCTGTGCACTATTAACATGGGGGCCTGGTCATCATGTGCCAGGAAATGCTGAGCTCTGGACTGAGCTCCCAGGGTCCCTAAGTAGTGTGATTTGCACAAATGACTCCTTGAATTATGATCTCTTTCATAATCCAGATTTCACTCTCACTTTTTCATCCCTGAAATGTACTCTCGGCTGAACATAGTTTGTCATCATTTTCATCTCTGTTTGAGATCTTTCTTTGCATAAAAAAGCAATTACACAAAATAAAGATTTACAGTCTCCTCTGTGGTACGTAATTATTAACAACAAAAGTGGTAGAAACAGGATACGCACCACAGAGAAAGGAGCAAGTCTTCTGGAGTCCGTTTGACTATGAACATTTCTTTCAGTCGTTATGACCTCCATCAGTCTTCTTACTTTCAGGCCACCAAGGGACCAGTTACAAGGAAACATGATGCACAAGCAAGCAAGCAATCCTTGAAATATAGAAGGAAGCAGAAACACACAAAGCTGAGCTCAACTGCTGTCCTTTGAAAAGCAAAGGGATTGGTATAAGATGAGATCTCACATGTCTCTCAGTTTTATAGAGAGAACTTCACAACTAATAACAAAAGAGCTCAGGAATAGCAAATCTGGGTCTGACAAGAGGTAGATACCAGCTGATGACTGGTAATATGTTTGTAAAGCCAAACAGCAGTCAAAGCTGGGCATGTGGTGAGCACATTATACTACTACTAGCAGCCTGCTGCTCTAAGCCGTTAGGAGTAGCCTGGTGATTAGAGAAGCAGACTACAAGCCAACGACCGTCAAGGCTCTAATTTCACTGTCACTCTTTGTGACCTTGGTACAAATGTAGATTGTAAGCCCTCTGGGGATAGGGAAATATCTGCAGTACCTGAATATAATCCACTTTGAAGTGCCGAAAGAGGGAAATATAAAAGAAGGGTCAAACAAAATAGAGAAATGTGATCCCCTGTGGTTTGTGTAATGACTGTTTGGGGAGCTCTACTGCCTAAACAGATTTTTTTTTCACTTTTGCATGTTCCACAGAATTCTGACATCCAAAACAAGCATACTGTAAATAACTTATATTTTATTATACAAAACACATTCTCAAAAAGGTATTTTTTAACAAGCGGACCACTAACAATCTGTGTACATTATCTACATAATTTTAACATTGTTCCCTAAACCATGCACACATGTTGCTTTAAATCCCTCATATACATTCATACCTTACCCTCCATTCATACCATACATACTGTTGCGCTGGAGGTGGATCCTTGGCCTGGTGCAGGATTGGTATGGCCCACTGGTCAGACCTAGAGAGCGCCTGCCACCAGGAGGCGGAGCACACAAGGAGAAAGAGGCTAACTGGAGCTTCACCAATAACAGTCCAGGGTTTCTGCAGGTTGAGCCCTTGGGTACCCAGACCGCCTGGACTTAGGTGGGCCTCTGGTGGTCTCCCGGAGAGATAGCGGAGAGGTGTGCTCACCACGAGCAAGGGTGCGCAGCTGATGCAGAATGGAAGGACTAGACCTGAACTGGAAGCTCCGGAGACCTCAGGGAGATAGCAGTCCAGGGAGGTTCTCCAGGTCAGCAGGCAGCACCTGCGGGTCTAGTCAATGGGAGCCGTGGTCAGTTTCCAAGCAGGTTGGTCTGGTAGCCACAGTAGGCCAGAAGAGAGTGTCCGAGTGAAGCGCAAGTGTCAGAGCCAGAGTATCAGTCCAGGAATAGTCAGCCAAAGCAGGGGTCAATACCAGGGTCAGTTCCAGACGGTCAGATGGAGAAAGGTCAGACAGGCAAAGGTCAGTTCCAGGTGGCAGACAGAAGAATGGTCAGGTAGGCAGAGGTCAGTACTAAAGGTCAGTCCGAAGAGGTACTACCTGAGAAGGCTACAGGAACATACGGAGACACAGGAAACGAAGAGACTAGAACAGGAGACGCTGGAACAAGAGACTCTGGAACAGGAGACGTTGGAACAGGAGACACTGGAACACATGAGGCAAACTAGAGCACCAACGGTGTCGACCTGATTGCCAAGGCGAGGCTATGGGGGAGAGCCTCGCCTTGGCAATAGTGATGTCACATCCTGGCGCCGCAGACCGGGTTCCCGCACTACGCCCTTTAAAGGGAGGGAACCGTGGTCCGCGCGTGCTTAGGGGTGGGGCCGAAGCCATGGAAGACGCCGACCCCCGGCATGAGGAGCCGGGAGAGACAGAGGGCCTTGAAGGCCCAGGAGAAGCCATAGGACACCACGGGCATTGGGAGCTAGCGGCGGCGGCAAGGCCAGTGCTCATGGAGGGCCGCGCGAGATGAGCAGGTCCGGCCATGGTGCCAACGCGGTTGGAGCGCGCAGTACATACCTTATGTCACAAATACCATCCACACCTTCATAAAAAACATCCCCCGACGTATTTTAAAATCTTATTCCCAAATATGTTGAAAAATCATTATGTGCAGACAGTCGAGTATACAAAAAATACACACAAACAAGTGCAGATAATTATTATTATTTATTTATTTATTATTTTTATATACCGATGTTCCTGTATAATATACATATCACACCGGTTTACAAGGAAATAAAACTGTCACCTCGCGGGCGGCTTACATTAAAACAAATAAGGAACTTACAAATAAACATACAAAGAACAATCATAGAACAATCATTTCTAATTAAGTGACAGTCAGAGAACTAATCTGAAAACCTATGTACAGAAGGAGATCTATGTTCTTCTGGCCCTTAGCTCTCCTGGAATGCTTGGGCGAAAAGCCAAGTCTTTAGCTTCTTTTTGAATTCCATATGGCACGATTCAAGGCGAAGGTCTGGAGGGAGCAAATTCCAGAGTGTGGGGCCCGCTGTGGAAAGTGCACGTTTCCTCAGGGAGGTTTTTGCCGGCTGGGTGCGTAGCTTGTTCTTGTAGGCGCTTCTAGTCGGTCTTTTGGAGGAGTGCAGCTGGAGTTGAAAGGTTAGGTTGAGAGGAGCGATGTTGTGTAGGGCCTTGTGTGTCATCATAAGGGTTTTAAAGTGAATCCTGTGTTTGATCGGTAGCCAATGAAGGTGCTGGAGGATGGGGGTGATATGATCCCTTTTTTTGGTGTTTGTGAGAATTCGGGCTGTAGCGTTCATGACCATCTGAAGTGGTTTGGTGGTGCTAGCGGGGAGTCCCAGTAGGAGTGAGTTGCAGTAATCCAGTTTCGGGAGGATGATGGCTTGTAGTACTAGGCGGAAGTCTCTGTGGAGTAGTAGTGGTTTTAATTTTTTTAGCACTTGCAATTTAAAGAAACATTCTTTTGTGGTGATGTTTACGAACTTGCTGAGGCTGAGTCTGTTGTCAAGTACACCCAGGTCTCTTACTTGTGTGGAAGTGGTGTCAATGGTGATAGGATCTTGGCTAGCAGTAGGAGGGATGAGTGGGTCGAGATTTTCTGGAGCTATAATGAGAATTTCAGTTTTATTAGTGTTTAGTACCAGGTTGAGGCTTGTGAGAAGGTTTTTGATTGCTGAGAGGCAGTTGTTCCAATAAGACAAGGTTTTATGGATAGATTCCGTTATGGGGATGAGTATTTGTATGTCATCCGCGTATAGGTAGTGTATTAGTTTGAGGTTGTTTAGTAGGTGACAGAGTGGGAGAAGATAGATATTGAAAAGTGTGGGAGAAAGGGATGATCCTTGAGGTATTATTAAGCACATAATGATTTTTCAGCATATTTGGGAATAAGATTTTAATAAACATCGGGGGATGTTTTTTATGAAGGTGCAGTGTGGATGGTATGTGTGACATAAGGTATGTATGGTATGAATGGAGGGTAAGGGATGAATGAATGCATATGAGGATTTAAAGCAACATATGTGCATGGTTTAGGGAACAATGTTAAAATTATGTAGATAATGTACACGGATTGTTAGTGGTCCGCTTGTTAAAAAAATATCTTTTTGAGAATGTGTTTTGTATAATAAAGTATAAGTTATTTACAGTATGCTTGTTTTGGACCTCTGATTGTGATGCCATAAGAGATTTTCAGAGGCACTGCATGGTGTATTTGCTACAGAATTCTGAAGCAGTTGAAAGCTGTTATAGCTTCTGTGTAACAAAGCACTACTCCTCATCACAGGGTGCAATAGATTTCTTTCAGCTTAAAGAGTCCTATAGATTTCCATGAAATTCTACAGACTTTCCAGATCCATAGCTTCAGATGGAAGAACAGAGGAAAATATATATTATAATTGGTTACTATGGGGGGGGGGGGGGGAGGGAGGCAATTTTCAAAGGGATTTTCATATGTAAACAATGTTTACAAAAAAATCCCTTTGAAATCCCTTCCTCTCTTCCAAGGAAAAGAATGTATGCTGTACATGGGTTAAAGACCCCCCCCCCCCCCCCCCGTGGCACCGTCCTACCACAGGACTTTCAAAGAGAAAGTCCACAGGAAGAATCCCTTTGAAGACTGGCTTGCACGTTCTCAGAGGCCCTACAAGCCCTATGGGGAGTTTGAAAATTGGCCTCCAGTGATATCATGCTTGCAGCATGGAATCATCTCAAAGGTCTTAGTAAGCCTCTATTTTATTATACATTGGCTAATAAATGCCCAGCTGGTCCCTCCCTCCCTCACCCACATTTTCTCTCAGCAGGTCAGACTCCTGTTTATATAGCATATCTCTCCAGGTCCAGGTTAATTCATAGACAAATACATTCTCGGTTATTCTTTGTTTGAGTCATTTTGCTACTAGCGTGCCATGAATTAAATCTGACTATCATGAAATCAAATACAGACCCCTTGTAGTTGTGTAAAAATTTGTAGCGGCTCCCAGGTCTTTCAAAAGTTCAGATTATTACATCAGCAAGTCATAGAAGGCTACACATGAACTCATTTCACTCCACTCCCTTGGCACTAAAAGCACTTGACTGTACACTGTCCTGCAGAAGACAGCATGGGTGCACTGCAGTTTAGGTCAGTGACCATCCTGTAGTATATAATTGCATGCTGGTTATCATCCAACTAGAAATCACATTTTCTTTGCAATCAAATGTTGCCTAAAGAGTTCTAAGCCATTATGTACAACAATTGTTTTAGTGTGAAATTATTAGTCCTTAATAAATTTGCTTTAAAAATAATAAAATGCTATTTTTGTATCTCCTTTTTAAAAAGAAACAAAGCTTAAATGCAGGCTCCTGTGTTTCCTTGGATTGTTATAATCAAAAACAGCTGACTTCCCATACTGACATTATAACAATCTGCACTTCTGTGAAAGAGACATGAATAATTTATGGGGCTTGAAATGTGAAAGAGCCACTCATCGGTCTTCTCTGCTCTTCTGGATTTCTTCACTTTGAATAAATCTAACATCTTTGGAAATTTAAACTGTCTTATTCTTTTCTGTAGTCCCCTTCCTTTCCCTACCACCACTGCCACCAAATGCAAGTTGGTTGTTCCCTTCAGCTGAACACGGTAGTTGTTTGTTCAGACCACTGCAAGGTTTCTGGCAGTGATTTGTGCCTAAGAGCCTGGAGAGAGAGAAAGAAGTTGACAAATCAAATCAAATTTTATTTTTATATGCCTTGCAGCCTTTCTAAAATTGTCCAAAGCAAGGTACAAAAAAGACATCAATATGTTATATATATTTCTAAAAAGTTGTCAACTAGACAGAAAAACAAGTCAAACAATGAAAGTACAAACATATTGTATATAATTAAAATAGCTTACCTAAAAAATCCTTGACTAACAGAATGCAAAATCTACCAAGTAACAAATATTAGAATTTAGGATTTTTGAAACCACTGTAACCTGCCTAGTTGACCATCAGAATTCAAAAAGCAAAATATAAATGTTATGCTTTGACTCCTGAGGAAGGAGGAGTTAGCAATCTGTTAGGTTTCTGCTCCTGTGGAAGGAGGAGTTAGCAAACTGTTATGATCTACTCAAGAAGGGAGGAGTTAGCAATCTGCAATGAATCTGTTCCTGTGGAAGGAGGAGTTAACAATCTGATATGCTCAGCTCCTGTAGAGGGAGTAGTAAACAATCTGTTAGGGTTTAGACTGCAGAGTAGCAATCTGTTATGAATCTGTTGCTGAAGACTCCTGATGGAGAAGGGAGTAGCAATCTGTTACCACCAGAGTGCTTGGAGAAGGCACTCAGCTGTAGTGGAATGTAGATAGGTGGAACCTTGGGCCGATGGCAGATGACTGCGGCCCCAGGAGGATATCCTGAGAGGGACCACCGGCTAGGCTTGGGTACGGAGACAGACACAGATAATTATTTTATTAGACAGGTTAGTAGAACCACCAGAGGTGGCAGTAGTGAGCTGATATGCCCGGCAGGGCTGAAGTCCCTCAGGTACTGGAACACCGATCCCAGGGTTGCTGAGCTGTAGAGAAACTATAGATAGTGAGTAGATAGGGTATGCTGTGTTCATAGCCAGAACTAGATGACAAAACCCACATAAGATCTTTAGGAAGCTCAGTAGCTGGAAAGGGTTAGGCCCTCGAGGAGCGAGTACCTGGTTCCACGGAAAGCTCTGAGAGAGCAATGGTAACTCACAAATGTCTGCATCTGCAATAGCTTCCAGGCAGTAGAGAATCTTCAGAGTGTTCAGGAACATGGGCCCTCGAGGAGCGAGTACCGGTTCCTATCTGCAATCTGAAATAAAGAAAAGAGAGTGAGGCCCCCAAGGAGCAGGTATCCCTGGTAAGTCCGAGGAGGCAGAGTAGCTTGGACGAATCCTTGCTAACTCGATTAGTTAGCGAATACTGAGACCTTTTATATTGGAAGCGGATGACGTCATCTCGGGGGACGCCCCCGAGGCTCGCGTCCTTGCTGGTACATCAATTGGAGTGCGCGCCCTACGTCATCAGGAACATGGCAGATCCACAGCATCGTGCCGGTCCGGGGATGCCGGAGGGAGACGGCAAGAAGACGCCGCGGCTGCTAACCATCCATCAGACCCGGAGGGTGTTGCCACAGAGGTAAAGAGGGCGGCGTGAGGGCGTCGAGCAGCGACGGACGCAACAATAAATAACTAAGGGCTAGAGTCATCAAACTATCACATGTGATAGGAAAAAGGGTGTGTTTTATGGTAATAGCCTATTTATTGCAAACGTTTTCACACTTTGCAGTAACACCACACACTGGGGGGGGGAGGGGAGAGAGAGAGAGCCCAAATCTCATCTTGGAGTGAGTTTCCTCACTCCGAAGGCCAGCAAATCTTCACAAGAGACCACTGTTCTGTTCGTACATCTCATGTTGAAAGTGAAAGTGGCCCCCAACCCCCTACACTCATACCTAATCCCCACCTCGAGTTACTAGGTGGGCCTCCCATAGGGATACAAATACCTGTCTAGGGAGTAGATACTATAGCAAGGCTCTTGCTCTCGCTCTCGCTCTCTTTCTCCCTCTGAAATAGGCTGTCCAGAAATGTCATAAACCACGATAACCCTTTACTGGCCTCTAGCACACAACGTAAGGCGAATGAAAGAGGTGTAGTTATTGGCCGCGATAGGAGCCGTGCTAACACTGCAGCTGTTTCACGGTCCCCGAGAGCTTTTTAGGATTGTCAACAATTTAACTAAATTTCCATCAAATGCGGAAGGACTGTCAGAAGACAGATGCAATGAGGTCGCTGTCTTTTTTAAAGAAAAAATAGACTTACATACATCTAGTCAGAATTTTTGTTCAGACCAAGAAGTTAAGTTACCTCTAAAACCTGACATAAAGTGGGAATCATTTGATACCGTCTCCTCCTTAGAGATTGAACCATTCATAAAAAAAACTTAATCCGGCTAAACACCCGATTGATCTGATTCAAGTTTGCTTTCTCAAGGCAATTGCTAATACCATAGCACCATTTATTACTGACATTGTTAATGCATCATTATCGGAAGGAATTGTTCGTGATATTTTAAAGAACGCTATAATCAAACCTATTTTGAAAAAACCTTCTCTTGATAACACCCAATTGAAAAATTATAGACCTCTTTCTAATTTGTCTTTTTTAGCTAAAATAATTGAAAAAGTAACCCAAACACAACTTGATTGTTACTTGGAATCCAACAACATTTTATTTCCTAATCAGTACGGGTTCAGAAAAAATTTTAACACAGAAACTCTTTTAATTGCTCTCATGGACACAGTTTTAAGAGGTTTTGATAATGGTAAAAGCTATTTTTTAGTGCTTTTAGACTTATCATCTGCCTTTGATATGTGGATCATGGTATTTTATTGAAATGGCTCACAGAAATTGGGATAGGAGATACGGTGTTACACTGGTTTGCTTCTTTTCTTAACAACAGATCTTTCTGTGTGAAAATCAATAATGCCACCTCTGAAAAAGTTGCTTTTCAAACTGGTGTTCCAAAGGGATCTACTTTATCGGCCACACTTTTTAATATTTATGTCTTACCCATATGCCATTTTTTAAATGGTCTTGGTTTAACATTTTATTTGTATGCTGATGATATTCAGTTTTTAGTACCTATCGAAAATTCATTAGAGGCCACTTTAGAAAATGTTAAAATGTATATTTTATCTTTAAAACAGTTACTTCAACATTTACGTTTAGTTTTAAATATGGATAAAACCGAAATTGTACTTCTCGAATGCAAGTGTCATTTTAATAAAATTCCTGCTTTGATGTTAAATGCTAATATAAAAATAAGTCCCTCCTTTTATACTTGTGACTTAGGGGTAATTATTGATACAGAATTTTCTTTTAAAAATCATATTGCCACCAAATTGAAAGACGGTTATTTTAAATTATTAACCTTACGAAAGTTAAAGCCGTTTCTAGATTTTAGAGATTTTACAACTGTTTTACAAACTCTGATTTTTGCAAATCTTGATTATTGTAACTCTCTGTTACTTGGCTTACCTGCTTCAAGTGTTAGACCATTACAGGTTCTGCAGAACGAGCAGCTCGTGTTTTGACCGGTAAACGGAAATGTGACCATATTACTCCTACTCTGATTGAGTTACATTGGCTTCCAATTCAATACCGCATACAATACAAAGTGGCTTGCCTAATTCAAAATGTTGTACACGGGGAGCGAATGGAATGGTTAAATACCTCTCTGCGCCTTCACATACCCCAGAGAGAATTGAGATCGGCTAATAAGGGTCTTCTATCAATACCCAACATTAAATCCGCAAGGCTTACCCAGGTAAGGGAGCGTGTGTTATCTGTTGCAGGAGCAAAGCTATGGAACTCCCTACCAACATCTTTGAGGTTATGTACAGACAAAAAACAATTCAAAACTGACCTTAAGACTTGGTTATTTAAATGCTAGGGATGTGAATCGTTTTTTGACGATTTAAAATATCGTCCGATATATTTTAAATCGTCAAAAATCGTTAGAGGCGATATTTAATAGGAATTCCCCCGATTTATCGTCAAAAATCGTAAATCAGGGGAAGGGGGAGGGGAGGGGGAGGGCGGGAAAACCGGCACACTAAAACATCCCTAAAACCCACCCCGACCCTTTAAAATAAATCCCCCACCCTCCCGAAACCCCCCCAAAATGTCTTAAATTACCTGGGGTCCAGTGGGGGGGTCCCGTTGTGATCTTCCACTCTCGGGCCACGAGTGCGTTGATAGAAAATGGCGCCAGCGCTACCTTTGACCTGTCACATGACAGGGCAAAGGTAGCGCCGGCGCCATTTTGGTTCCTGTCCCCGACATCACGAGCGTAGAAGATCGCTCCCGGACCCCCGCTGGACCCCCAGGGACTTTTGTCCAGCTTGGGGGGGCCTCCTGACCCCCACAAGACTTGCCAAAAGTCCAGCGGGGGTCCGGGAATGACCTCCTGCACTCGAATCGTGTTGCCGTAATGAAAAATGGCGTCAGGGACAGGAACCAAAATGGCGCTGGTGCTACCTTTGCCCTGTCATATGACAGGGTAAAGGTAGCGCCGGCGCCATTTTCTATCAACGCACTCGTGGCCCGAGAGTGGAAGATCACAACGGGAACCCCCCACTGGACCACAGGTAATTTAAGACATTTTGGGGGGGTTCGGGAGGGTTGGGGGGATTTATTTTAAAGGGTCGGGGTGGGTTTTAGGGATGTTTTAGTGTGCCGGTTTTCCCGCCCTCCCCCGATTTACGATTTACACGATATTTTAAAAAACAAAACCGATTCCCTCCCCCCCCCCCAGCCGAAATCGATTGTTAAGACGATCGATCACACGATACACATCTCTATTAAATGCGCTTTTACTGAATATGAAGTGTCAGCTTTGAACACCAAGTAATGAAACTAGTACCGAGATGCGAACCAGTTAATCGAGCACTATGAATTGATAAGAACGTTCCTTTTATTGTTTGTCTGCTGTTTGTGGTTTTTGATAAATTTTTATTTGACTTTTAGATTTTAATTGATTTTACTTTGCTTTTACTGCTCTTAACAGCTTATTTCATACATTTAACAGAGTTAGCCGTTACTATTTTATAATGTATTGTATTTATTATATGTTTTGATCCATGTAAACCTTTGTGAAGGCACGTCTGATGTAATGGTATATAAATTCCAATAAACTAAACTAAACTAAACTATTAGCTTTCATCCTTTTGGCCAAAATGCTGTTGGATGTTATATACCTTTGAGCTGCGGTCTCCAGAATTGCACTCGTATTCCCAAATGAGATCTCACCAGGGAGCCATACTCACTTTCTCTAACCGATTTCTATCTATGCAGCACAGCATTTTTTTTTTAGGATTAAATCACAGCTACCCAGCTTGAATGCTAACTGCAGAAAACTGACTGAAATAATCCGATACTGTTGCGATGCTGCCCGCAGCTGGAGCTATGGGCAAACTCTTACCTTTCTTCAGCCAGCCGGCCCAACTCCCGATGCCATCTTCTGCATAGCGGGCCTTGCCGCCATGCTCCCATGCAGAAGGAGGTTGCCGACATCTTTTCCTGCTGGCAGGAGCTTACTTTTCCACAGATGCAGCATTTCTATGATCCTATCCACTCATGATGCCACTGCTGGCGATCTTAAGAGCAGCCATGGGGGGGTTGTGGTCTGGCCTTCAACTGGAATGCTTCTTGTTCTCCATCCTGCACTGAACTGATGAGGAGGCAATTGGACACCAAGCAAGGAATGCCCTAATGTACAGTCTGGGCCACAACACCCTATCATAACATGACCTATGGTGACTCTTCCATTTGGGCCTGAGTAGTACAGGGGTGGCACCACCACCTGCAGAAACAGGGGCCGGGGGTGGGCATGTATGCTCCCAGGCCACCCGACACAGAACATTCAAAGATCCCCAGAGGGGAACTCCACAGCCAGAGCACTCCCCAAATCTGATGCGCATGCTGCTGGATGGACTGGCAATCTGGCGCTGTGGGAAAAAGGCACGTCTGGTGCAACACTTCCACCTATGCCCTCCAGAAGAAGAAGGCAGTGGTAGCTGGAATGGGAGAGTGTGCAACAGGCCCACGAGGCAGCCATTCTTTTAAATTCGGCCCCCAAGAACCTTGCCTAATGCTGAAGAATAACACAAGTGAAGAGAGACTTAGTTTTTGGGTACTTGCCAGGTTCTTATGACCTGGATTGGCCACTGTTGGAAACAGGATGCTGGGCTTGATGGACCCTTGGTCTGACCCAGTATGGCATTTTCTTATGTTCTTATGTTCTTATGAGACATTCGAGAATACCAGCCTGAATCAGGAGGCAGCAGCTGGCCAGGACACTCGATCACCACTCCTCCACTACTCTCTGTACTGTCCACCTCTGGGGGCTAAGAATGGCCCACTCTGCTCCAGCAAGATAAAAAAAGCTCCCAGGCCACGTGCGTGCCTCTGCAACCACTGAGGCCTGAGCCTGACCTGAACCCAGCAAATTTTTAAAAATATTTTATTGTTGAAACCAGCCACATGGCCATAATAAAGGGAGGGATACCCGCAGCCCACCGCTTAAGCAAGTAGGCCCAAAACTGCTGCCAACACCATCGTGAGCTCCGGGCAGCCACGGCCCCCCTGCTGCCTGCACTATGATCGCCAGGCTTCCCCATGCTATCTGCCAATAGCCATGGCCTGGGTCAAATGGCCCCACCCAACATGATGTGCCCTGAAAACTGAAAAAAGGCAGTGCAGCCAACCTGAGCGACTGGCTGAAGGCAAACCCACTGCACCAAGACCTGCTTCATTGAAGGAGGCTGGGGGGGGGGGGCAGGATGCACAGGTCTCGCTCATCGGGGAACGCAGCCTTCAAAAGGAGAGGGCGAAACCCCCCCCCCCCAATCCACCATGTGGCCGATAAGGCCCCCTTTTTTATAGTCTCTTACCAGCTGAAGAGTTGTGTGCCGATCATGCGTGCCACAAACAGGAACAACAGAACCAACACGGCTGGAGCCAGCCACCAGACCCAAGCCTGAGGGTCCACCAACCAGTCAACTCCATGATCGCACTTGGCAGAGAAGCGCCGGGGCTGCCATTCGTGCCTGCCGAGGGGGAGGAGGGAAGCCGATTTGCACATGTGGCCAGGGAGGTGGGAAATGGGGGTGGGGGGTGTCTGCAGCAGTGCCACCACCAAGGTATAGGGCAGCACCCCTGCATCTCGACTCCAGGCCTGCCTGTCTGCAAGAAGCCACGTCGCACTGCTCACACACTAGGGATGTGCAGACAAAAAGTTTATGTTCATAAGTCCATAAGTCGAAAGGGGGGGTCAATTTCGGTCAATATGGACATATGTAGAATTCCATAAGTTGAGTCTATGTCCATACGTGCACCGATTCCCTAAATAAAAATTTAAACCCCTCACCCTCCTTAATCCCCCCCCAAGACTTACCAAAACTCCCTGGTGGTCCAGCGGAGAGTCAGGACGCCATTCCTGTATTCCTTTGCGAGGAGCACGTGACGTCGGCGTCAGGAGGCCCCCCCAAGCTGGCCAAAAGTTCCGTTTGGGTCCAACGAGGGTCCCGGAGCGGACGCGTGGTGAATCACGTGACGTCGGCGTCACTCCGACGTGACGCCGACGTCACGTGCTCCTCGCAAAGGAATACAGGAATGGCGTCCTGACTCCGCGGAGTTTTGGTAAGTCTTGGGGGGGGGGATTAAGGAGGGTGAGGGGTTTAAATTTTTATTTAGGATCAACGATCGCAATTTCCAACTTATTCAACATAGCTATGTTGAATAAGTTGGAAATCCGATCGTTTTCGCCTCATCACTTTTTTAAGTTAAAAAAAAAAAAAAGTTGCGTTTTACATATGCGGTCAAAACGAATGCACACCCCTATCACACACTGCAACTGCCACCAGGCGCATGCTGATGTGACAAGCCACAGCAAACTACGTAAGTCAGAGGGCCAGCAGCAAAAGAGGAACAGCGGAAAAGGTGGGGGCAAAGAGGGGGGAAAGAAAGTAGCTACAAACTGCTGAAAGAAGAGGCGGGAGGACAGGCCGGCTCACCTTTAAATTTTGTTTGCTGGCCCAGCCCCCAGCCCCTGCCCACTCCCTTGCTCCTGAGGTGGAGCACCTCGCTGGTTGTGGCCTCCCCACCTTAGATGGGGGTGGGCAGGCCCCCATATTCAAAAGCTACTTAGCCTGATAAGGATACCTGGGAACTCTCTGGATTTGGCCCGGAGACTCCAGAATTCTAAAAGAATTACCGGGTCTCCAGGCCAATACTGGAAATTTCCGGGTGCTGCAGCAAAACCAATCTGCTTGAACCTGGAAAGAAGAAAGGAACGTCATTGGTCTTTCGCGGCTGAAAAGGGAGGAAATCGGGAGTGATATCTACCATCTCCAGACCTTTTGAACGCTTCCTCGTGACACCACCTGCTCCTGCACAGCCTGTTTCCTGTATCCAGCCATTTGCCTGCCCCATCCTGTTTGCCTTGGCCAATTGAAATTGTGATTTCCTGCCCGTGCGTCAAACGAAGAGTAAGAAACAGGCAGCGTCCACTTCTGCAGCACAGAAGGAGAAGGAAGAGGCTGCTGCTGCTCCAGGAGCCCAAGTTAGAGTCTGCTGTTGCTAGTGTGTTTTGAAATGGGGGGAGAGAGAATGAATGAGCAAGTCTGTGAGAGTGAGTGAGTGTGTATTTGTGTAGGAAGAAGAGATCTGAGAGTGTTTGTAGGTGAGTAGGAGAGAGCTGAGTGCAAGTGAGCATGGGTGTGAAACTGAGAGGCATGTGTGTATGGAAGAGGGAGAGACATGAGTGTGTGTGTGTTATTGGGAGAATGACAGAAGTAAAGGTGTAAATGGACATGTGAGAATGTGAGAGAATAAGCAGTGAAAGTAAGTGTGAACATATAAGAGTGATTATGAGAGAAAATTTGTGAGTATCCGGTCCCACTGTGCAGTTGCACTCCCCCCCCCCTCGTCCCCCCCTCCCTTCCCCCCGCTAATCCAGGGTAGCTGGAAGTCAAATGTTCCCAGGTATACTGATAAGTAGGACTTAATCAGGTAAGTAGTGGCTGTTCAATATCCAACTATGTTCAGTGGCTGCCACTTAGCAAATAACTTGGGCAATGGGCATAACAGAGCAGTGCAACTTAGCCGGATAACTTATTCAGCTAAGTAGTGATATTCAGACTTAGCCAGATAAGTTATCCATCTAATACGGTCATTTTTCAGATTGCATTGAAGGCCTAACATGCTTCAAATGGCGTCTAACTTGTGTTACATGCGCGATAAATATTGCATTGCATGCAAGCATGTAAATATTATGAGTTTGGAAATGGGAGAAGTTAATGCAAATTAGGGACTCTTACCACATTTAGCTCCAATTTAACATACAATAACACTGGATTTGTCATCAGAAATAACAATACCTTTTTTGGTGCAGTAGAGGGGAAAAATGATTTTATCGCTGGATATCCGCTGTTATTGCGGTTCGCGACTATTATGATGGCTATTATCATGACCGATAAAACAGGGGTTTTTCTCACACACACACGTACACAGCCCCGCTGGACCAAAATAAATATCTTTTTTCCCTGCCCTGTCTTTCTAAAACTTATATGTTAGGGGGAAGTGCACTAGTACTGGGATACTGGATGGTTTGCTGGAAGTGGGTTTTGCACTCACATGTGCATGAACATTACAAATACGGCATGCATGTATGTGCTTTCAGCCTTTTAACCATGCACGGATGTATGCATCTATGTTGCCGTATAACATAGGCACATATAACATAGGCGCATGTTAGAACTGGCTGAAAGCACACACGTGCATACTGTATTTGTAATGTGAACGCATGTACATACGTATCTGTGTACGCAACCGGCAGGGTCTACATGCGCATATTTTCCAAAGTATGCACACACACGCACACGTTGAAAAATGGCCTGCTGTGCACATACGCGCTCATTACCGGCTATTTCGAATAGATGCACACATGTACACGCTCGTTCCACTTTCACCACAAAAGTGGCAGGATTTTAAAAGAGAAGGGCGCCGCCACCATTGACAGTTTCACCTGTTTGTTCTCATTCCGCACAGCCAAGGGATAGGACTTTCTAATCCCCCTAGTTTATATGGCTTCTTTTCCCCTGTTAGCCCCAACCTGTTAAAGCCTCCTGAGTAGTCTATTTCTTTTGCCTTTAGGACTTAGACACGCCATCTATAGCAATAGTAAAGTAACTAGGTAGGAGACCCCAGCGCGCCTATGCACTTAAGTATATGCACGCACATCTATTGGCCTCCCCCTGATGCTAACGCCCTGCCCCTTTTCTGCTTGTCTTCATGTGTGTGTACAACGGGAGATACGTGCATACTCAGGCGGCATTAAAAAAATGATTATGCACATATTGGCCCAACTTGTGTGCATAACTCCCGCTTTGGGCGTGCGACTTTCTAATGCGTTGCACACTGAGATCCTGCAGCCAACGATGCAACACATTATCGCGGGTCACAAATTTTTCCTCTACGATGCAGCATGTCTAACATTCCCTAAATGCCCCTTTTTTAATTCAGGCACTATTTCTGCTATATAAGAACATAAGAACATAAGAAATTGCCATTCTGGGTCAGACCAAGGGTCCATCAAGCCCAGCATCCTGTTTCCAACAGAGGCCAAACCAGGCCATAAGAACCTGGCAAGTACCCAAAAACTAAGAAGATCCCATGCTACTGATGCAATTAATAGCAGTGGCTATTCCCTAAGTAAACTTGATTAATAGCAGTTAATGGACTTCTCCTCCAAAAACGTATCCAAACCTTTTTTAAACCCAGCTACACTAACTGCACTAACCACATCCTCTGGCAACAAATTCCAGAGCTTAATTGTATATATTTATAGCGTTTTGATGATTCTAGGCCTAAGTTAGATGGATAAGACTTAACCCGCTAAGTCACAATTTATCCAGGGATTTTCTGCTGCTATCTTAGATATCCGGCTATGTTTTGAATATCTACCTCTATGTATTTTATTGTAGGTAAAATATACATTTATATACCGTAAGGCTCTAGGAAATGTCTGCATCAACCATATAAACACAAAAATGAACAGTTTCTCTATGACTGTTTAAAAAGAAAAAGAAAAGTAAACCTCAGTTAGCCTAACACTGAGAGAAAGAACACACTTTTAGATTCTTCAGTCTCCTCTCCTCTGTGATTTCTGCGGGATTTTCATTTCCAGTGATATTATAACCACTTGGTTTCAAAGGAATTCAATATTTTCATTCAGAAAAGCAATTTCGCAGGAAAGTTATACCAAGTGATGTCCTGGGTATTCATTTTCTAAACGGATCTTGCAAAAAAAAAAAAAAAAGAAAAAAAACCCACAAAACAATTTTGCTCTACGAAGCAGAGAAAGCATGAAAAGCTATAAAGGTGGAATGTTTCAGTTTACATAATCTGACCATCGCACTTTCAATGGGAAAGCTCTGGTGGATAAGGTATAGCTCACATGGAAAACTCCACAAGGCACTGGAAACAAAGAGTTTATTTTTTTAATGCCACTGCTAGTGATGATGGTGCAGATTCTGACACGAGCACAGGGTTATTATGTCTTCATCTCACTAAAGACCTGTAATGAACAGTTCTGTCATACCCATTGCCAACATATTATATATTTTAAACATATTGGCATAGATATGCTAAAGGTTGTCTCTTTTTACATCCATAAGAAAATGGGATTATTTGTAGACCGGGAGAATCTCCAATCTGGGTTTGTCCAGTTATTAAAGTTATGCACTTCCTGTTTGGAGCCATTGGTGGGAAGGGACAATCTGCTCACAAGCTGCTTGTTTCTTAATGATTTTGTTTGTTCAAAGGTGGGTTTTTACTAGGGTGGTCAGGTGTCCTGCTTTAATAAAGACAGTCCCGTTTTTAAGAAATCGCCCCATGTCCTGCTTATGCAAGATCAGGACCCAAAATCTGACTGACTTTCATACTTGATCTAAATAAAGAGGGCTGTAGATGGAGAAGGGATCACCATCTTCTTATTCCTTCCCCTGCTCACCATCATCTTCCCTTCTGCTCTTTACCTCCTCTCTCTCCACCATTGCACAGGAGAGAAAGAGAGAGGGAGACTATCTACAAGGCCCTCATAGTAGTTAAGTATTTAAATCTCTATAGGAGGGCCACCTAATAGGCTGAGGTGAGGTGTTGGTGGTGGTTTAGGGTTTGGGGGCCAGTTTTGCATGTAGAGTGAGACGTACGAACAGCACAGTACACCTTGGTGAATATTTGACATCATTTTGAGTGAGGAAGTCTAGCAAAGATGAAATTATGTACTATGTTCTCTCACCCTAGCTTGCTGGACTCTATAACAGGGTACCATCATGCAACGGTGAGAACATAGTACAATAGGTGTCACAAATATACCACAACTGTCATTGACCGAAATGTTGGCATTCTGAAGACAAGCTTTAGCTGTCTGGATAAGACGGGAGGAATCTTACTCTATAGCCCAAACAAGGACTGTCAGATCTTTGTGGCCTGCTGTATGGTACACAACATAACTACTCAACAAAGGATCCCAGCACCTGAGGAGGAGATTGGAGATCATTCTGACTCGGATGCTGACTCTGAGCCTGATGTACCAGAAATACAAAACCAGGCAACTGCTGATGGACATAACCTAAGACAAAACTTGATAGAGGAACATTTCTAGGTAAACATTTAATCAAGATTATCAGTGTAAGGCCCTGGAAACGGTAGTCAGACAGGAATGCTGTTCAGAATGTAAAGATGCTTTTATCTCCAGCTCTTCCACATGCAGGTCTTATTTTATAAAAATTGTTAATTTTAATCCCCATCAGGCTATAGGTATTTAAAAAAATAACCTAGGCTGATTTCCTGCCTAGGCTGATACCTCTAGGAAACAGGTAAGAATATAACTGGCTAACTTTTGAATATGTACCGCTATCTCCCTGGTTTATTGAGATGATAGTCGGAAAAGTTGTCTCCAAATAGGTTTTATCCATCTAGAAAATGAGAATGTCAATAATACTTAAATGGTTACAGAGCTTTTAACCTCAAAAGCCATATAGCCAGATATCTTTAGAATCTATCTGGACAACTGTATAGAGTGACCGTTTTAGCTTTTGTGTATAGCAGGTCAGCTGATATAGACAAGAGAAATACTTAGGGTCTTTCATGGAGCTAAAAAGCCAATCAGACAGGTGATTGAGCAATGCAAGAATGAACATTTATATTAAATAATGACAGCAATGCTCTAAGATGGGGAAGGTAGAGCCAAAATATAGAAGCACAAACACCCTTCCTTTCATGCAATTATTTTGGGCTCACAAAGATGGCTAACTCTCTCACTCTGTCTCTCTCTCTCTTTATATATATTTATATATATTGGGGTTAAATAGTAACATGCATGCTATGTATGTGTGTGTATATGTATTTATTTGTTTGTATGTTTGTTTATGTATTTATTTATTTATAGCATATATATATATATATATATATATACACACACACATACACAAACATGTAAAGGAAATTCACCAGGCAGCCCCAATGCCAATCACTGGCTCAAAGCAACCATTATTTTCTCTTCAAGTTGCTTAAAGAAGTAAGTTCACACATACAAACACAGACAATACACCACCCCCCCGATGGAAAGAGAGTGAAACAGACATCCAGAGACCACACATACAGATAGACGTAGGTACTACATACACAGACACTGAGAGACAATGACACACTAAAATTGGACAAAGACACCCCACTGAGAGACAGAAACCCAATACCCAGGCAGGCACAGATACTCAGACATATCACACCGACACATAAACACTCAGACACATCATACCTAGACACAGAGAGAGACAAAGGCAGACACACAGACCACATCACACACATAGACTGATATACATATACTTCACATCACACCCAATCACACAGGGCACACACAGCAATGGTCATGGCTAGACAAACATTCCAAAACCTTAGGTGCTATCCAAAATATTGTAAGAGCAGAGAAATACTCCATCCCACCCAGTCCCAATTTTTTGTTGCCTTTTTTTTACTGTATTCACTAAGGGGTTGATTTTAAGACCTGTGCATGTATATCCATGTGCGCGCGGTTCCCGGCACGTGCACATGGATGTGCCGATTTTATAACATGCGTGCACTGACGTGCGCATGTTATAAAATCCGATGACCAAGCGCACTTTTGCGCCGGATTTTAAAATCTGCCCACGGATGTGCGGGTGGTCTGCGACTCGCACACACAGGGGGGAGGGGGATTTTATAAAGCAACGCTTTTACAATTAAGGAGTGGACTGGGAGGGAACTTCCCTATACTCCTATCTAAGCTTCCTACCTTTTCTCCTCTCCTCTCCTCCCTGACCCCTACCCCCTACCTATTAGAATTTTTTTTATTTTTTACCTTACTGCTCCTTCGGAGCAGTAGTAGACTCTGCGCGCCAACCAGCTGCCGACGCACACTTCCCTGGGACAGCAGCGCTGTCCCAGCCCACCCCCCTGCCCTACCCTTCCCCTCCCCACCCAGACCATACCCTCAGCCTGCCCCTTTTCCCTTGGCCAGCATTTCTGCATGTACCAGGGTTTACGAGCGTGGCCGGGCCTGTTGTAAAATGCGTGCAATGCCCGGCTACGCATGTTAACCCCAAAATTTACACTCATAGCCCTTTTAAAATCTGGGCTTAAATGTTCACTTTATTTTTGTTTTTTTCTTAGTTTGCTCACCTATTTTATTTTCTCATAATTTGAGTTGGTTATTTAATTTTTCATTTTAAACTTTTTGCCTTTATTTTCCCTCCCCCCCCCCCCCCCCCCCCCCCCCCCTCCTTCTTGTCCCTCTGCCTCATTCTCTCTGGCCTCTGACAATTCTCCTCCCCTACCTTACCACTCCTTTTTCCCCAGTGGATAACAGCTGTGATCTCTGTCCCTGGATAGGGACCCCGCAGTAGGAGGAGCTCCTCCCAGGTTGTGGCCTGAGGGTGTTAGGTCCTCCTGGGTTGTGGAACTCCGCAGTGATTGATCCCATGTCCAGCTCTGTCACAGAGTAAGTGACTCCCTCCTCCTCTCCCTATCGAAATGAAAGGGATTCATAGCTAGGTTTGGCATGCTTATAAGGATAAACCAATAGGTCAAATACACACCTGAAGGACTAATTCAGATCCTCTCACTTCCTATATAATGCAACATAATACCGAGGCATCTGCTCATCTATTAATTTTTAATCAAAATTCTACAAAATCCACATTTAAATACATATAGGTACTTGTGCAATGAATATATTATATTGCAATATTCATCGATACTTCTTGATACACCAACATTGCATAATTCTTTTTACATATCCAATAATATTAAACATATTTCACTCACATCCCCATGGCTATCACATTCACTCATCTCATTCAAAACACAAAACATATTATTACACTGCAAATTAAATTCCCAACATAATATCAGGATCCTCGACGTTTCACCATAATATGCCTTCTTCAGGTGAGTTTTGTGTTAGTGATATACACTTTATAATAATGACTGGTGGGGTTATAAGCTTAGTCACATATAAAATAATATACACTGGTTAACATTTGGTTTTTTTCGACTTATTGATGGCATGTGTAATGTTGGAATTTGAATAGTCCTGTGACTAGGAATTTGCTGGTATGTCTAGCGGTGCAAGATGGTTTGTTGCAATATTGAGAGATGAGAACCATGGTAGACAGTTATATATTTATGAAAGATGAGTCATTTTATACATATACATTTATTCTTTTGTAAAAACCATGTAGTGAAGATTTGAAATTGGATATTACCATAAGCAACATAATTGAACATTTTGCAGTACTGGGAAGTTAGTACTTTAGTAGACAAAGTGATGTCATCCTATGGGTTAAGAGTAGTTATAGTATTAGTGAAAATAATATTTTTTAAAAAACACATTTTTAATTGTGGGTTAATTTATATAAATGCATTTGTTTTGTTATAGAAAGTATATATATGAAGATTTGAAATTTGAAGACTTCCACAAGCCATATAATTGTATAATTATGAAGAGAGTTTGATTTATGATCATTCAAAAAATGTTTGAGCCTTATTCATCGCACTATCATGAGTGTATACTGAAGCGGTTCAGGTGAAGTCTTATAAAAAGTTACATCATAACAAAACATAATTTATAGTGATATAATGCATCTGAGCAAATACTGAAGAACTTTAACGATTTCATCAGTTAGGATATACTTTTGATACTAATTGATAGGTGTATATTTCCCCTGAAGAAGGCATATTATGGCAAAACATCGAGGATCCTGATATTATGTTGAGAATTTAAATTGCAGTGTAATAATATGTTTTTGTGTTTTGAATGAGGTGAGTGAATGTGATATGCATGGGGGTGTGAGTGATATATATTTTTAATATTGTTCGATATTTAAAAGAATTGTACAATGTTGGTATATAAAGAAGTATTGATGAATATTACAATGTAATATATTCATTGCACATGTTCCTATATGTATTAAATTAACAGATGATGAATAGATGCCTCCATATTATGCTGGATTATGCTTATAATGATGTCACTATATTCT
The DNA here is from genome assembly GCF_901001135.1 of Rhinatrema bivittatum. Taxonomy (NCBI): domain Eukaryota; kingdom Metazoa; phylum Chordata; class Amphibia; order Gymnophiona; family Rhinatrematidae; genus Rhinatrema; species Rhinatrema bivittatum. Next base: position 435,881,113 of record NC_042615.1, on the reverse strand, counting down.
GGCATCTCCCTCCCTCCTGAGCATCCAGAGCCTCTACACCACTGAGACTCGACAGCATAGCAATGTTTTTCATCCTTGATTGGGCAGCCATTGTGCCTCCCCCATTCAGGACTGGTCAACCCTCCCCCCCAGCCTTAGGGGCCTGGCCCCCCAATTGGCTTACCCCTGCTCTAAGAGAACGAATGTGAACAGAAACCAGGTATCTGTCATTTGCAGCATGCCTAGCAGTGGTGAGTTATTTGCAGAGCACAGTACCAACCAAATGCCCAAAGGATCAGAGCCAGAAATGCCTCAGATATGGGGATTTCTGTTACCTTTCTCATGGCAGAACTGTTCAAGGCAGCTGAAACATTAAGCCTTCTGGTATTTTTGGCCTCTCCTAGCTCTAACTATCTATGGTAGTTCATGATTTGCCTCTTACTTCTTTCAAACTATCATCCCTCCAATACACTTTCCCAGTGGAAGGAAAAATTGAAACACTAATGTGACTAAGCCCCAGGCAAGGGTAAGATGAGAAGTTTAGATAAGGCTTGAAAATGATGTGTTAAGTGATGTGAATTTTTTTTTTTTTTTTTGCAAGGTCCTGATGGTGTATTCTCCCATATTCCTAGCTACGCTGGTCACTTCAACTCTTTCTAGTAGCCTCCACAGCTCTTTGAGGTTGATCGTCTGTAACTTCTTGATTTGTTGACAATGTTTGCTGAGAAGATAAAAGGCCTATGACTGATGAACAACTGCAACAGTGCTTAATAGCATGCGATAAAGATTTTCTATATGTCTAAATGATGTTATGGCGGTATTGGCAAACAAAAAGTCAAGATGAGATATACATAAACACAAAGACATTTTTTTTTATTTAAGAGTAACAGTAAACAATATTATAACTATTTATGTTAGGAACCTTTTTTCTTTCAGCAATGTAGGGCACCCAGATTAACTTGCTATTCACAGTGCAGAAGTATAAACCACCAGCTGCTGTACTGAGCAGCTCATGGCCCATAACTCTGCCCGCAAAGCCCTTAAATGTTGTCTCTGGACCTTGTTCCTTGCCCTACAATGGGCTTGTTCTTGCTGGACTACAGTCAGTGTGCATCACAACTTGTGATTTTCTTCAAGGGCCTGCTGCACCGTGGCCCAAATACTCTCTGGTTCCAGTCTCATGCCAGGCTGTTGGCTGGTATGAGGTTGGAACTGGACATCTGGTGGTTGTTGAACCTCCTCTTCCAGCGACTGTTCCCAAGAATCCCCTTCAACAGCTTGCTGGTCACGTTGCTCTTGTCCTTCCTGCTCTCAAGGGCCTGACCCGGCAGCTCTGAAGAGGCACTTCCTGAAAGAGGGAACAACATTATTCTTGTGAAACTTCACTCTGAAAGGTACCCAGTGTGACTTTATATACCACTTACATTTAGGCTCTGCTCTTTTCATATAGCACAATGACGGATCACTAGAAGTTATGGGATACCAACATGGTGCCTATTCAAAGACCTGTCAGGTATAGTGACATCAATGTAAATCCATACATGCTTGCCTAAATTGTGTGTGTGCATACAAGAAAGCTCTTCAGGCATATTAAGCAATGTTTCCTTCATAAGAAAGGCTCCAGTTGCATTAGTTGGCCATAATATAGCTCCTTGACCCATACAGTTATATGAACTAACACATACATTATGCATAATGGTAGTAATGGAGGGAAGCAGTGAGAGGACAAAACATTTGACAGAAGATGGAAGCTCTAGTGTTGGCATTGCAACAAGATGGAATTGACCTAGATGAGTGCTAATTGTACGAAAGAAGATACATCAAGGACATAATATTATACACAGAAAAATCTAGTATTTTAAATGGATGCAGCCCAAGGTTACTAGAACTGTATTTTCACGGATTATATATGTATAGTCTAATGTGAGATTTTAGCTGTTCAAAAACACTATTATCTTCTTTCATGAATAATGAAGACTTTATAATAATTGCATACATATGTTTATCATCTTTTACAGTTTATGCTTGTTAGATTATTCCAGGAAACTAGGTTTCCCACATTAATTTTCTCTATGTGTTAGAGAGCAACACCATATCTACATCTAAAAAAGAAAAATTGTGTTCATCTTCAAAGTATCACCTACATATTTTCACAGGCCCTATTAAAAGTATGAAGACTTACCCTCATCAGCCTGAAGTTCCTCATGAACTTGCTGGAGTAAATCTGGCTCCCTCCTCCAGATCTGCCTGAATTCGGCTTTTAATTCCTCCACCAAACAGGAGGTACAGAATCACCTGGAAGAAACAGCATGATTTATAACAAAATAAGAAAATGCCATCACCATGCAGCATAATAATTTTTTCTAAACTAAACTCCTACCAACATAAACTTTGTTCATGTGAGTTTAAATGCTCTGCTACAGATACCTCTAGCACATTAACAGATCTTTGGAGTTTACTGTCCAACTAACTTCCACATTGTTATCAACCCCCATGCAGCAGATGTGTTGCGCTCACCTGCAGGACAGGCCCGCAAGCGGCTTCACTCACCAGCCCACGACGCACGCTCGGCCCAATCCCACCAGAGTTCCTGCTTTTGGTTACCCGGGTAACCAAACACATCCAGCCACAGCCGCAGACACCTCCAGCCATCTGTGTGGCTGGAAGATGCCATCAAGATCCTCTTCATGACAGGTCCACCACTGGAGCCATCAGCTTCTTGTGGCTCAGGTGCCAGCGACGTTTGTTTTCTTCGTGGCCCAAGTACCGCCGTTGCTGCTGCTCCTGCCACCACTGATCTTCATAGCAGGAGTGCCGATGCCGCCGCCAGCTTCTTTGCAGCTGGGACTCTACTGATGCTGCCATTCCTGCCCTGACATCGGCTTCCTCCTAGGTGCACGCGCGTGCGCCTCTCTTCTGCATTTAAAGAGCCTATAGTGGGAAAAGCCCCGCGGTCCTTGCTAATGATGTTATCACCTCATCCTGACTTCAGCCCTATAAAAGGGCTCTCTGCCAGTTCCTCAGGGCCTTCACAATTGGATCTTCATGGTTGTCTATGGTCTTTCATCCTGCAAGGTCTTCTATGGTTATACTCCTGTCCTGATGGTATTCATGTTCTTTGTTGGATGTTCCTGACCTTCTTGTTCCTGTTCCATGTTCCTGGTTTCTTTGTTCCTTGTTGGAGCTCCTTCATGTTCTGCATTCCATGTTCCTGGTCTCTCATCAATGCAATGTCCAAGTTTTCTGAATCTTCACCTTGTCCGAATCTTCAAATTCCTGATGTCCGGTCATTGTTCCAAGGTCAGCCTTCTGGATTTTTCCCTCATCCTTTCTCCATGTTGTGATGTGTGGATTCAAGAAATAGAGTAACAATCTTACTTCAAGCTGGAGACTGAACGGAGACTGAAGAGTGACACCCAGGCCAAGCAAAGATCCCGCAAGGATTTGAGGCAAGCGTGACCAACCAACCCTAGTGCAGGCAGGGATTGAAGCAGGCAGCAGAAAACCCAAATCCAAGTCCAGGCAGGGTTTGAGGCAGCAGACAAACCAAATCCAAGTCCAGGCAGGGGTCGAGGCAGGCAGCAGAAAAAATAATCCAAGTCCAGGAAGGGGTCAAAGCAAACACGAAGCACCAGCACAAGCAACCCTCTTGCAGAGGCAGGGAAAAGCAGCAAAGACAGTGTTTAAATCTCCAAAGTTTCCGTTCTCAGCATGGGAACTTCCGTCCAGGACGCTCTACATGACGGGGGAGGAGCCACGATGCATTGAGCATATCATTGCCATGCCATGGGATCGACAGGGATGGGGAAGGTCAGGCTCATTTCCTAACACTCCAGGCTTGCCAGCATCATGGTCCATGACCAGCTCATGGGGGGCTGTATAGGGTACTTCCTGGCACAAGGCCTGTTTCCAAGCCAGTCTTCATTGGATTAAGTCCTCAGAGTCCATCCATGTTTTTTAGAGTTCCAAGTTCCTAGTCGTGTTCCAAGTCAAGTCTCGAGTTCCTAGCCATGATCCTAGTTCCAGGGCTCATGGAGCTTGTCCAGACAGTGGATCTCTTTGTTCCTCATTCCAAGTCTTGATCCTCATTCCAAGCCATGACCTAGCTCCCATCCTCATCCGAGTCTCAGTCCTGACCCTGTCCCACTACCCATGTGCTCCGCAACCAACCTGTGGCAGGTTGTGTAGGGCACGCAGTGGGACAGCATGGTCCGTGACAAGCCCACGGGGAGCCGTGTAGGGTGCACTGAGGTGCATTGCCTCAGGAAGTTGAACTCGAACCTGAGCCTTTGTCCATATTTCTTGTCTCCAGAGCCTTCATGCATGCTCTTCAGATTCAAGTCTTTGTCCAAGTTCCTAGTTTTCATTCATGTTCCAAGCCTTCAGTGTCTTTGTCCAAGTTCCTTGTCATGTCATGTCCTATCCTCAGCCTCCATCTGTCCTAACGCACAGGCTGGTTCTAAGTGGCAGTTCTGAAACGGCTATTGAGTGGCCGCAGGGCTACCCTAGGGATTAGCAATATGTTGTTGGGTCTCACTCTGTGTGTGCAGGTTCAGTGGAGGTCTGAGAGCTACATTCCAGTTCCAAGCTACATTCCAAGTTCCAAATTATGTTCCAAGTCCAGTCTGTCCTGGATACCCTCACCTCCCACGGTGTCTACCTTGGAGCCTCACCCTGAGGCTGCACCATGGTTCAAGGGCTCACTCTCTCTCGAGGAAGCAACTGCACCCCACACTTGCAACAGGTTGCGAAGGCCAAGAGCTTGGTGAGGAGGCTCCTGCATCTAAGATTTATTCCAAATTTGCCCGTTCCTGGAACATTTTTTACAATCTTCAGGATGTGCCTATAACTGTTCCTGGAACTTTTCCTTACAATCTGCAAGAGGACATCTGCATTTGTTCCTGGGTTTCTTACGACCTGCAGGAAGTACCTGCACCCAGGTTTTCAACTTCTACAGCTGTTCCAAGTCTCCTGGTTCACTCTCCATCAACCCGCAGGGGGTGCCTACATCCAATTGCATTCAAGTTCCACAGCTGTTCCAGGTCCTCTGTTTTTTTTATGACCTGCAGGAGGCGCCTGCACCCAAGGCCCAGTTTCATTTTTTTTTAGCTACAATCCAGTCTCTGTTTTGCACAGAACCAAAGGGTACTACTTGTTTCAAGTCTTCTACTTGCTTCAGTGGTTCATCTCTCAGTGTGCATCCCAGTTTCTGTTATTTAACCTATTGGACTGCAGCTTTAGAGAGTCCTAGAACTGTGATTTCATCTTTTTAGGAATACAGCAAGTATAAACCACCTCTTCTTGATGCTGTGTGGAGAGTCATCTCTAAATCTGAAAGAACTGCCATTATCACTACTCTCCAGTTACCATCCTGCAGTGCCATCCTCCTGGAGTTTTCCCTGAGTTGGTGGGGCCTTCAACCCTGGTTTGAGGGTTTTGATTTGTCTCCTAGTTCTTCTATTCTGACAGTGCTCACTCCATTATCAGGCCATGGACTTTAAACACAGCATTTTCATCTTGTCTTGAAAGGCTATCATTGCCCATTTCTCTGTCTTTTCCTCCAGAAGAATCTTTGGGTTATAGCATTCTTACCCATGGATCAAAGAGAGGGATGTTTCTGCCATCTTCTTGAGTTTTGCTTCACCTGCCCTTCTTGGCAATGGCCTTATACTCAGGACCCTATGAGCCTAATTTTACCTTGGGCTATTGTAGATGGGTAAAGACAGAGTCCTTCCGTAGATGTCTACTGAAATCCTATGCTGTTCTCCAGGTCCATTGCCTCTTTGGGCCCCTACCACTAGTCATGAATTTGCTCTACTAATTTAAGCCTTGGGAATGTCATTTCGGCCCAAGTTCATCTTGGAGGTTTTCAACTGAAAATCAAAACCCTTTGCAAAAATATGAGCTGCTCTAACATGTGAATTGTCAACCTAAGGATTAACTTCCTTCTTGATCCTTATTAAAATGATCTATTCTCTTCAACCCCATCAGTTCCACAAGAGCCTGCCATTGGCCATCTGGTGACCCAGTTTACTCCTTAAGTCTTGTGTCCATACAACATCAGCTGCCAAAGGATGCAATGATGTTTCTTTCAAAATCAGCTTTACCATTATCTCCGTATTATCTATTATGGTTCCTAATTACACCATCTCCTCTCCACTGCCATCAATACTTCAAGAATCAATGCTGCAGGGGGGTCACGTGGGGTGATGTGCTAGGGAAGACGCGATCTCCCGAAGCTCTGGGTGCCACAGCCGGAACGCTGCCGAAATAGACTCAATACACCGGCGAAACAGTATGAGGGACAAAGGACAGGAGTTGGCGAATGTCGATTGTCCATTTTATGCACAAATCCCCGCAATCTATGGCCTCCAGAAGCAGAAAACGAGACAAAGAAAAGGAGAAGAGAAAAACCGCGGATTCCAAGATGGCGACCGGCGCAAGAGAAACGGGCCCATCACAACCTACCCCACTCACGGTGGAAGTCCTGCAGGCCACCCTGGAGACAACGTTGGATGTTAAATTAGCGGGGATCCAACAGCAACTGGCAGAGGTAAAAGCCACGATATCTGACTTTGATCCGAGGCTAGACGCGTTAGAGGGAAGAATCGTCGGGGTGGAGGAGGGGCTGAGTGAGCAGGGCGCGAAAGCTACTGCTACGGCTAAAGCATTGCAGGACTGCCAACAAAAATTAGATGACCTTGAAAACCGACTGCGGAGAGATAATTTAAGATTTCTAGGTCTCCTGGAACAAGTGGATGAGCAAGGCCTGGTGGCATTTCTCGAGGGATGGCTCCCAGACGCTGTGGGCCTAGCGGACTTAAGGGGAGAACTCAAAGTTGAAAGGGCGCACAGATTGGGGAGCAGGTGCCCCACTGACCCCAGACCACGAGTTGCGATTGCAAAAGTATTAAATTCAGCCATTAAGCAAAAAATCAGGCTTGCGTACAGGAAAAATCAAGAGCTTACATATAAAGGGCACAGAATCCGAATCACTCAAGATTACTCGGCTCAAGTGTCCCAACAACGTAAGCAGTTCTCCCAAGTATGCTCAAAAATGTTTGATCGTAAAATTCGCTTTACTTTACAATTCCCCGCAACACTCCGGATTTGGCAGGATAATACAACCTACACATTTAAGGATCCGGAAGAAGCTATGAAGTTTCTGCAACCCAGAATGGGTAATTCTATACCCTCACCAATGTGATTCCTGAACTTGGGCCATGCGTCCACGGAACAGAGTTTCATGTGGAGAGTTACAGCTAGCCTAACCGGGGTGGGCTATAGCTAGACAGAGGATACCGCTGCATTAAATGTGACATTTCATTTCAGTTGCCTTTCTGGGCGCACTCCTGGACAATGTTGCCTCCTTGGTACCTAAGTAACTAAGTTTTCTTCAGTTAGAACAAAGTTGTGGAGCGGCTTGGACCGCTCCGATTGTGCTTTAGGCTGTGGCACCCTGACACCCTTTACGGACCCTCTGATACGGCACCACATCTAATGATGTGGGTCCGATCATATTCTTTTTCTAAGGACAATAGGGGCTCTTGGGGGGGGAGGGGGGTGGAGTGGGAGGGAGATGGGAAGGGGAGGTATAGAGTCACGATTGGTTCAGTTTGGACCGAAACAATATGGTGGGTACTGTTATGGGTGGTGGGAATGGTGTGGTTGTATGTTGTTGTGTGTGGATGGACGACTGGCAAGGGATACCACAGGGTCGTTCCAACAACCTTGCTGATGGATATAGGATTGATTCTGGTGTAGAGCGGAGGCTGCTGGGACCTCCGACCCTGGACATATGCTAAGAAATGTATCCCTTATTGATAATGCTTGGTTAATATTATTGTTCGACTGATTTCTTGGAATGTACATGGTCTCGGATCTCCCATTAAGAGGAAAAAAGTATTATCACACTTAAAAAAACTACAAGGTGATATAGTATGCATCCAAGAGACTCACTTAAATACCAAAGAGACTCTGAAATTATAGAGGGATTGGGTGAAGGCATGTTTTTTTTGCTGAGGCACAACACAGGAAGGCGGGCGTAGCGATACTCATTAATAAGTCAACAGATTTTGTGTCGTCCCACTCTATCTCAGACCCAGAAGGCAGATATGTGTTGGTATTTGGCAAATGGCAGGGACAACAGGTCACCATTTGCTGCCTTTATGCACCTACAAAGAACCCCCAGAGATTTCTCAGATCTTTAAATGGTCTGTTACTGGCACACAGGGAGGGACTGTTACTGGTAGCAGGGGATTTCAATTGTGTGATGGATGGCACCCTAGATAGGTCCCAGACCAGTGGGTGGCAGATGAACAAACGTGGTGAGGGTGTAGAACTAGTCTGTTCCCAGACGGGAGTTATTGATGTATAGAGGACGCTACATCCCACGGAACAAGACTATTCTTTTTTTTCTAACCCTCACAGCTCTTCCTTTCATATAGACTACATATTAATAGACGGTGAGGCTTTCCCGAAAGTGGTAAAAGCAGATATTGAACTTCCGGTGATCTTTGATCACTCTCCAGTGTCACTGACACTGAGCCTGGGACCGCGGGTTGCTGGCCCAAAACATTGGAAATTCCCTGCAGACCTTAGAGAAGATAAAGATTTTCAAGAATTCTTAAAAGATAAGTGGCTGGATTATACAAAGAATAATGCCCAACATTCCTGCACACCACATTTATTCTGGGAAGCGGGTAAAGCCGTCCTACAGGCGATATCCTGGGATATACGAGTGCCAGGTATAAAAGGCTAAATGCAGATATCTTACGTTTGGAATCTCTCACTAAACAAGCCCGGAGGGTTTGGCTCTCTAATCCATCGGAGGACACAAGGAAGGCCTATTTTACTGTCCTTAATCAATTGAACACAGTTCCTCATATACGAGCGAGCAAGTTCCTACAGGTGGCACAACACAATTACTTTAAATATGGGAACAAAGCAGGGAGACCCTTAGCGAACCTAGTATGGGCGATTCGCCCAAAATCTTTAATTTACGCTATGAAAAACGCTCACGGGAAACCAGTGTCCGCGGTTAAGGATATCGGAGAAATTTTCCGGGATTTCTATTCCAACCTGTATGGGGCGGACTCCACTCCTCCAGTACATATTGAACAGGATTTCTTTTCCGATATACAATTACCTAGTATCAATACACAGCAAAAAGAATTTTTGAACCGACCTCTCCAATCTTATGAAGTTCTTAGGGTTATTACATCCATGGCTTCTGGAAAATCGCCAGGCCCAGATGGATTTTCATACAATTTTTACAAAATGCTTAAGGCACATATCACCGTTCCTTTAACGGAATTTTACAAAGACGGCCTGGCAAGAGGTTGTTTTTCCCGGGAATTTAACAAAGCACATATCATAGTCCTCCCCAAACCCCGGAAAGACCCTCAAAAACCCAAATCTTATAGACCAATATCATTACTTAACAGTGATCTAAAGATTCTGGCCAAAGTCCTGGCCGATAGATTAGCCTTGATTATTCCTTCATTGATTATGGAACAGCAAGTGGGATTTGTTCAAGGACGCTCAGCCACTAGTCACATTATCAAGCTCCTCTCTGCAATACAATTTTGTCAGCAAACAGACACACCAGCGCTTGTGATAGGTTTCGACTCCGAGAAAGCATTTGACAGGGTGTCCTGGTCATATATGTTTTCCGTACTGAACAGATATGGGCTGGAAGGAGATTTTGTACATTATATCCAGTTATTATATGCTACGCCCGAGTCCCAGATTATAGTGAATGGGGCAAACTCAGACTCGGTATCAATTCAAAGAGGAGTCCGTCAGGGATGTCCCTTGTCACCCCTTTTATATATTCTCACTATCGACCCGCTTTTGAGGAAGATTGTGTTACACCTGGAGATCAAGGGATTTGAGAGAGCACAAGGGATGTTCAAAGTAGCGGCCTTTGCCGATGATGTCCTTGTATTCTTGTCACAACCCTGTACATCCCTGCCCCAGCTGTTAAGATTACAGGAACAGTTCGGCTATTTGCTGGGCTTAAGATAAACAGGGATAAGTCGGAAGCTATGGATGTTACGGGCGCAGTGCACGCTAAATGGACAGGACAATTCCCACTAAGATGGGCTTCAGAAGAGATCAAGTATCTAGGGGTAAAAATACCACGAAACTTGGGAGACATTTATCAGTTAAATATACAACCCCTTTGGAAATATACCCACACTACACTTGACCGGTGGAAGGTGTTACCCCTGTCTTTGAAGGGGACAGTACATCTATATCAGATGGTAATCCTCCCCAAATGGCTATATGTTTTATAAATGATACCTCTCACACTCTCTTCACAAGATACTCATATGCTTAATCAAGATCTTCGGAAATACTTGTGGGGAGGAAAGAAGGCACGTATTCCCTTAAACAGTTTACAACTAAATAATCAGAAAGGTGGTTTGGGATGTCCAGATGTAGAGCAATATAACCTTGCCTGTATGTTAAGGCTCTTACAGGATTGGTTATTTGAAACTTCGCACTATACGCCGTACTCTTTATTACAGGAGTGGTATGGAGTATCCTCCCTTAATTCTCTGTTACACATGAAGGAAACTCATGTCCCACAGCAGCTTAAAGGTCATTTGTTTGTGGTTAATTGTAGGAAAGCCTGGACCCAGATATGTAAAAAGCTCAGGCAACCTAGAGGGATTACCCCTTTGCTCAACCTGACTAATAATTCATACTTCATACCTGGTAACCATGGGACCGCCTTCAAACGTTGGTGAAACTTGGGTCTTAAATACATCCAATCAGACATTTAAGATCAATGGACAAAAATCTTCTAGACATTCCTTCACCTCGACAGGCCCGCCTTGACATCACCAGAAAAAGAGCATTCTCAGTCATAGGTCCCATTCTGTGGAACGCATTACCAGACTCCATCAGATCCATATCCAATTCCAAGCATTTCAAAAAGTCCTTAAAAACACACCTATTTCAAACTGCATTCCATATATCACCTACCAAATAATATGTTCCACTTTCCCACTATCTTATCAGTTTGGCACCTTGTTCTAGCTTTTACTTAGTGATTTGTTTTATATTAACCAATTTTATTTTAAACAACTATTGTTTTATATTGATGAAATTTTTGTAACTTTATGTTTTTTTATAATTTTTTTATAATTTTTACGCTCTTGCAATCTTTCTTGATTCTTAATTTTTTCTGTTAACATTTATTTTACCCAATTATGTAAACCGTTTTGACCAAACTCTGTTTGTAAAGACAGTATAGAAATTCTTTTAAATAAATAAATCTATCAACTGATCCATCCTGTCACGGGTCAGCTGTATAGTTTTCCTGAACTCCAACAGCAGTTTCGAATCCCAAACTTAGATAATTTTGCCTATTTACAAGTCAGACATTTTATGCAATCTCATAGCAGTAACTGGAAGGCAACCTCCACTACTGAGGCGTTGCGAAATATCTTTACAGGCAAGACTACTAAAAGGCCTAGTATCTCAAAGTTTTACAAGGAACTGGGAGAGGGGACTTCAGACATCAATATGAAAAGATTATATAGTAGATGGGAAAAATGGCCTACCTTTTCTTTACCTTATGCAGTTTTTCTCAAATGCTTTTCCCAGATCTCCCTTATCACGGTCACGGAAGACCTGAGGGAGTCTCAATATAAATTCCTATGGCAAGGGTTTATAACCCCGATACGGGCTTTTAAGGCTAATCTTTGTGACTCTCCATTATGTAGAAAATGCGGGCTATCACCGGGGACATATTTCCATGTATTTTGGGATTGCCCTGTTATACAAGCCTTTTGGGCTGACATACAGAGCTTTTGTGTGTCCATTTGGCAGGGACCCATACCGATAGAACCGCAATTATGGCTGTTTGGGGTCAAGCCAGATAATTTGGCAAAGGGTCCAAAGTTTAAATGGCTAAGTGTATTCTTGGCAAAAGCCGCAGTGGTGGGAAAGAAGGCGATCTTGGCCTGCTGGATGGACACCAAGGGCCCGGTGTGGGATTTTTGGTTTAAGCACATGCTCCGGCTATGCTCCCACGAACTCTATTTACATCGCCAGCAACCTTCCAAGAAGGTGGAAGTTGAACAGGTGTGGGTTCCATTCTTAAATTATCTCCAACCTAGCCCTACCAAACCATAGTGAGTGCCCAGGAATAGACAAGGATTTTTGCACAAGCTTGAACTCCGAAAGTCCTTGGAGACGGACAGATGCACCTTGGAAATATACTGTTTTTGGGGTTGGAGTTTTATGGAAATGAAAAATTCATACGTTTGCCCCTTTCACAACCTGCCAGTTATACACATGACAACGTGTAGGTTGTTTGACTCAGCTGGCATTTCTTACATCTCTACAGTACCACACCCAAATTTATACTGTACCCCAGGATGGGGGGGAAGGGTTGGGAGGGTAGGGTAAGGGACTTGGGGAAATGGGGACGATAAAGAAAACTTTTATATATTTGGACATAATAGGCTAAAAGATTCAATAAGTTACAAATAAGGCCACATATGTATGGGTTTGCATGAATGTTTGCTTCATGTTTTGGTAAATGGGAAAGGAAGTGCTCAACTGTACTAACCAGTATTGTACATATGAATATAGATTCCTTGACCTCTTCCTCATTCATAAATGTTGTTTTTGTTAATATATTGTTAGCTGTTATCAAGGGTTTCTGTAAAACTGTTTATTATGTCTATATGCCCGAATACAATAAACATAATGAAAAAAAAAAAAAAAGAATCAATGCTGCAATTCTGCAATTTATTTACCATCTCTAGCCACAGGAGGTTCAAAGGAATAACTTTTCTTTATTTAACTATTGCCAGTGTCACTGTGGCAAAGGGACAATAAATCTAATCTGCTTCATGCCTCCATCACACCCAAATGAGAACTTAAAGAAGTTAAACCAGTACTCCTGCATGACGATTAAATCCGCACATTCAGTTATATCTCTGGTTATGCCTTTGTCAAGTTTATAATTATGTTTGTGTCTAGTCTACAGTTATGTCCTTTAGCATGTTTCAAATGGTTCCTTGCTACAGGAAACCAGGCATGTTTAGATCCTGTGTTTGGACCCTTGATTCCCCCCGCTGGTACAGAAGGTATACTTTCGTTTCCTCTGAAGCCAAAGACAAGAGGCTTGAGGAGAGGGCTTTGAAGAGGGGGTGCTGTTGCCCTCGCTTGCGGGACAGGCCCGTGAGTGGCTTCACTCACCAACTCATGCCGCACAGCTCAGCCTGATGCTGCGGGCGTTCCTGCTCTTTGCAGCCTGGGTGCTGCCAACACCTCCAACCATCTGTATGGCTGAAAGCCGCTGTCAAGATCCTCGTTGGGCAGGGCCACCACTGCCACCACAGCCCCTCGTGTCTCAGGTGCCGCTGACAATTGTCTTTTTCATGACCTGAGTGCCACTCCTGCAGCTGCTCCTGCCGCCGCTGTTATCCTTGTGGCAAGAGTGCCGATGCTGCTTCCAGCTTCTTTGCAACTGGGATGCCACTGATGCTGTCACTCCTGCCCTGACACCAGCTCCATCCTAGGTGCATGCACATGCACCTCTCTTCTGGATTTAAAGGACCTGTGACAGGAAAAGCCTTTCTGCCCTTTCTGATGATGTCATCACCTCATACTGTCTTCAACCCTATAAAAGGGCTCTTTGCCAGTTCCTCGGGGCCTTTGCAATCAGATTCTCATAGTCATCCATGGTCTATTTGTCCTGCAAGGCCTTCCGTGGTTATACTCCTGTCCTGATGGTCTTCATGTTCTTCATTGGATGTTCCTGACCTTCTTGCTCCTGTTCCATGTTCCTTGTTCCTCATCAGAGCTCCTTCATGTTCTGCATTCCATGTTCCTGGTCTCCAGTCAATACCTCATCCAAGTTTCCTGAATTTTCACCTTTTCTGAATCTTCAATCAAGTTTCTGATGTCCGGTCTTCATTCCAAGGCCAGCCTTCTGGATTCTTCCTCATCCTTCCTCCAGGCATGCCTGTGACCAGCCCTTGGGGGGCTGTGTAGTGCCCTTCCTGGCACAGGGCCTGTTTCCAAGTCTGTCTTCACTGGAACAAGCCCTTGGAGTCCATCCATGTTTTTAGAGTTCCATGTTCCTAGCCATGTTCCAAGTCAAGTCCCTAGTTCCTAGTCATGTTTCTAGTTCCAGGGCTCAAGGAGCTTATCCAGACAGTGGATCTCATTTTTTCTCATTCCAGCCTTGGTCCTCATTCCAAGCCTTGATCCTCATTCCAAGCCATGTCCTGGCTCTCGTCCTCATCTGAGTCTGTGGCAAGTTGTGTAGGGCGCACAGTGAGACAGCGTGGTCCATGACCAGCCCACAGGGGGCTGTGTAGGGTGCAGTGAGGTGAAGTGACCCGGGAAGCTGAACTCTAGCCTGACCGTGAGCCTTTGTCCATGTTCCTCATCTCCAGAGCCTTTCTCCATGTTCTTCAGATTCATGTCTTTGTTCAAGTTCCTAGTCTTCGTTCAAGTACCAAGCATTCAGTGTCTTCACCCAAGTTCCTCATCATGCCATGTCCTGTCCTCCACCTTTGTCTGTCCTGATGCACAGATCATTTCCAAGTGGCAGGTCTGAAAGGACTATCAAGTGGCTGCAGGGCTACCCTAGAAACCAGCATTGCGCTGTTGGATCTCACTCTGTGGGTGCAGGTTCAGGAGATGTCTCAGATCTCCAAGTTCCAACCTACGTTACACATTTTGTTCCAAGTTCCCCCCCCCCCCCCTTGCCTGGATACCCTCACCTCCTACGGTGTCTACCTTGGAGCCTTGCCCTGAGGTTGCGCTATGGTTCAAGGGCTCACTCTCTCTCAAGCAAGCAATCGCACCCCATGCTCGAAACAAGATGAATCATCACCCCTCCACTAAGTAACATCATGTTCAACATGAACTTGAACACAATTGTAAGGCAGGGCTTCCCAAACCTGTCCTGGGGATATCCACAATGATTATGAATAAGATTATTTTGCATATATGGACTCTCCATGATATGCAAATTTATCTCATGCATATTCATTTTGGATATCCAGAAAGCCTGACTCCCTGTGAGGTCCCCAGGATAGGTTTTGGAAGCCCTGTTGAATGGTGTCCTGCACATCTACTGTATTTCAACATACACAGAATGTTCTGTTTGCAACTCCCATCTGCTAGCACACCTGCTCTTCAGAACAAGCCTCACTTCTGTTACACTCCAGATGTACATGGGAACAGTGTTGTGTGAATAACTAAATAGCTCCTAATCACCCATGTACCATATGATAAATGTTTGATCACTGACACATCTTGCCACTTCAACACGTTTGTGTCTTCCCCTAATGCCACAACAAGGGGTTGAGCATCTCTCAACACCTTCTCTAAAATTAGCTGGCCCATTATGATGCAGATTAACTGGTTGTAAATCTGGAGTTTATCTTCCCAACAACTGATACTCTGCCTTCCCCCACTATGTCCTACAAGTACCCCTGGATGCATCAGATCCATCCCAATAAAGGCCTTCCTGATTCAGTTCCTGGAATCTGTTTTGGCCTGAAGATTCCCTCTATTGAGACCAGGACCTTGGGAAGAACAAGCTTTTCCAAAACTTCCTTTTCTTCATCAAATAAGTTAGGCTTCTGACTTTTGACAGCCATTTTGGAAAATGATAACACATTCAGCAGAAGGCATGCTTCCAACACTTTGATCCAGCTATGTCAGTGAGTTATCTGGCTAACTGCCAATATTCGCTAAATAGCTAGATAAATGAATTATTTGGCTAACTGGCAGTATTTGCTATATATACATTTACATATGTTATCTGGCCAACCTGTGATATTGTATATAGCTGGAGTACTTACTTATCCGTCTTTGTGGTGAATATCACCAGTTAGCTGGATTAACACATTTATTTGGCTGATTGGCAATATTCACTACATAGATGGATAAGTGAGTTATCCAGCTAAATGGTGATATTCATAGTGAATATCCATCTATAGTTTTATCCGGCTATAGCTAGATATTTGCACTTATCTGGAAAAGTTTTTTTGTTTTGAAAATTATAGCTCTTTTTTGACTTTGCATTTATCTGGCTATGTTTGCGCTAGCCAATTTACTGAATATGGACCTCAGTGTGTTTAGCACTCATTCTCTCTCACAGTCACTGAATGGTGACTGTGAGAGAGAAAAAAAACACTTTACTGAAGCTTGAAAAATAGGATCCATGCCAGTATGGCAAAAATCATAAAACAAATTATAAAATTCATAACAAGAAAATCAACAATGTCCTTATCCATCTGTACTCCCTTCTTTTATTTATTTATTTATTTATTTATTTTTCAGCTTTTCTATACCGATGTTCCTGTAAAATATACATATCACAACGGTTTACAGTGTACCCACAACGTTCGCTAAGGCGTTACAAAGAACAAAATTGGTAAATTGACAGAGGAACCAATCATAACATAACATAAAATAACATGGCATAACATAACATAACATGGCATAAACCCTATAAGTTGGATAAGTGCAAATCATCTCAAGGTAGATGAGATGAAAACTGGATAAAACAAACGAAGATAAAGTCTCAACTCAGGTGTCAGAGAGAAGGATTACGTCAAGCTAATACTTCTGGATTAGTGTCCATGAAACCCTCTCCAAAAAGGGTAAGGAAATGGTCCTGATCCTCCAGAGTAAGCTAGAGGGGAAACATTTTAAAAAAGCCACACACTCTACATGGAATAGAAAAATTCCAAACATTTCAAGAACCATCCTTCCAAATGATGTTAAGGCAAAAACAGTCCTCAGGGCAACAGCTGCCCACTGTTTCTTGATCGTGGATAACAAACTGTGCCACAGTTCCACAAAAAATCTCAAAAATCTTTTTCTCCAACTCTCAGCACCACAAACTAACTCCTGTGACCTTGTCCACTGTGAAGCAGACAACCCTTATACCATCTGATCAGTCCATCTGGGGGACGCAAAGAGCTTTTGCACATGCTCCCATATATATGAGCCTAAACATCATCCCACAAGAGGAGTGGATGAAATGAGGAGGAAAAGCCCAAAATGTAGGCCAAAATATAATAAAACCTGGCAGGCCTGGGTTATTTCATAACATATGCCATGCTGGGTCAGTAAAAGGTCCATAGAGACCAGAGTCTGTCTCTGACAGTGGTCAGTTAGGATCACAAGTATCCAACAGATGCAAGGAACATAAGAACATAAGAAATTGCCATGCTGGGTCAGACCAAGGGTCCATCAAGCCCAGCATCCTGTTTCCAACAGTGGCCAAACCAGGCCACAAGAACCTGGCAAGTACCCAAACATTAAAAAGATCCCATGCTACTGATGCAATTAATAGCAGTGGCTATTCCCTAAGTAGACTTGATAAATAGCCATTAATGGACTTCTCCTCCAAGAACATTTATTTATTTATTTGCTTTTGTATACCGACATTCATTGGAGTACATCACATCGGTTCACATTATAACAGTTGGAATAGTATGACAGGGGTGTCGTGCTACTTATACATTGTAACATTAACCTTAATTGAACATTAAAGGCATATAGCATTAAACCTTAGTGGGTGAACATTAAACAAATATAACAAAAAATATTAAGGACTAGCTGTACCCGGCCACGCATTGCCATGGCTCAGTCTGGTTTAATTTCACAATGCGCATTAGCTCTGCTCCAGCCATCCCAACTCCCTCCCCCCTTCCCCGGCGGTGGACGGACTGAAAGAGTAAATAACCGATTCACATCTACCCGTTCTAGACCTCTCATAATTTTAAACATGCATGGAGATGTATTCTAGTTTATAAACTGTGCAGCTTATCAGATTATACATCCCCTCTACAATCCTTTGATCCACCACACAGCATGTATTAGAAGTTCCCGATCCCCGAGCAGCAAGATTATCTAGTACCCATGAAAGAGCTTTTTCCTAGCAGGCACAACATATTGGAGCTCACTTTCTTTAATCATCTGATCTATACAAGACTCAGATATGTTCAAAAGAGCTTTAAAAACCCATCTATTCAAAGAAGCATTTCCACCATCTTTATAATATTATTTGTCTTTAGGCAGTAATTCCGCCTTCAGCTCACCCTATACAGACAAAAGACTCATATCTAGTGAACTGCAGCTGTACCTTGTATTTATTTTATTTCATTTTATTTTTTATGTCATATGTTTCATTGCAAGTTAAATTTTAATTAAGTATGTTAACCCTGTTACTTGCCCTGTACATTGGTGTTATGCTCAGGCTTGTGAACCCTTGGGCCGACGGGAGGATGGAATACCTTAGGAGGAAGATCCATAGGTTCTCCCGTTGGGTGGCGAGGCAGAACAGAAGATGCGACCAGCTGACCCTTGGGACTGGAGACTGAGGCGACTGTGGAAGCAGACGAAGAGTCGTGATGTCAAGGAGAAGAATGGAGTCTTTGCCATTGGAAGTCTGCGGTCCCCCCAGGAGGAGCCCGTAGAGACCAGGACTGCTGGGACTTAGGTGGACCTTTGAGAGGTCAAGGAGTCGAGAGTTCGGTGCAAGGGCTAACTGGAGCTTCACCCCTGGAAGCCCACGGTCCCCCCGGGAGGAGCCCATAGGGACCCGAGCCGCTGGGACTTAGGTGGGCCCTTGGAGACGATGGTCCAGAAGAAGTCTGAGGTCAAGTGCCAGAGGGTCGTCGCTTACCAGTCTGAGGTCTTATACCAAGGGATCGCCGCTTGCCAGTCCAAAGTCACACACCAGGAATCGCCGCTTGCCAGTCCGAAGTCACACACCAGGAATCACCGCTAGCCAATCCGAAGTCAGGAACCAGGAACACCAAGACAAGACAGGAACAAGGATCCGAAGTACAAGACCTCACCGAAGCAAGCAGACCTGACTATGTGGGACGTTGCCAAGTCGAGGAATGAGCAGAGGAAGTCTCCTTATATACTTCCTCTGCTCTGGCTCTTTGGAATCAGCTGCAGGTAATTAAAGGGAAGAGGTCCCTTTAAATCTCAGAAGGAGGCGCGGCCTCATGCCTAAGATGGCAGTGGCCATCTTGGATCGGGCTGCAGAGGAGAGCTGCCTGATGCCGTGTGGGAGGAGCAGGGACAGCTCCTGACCCGGCAGCCAACTCGGAGGCCCGCACCAGTGCGCGGGGAGAACGGGGACTGACAGCAGGCGCCTCCCCTGATGCTGCCGTGGCGGTAAGGTAGGGGGACGTGGCCGCGGGCACCTGCGGCCACGGAACACAACGATTGGAATGCATGGGATATTAATATTTTAAATAAGTAAAGGCATGTATTTATTTATTTAATAATATTTATGAATTGCTTTACTGATTTTAAAAATCATACAAAGCAATGTACAGTATTAATACTTTGAACAATTCAATCAGCAACGCATGATTTAAAATATAACTAATAAAAACAATAACAAATTGAAATAAAAAGTAAAATGACAAAATTTACAAAATAAAAACAACATCATATGGGACCCTTTGCCTAACTTCTATTTACTCAACTTAGACCATTTTACTGCAGCACTTCATGTTAAAGAATTGGATCATAAAGCAAGTTTTTTACTTTTTCCTATTCAGATCTACATTCTCTCTTAATTCAAGGTGAAGCTTCTTCCACAAACCTGAAATGTTACATCCAAATGATCTTTTCAATAATTTTCATTGTCGAAAGCATTTTACAGATGGTATTTGTAAAAGACATTGACTTCAAACTCCTGCCAGCTTCATACCATTTGAGACTTTTTGTTTCAACTTTGAGGAACATATTCCTTGCAAATAAATAAATAGACAAGTCTGATTTTGCTTACTCAAATCAATTAGCAGATGTAAAATTGTGGAAATAGGTAGGCTAATGCGTTCACGTAAATTTCTTATAAAATAGCAACTTCCACACATAGGTCATAACCCCGCTCCCAGAACATCCTTAGACCTCCCCTTTTTTGCTCCAGTAAATGTGCATGTGAAGCAGAAAATACACACATAATTTGATGTTTATAGAAACACAGAAATGATGGCAGAAAAGGACCAAATGATCCACACAGTCTGCCCAGCAAGCTTATGCCAGTATCTGCTGCACTGTTCAGGTTACTCTCTTGCTTATCAGTTTCCCAGACTGTAAAAGTCAGGGCCCTTGGCATGTTCATGAATACAGGCTACTTATTCACATGTATGCTGCTTATACATGCATAACCCCTCAGAAAATTTACCCATTAGTGTTCAGGAGCTCTGACTTCATAATGATGAGCAATTTTGTAGAGGAAGCCCTATCAGGAATCCAAGATCTTGAGAGCACAGAAGAACTAAGAACAGCAATAAAAGAGAGTAGAGAGATAGCAATAAATCTCCAAGTAAGGCAAGTCAGCAAAGGGAAGAGGAAAAACAGACCAATGGGGTTCTGTAGGGTAGAAATAGTAAGGACAAAAAAGACCAGCAGTCAGTAAATATAAAAAAAAACATAGAATGAGGAGGAAAGGCTAAATTATCAGAAAAAACAAAGGAGGAAAAGAAGGCAATTGATGAGCAAAGGAGCAAACAGTGGCAAAACAATCAATAAAAAGAGGATATAAAACCTTCTTTAAATACATGAAGGAGAGAGTGAAACTAGGAAGGAATAAATAAGATAAAAGGAAAGAGTGAGGTTAATGTGGTTGGAGCCAGCAGAGGAGAAATAAATCATTCTGAAATGATTGCAAACCCATTTACAGAGGAAGAATTACTTGAAGTACTTGTATAAATGAGAGCAACTCATCGATTAGCAGTCAATCAAATCAAATAAATAATAACTGAAAAGTAGAAACATGACAGCAGAAAAAGAGCATATGTCCCATCTAGTCTACCCATCCATCAAATTTGTGTAGTCCTTACAATTACATTCACTCCCTCAGAGATCCCCCTGTATTTATCCCATGAAGAATTGCATTTAGTCACCATTTTTGCCTCCAATACTGGGAGGCCATTCCATGCATCCAGTACCCTCTCTCTCTCTCTCTCTCTCTCTCTCTCTCTCCTGTAGTGCACAATGTAATGAAAGAGGTGTAGTTATTGGCCGTGCTAACAGTGTGGCTGTTTCGCAGCACATGATAAATCCTCCCTACTTTACATTTGCTCTGCCCCCTGAATTAAAAATTGGCATTCGTGTTAACTGCTGTTAGCACGATTTGCAGAATTATCACACATGGTAACTCCTTGGAAAATGAGGTCCATATTCAAGCACAGTGCAGAAAGCAAAATATTCTAGATAATCTTATCTGGCTAAATTTGGAGTTATATTCAATAATGTAGCCACACTATTGAATATAATCCAATAGATATCAGTATCCAATAGATACTGATATTGGATACAGTATCCAATAGAATAGATATCGGTATCCAAGGAGAGGCATTTAGTTGGTTCAAATCGTTCCTTGAGAACAGATTCTACAAAGTCAGGATTAATAACAAGGAATCACACCCAATCAAATCAAACTGGGGAGTCCCACAAGGATCATCCCTCTCCCCCACACTCTTTAACATTTATCTGCTGCCACTTTGCCAATTACTTTCCAACCTCAAACTAAAGCATTACATATTTGCCGACGACGTACAGATCCTCCTACCAATCACAGAATCCCTGCAAAAAACGTGGGCTCACTGGAACAGTTGTCTACAATCCATCAATAGTCTGCTTACCAGCCTTAACCTTATCCTCAACTCTAACAAGACTGAGATCCTCATTTCACCAGACGAAAACCACGTTCTCCTCAACTCTCAAAGCACATCCCAATTCGCCAAAGCATTCATCAACCACTCCCCTTCCGTCAGAGACCTAGGGGTTCGGTTCGATAACCACTTCAACTTAAAATCTTTCGTCCTCAACACAACCAAAGAATGTTTCTTTAAACTACAAGTTCTCAAAAATCTGAAACCTCTCCTGCATTTCAATGACTTCCGTTTAGTAGTTCAGTCAATTATCCTCACAAAGCTAGACTACTGCAATTCTCTACTGCTAGGTCTCCCAGCGACAACTACCAAACCCCTTCAGATGGTCCAGAATGCCGCGGCAAGGTTACTCACAAACTCTAATAAAAGAGCCCATATCACACCCATCCTTCATTTCCTTCACTGGCTTCCCATAAAATCTAGGATTACCTTCAAAGCATTGTTGATGATCCACAAGGACATTCACGACATCGCCCATCTCAATCTAAGCTCTCAACTCCGTCTGCATACATCAGACAGACCAATCAGAAATGCATATAAAGGTTCATTATATGCCCCACCGCTCAAAACCTCACTAAGAAAGCGTGCAATCTCAACAGCTGGACCCACCCTTTGGAACTCTCTTCCTCCAGAGCTTCGTCAAGAACCTTGTCATCAAACATTTAAGAAACACCTCAAAACATGGCTTTTCAGACAAGCCTTCCCGGATTCCCAAGACCATTTTGACACAGGTCAAAGGACATAACAGAATATAATTGTCCTTCAGGGTCCCCTTTACGCTTCATTTGATTTGTTCACTTGTTCTCATATTTATACTTGTTCACTTGTTCTCATTTTTATTCCCATATTTATTCTCATATTTATACTAGACCCTATGTTTTAGCTGCCACTGTTATGTTGTTCTATTTACTCTATTTACTCTATTAGAAGCTTTGTTTTAATGTAACGCCTTAACCGCGATTGTTCTGTTAGATTGTAAACCGATATGATTTGTTAATTGTACAAGAATGTCAGTATATAAGAATTCTAAATAAATAAATAATAAATATTGAATATAGCTGACTAACTTTAGGACAGCTATTTGGCCTAACCAGACATAGTGGATAAGTCATCTGTCTAACTCTGAATATTGGAGTTAAATGTTTAACTTAGGGGGTCATTTTCCAATGATATCGCAGGCGAAAAGTCCCCGATATCTAAATTGGGGCGGAGTCAGTGCAGAGTCCGCACCGGAAGGGGAGGAGTCAGGGCGGAGTCTGCTGGCCACGTTATTGCCGCCAGTAGCATGCCCAATAGCGCCGCCTTTCACGGTGGCGCTATTAGGTGTGAAAGCCGGCAGCGATTGCACCGCGGAGGTGCAATCGCTGCCGGCTTTTGCAGGCTCGCCCCCTGTTACTGCCGGATTTTCTAAGTTCTGCAAACTTAGAAAATCCAGGCCTTAGTCGGCTAACTCACATCCTCCTAGTTATGGCCACGGAATGCCCTTAACTTAGGATAAATTCTTTCCACCTAACTTATTAGCTTGCTAGAATTTAGCTGGATATGTGCACAAATATTCATTTACCTGACTACGTCTGCATTAGCTAGCCAAATGCTTTTGAACGTAGACCTCATATTTTCTATTTGTACTTTCATTTCTATTTGAATTCACAACCTGCTAATTGGCAGATGATACAGGCAGTATACAGTTATTTGTTCTGTTGCTTTTTATCTGCATCCTTCTGGACTACTTTAGCCTTAACCACAGTCTTTCTACTCAGATATTCTACAGAGTGGCCCATGGAAAAATAGCCTGCCTGAATGGCACTGGTATTGGAGGCGGGCTACTTTTCCATGGGTCACCCTGTAGCTTCCCTGTTTTGCAAGTATTCTTGGAAGATACCTCCCTTCAAACCATGTATTTCTGAGTGACTGTTGGCTTTCTCCCATGGTCTTGTTAAACAGCTTCTCTATATCCTTTTTAAATGTTAACACCAGCAGCCACGTTTTACCCTAGTTAAGGTGGAGGCCACCTGTTGGAATAGGCCCTCCTTCCCTAGAATGTTTCTCAGTTCCTAACAAACCTAAAACCTTCTTCCCTGCACCATTGTCTCATCCACACATTGAGACTCTAGAGCTCAGCCTGCCCCTGGGAACCTGCATGTGGAATGGGAAGCATTTCTGAGAATGCGACCCTTGATTTCAATTTGCTACCTAAAATCCTAAATTTAGCCCCAAGAATCTCCTTCCAGCACCTTCCTATGTCATTTATGTTATGTGGCATGTGATGTCCGCTATCTTTGCACCTGGCAGGCAAGTTGCCAAGCAATCCTCACGTGCACCAGCCGCCTAGCTACATAAAATCCTAATGATCAAATGACCAGCTATAATGACAATCCTACCCATCCCTCCTAGCCACACGCTCCCGTGGACACATCTTTGATGCAAGATGATAAAGTATTACCTTGGGGCAAGTCCTAGCTACAGGATCACTTCCTGCCACATAAAAATGATGGTCTCCTTCCAGGTGACCTTGATTCTCCAAAGCAGTGAAAGGGCTGCTAGACTGGAGTTGAGACCTCGCTACTATGTCCTTGAAGACCTCCTTTATATACACCTTTCTGTCTGCCTGGCACGTTTGCTAGCATGGGATACAGGCTGACATGCAGGGCTGCAGCTTGTTCCATTTTTTCAATAGATTAATCCAGTCCTAGCTTTACTCCATGGTATGAATGGATGTATAATTCTGAATTCTTTATTGGATTCCCTCAAAAAAGAAAGACTTCAAGACCATGTTCACAAAAGAGTAAATTCAGGGATGGATCCATCTATCCTGAAAAATAGAGCTAGCTGGCAACATTACTGACTTGCTTATACTTTTCAGCTAGGGAGAATAAGTGATACCCAGCAGGCAGTAAAACTTGTACGTCTGATAGCCGGGAGATCTCTTTACCCCAGAGTAGGTGGTAGTTAACGCGTTAAAGTAAGTAAGCGGGATGGCCATACCTAGAACCGTGAAGACAGTAAAGGAAATACTCTCAGCTAGAGTAATGAGGCTTCAGGCAACTTGGAAGATCGGGTGGGCCAAATTGTCTTTCGCTGCTGTCCTCTACTGTTATCTAGTATGCCTAGATAAAAAATGCTTAGTACATCTATCCTATTTTTCTATAAATTAAAATAAAAATAGAGGTCAACAAAGAAACTGTATGTGATACCTTCTTATTGAACTAACTTCTTGCTGAAGAAAGAATCATAGTTCTTAAGAGCAAATCACAAATGTATTAAGTTTACTCTAACAAAAAGATGTCACCTACAACTTATTGTTTGACCTTTATTTCTACACAGGCAAGTGGACTAAGCAACTGCACTACTTTTTTTCACAAAGCTGCAACTGTAGAGTGAAAGGAGATAAGATGACTGTGATAAACTCCTTTCTTGGGTACCCTTGTGTAGATGAAAAGCTAATCTAGATAAAAACAAGTCTGAAATCCTTCCAGCCTACATAAGGTCAAATATCACTCAAACAACTCGTGTGTTGCATAAACAACACATTCTAGCTAGTCTGTTCAGCTTTTTAAACATGTTTCAGCACTGGGGCATAGAGTGACTGCTGAAGTTGGTGGTGCGCAAGAAAATTTGCTGCTGCCATGTGACCAACTCTCTGAGCTGCCTCCCGAGCCTGACATCACCAATAAAGGCCAGGCTGAAAATGTCTCCTTTGACATGCTAAAATATGCGACATCGAGCTGGCCTTTGATGATGATGTCAGGTTGTGGGAGGTAGTTCACAGAGCAGGAACAGAGCTTTACTTTATTGGTAACTGATGCCAGCAGTTAGGAACAGCTCTTCTGCCTGAGGCGAGGGATAGGATAAGATGAGATGCCCCCCCCCCCCCCCCACACAAACACACATCTGCTGCCACCCCTGCCAAGGTACCCAAAAGGCAGCCCACACCAACTCACCATACAAAAGAAAATTAAAATTCTGGTGTCACCTTGGTAACAGTCACACAAACACCTTTCACTACCAGAAACGTTTTGAAGTAACACCTGGGAACTTTTGATTTTCAGTCTCCTGAGATTGTCATGGATTAGTGAAGAAGAGGTGGAGGGGAGCAGGGAACACACAAACTTTCTCCTCTCTCATAAAACCCTTCTAGCTCTCTCTTCATCTTACTCTCCTCTTCTACTTCCTCATTCTCCCTTCCCTCTCAGTCACTCACCCCCTCCCTCCCTTTCGCCCCTTCCCTCTCAACACACATCCCTCCCTGCCACTCAGCCCATACCTTCCCTCTCAGTCACTCAACCCCCCTCCCTCCACTCACTACCACATGGGGTATCTTCTCACTGGAGAGGGATGGGAACCCTCCAGCGTATCACCTCAGAGCACTGCTGAGTAGGGCCAGTGCTAGCTTTTTTGCTGCCCTGTGCAAACAATTTACTATGTTGGCCCCTCCCTGAGGAGGGGCCAGTGCAAGGGTATTTAGGCACTCTAAGTAAATCTTACAGCTTTGTGCCAGGCAGAGAAGAGAAGGGGTAAGTGGGAGGGAGGGGATGTGTGACTGAGAGGGAAGGGGGAATGAGGAAGTAGAAGAAGGGAGTATTATTTTTCTAATCAGGACCAGTGCAAGGGTCTTAGGCACCCTAAATAAATCTTACAGCTTTGTGCCCAGGCCTCCCCCAACCATAGCCCTCTCCACACACAATATAAAATTATGCATTTATAATACAAGATTTTACATGAAAAAGACAGTCTTTTGAAGTAAAACTATCACAACAACATGTATATTATATTTACATGCACTGCTGATGTGTCAACCAGAAAACTCTGCATACAAAAACAAAAAGACCCTTGGAACATATGGTATTAGGACTACTATAACGCCTGTTGGGTGTGGGCTTGGTCTTCAGAAAGCCATGAACAAACTAAAATACAATTACAATATAATAAACCTCCCATTCCAAACCAGCACTAACTGCCAGCACTCAAATAGTAACAACCGTAGCTATGAAAAGGCAGCACAGCAAATATTACACCAGGTCTTAAAACACAAATATACCACTTATCAGGAAAACCGAACAAACCAAGCTGCTATAGATCCCTACACAGAAACTACATGCTACCAAAATACCTCACCTTGGTTACACATGCAGTACACAGACAGACCCTCACAAAATTCAGAATAAAGAGACTATAAATAAAAGCATGCAGACAAAAATTGAACTGGAAATCGCAATGTCATACTTTATATGCAGTGCACCAATGGAAAAACAGAAACATCAAGCAATAAACAGAAAAACATCAAGCAAAAAACAGAAAACATCAAGCAATAAAATCAAGAAATCTAAAGCAGCAATTATAATATTAAATTCAAATTAATAAAAAGAATCAATATATATCAAAACAGCTGATGACCAGAACAACATCCAACAATTAAAAATGCATATATAATTTTTTTACATTTCTCAAATACCAATAAAATATTTCAAAACATCATACAGATCAAATATCACCCAATTAATTAAAATCAATAAGAATAAGAAAAATCACTCACTCTTCATACCTGGGAACTTTTGACATCCGGTCACCCTGAGATTATCATGGATTAGTGGGAGGGGAAGACAGGTGCACAAACTTACTCCTCTCTCATATAGATACATGTTCATTCTGATGCTCACACAGACACACGCAAATACTCTTTCATTACTCACACAGATTCACAGATAAACACATACATGCTAGCTCCCTCCCTCTCTCTGAGGCACACACACACATTGGCTCCCTCTCTTTCAGATACACACAAACACACACACTGGATCCCTCATTCTCAGGCATGCACACACATAGTTGCTCCTTTCTCAGGCACACACATACATGCTAACTCCCTCTCTCTCAGGCACACACAAACACACACTCATACACTGGCTCCCCCTATCTCAAGCATACACAATGGCTCCCTATCTCTTAAGCACACACACTGGCTCCGTCTCGCTTAGACAAACAGACAGACACACACATACACTAATGTTCGAGAGGATTGACATCCCCAGGTCTCTTTCACTTGGCTTCCCAGCATGGTTTGATCCTTCAGCAACCGCGGGGCCTCCTTCACTTTGGCTGCTGGGCAGGATGGGATCCCCAGTGGTCACTCAGACCTCCTGCAGTTTGGTCCCTGTGACCACGGGGCCTCCTCCACTTGGATCGCCAAGCCTGCCGCGATCCTTCAGTGACCATGGGGCCTCTCACTTTGGCCACCAGGTGAGTTGGGTTCTCCTGGGGGCTGTGGGCTTTTAAAATTGGTGGTGCATGGAACACACCTTTCCAAAGATGGTGGTGCCTGTGCACCACTATGAACAATGGATGTTATACCCCATTTCAGTATCAGAGAACAAAACATCAGTTTTCTTTTTTAGGATTCCAAAAAACTCAAGGAAATGAGTTAAGGATAATTATTATTCATTACATGTAGTGCTTCAGAGAATATAATTAGGGCTCAATTTTGAAACCATTTCAGGGTACAAAGCTACTACTGGCTTTGCTGATTTTTAAACTTGATGGTGAGTCTCCATAATCCATGTTGTTTTACTTCCAGCCAGTCTGGATAGCTCCATATTGAAGATATTGGCCTATTCAGAATGCTTTTTAGAAGTACAGTTACAGTTTTAGTTACTGGCTTCTCTGTCTGATGAGACACTTGGTATTGTTTCTGTGGTGGAGGATCCTCTCCTAATAGAATCCTCTTCTATATAGTAATATAGTAAATGATGATAGATAAAGACCCAAATGGTCTATCCAGTCTGCCCAGAAAAATATTTAAGGTTGTAACTGCTGCTCAATGCAAGTTACCAACATATCCACTATTTAGGGTTGTAATTAGGGATGTGCGGGAAATTTTTTTGGTTCATTTCATTTCGAATTTTTTGTGGAGACCCCAATTTGTTTTTTTAATTTCAAAACAAAAAAAATTAATTTTTTTCATTTGATTTGTTTTTTGTTTGCCATTAAAGTCAGTGAGGGAAGCAATACAGACTATATTGGGCTCCAGAAATCTTCAGAAGGGGAATGAACTCCATGGTAGAAAGACTGTGGAATATGGCACCAAATGGCATGAATAGCCTAAGGCTCCATAAAGGGTCAAAGGGTACCAGCATTTGCAAGAGTTCTCCAAATCACTATGAGAGGAGTAAAAAAAAAAAGTGGGAAAATTACCCCAAGGCTCCATAAGAGGGCACCAGCAGCAGTGAAATGAATACTTAATGGCATCTTGAGTGGCAACCTGGCACCAAAAGTGGCATCAGCTTCCTAAGGCAGCATTGACGGGAAACAAAGCAGAAAAGGTGGCAGAGGGGGGACCCTGCCTTCTTGCCTTAGCTGTCAGGACTTGGAGGCTTCTGCAACATCTATGGGCATTTCCCTGGTCACTTTGCCCATTGGAGGACCCCCCTGAGGACTTCAAATTGCGGCGCCAGTGGTGTATGAGGGGGACCCTGCTTTCTTGTCTTACTTGTCGGGACTTGGAGGCTTCTGCAACATCTACAGGCAATTTCCTGGTCACCCTGCCCATTGGAGGACACCCGAGGACTTCAAATTGCGGCACCCAGTGGTGGGTGAGATGGACCGTGCCTTCTTGCCTTACCTGTCGGGACTTGGAGGCTTCTGCAACATCTATGGGCAATTTCCTAGTCATCTTGCCCGTCGGAGAACCCCCGAGGACATCAAATTGCATTGCCCTGTGGTGTGTGAGGGGTACCCTGCCTTCTTGTCTTACCTGTCGGGACTTGGAGGTTTCTGCAACATCCATGGGCAATTCCCTGGTCACCTTGCCCATTGGAGGACTCCCGAGGACTTCAAATTGTAGTGCCCCACGGCGCATCGCCGCCAGCATGCCAAAGCCACACACCAAAGGGGCGCGCCCCTTATGCCGGTTTTTTGTCCTAAACGTCTGAAGTAGTTATGGGGGAAAAAAGGAAAGGGAAAGCCTCGATATCTGTTTCCACACCAGTCTTGGTCCATGGGCCTGTGGATCAGCATATTATTAAGGCTAATTCACCACTGCATGACACAAGTCCTTAATTAGCTGGGATATCTTTATCCTCCTCCCAAACCTCAATCTCCGCTTGGTATGTCACAAGAAAATCTCATTATTTCCTTAGATTCAACTTTATATTTTAATAATATGAATACTTTAGAAGCTCAAGAGGTCTTGAACTCTAGACCTTCATGTAGTAAAAGCTTGTCTGGGGGAATGGTAGATAATTTTGTAACAAATACTATACTACCGGTTCCTGATCCAGTTCCTTTAAATATATTAAATGAAGGATCATTGAATAGCAATGAGGAACCTGCAGAAGTTTCCCTAAAAGATATTTGGAGAGCTATTTCTAGGACAGAAAGTACATTTAACAAATTCAGTAAGCCAATTATCTTTATATACTGAAAAAGCTTCTCTCAAACTGTCAGAATTAGAGAAAAGATCATCAAGGTTGGAATCTGAAGTTACATTGCAATCTGGAGTTATATCTACTTTGCAATCAACTTTAATTTTAAGTATAAAAGATAACTTGACGATCCATCAAAAATGTGAAATTTTGGAGAATCGTCTCCAATCAAACAATTTGCGTTTATTAAACTTTCCTATTACACGTCTTTTATCTGGGGTTGAGTTATTTAAAAAATATGCAAAAGTTCTCCAATTTTCAAATGATAAAATATTCTTATTATCTAATTCTTATTATTTGCCTATTAAAAAGAGGGGAGAAAATCAGGTAGATGGGTCTTTTGATATGTTAACACCAATAAGAAGCCCTAATATTTCATCCTTATTGGAAGCTGATGATATTCATACCAAAGCCACATTGGTGGTTACCTTTGTGTTACACTCAGATAAAGATTTTTTCTTTTAACAATACTTTAAGTATAAGGACAGTATGTTTTGTGGTCAAAAGATTCAGATCTTTCCAGACGTTTCGAGGGAAACTCAGGCAAAAAGGAAGCAATTTCTTTTATTGAAGACTCGAGTGCTAGACCTAGGTGCCTCCTTTTATCTGAAATTCCCATGTAAGTGTGTCATTTGCTTCCAAGGTAACAAGTTTTTATTTTTGGATCCTACAGATCTTGAGAGATTTTTGTTGGATACAAGTAATCCTGGTTAAATGGGATTGGGAGTTCCTGACAATTTTTTTTATTATTATTATTTTTAAATGTCCCCCTATTATGTCAGCTTTTGCATAAAGATTACTTGTTGGTTTATTTTATTTTTATGTATACTTGTTAAATGCTTTTCCTGTATTTCATGTGAAATTAAGACGTGAAATTAATAAAAGTGTAAATAAAAGGTGGCAGAACCCCCCCCCCCCAACACACACACACACACACACACATACAGACACACACACACACACACACACACACACACACAGAGAAGGCCCTAATAAAGGGGCCAAGCAGTACAAAGAGTGACTTCAAAATTCCAAACAACATGAGAGATGTAAGACTGTCAGACTAGCAAGAACAACTCATGATATAAGGTCTGGTGAATGACAGCAGCCACAGTGGCAAACAGAAATCCAAGGTGTAAGGCCTGGGCATGGAAGCAAGGCTGAGTGGCACAAAGACCCCAGAGGTGCTGGGTGGAATTTTGATTATTTTGTGAAATGAGCTTTCAGAAGGAAACATCACATGCAGGACATCTAAATTATTTCTCTGAGTGTGGTATGGTTTTCATGGAAAATGGTGAGAATTGATTTATTTAGAAACCTTTTCCCATATTCTTTAGCTGACCTCACGCTTTTCCATTTGATAATTTTCTGTTTTTATATGAAATCTCTCTCACTGCTCTGTCACATTCAGAATAGCGAAATGGTTAATCTTGAGCAACTTTTCTGTTGCGCCTGTATTTCTTCCATTGTATGTGTACCAATATTGCTTTGGCCTGAAAGAGAGGCATCAATATACCAAAGCAATATGAGAGGTGCAAAGCAGCCAAATATTCATCCTGATAGTTCTTGAACCCCAGCCCTAAGTCATCCTTCACTCCTAGGTGCAAAGCATATACAAATCATCGGATATCCTCTACGCCCCCATCATATATTGCCTTAACAAAATTTGTGCCAAAAAAACCCCTGCATTTAAGCTCTTAGCTCTGCTGCCATAGCTCTCCTGTCTAGCAGCATCTCTCTTATGGCTGATAGAATATTGGCTGAGGTATGGGATTCATCCATTGACTGGGTGTGCAGCAAAGTCCACCTACACCCTGATGCTCTGCCTCCCTCCTGTCTCTATCAGATCCCACCAATGTGCTGTCAGGGAGAGATAAGAGTGTGTAGCATTCATGGAGATCCAGATGTTATGGGTGAAATGCATGCTACTCCCCTCTGCCTTAACCAGCAGCACCCAGATGTGACTATGGCACTGGTTGTACACACTGGGGTTAGCCGTCCTACTAAAGATGGTCCTGGCGGGGACTTTGTAATGTGGGAATGCCAGCTGCACAAACCGCTTAAAGTCCACATTCTCCACTAGCTGCAGAAGCTGGACATCAAGGGCAATCATTTCATCAATGCTCCTTATTCTAACTTTTTCTGCTGCCTGTCTCCTACCCCAGCATATTGCTGTCGAACACTACCCCATTCCTCCATGGTAGATTGTTGCTTCTGACGCTTGGCAGGGGGCTGCTGACCTGCCACCTTACTGCTGGAAGGGGTGGAGGCATTGGGATCAACTTGAGTAATACTCTATCTCTTTTCCACCACATGCCCCTGAATGGATGAAGTTGTCCCTGGCCTACCACAAGTACTTCCACCCTCCCCAGCTGCCAGTACTAATGGGTACTACTTCTGCAGCTGATAGTGCGTGTCAGTATTTGCTTCCCTCAACTGACATCTTTTGCATAGTGATTACACTCTGCAAAACTCGGCTCCTCCCTAAATTTGAAGTGCCTCCAGATCGTAGATTTCTTCTGCAATCCCTTCTTTACATCCTCAGTGGAGGATGTTGGCACTGGAGCTGACATAGAGGCTAGACATAGAGGAATAATGCCAGGGGCATCAGTTGCACTCAACACCTGTGCTGCCTGCTCATTATTACTTTCCTCATTTTGCTCTATCAATGAACTGGATGATGCTAAAACACTAATGCATATGTTTCCCAAGTTTTCCTCTTCCAGTATCCCTTCAATATCTTCTGATTCAGACAAGTCCAGAAAAGACTCTTTAACTGAACCAGGGCTGCTCTTTTTTGGCATTCTTGCTCTCCTACCCCTTTCGCCTTGCTGCTACTCTCTGCTTGCGAAAATAGAATGGAGTGAAACATGCTCAATGCCATTTGTACTCTGCAGTGGCACATGCTTGTCTCCATATCCTAGCTTTTTTCTGGATAGAGCTTGCTTCTGCCTCATTGAAGAAATCTCACTTCAACTTAAGTGCATGACTACTTCTTTGGTTGTGGCTTGCCAATTTTGGAAACATTTACTTTACCTGCTCTACCTTTCCCTATTCCTGACATGATTGATTTTGTCACTGGGAGTTTGAAGATTAAAATGATTTTATATATATCAGTGGTAGAGATATGCATTCGTTTATGATGAGTTAGGCAATTTCAACAAAATTGCCTAACTCGTCGTGGTTCGGGGGCCCCACCCCCCGAAACAGATTTTCCCCGAACTACGAGAAAAATGTGTTTTTCGGGTTTGTACAGGGGGAGGGGCACATTTTATTTTTTTTTAAATAAAAAACCACCCCAAGCATTAACATTTAGTATAATACAATCCCCTCCCCCACCATCCCAATCCCTCCCCAAGACTTACTAACATCCCTGGTGGTCCAGCGGGGTCCCGCGTACGATTTGTCCCTCCATGCCGTCTGGCCTGCCTCGCTCAAAATGGCACTTATAGCCTCTGACCTACCATGTCACACGGGCTACTGGTGCCATTGGTCAGCCCCTGTCACAAGGCCAACAGCGCCATCTTGTGCTCCTACCATGTAACAGGGGCTGACCAATGGCACCAGTAGCCCCTGTGACATAGTATGGGCAAAGGCTATCGGTGCCATTTTGATTACTGGCAGCCCATGGCCCGAGGGCAGGAGATTGCTCCGGGACCCCTGCTGGACCCCCAGGGATGTTTGCCCCCCCCCCCCCCCCCAAGACTTGCCAAAAGTCCCTGGGTGTCCAGCGGGGGTCCGGGAGCAATCTCGCCGTCAGCTGCCAGTAATCAAAATGGCACCGATAGCTGGACCCCCAGGGACTTTTGGCAAGTCTTGGAGGGGTCACAAGGCCCCCCCAAGCTGGCCAAAAGTCCATGGGGGTCCAGCGGGGGTCCGGGAGTGATCTTGCCGTCGGCTGCCAGTAATCAAAATGGTGCCGATAGCCTTTGCCCATACTATGTCACAGGGGCTACCGGTGCCATTGGTCAGCCCCTGTCACATGGTAGGAGCACAAGATGGCACCGATGGCCATGTGACAGTAGTAGGTCAGAGGCTATCGACGCCATTTTGAGCGAGGCAGGCCAGACGGCACGGAGGGACAAATCGCTCGCGGGACCCCGCTGGACCACCAGGGATGTTGGTAAGTCTTGGGGAGGGATCGGGATGGTGGGGGGGGGGGGGGGGGGGTTGTATTATACTAAATTTTAATGCTTGGGTGAGTTTTTTTGAGCTTCATTTTCCCACGTCAGTTTTTGGGCCAGTTTCGTTTTTCCTGCTTAGTTTTTTGTTTGTTTTTCCAAAAAACTAACTGAGGAAAAACTAACTTTACCCCAAAGCGTCCGACTCAAAAAACGACCCGGTAGTAAAAAACGAAGCTCATCTCTAATCAGTGGTACCATAACTGATTGTTTGCCCACTGACTGTGTCATGCTAATGTGTATGAGCAGGGAAAACAGAGACAATGCTGCACTAAGTGTCACACTGTGTGAATGAGTTCTGACACTGCTGAGCTCAGTGAAAGACTCCACAACACATTCTGGCACGCTGCAGTCTCTGCACTGTGCTTAGTGCTCACCTAACGTCCACTGCCCACTGCCCACTGTCCAGGCAGATAGAGACAAAATCAGTAACAGCTCTCCACACTGCCTCCAGGAAAAAGCAGCAACATGTCTGATACAGAACTTCTGCTTCAGTGCCTGGCTGACTTTCTCTACTGACTGGCACAATGACAAACCCAAAATGGGCAGCAGCCAAAATGTTGTTTGGGAAAAGTTAACCAGAGTTCAAACAGCATCCTTCACAGATTATCCCTTCAGAAGCAATGCACAGGAAGTCTCAGACATGCTCAGTCTTCAAAATTAGCACCACAGGATCCAGTGCACAGAAATAGGTTGGATTGGAAAAATGTTTGACTGCGATACATCGTCTTTGTTGTTTCCTTGAAAACATGTCCATCCTACCCCTGACTGCTGGCTGGCTGCTCTATGTATCAGTTCCTAACTGGACACCTGTTGCTCTCCATTGATTTCTATGAGACAATTGACTTTAATAGTCTCATAGTAATCGTTCCTGTCAAAATGAATGAAATGAATAGGATTTGTTTCATTTGGGGTTCCCTCTCCATTCATTTCGGGGACTCCTGAAAGAAACATACTGGACTCAAGTTTGTTTCGGGATATCTATTCATTTTGAACAAATGCACATCCCTAGGTTGTAACTGCTGCTCCATGCAGGTTACCCCCAAGCAGAAATGTTACAGCTAAAGTTGCCACAGATCACTCTGTTTTACCATAGGTTACCTGTGATTTAATTCACCTTGTGCATTCAAATGGACTAACTAAGCAATCAAACTATTTTATACAAGATAAAGGAAGGCAGTTCCTGACTGTCCCCCTGTGCAGAGAGAACAAAGAGAGATCACTCAGTTCAGCATAGGACACATGTAAACGATATAGAAATAAGCATGAAAGGATTTTCACTATTTACACTGTTAATCTTTCTTCCTGATGCCACAGATATGTTCTTGTGTGATTTCAGCTTCCATGGCTAAGAAAAGAGGAAAGGGAGACTTTCTTGACAGGTTTTGAAGTCTCCGTTTTGAGAAGGGGAAGGAGAGTGCACTTGGTGCTCTGGTTTCCTCAGGAAAATTATGTCTCAGTATTTGCCAGGCAGAAGCCTAAGGGTTCAGTTTTCAGAGTGACCTTGCCGGCTTTCTAAAGCGTTAGGTAGCGCTAGATTGGACACTGAGAATTAGCAGGCACTGCTCAGTAAGTAAATGTAGCTGCCTAATGAAACTGTCAGCCACAGGCAGGGCATAAAGCAGCACCGTGCTGGCTAATGCCAGATTGAATTTGGCACAACCGAGGCAAGAGACACACACACACGCTCACGCCTGTCACCAGTGCTTGATTACAGCCTTCGAAAGGTAAGAGAGAGGTTGGGGGAGAGGGGGGGGGGGGTTTATTTGTTCCATGAGGGCTTGGGAGTGGGAAAGGGGGATCACAGGGGAGAGGGGAGATTGGTTGAAGGATCAGGGCTTAGGGCAGGAGAGGGGACTGCGAGTTTCAGGGGAACTGTTTGAATGAGTGGGTATCAGGAGAGGGAGGAGGGAATCATGGGCTTGGTGAGAGGGAATTTGTTTTTTTTTTGCATCAGGACTCGGGATGGGATGGGGATTATGATCCTTTTTGGTTTTGGAAGGATCAGGGCTTGGGAAATTGTGTTTGTTTGCATCAGGGTTCTGCATGTGGCAGGAGAGAATACAGGCTTCTAGTAAAAGACATACAGACTTTTTCTCTACCTGCACTATTATAAAATGACCTCCCTATACCTTAATATGAGTGTACAGGGTCTCTACTAAAAGGATTAGTCCATTTGCATGAGCAGAAGTGAGTATGTCAGCTTGGTTTCAAGTTGCCCCCCAGGATTGGTTGCTGTCTTTTGCTATAAAAAGCAGAACCCCCTCCATTAGGTGTGGATTTCTAGTTAAGCTTTTGAGGAGGTGGGGGGTGTGGTTTCAGTTTCAGTTTTATTTTCTTTAATTTGGGGAAAGAGGGACCCTAAGACCCTATTTCTTCAGGGTTTGGCTTTAGAACAGAATAAAGAAGGCAATCGTTTTCCCTTTTTTTTTTTATATCAGTTTTTATATCAGTTTTTTTTTTATCAGTTGCTATTTTTGAGATTGGCTGAAGGAAGTTTTATAATATCCACCATTCCTTCTATTCCTTTGGATTTTTTTGAGACCTGGTCCTATTTTTGTTTGCCATCTGAATGTCCCTTGCCAGAGGAACTCAGCTCCCCCCGCTTTGCAGAGCTTCTAAGCAACCTGGGACATCCACCAATGACCCTGAAGAGGAAGGGAGAAGTAGAGGGGGCCAGTGGCACCCATCCAGTGTGTGGCTATTAGAAATGTCACAGATATTCTGGAGAGGATTTGAGATGTGCCATCCAAGTACCAAGAGGGAATGGAAGAGGTTGCAGAAGTAGACATCTTAATTAAGGTATGACAAATTGGAAATGGAAGTGCATCATTCATCCATTCCAAGTAGCATATCTACGCTGTGGGAGGGAGTTTAAAAACTGCCCTTGAAATTGGAAAGGCATCTGGGTGGGAAGATCATCTATATGATCTAGATATGGGACAGCATCCTGAATACCCACCTTCACTCCCATAGAGAAGTCAGAGATCCAAAATTCAGAATCCCAGGAATAACTGGATTATATTCAGTTCTGGAAGAATATGGCCTGTGATGAAGAGACACCCACTTACTGCTCAATACTATTCAGCTCAGCGCTGTCTCACCCGATACTTCACGACGTTCAAATATGGCGCCTAGACGTGTCTAGACGTGTCTAGACGTGTCTAGGCGCCATATTTGAACGTCGTGAAGTATCGGGTGAGACAGCGCTGAGCTGAATAGTATTGAGCAGTAAGCCCCTGAAGCAGGCGCAATTGTTGCGCCGAAACATTGTCAATGTCAAAAAAGTTAACATTCTCACGTGGGACCGGTAGATGACGTGATCTAACAGTGCCATAACATGAGAAGGGTTGTAGCCCTGTATAGGGCAAGAGCCTGTGAGACTGTGAGCACTTTAATCTGATACCTTCTCCTGTGAGTTTGTTTGTTAAAACATAAAATCATAGTGATTGTTTTTTAGCAAATATCCTCGAAGGTATAACATATTTTTGTTGATTATTAAGAATTTGAGGAAGTGAGCCATTATTTTAAATTAATTTCACCAGATAATATCAATACATGTCCCTGACCTCAACTGCTGTCCTGTCTGTCCACTGTCCAGCCCTTACATCACTACAAGGGCCTGACCCCCAACGCTGTGCCTGTCTGTCCAGCCTTTATGTCACTACAAGGGCCTGACCTCAAACGATCTGCCTGCCCGTCCAACCCTTACGTCACTACAAGGGCCTGACCCCAAATGCTGTGCCTGTCTGTCCAGCCCTTACGTCACTACAAGGGCCTGACCTCAAATGCTGTGCCTGCCCACCCAGCCCTTACATCACTACAAGGGCCTGACCTCAAACGATGTGCCTGCTCCTCCGGCCCTTACGTCACTACAAGGGCCTGACCTCAACCGCTGTGCCTGTCTGTCCACTGTCCAGCCCTTATGTCACTACAAGGGCCTGACCTCAAGTGCTGTGCTTGCCCACCCAGCCCTTACATCACTACAAGGGCCTGACCTCAAACGATGTGCCTGCCCGTCCAGCCCTTACGACACTACAAGGGCCTGACCTCAAACGCTGTGCCTGTCTGAGTTTCGTTCTAACATTTCTAATTTCAGTTTCATGTATTTGTGCATTACTTCTTTCCAGAATATTCTTTTTCCTGTTTTGCAACATTTGGAATCTAAGAACATAAGCTGACTTAAGATGTTTGGAGCTTGTATATTTCATATGCTCAAATAGTTTTCATGACCTTCATAATATGGGCCATTTTCCCTAAATCTTTCTTAGGTGCCAACATTAATGTTTCTAGCACTATAGAAAACTGGTGGTAGTTGTACTCTAGTTCATCCTCTGTGTTCCCATAGTTTACAGAGGTACTGTGTAGGGTACAAAATCAACATAGGTTGATATTGTAGATTTGGACTTGAGTAGCAGTTTTCTTATTTCTGAGAGCACTTCAAGTTTCTTTGTCATCAGCTGAAGAGCATAAGTACATTTAATATCTTCTGGGTATTCACAAATAATCTCCAGCTCAGTTCTTGGTTCACAAATGGCAGTCTCTATTGCTCTAAAAGCATTCTCTGTTGAATTATCTTTCACAAATGAAAAAGATGCCATTTTATTCTGGCAGTGAACCAGTTCAGGAAGAAGTGGCAGGTCAAACCACAACATACCTGCACAAAGGAAAGGGAACTCTTCCCGGGGCCAGCCTTGCTTGCCCCTATCAAAACCACAGGGACCTGACTACCTCTGCTCTGCCACCCTGTCTTGCCCCTATCAACTTTCTGCCACTCTGCCTTGCTGCCATACACCAGATGACTCACTCTACTCCTTGTGGTGTTCTTGCTGGCTTCAAGGGTTCATGCAACTGTTGGTGCTCTCTTTTGAAGCCGTGGTGTGTTTTTGACCCTCTCGCTGCTGCTTTGCACCTCTGTTAAAGCACTCCTCTTGCCACTCCTGGTACCCCTTTGCCCCTTTACAGTGTCTTAGGCTATTCATGCCACTTTGGTGCCACTTTGCCACAGTCTAAGTATCTTGGAGCTCTTTTCTTGTTCTGATGATTGCACCCCAGAAGTTTCATCAGAACTGATAAGAAAACCCCATTTCTGCAACCAAAAATTGGCTGCAAATACTTCCCCCATTGACTTTAATGGGAAGCGAAAAATGAATGAAACTAATAAATGAATTGGTTTTTCCCCCTATGAAACTAATGAAACGTATTTGGGTCCTGGCGAAATGAAAAACGAAACAAAACAAATGTTTTTCCTTCTGCACATCCCTACTTTAGCTAGATATGTTCTCTAAAGCTACTTATCTGGTTATCTGACTTAGCCGGATAATATATAAACCGCAAATTAGCAGATAACTAGTGTTTTTTAGGGATGTGCAGACCAAACGTTTATGTTCATAAGTCCATAAGTCGAAAGGGGGGGTCAATTTCGGTCAATATGGACATATGGAGAATTCCATAAGTTGAGTCTATGTCCATACGTGCACCGATTCCCTAAATAAAAATTTAAACCCCTCACCCTCCTTAATCTCCCCCCAGACTTACCAAAACTCCCTGGTGGTCGAGCGGGGAGTCAGGACGCCATTTCTGAACTCCTTTGCGAGGAGCACGTGACGTCGGCGTCACGTCGGAGTGACGCGGACGTCACGTGATTCCCCGCGGGTTCGCTCCGGGACCCTCGTTGGACCCAAAAGGAACTTTTGGCCAGCTGCTGGCCAAAAGTTCCTTTTGGGTCCAACGAGGGTCCCGGAGCGAACCCGCGGGGAATCACGTGACGTCCGCGTCACTCCGACGTGACGCCGACGTCACGTGCTCCTCGCAAAGGAGTTCAGAAATGGCGTCCTGACTCCCGCTCGACCACCAGGGAGTTTTGGTAAGTCTGGGGGGGGGATTAAGGAGGGTGAGGGGTTTAAATATTTATTTAGGATCAACAATCGCGATTTCCAACGTATTCAACATAGCTATGTTGAATAAGTTGGAAATCCGATCGTTTTCGCCTCATCACTTTTTTAAGTTAAAAAAAAAAAAAAGTTGCGTTTTACCTATAAGTTCAAAACGAATGCACACCCCTAGTGTTTTTAGATATGCGAGAATGTTGTAGGGTAGTTGTTTGCATATTTTATATTGTGCATGTGCCTTTGAGCGCACAATATAAAATACATGGGCATGAGTGCTCACACCCCTATACATGCGTACAAGAGCATTCTCACACGCATGTTTTAAAGCTATCCTCCATGTTTGCTCTGTTTATTGAATTATGGAAGAATATTAACAGTGGTCCTGATTTACTAAGGCTTGTTCCCCATTCTGGGATTAAAGCTTAGTAAATTAGTCCCAATATTTGCAGCCCTGCTTCTTCAAATAAAGAAGATATACCATATTAAAGTTACATACTATCCTGGGTTAAATACTTCAAATGTGCCATTTCTACAGACATGATTTTCTTCAACTTTCTATCAGTGTACCTGCTGTTTGTAACATCAACATTCACTGTTCTTGCTGGTAACAGTGGTTACTGGGTGCAATAGTGCTCATTGCCAAAACTTGTCACCACTGTACACAGCAAAATAAGTAACAACTGGCTTTTCTAAGGAGAACACTCTGAACAGCTCCATAGTGTTTGCCTGTTTATTCTGCCTTGAAGTGCACTCTTTGCATGCTAGATTAATTTCTGTGGTTAGAGGATGAGAAACAGCTGGCAAATCACAATTAATTCTTTTATAGGCTTCTTGATTGCAAGCAGATAAATACTTCTAGTAGGCATGGATGCTTTTTTTTTTTTTACATTTTTCCTCAAGAGCTAACTAGATATATTTTAACTTATTCTTTGTTTGAAATAGTAAACTGTACATG
This sequence comes from Rhinatrema bivittatum, assembly GCF_901001135.1. Taxonomy (NCBI): domain Eukaryota; kingdom Metazoa; phylum Chordata; class Amphibia; order Gymnophiona; family Rhinatrematidae; genus Rhinatrema; species Rhinatrema bivittatum. Next base: position 435,839,989 of record NC_042615.1, on the reverse strand, counting down.
TTTCTAATATCTTATTCATTTACTGCTTCTGCCTTCCTTCCTTTCTCCCCGGACTCACTCTTTACACAGTTATTCACTGGAGCACCTCTTTAGCATGCCAGATGCCTATAGGAAGGTTAAAGCAGATTCTGACTTATGGGCCAATACAGTACAGTACAGTGCGCACTGTTAACCCGCATTTAGACGCGTGTTTTCAACGTGCTAGCTTTACCCCTTATTCAGTAAGGGGTAATAGCACCTCAAAAACGCGCGACCAACCCCCCCAAAACTAATAGCGCCCGCAACATGCAAATGCATGTTGATGGCCCTATTAGTTATTCCTGCGCGATTCAGCCAAGCCGCACATTTTACTTTCCCGCGCGATTCAGCCAAGCCGCACATTTTACTTTCAGAAATTAGTGCCTACCCAAAGGTAGACGTTAATTTCTGCCGGCACCAGGAAAGTGTACAGAAAAACAGTAAAAACTGCTTTTCTGGACACCCTCTGACTTAATATCATGGCGATATTAAGTCGGAGGTGCAAAAAGTAAAAAATAATTAAAACAAAAAAAAAAAAAGTAAAATCAGCCCATGGCTCGCGGGTTGAAAACCGAATGCTCAATTTTGCCTGACAGCAGGCAAAATTGAGCCTGCTGCCAGCCTGACAGCAGGCTCGAGAACCGACTCTGGAAAAATTGAGCATCGGCTGTCAAACCCGCTGACAGCCACCGCTCCTGTCAAAAAGGAGGCACTAGGGACGCGTGAGCCCTAATTAGCATATTTTTCTTTACTGGATCGCGTGCCCAGGACACTGGCCTGTGCACGTGCCGGGAGAGAGCGGGCGCTCGCTCGCTCTCCCGCGTTTCTTTCTGTATCGGCCTGATAGCTCGTCCATACTGCTTGTTGTTCAGCTGACTTCAGTCACCCGGTTTACAAGCAGCCATGCAGCTCTGCATTTCTCATTAAGACAGAATCTTCAAATTTTGAGCAATTTATGTGAATCCTAGGGTCATTTTCCTACCAACCAAATTTATGGTTAAGTGCAACAAGTGTTCTGGTTCCAACACTGTGCAGTCATAATAGGCAAAAACAAAGACAGGAGTTTTTTTAACCATTGCTAATTTGCAGTAATAGGAATCTAGATGTATTCTCACCTCCCACCCACCACTATAAAAATGGAACTAATACAGAGGCATGGAAAATGAACGCACTATATATTCCCTTGGTTAGTGTACTTCCTTCCTCATGTTCTCATTTTGATTTGTTTTCTTTTTGTGGCCCAGTTTTGCCTATCACTGAAGATTTTCTCCATATATTGCTCCATCATGGGCAGTAGGAGTGGAGGGGTGTATTTTTGAAATCCTCCCCTGGCTTTAACCCCACCATTTTGTGGGAAAAGCTTAAGGAAGTCTATAAAGTTCTCTCAAGACGTGTGATCCAGCCTCAAGAGCCTGAGGAGTTGTTGCTGTTGGTCTTCGTCATCAATTAGGTGGGACTGATCAAGAGGACAGAAGTTGTTGCAGTGTTTTGGATTAAGGCTAGTCTGGAAGGAAGGGAGTTCCCTGCTATCCAGAAGCACTGGGTCATTGATCTTTTTGCCCTAGTTACCAGTTAAAGGCAAGGGTGAAGAAATTCTTGACATTCCAGTAGGATTTGCTGGGTTTTGTTTGGATTCTGAACTAGGGGGATTTTTGTCACCTTTTCCCAGTTTATGCTGGAGCTACAATCAAGCTACCCTACTCTTCAGGGAGAAGGGTGTTGGATATGGAAGCTGGTGAAGCAGGGAGGAGAAGAACAAAGGGAAGAAAAATGGAGACAATGGTTTTTCTGACTTGAGTATTTTTTTATGTTGTTCATTATCTTTTTCAATTCCTTAAGTACCAGCTGAAAGGCACTGGAGTGGTTACTGGTAATTGTTTTTTGTATTTTCCTTTTCTGGCATTTTTGTGTCTCCCATTGCAATGCCCTTGCCCAGCCAATGCTGACAGAGGGATTTTAGGACTGGGTTTACATGACCTTGCCAAGGGTCCAGGAGCTTTAAACTCCCCTTCCCCGCTGGATGAAACCCGGCAAAAGTGGCTGACCAGTCAAACGGGGGTACCGCTACATGCTAATTTGAGTTTATTTGTTGGTTGTGATCTTTATGAACCATGCAAACTTAAGACACAATTATACCATAGAGGCCAGGAGTATGTTAATTGCAAGAAACAGTTGTCATAAACTCTGCCTCTCATTGCACTGCTTCAGTCCTTCCATAAGATTAATTAAAGAACAGATGCTCTGTCATACTCTGCATTAGTTATGCTTATCTTTGAGATTCCAGTTATTCCATTTTCTCTGTTTAATTTGCATCATTATGTATTTTCAGCCTGGGGCATGAGTAGTCAAATGGTGAGCGGTAGATATTCTGAACCATATTTCGAAATGCACCTTCGCTATTAAGCTGACTAATGCTGTTCTATTTTAAGTGCTGTCCTCTCCATTTGCATTTGTTTAGTTTTGGAGGATGTTTTTGACATTGCACTGAAGAAGGAGAGGCTGATAGAAAAACAGAGAGAGAAAGGAAGGAATAAAAAGGAATATAAAGATTACTACATCTCTGAAGCAGTTATACAATCTACTAATTGTTCAGAGTCTGCTATTTGTGCATCTCAGTCATAAGCATGCACAGAAAGTCTTCATTTTCAAAACTGCACATCTCCTTTTCTAGTTGGGGAACCCTCAGTACCAGGGCTTAGTCTAGGCACACTGCCACTAAAACCTGGCATGGATTCTGTGAAAGGAAGGAGGAACAGCCTTCCAGGGCCCAAGGTATAGTGTAAATGTCTCTTTCTGTAGGTATAACCTCAAACATATTTGTCTTTGGACCGGCAAGTGCCAATAAATGGACACATGAGTAAATTATTCCAAAATAAAAGTTTACTGGCCAGCTTGTTCAATGGAAAGTAATTGGCACTTTGCTTCTTGTCCCATCCATATTAAATCACAGCGATAACTCAAGTTTCAAAAGTGAACTGTGTCTTTGGTCTCTTAATACCTTCCCAAGGTCCCCCTACTTCCAGTGAGTGGAGTATAGCACTAAGCACCGTACTGAAATAGGTTCTCCTAACCTTCAAATATTTTCCCTAAACAATACCTGAGATCCACTGTTTGATCCTTACTGCTCTATAACTCTCCTCTCCTGTTCTCCAGGCTGAAACTCTGAATTGGAGTCCCAGATTCATTTTCTCTTCTCCCAGCTGGATTCCAGAGGGTATCCATTCCTTTTCTTCATGGTTCTTTTAGATGACACAGAGCTGTTTTGTTTGAAGGATCCAAAATTACTACGAAAAGGGAAAAATCCTTCTTCTCACTACTTTCTGTCAGAAAGCATGGACAAAAGTCTTTCTCCCAGATAAAATCCACATACACTCAAAACACAACAAAATACACATTAGTCTTTCACCCCTCATCACATACAGCTCTTTTGGATTACTGTACCCCAGATGCATGGCTCTGCATTGAATCCCAGCTGCCAAATCCTTGATCAGTTCTCAAGCTTTCTTAAATCACTTTTCATTCTCTTTACTCCTTCAGATGTATCCACTCTGTTGCAGATCTTAGTATCATCTGCAAATAGACAAACTTTACCTTCTATCCCTTCCACCAGGCCGCTCACAAAGAATTGGTCCCAAAACCGATCCCAAATACGTGTTTGTATGCACCTATTAAGAATCTATTGTATAGAGTTATATTGACCAGTATAATGTTTGCCACACATTATTCCTCTGTTGTAAATCTATGGACTCGGCAGATAGTCCATTATTGTTCTTCTACCAAAAAAAAAGGTAAAGCACTACTAACAATCCCTTCAGTAAAGTCAGCAAAATTAACCCAAGTGAGAGAAAGGGCTTTATCATTGGCTGGGCCCATAGTATGGAACACGATGCCCCCTGAACTTAGATTACAGAATAATCTCAAAACTTTTAAGAACAATTTAAAAACATGGCTCTTTAAAAAAGCCTTCACTAAAGAGTGTGGAGGGTAGAGATTGAAAGTACAGAGTAATGCAGATGAGAATGAATTTACTCAAACCTACATTTAAGAAGTAATATCTCAAAGAGATAGTAACTCAATAATATACCTGGACTTGACCAACATTACTCAAATAATGATTTTATTTATGAAATTGTAACCAAACTTTATTGGCACCTGTTAGAATGTACGATATCCTACATTTACTTGCCTTAGTCTATGTGCCTATTTGTAAACCGTTGCGATGGTATATAACTTAGCGACGGTATAGAAAAGTTTTTAAATTTATAAATAAATAAATAAGATCCCTATGAAGTGGGGTCTTATCGTCCTATTTCACTAACTAATGTTGTTATTAAAATCTTAGCAGTAGTATTAGTGGCCTGGTTGAATACTATACTCCCTTCAATGATCACCTCAGACAAAACTGGGTTCATTAAAGGTAGGCAGGGGGTAAAAAACGTGTGCAGATTAATAGCTGCCCTTAGCTGAAACGTTGATTCTGAGTCTGGATGCAGAAAAAGCATTTGATTCCTTGTCCTGGGATTATATGTTCTGGGATTTTATGACATGGTTGGAGGTTCTTTATAATAAACCTAGTGCTCGATTCTTATAAATGGTTTCCTGTCGGCACCCTTCTTTTTGTACTGTGGAGTATGCCAGGGTTATCCACTGTCGCCTCTTTTGTTTGTTCTGGTGAAGCTTAGGCGAGACAAAGATTTTTGGGGCCTGAGCATCAGGAACCATCTTCTAAAAGTGGCTATGTTTGCAGATGTTATTCTTTTGTTTGTGGGCCGTCCCCACCATAGTATTCCTGCCATAATAAACATTTTTTCTCAATTTCATGACATAGCGGGGTTATGCATCAATTTTTCTAAGTCTGAAGCTCTGGTATTAGATCCCCAGTTAGACAAACCTGGACGGGCACGTTTCCCTTTTCCTGGGCATCAAATAAGCTTAAATATTTGTGGGTCTGGATACCCAGAGATCTAACGGCTCTCTGAGTTAAATATTTGGGAGACACTCACAAACATAGGATCGCAGTTGGCAGTGTAGCAATCGTTACCCCTGTCCTTTTTTGGATGATGTGCCCTTTTGAAAATGATGATTGTCCCCAATCTCCTGTATAAGCTACATATGCTTCCTTGCTGGTTACTGAGTAAAGACTTGCAGAGGCTTCAGTCTGGCTTTCAGAAATTTATTTGGGCAGGTAAGAGGGCACGAATAAATTATTGAACCCTTAAATGCTCTAGGGAGACGGGGGGCCTTGGCCTGACGGACCTCAGATTTTACAATGCCGCATGTCAATTGCATTATGTGGGGGAATTGTTATGAACCTGAAGGTGGACCCCTGTTCCGAGGTAGAGTCAGTGCCACCTGAAAGGGACGCAATCCCCTTAGGTCTCTACCATCGAAAGGTGAGGCCGCAGGCTGTAGTTGTTGCACGAAGACTTCACCCTGGAAACTCGAGATCCCCCTAGGAGAAGCCCGTAGGGATCCGGCCGCTGGGACTTTAGAAGACTCCTTTGAAGACTGAAGAAAGGTCTGGATGCAGGTGCCTCCTGCAGGTCGTGGGTTCCAGATGGCTGGCACCTCCAACAGGTCATAGTAGTCTGAGGACGGAGTCGCAGAATAGTCCAAAGCCGGTCCGAGGGTTCAGTACACAAGAGGGGTCGAAGTCCAGTCCAAGATCAAAACAGGAGAAGGGTCCGGAGCCAGTCCAGGAGCAATCAGGAGAAGGATCCGAAGCCGTACTAGGGTCAAGCCAGGGAAATACGCACGCCGGTCCAGAAGTCAGAAGCCAAGAATCAATCCACTCAGCAGGGAAGCAGAGCAGGATGAAGAACCAAGAACAGGGAGCTCAGGAACAAACTCAGCCAGGAACCTTGATACCAAGGCAAGGTCTGAGTGTCATACCTTGCCTTAAATACAGGATGTCAGGGGAGGAGTCTCAGGAGGAGCCATGACTATTTCCTGTCATGGCTCCTTTAAGAATACAGCTCAGCTGTGCGCGCGGCTCTAGAGAGACAGAGGGGGAGGAGCCGACTCGACCAAGGAACCCAGCAGCCGAGCCAGACCGTGGAAGCCGTCGCCAGGAGAACCAAGGGACCGCCTGCAGTCCTCCGGAGGCTCGGACAACACCCGGCGCCCCGGGTGAGTTATTTGCCCTGCAACCTCCAGCCTGACCCTGGTCTTGTCCCGCCGCGACCGGCGGCCATGACACCCGGTCCCAGTCGTGGCGTGCCGCGGCCGACGGCGCTAACAGGAATGGCTCACTGGTTGTTATTCTCACTGTGAAGCTGGCCTGCTAGCTAACATGACAGCTCCATGGTCTCCCTTATTTCTCCTGCAGGCTCGCCCAATGACCCTGCGCAGCTTAGATATTCCAAAAGTGATGAGTTACCCATGCTTGCATGCCTGGAGGTGGTTACGTACTTTGAAGAGCCTGCCTGGCACTGCCTCTCTGCTGCTTCCTTTATTGGGCAATTTGGACTTTCTTCCTGGGCACGATTGCAGTGCTATATTCAGCTTTTGGGCCCGCAGAAGACTACAGTTTATTTCCCATCTTTATGAGGCAGAGGCTGCAACTGTGCTAGATTTTCCTACGCTGGCTCAAACTTTTCAAATACCATCTCGACATTTTTTTGCCTACCTACACGTGCGACATTATCTGCAATCCTTTCATTGGGTAAGAGAGACATTTCTATTAGAATCCTCTTTTTCTAAGACTGTGTTCGACATGGCATTCTGTAATTCTATCATAGCCTGGAGCAAACTGGGTAAATGTTATAAGCAAATATGCCTCTTGGATTCATTAACTTTTTATTGGACTACAGCCTTGGATTTACTGTCTTGTTTCAAAACCCTACAAACCCACAATTAGGATTTGGGTCTCCAAGAACTGCAGTTCCATATTATATATCATACTATCTGTGATGATGTTCGCAGACTTTGGCTGCATCGACTCCTGTCTCCCATGTGCATAAAATGTGCCCAAGTGGACGGTACAATGACACATCGACTTTTCACATGCTCCAGTCTCGAGGTGCTTTGGTCTATGGTACTTGCTTTTATCTCACAATGTACTGGAGCAACGCTTCAGAAGAGGGGCAGGCTTCTTCTGTCAGGCCTGAAGGATGTTCTAAGGCCATACTACACACAGGACCATTTTGGATGCTTTGCTATTCTCTTAGTGTGTTGCACAATTTTATCTAATTGGATTGAACCTCTGGCGCCACCCTCCATATCAGCGTGACACCACCGGATGGCGTCTACTATGCAAATGGAGTTGCTGGACTTTACTGTGGGGCATAGGAAACCAGATAAGATATACTGCAAAAGCTGGGCTATCTGCTTCGCACTATTACCTCCTGATATATAGAATAGCCTACTTGCTACTGGGTATCAAACTCAATGGACATAACATTTTGATATCTGATATTTTATCTTTCCAATAGGAGCTGTTTCTATTATGTTTACAGATGTGCTATAAGATTTGATAACTTTTATATACCTGAATTCTAGGGGCTGCCCTGTGTGCTTGCCCCGTTTCTGTAGTGCCACTCGTCTTTCCTCTTTTTTCTTTTGTCTTTCCTCTGTCCAATTTTATTTGGAAATGGTCTCCGGGGGTAGGATGGGGAGGATAGGGAATGTGAGAGAGTGAGTAGGATGATGTGTTGTGTGCCTGGGTATACTTGTGCTTTGAGATGCAAGAGGAATGTCTGTTGGTATGTTTGAAGTAAGACCCTCTTGGGGTTTGTTTAGTTTGGAGGGGCACAGGTGACTTGCTCTTACAAAAAAGGAGGCTTGCAATGAGGTTGTCACATTGTTTGGTGTTTTGGGAAAGGAAGTTTTTCTGATTTGTATATTTAGGGGAATTGTCCCCATGGTATGCTATACTATTACTGTCTTCCAACTCAATGATGCCATGCATTCTGATCTTTTTGTATATATTGCAAGTCTTGTTTCAATAAAAAATATTTTGAAAAAAAAAAAAATATATATATATATATATATATATATATCCAAAGCAAGAAACCTGAGAGGGAGTCAGTTGAACCATTAGATAGGGGTGTACATTCATTCCCTACGAATTGGGAATCTGCAACGTATAGGGCCCTATTTGTTGTATTCGAGGGGAAGCGAAACGTATCGCGATTCCCCACGAATACAACGAATCTTCGCCAAATTATTCGGCCGCCTAAATGAGCCAATTTAAACAACCCCCACATCCTCCTGACCCCCCCCCCCCCCAAGACTTACCAAAACTCCCTGGTGGTCCAGTGAGGGGTCCGGGAGCCATCCCCTGTACTCACACCCTTGGCTGCCGGTTTCAAAATGGTGCCGATAGCCTTTGCCCTACTATGTCACAGGGGCTACTGGTGCCATTGGTCAACCCCTGTCACATGGCCATCGGCACCATATTGTGCTCCTACCATGTGACAGGGGCTGACCAATGGCACCGGTAGTCCCTGTGACAGAGTAAGGGCAAAGGCTATCGGTGCCATTTTGATTACTGGCAGCCAATGGCCCGAGTGCAGGAGATCGCTCCCGGACCCCCGCTGGACCACCAGGGACTTTTGGCAAGTCTTGGGGGACCCTCCTGACTCACACAAGACTTGTCAAATGTCCAGCAGGGGTCCGGGAGCAACCTCCTGCACTCGGGCCATCGGCTGCCAGTAATCAAAATAGTGCCGATAGCCTTTGCCCTTACTATGTCACATGTGCTCCTACCCATGTGACAGGGGCTGACCAATGGCACCGGTAGCCCCTGTGACATAGTAGGTCAAAGGCTATCGGCGCCATTTTGAAACCGGCAGCCGAGGATGTGCGTGCAGGGGATGGCTCCTGGACCCCCTGCTGGACCACCAGGGAGTTTTGGTACGTCTTGGGGGGGTTCAGGAGTGTGGGGGTTGTAGTTAATTTAATTTTAGTGGGGAAATGAATAGGAATTAATGGATAAACATATCAGGGGCTCCCTTGCCGAATGCAACGTATCTGCCCCCCGATGAATACAAATCCCGAATGCAATGTATGGCGTCCCTCTGCACATCCCTACCGTTAGATGACTGAGGGGTTAAAGGGGCTCTTAGGGAAGATAAAGCCATGGCAGAAAGACTAAATTAATTCTTTGCTTTTGTGTTTAATAATAAGGATGTTGGGGAGATACCAGTTCCGGAGAAGGTTTTCAAGGCTGATGAGTCAGATGAACTGAACCAAATCACTGTGAACCTGGAAGATGTAATAGGCCAGATTGACAAACTAAAGAGTAGCAAATCACCTGGACTGTATGGTATGCATCCTAGGGTTATGAAGAAACTAAAAAATGAAATTTCTGATCTATTAGTTAAAATTTGTAATCCCTAATAAAAATCATCCATTGTACCTGAAGACTGGTTACCCCAATATTTAAAAAAGGCTCCAAGGATGATCCAGGAAACTATAGACCAGTGAGCCTGACATCAGTGCCAGGAAAAATAGTGGAAACTATTCTAAAGATCAAAATCACAGAGCATATGGAAAGACACTATCAACATGGATTTACCCAAGAGAAGTCTTGCCTCACAAATCTGCTTCATTTTTTTGAAGGGGTTAATAAACATGTGGATAAAGGTGAACCAGTAGATGTATTTGGATTTTCAGAAGGTGTTTGACAAAGTCCATATGAGAGGTTTCTAAGAAAACTGAAAAGTCATGGGATAGGAGGCAATGTCCTTTTGTGGATTACAAACTGATTAAAAGACAGGAAACAGAGAATAGGATTAAATGATCAGTTTTCTCAAGGGTAAACAGTGGAGTGTCTCAGGGATCTGTACTTGAACTGGTGCTTTTCAATATATTTATAAATGATCTGGGAAGGAATATGATGAGTGAGGTTATCAAATTTGAAGATGATACAAAATTATTCAGAGTAGTTAAATTACAAGCGGATTGTGAGACATTGCAGGAGAACCTTGCGAGAGTGGAAGACTGGGCATCCAAATGGCAGATGAAATTTAATGTGCTTAAGTGCAAGGTGTTGCATATAGAGAAAAATAACCCTTGCTGTAGTTACACGATATTAGGCTCCATATTAGGAGCTACCACACAGGAAAAAGATCTAGGCATCATAATGGATAATACATTGAAATCGTTGGCTCAGTGTGCTGCAGCAGTCAAAAAAGCAAACAGAATGTTAGGAATTATTAGGAAGAGAATGGTTAATAAAATGGAAAATGTCATAATGCCTCTGTGGTGAGACCGCACCTTGAATACTGTGTACAATTTTGGTTGCCGCATCTCAAAAAAGATATAATTGCACTGGAGAAGGTACAGAGAAGGGTGACCAAAATGATAAAGAGGATGGAAGAGCTCCCCTATGAGGAAAGACTAAAGAGGTTAGGACTTTTCAGCTTGGAGAAGAGATGGCTGAGGGGGATATGATAGAGTTGTTTAAAATCATGAGAAGTCTAAAATGGGTAAATGTGAATCGGTTATTTACTCTTTCGGATAATAGAAGGACCAGGGGGCACTCTATGAATTAAGCAAGTAGAACATTAAAAACTAATCAGAGAAAATTATTTTTCACTCAATGTACAAGTAAGCTCCGGAATTTGTTGCCAGATGATGTGGTCAGTGCAGTTAGTGTAACTGGGTTTAAAAAAGATTTCAATAAGTTATTGGAGGAGAAGTCCATTAACTGCTATTAATCAAGTTGACTTAGGAATGGCCTCTATTACTGGCATCAGTAGCATGGGATCTTCTTAGTGTTTGGGTACTTGCCAGGTACTTCTAGCCTGGTTTTGCCTCTGTTGAAATTGCCTCTGTTGAAAACAGGATGTTGGGCTTGATGGACCCTTGGTCTGACCCAGCATGGCAATTTCTTATGTTCTTATGTTTTTAGATAACTTCTCAACTTAAACGTCCTACTGAATATGGACCGCTAGATAAGTGGTACAAAGTATGTTACTTGTACTATTTAATGCGGATGACATGCATAAGCTAGCTGTGTTCGAGTAACTTCTTTAAAATAGGAGCATTCTTACGCACGATTAGTGCATTTTAAAACATATGAGTGCAATTGTGCACACAATTAAAGATTCCAGTGTATCCTCACTTGTGTATATGGGCGCATGCGCACACATTTTAAAATCAACCTCTTAGCTTGCACCATAGTTGCCCCAACCTCCACCCCAACTACGTCTTTCTAAAAATTCCACTGTGCACATCCATAGCCAATTCCCAGTGAGAATAAGGGAACTACACAAACAGACCTCTCCTTTACCACCTGTAAAACAAAATGCCTTCTAATATGCAGGCAGGATGCTACCATTGCAGCAACCTTCAGTGGGGGTGCTAGGCCAAGATGGTACATTCCTTTACCCTGCACTGTCTTATCCTTACCAGTAGGCCAAAATCTCGTGGAGATACCAATTTATTTATTAGCTTTTATATACCGACATTCGTGGGTACATCATGCCGGTTTACAATATAACTGAAGGAGGAAACTACAAAAAACCAGGGTGGGGGAAGGGAGCAGCTAGGAAGAGAGAAGGGGCGAGAGAGGGGGGGGGGGGGAGAGGAAGAGGAGAATAGGAACAGTACGTGATGGAAAAACAACCAAAGAACATAATATATAACATTGCAAATTATACACTCAAAAAGGGACTGTGTATAACCTTATACACTGTGGATAACCTTATACACTATATATAAATTATACACTCCAAAAAGCACTACATACAACAATATACATCATCTTTAACTAGTACATACAGAAGACACTATATATGACATTACAAATTATATGTTCAGAAAGGCAACTATATATATAGTCTAGCAGGGGTTGCTAATGGGAAGGAAGGGTTTAAGGACAGGGGAAAGGGGTATAAAAGGGGGTATATAAGGAGGTGAAGAGATATGAGAGACAAATCGGAGTACAATTAAAGGAATAAAGGGGAAGGCAATAAGTACGGTAATGACAGGGCTCTTTCTCTGAAGGAGTAGAGGGAGCAGGGGAACTACGTAGGATACGAGTCAGGGTAGGCCATTTTAAGGAGCCATGTTTTAACCCCTGTTTTGAATTTCCGAATGCATGGTTCTAGTTGGAACTCAAGTGGCATAGTGTTCCAGAGGGAGGGGCCTGCAATGGATAGGGCTCTTTCTCTAGTGCAAGTGTGGTGAGCACATTTAAGGGAAGGGGTGTAGAGGGTTCCTGAGAGTGTGGTTCTATTAGGACGATTGGAGGAGCGGAATCGAAGAGCATCCTCAAGCCAGGAGTAATTGTGGTTGTTCAGGGAGTTGTGAATAATGGTGAGGGTTGTGAATGGTGAATGGTGAGAGTTGTGAATAATGGTGAGTTGTGAATAATGGTGAGAGTTGTGACCAATGAGGGTCACAACTAGAAAATGCCCACTAGAAATTTCCTTTTGTTAAACCTTTCATATCTTCTTGCCAGCACTATTACGTCTCTGCCTTTGCTTTGAATCTGGGACTGAGAGAAAACCAAAAGAGATTTTTCCTTCTCTACATGCAGTTTCTGGAAATGGAGTTCTGTAAACACTTTGCCTGTAGTTATCAAAGCCTGGTGTAAATGAGCTTGCCATTATCATATTACAGCACTGCACAAACATTCTACCAGTGTTACCTCAGCAAAGGCAAGGAGAATTAGATTGGACAATTTCACTTAAAGGTCATCCTGACTGCTTCACTTTCATTAGTATCCCAGTTTTGGGCTTTATTCAATGCTTGCTGTTTTGTGGCTCTAGAGGACAAATGTCATAGGTTTGTCAAAAGCAACTTTTACAAAGGTAATTATTCTCAGATTATAGGGCCTAGCATATTGAAATTCTGAAAAAACAAATTGGCAACATTATCTGAAGTGGAATATGGTAATCAGTATGAACGCAGCTGACTCACTAAGCATATCAATAGGAGGCAGAAGATTTGTACTTCACTGTAACCTCAGAAAGAGCAGCCACTGGATTTGTTGCTGGAAGATACAGCAGTGAAAACAGTCAATGACTGGATTTGTCTTTTGCCATTACAAACTGGAGCACTGTTGATTCTAAGAAAACTATGGCTAGTTTTAGAAAAGAGGTCAAATGTCAAAAATTTGAAAACTTTGAGGGATGAAAATGATTATTTGAATGGATATGTATATCTTTGCATGTGCCCATCTAAAATAAAGCCTAATGTTAAATGGTCTGTGACCTTTGATATGACTTCTGAGGATTCTCCAGGAGATGAGTGTTTACATCTTCTTCCTCTGCATCATCTTCTTTTTTACAGGGAAGAAGAATCAAATGGTTTTCATTTCAATTAACCCAGAGGTTGAGTTCAACCATCGCTGTTTTGCAGTCCACCATATCTTCACACACACAATTGGTTTCCTATGGTTTAAATTTGTCAAAGAAAGAGTCTATCTTGGCTCTAATGCATGATGAGATATCTGTACTTTGTAAAGGTCTTTCTTTTATTCCCATGGTACAACATAATTCTTTTAAAACTTGTGTAATACTTAATAAATTATTTTGCAAGTTATGAATTAAACTAATTTTTAAAAAAATTTCCAAATATGGGGGCTGACCCTTCAGTGTATTTACAAGTTCACCATAGTCACCCCCATCTACTGAAAATCTTTCATTATCATAAGAACATAAGAAATGCCATACTGGCTCATATGAAAGGTCCATCAAACTCAGAATCCTGTTTCCAACAGTGGCCAAGCCAGGTCACAAGTACCTGGCAGGATCCCAAGGAGCAGACAGTTTCCAAGCTGTTTATCTCAGGGATAAGCAGTGGATTTTCCCAAGTCCACCTTAGTAATTATTCATGGACTTTCCTCCAGAAACTTCTTCAAACTTTTTTTAAGCTACAGTCATAGCTTTTACCACATCTTCTGGCAATGAATTCCAGAGCTTAACAATGCATTGAGTAAAAAAAATATTTTCTTTTATTAGTTTTAAATATAACAACTAGTAACTTCATTGTGTGTCCGCTAGTGTTTGTATCTTTGAAAAAGTAAACAACTGATTAATGTTTACTCATTCCACACTACTCATTATTTTATAGATCTCTATCATATCTCCCTTCAGCCATCTTCAAGCTGAAGATTCCTAACCTTTTTAGTCTTTCCTAATAGGGGAATTGTTCCATCCCCTTTATCATTTTGGTTGCTCTTCTCTGTATGTTTTTTAATTCTGCTATATCTTTTTTGAGATGTGGTGACGAGATGTGACCGGAACTGCACACAATATTCAAAATGAGTATGCACCATGGAGCAATACAGAGGCATTATAATATTCTCTGTTTTATTCTCCATTCCTTTCCTAATAATCCCTAGCATTCTATTTGCTTACTTGGCTGCTGCTGCACACTGAGCAGAAGATTTCAATGTATTATCAACGATTATGCCTAGATCCTTTTCCTGAATGGTGACTTCCAATATGAACCTTGCATTGTGTAGCTATAATTTGGGTTAGTCAACTCTTACGGCCTGATTTGCAAAAGCATTTACACACTTGAAAAGAAGTTTTACACATATACATGCATTTTACCTATGTGAGCTTTTGAAAATTGCTACAGTATTTGCCTTTGAATTATCCATAGGATTTACCTGTGTAAGTACCCTTTTGGCCAAATTTTAATTCCCCTGCGCGCGTGAAAAAAAGGAGTTACGCGCGTGGCTGGCAGTGCGCATCTTCAAAGGGGCCCAGTCACCCGCGTAACCCCTGTTATGTGCCGAAGTGCCGGGACCAGATAAAGGGGCAGTCCAGAGGTGGGGAGGGGTGGGGCTGGAGGCAGCCAGACAGCGGCCATTTGCCACTGTGCCGGAGAAGTGACTGCTGGTGCGTGTAAGTTGCTACTGCTCCAACAGAGCAGAAAGCAACAAAAGATAGGAGAAAAGGTTTAGGGGGAGGGGAGGAGAGGGGAAGGGGAAGGGAAAGAGAGGTAAGGTAGGGTGTTAGGAAAGTTCCCTCCCAGTCCGCTCCTTAATTGGTGTGGACTGGAAGGGAACTGGGGAAGGCCGGGATGCATCGCTGCTTGAAAGTTACAGATTTCTACCCCCCTTGCGTGCACCGTATGCACATACAAGCACAGATTACAAAATCCGGCATGCATTTGCATGCAGTCCAATGATTTTATAACATGTGCATGTTATAAAATCAGCACATCCATGTGTGTGTGCCGGAAAGTGCGCACACATGGATGCATGCACGCTTCTTTAAAAATCTACCCCTTTATGCAGATAAATGACTTTTGAAAATTCTACAGTAGTAGTTACATTTACATGTTTAAATCCTTTTGAAAATTACCCCCATCACTTTGCATTTGTTCACATTAAATTTCATTTTCCATTTGCATGCCCAATTTCCCAGTTTTGCAAGATCGTTTTGCAATTTCTCACAGTCCTCTTGTGATTTAACAACTTTGAATAATTTGGTGTCATCAGCAGATTTTATCACCTCACTCATTGTCCTCATTTCCGGGTCATTTATAAATATATTAACAAGCAGTGGTCCCAAAACAGATCCCTAGGGCACTCTATAATTCACTTCTCTCCATTGACAAAATTTACTGATTAGCCCTACTCTCTGTTTTCTATCTTTTAACCAGTTCACAATCCACAATTGTACACTGCCCCCTAACTCATGACTTTTTAATTTCCTTAGAAGTCTCTCATGAGGGACTTCATTTATTTATTTTTTTATTTATTTAAGCATTTTGTAAACCATCATTCCTAAAAAAATATCACAACTTTGTCAAATGCTTTCTGGAAATCCAGATACACTGTATCAACTGGTTCACCTTTATCCACATGTTTATTTACCCCCTAAAAAAATTGTAGTAGATTGATGTTGTGTTTTAACTTGGTTTATGGGCCCTTGGGTCATGGAAAGAGCTGACTCCACCCACAGGGGGGAGCCCTGTGGGAATTCTCCATGACAGGCGGGGTCTCAGTAGTGATGGACACAGGAGTCAGAAAATGTTTATTATACAGCAAAGGGAAACCCGAGGAGCGGGTTGTAAACTCAATCCTGAAATTAGAAGTCCTGGGATGGATTCTCTGGTAGTGGTCCACAGCAGTGAAACGTGAAAAGTGTGTATCTTCATGGATGATGGTAACTTTAGACTATAGGTCAGAGGACCTAGGCGGTGAAAGACAGAGAAGGGTCCAATGTAGCGTGCAGCGAATCTAACTGAAGGTAATTTGAGGCAAAGGTACTTGGTACTGAGCCAAACCTTGTCTCCTGGCTCAAACTGAGGTGCTGCTCTGTGATGAGCATCATATTGCTTTTTGGCCCATTGTCCTGCTTTGTGTAGAAGGTCCTTAGTTTGAGTCCAGAGTTGGTGAATCTCGTCAGCTGTAGCCTGAGCCGCTGGTGATGTACCTGTCAAAAGTATAGGAAGTGGTGGTAATAGTTGACGACCATAAACTATCTGGAATTGAGTGGATCCAGTGGCAGAAGCAGGGTGAATTCAGCCCAGGGTAAAGGTTCTGCCCAATCACTCTACCTAGTATTGACATAGGCACGAATGAACTGTTTGAGAGTCTGATTCATTCTTTCTGTTTCCCCATTTGATTGGGGGTGATACGCTGATGTCAGGTCTGATGCAATGTCAAATTTATGACACAGTGCCCTCCAGAACTTGGCGGAGAATTGAACACCTCTGTATGAACAGTTTGGCGAGTTCTGGGGCAGATGGTAGTCCGGGTAAAGCCACAAACTGTGCCATTTTTGAGAAGCAGTCCACTGTGACCCATATCGTATTGTTCCCGCTTGAAGGTGGCAAATCTACAACGAAGTTGGTCGCGATGTGCAACCATGGTTCATCTGGAACTGGTAATGGCTGTAGGAGACCCCAAGGGTGACCGGCAGGAGGCTTTTGTCTGGCGCAAATAGCGCAGGATTCAACGTATGCTTGGACATCCTTTTTCATTGATGGCCACCAATAAAAGCGTTGAAGGGTGGCAAGTGTATGGGCCTGTCCAGGATGACTGACTACCCGGGAGTCATGAGCCCAGTTCAGGAGTTTCTTCCGAAAATTTTGAGGAACCACTGTTTTACCCACTGGAACAGAATGGGTAGCAGCCAGAACTATCTCTCCGGGTTGATGATGAGATGGGGTGCATCAGGGACATCTTCAGGTGTGAAGGAGCATGAGAGGGCATCTGCCTGGACATTTTTATCAGGAGGATGGTATTTAAGCAAGAAATCGAATTGGTTGAAGAATAAAGACTACCGAGCTTGGCGATGGTTACGTCTCTGTGCATGATGTAAATATTCCAAGTTCTTGTGATCAGTGAACACTGTTATCTGGTGTTGAGCACCTTCTAACCAGGGATGCCATTTCTTGAATACAAGCTTGATAGCGAGTAACTCTTTGTCGCCAATGCCATAATTTCTCTTGGCTGGTGAAAAGCGTCTTGAAAAAAATAAGCAGGGATGAAGCGTATGCGTATCACTGTGCTGACTGAGCATGGTCCCTACACCGACATCTGAGGCATCAACCACGATGAATGGCCGAAGAGGGTCAGGATGACATAGGTAGGGTTTCTTGATGAAGGAGCCTGGCCCAATGGATTCCAAAATCCATTGGGCCAGGCTCCTTTTTTTGTCATGGCAAAAAGTGGCGCCGTTAAGGTCGAGTAATTCTTGATGAACGTGCGAAAATAGTTAGTGAAGCCTAAGAAATGGCGGAGTGCTTTAATACCGGTAGGCTGTGGCCAGTCTTGTATGCTTTTGGTCTTCTGGGGGTCCATTTGAAAGCCTTTATTGGACACAATGTATCCCAGGAAAGGAACAGGCTCTTGATGGAATGCACACTTCTCGAGCTTGGCATATAGACGATGATCTCGCAGCCTCTGCAGGACTTTAATAACATCAGCTTGATGGCTCTGGACATTACTGGAAAAGATGAGGATGTCGTCCAAGTATACGACGACACACTGGTATAGGAAGTCTCGCAGGATGTCATTCATCATATTTTAAAAAATGGCTGGAGTGTTGCACAGGCCAAATGGCATTACTAATTACTTGAAGTGGCCATCACGAGTATTAAAGGCCGTTTTCCACTCGTCCCCTTGACGAATGCGAACCAGGTTGTAAGCACCCTTTAAATCTAACTTCGTGAAGATCTTTGTACCTTGGAGCCGATCAAACAACTCTGAAATTAGTGGTAGAGGATGTTGATCCTTGATGGTAATTTTGTTCAGACCTCTATAGTCAATGGAAGGGCGAAGGGATCCATTCTTCTTGCCGACAAAAAATCTGGCTCCCGCCGGCAACTTAGATGGTCTAATGAACCCTTTCTGTAGATTCTCTTAAATGTAGGCTGACATGGTCTTGGTCTCAGATAATGAGAGTGGATAAACTCTTCCTCTGGGTGGCTTTGTGTTCAGTTTCAGGTTAATTGCACAGTCGAATGGTCTGTGTGGTGGAAGCACATCAGCTGCTTGTTTAGAAAATACATCTTGGAATGATGCATACTGCAGTGGTAGACCAGGGAGAGCTGTAGAAGTGGCCAAGCATGGCAATGGTGTTACCTTTTTTAAGCATCTTTCATGGCAGGTCGGATCACATTGAGATATCTCCATTGAAGACCAGTTGAACTGGGGAGAATGGTCTTGCAACCAAGGGATACCCAGTACTATAGGGTGGATAGCTTTCTCGAGAATCAAGATGGTGATTATCTCAGTATGTAGGGACCCAGTGCGTAGGCAGACAGGTTTGGTGGTAAGCAAAATGTCTCCTGGCAATGGCTCACTGTGTATGGATGAGAGAAGCAGCAGTGTGGGTACTGGTTTGGTAGGAATGCGTAGTTGTTCTACCAATCTTTTCAGAATAAAATTCCCACCTGCACCGGAATTGACTAGTGCTTGTGTGGCGAACTCGAGCGGCCCAGAGATGATAGAGACCGGGAGAGTCAATGGAGGAGATGGTGCAGTCAGACCGTGGAAGAGTCCTCTGGCGGATCCTAGGCCTGCATGTTTCCCAGACAGATGGGACAAGTTTGGACTGCATGGCCAAAAGATGCAGAGGCCCATCTTTTTGCGAAAGCGCCTCTCCTTGGCGATTAAGTGACTCCAGCCTAATTGCATGGGTTCATCCTCTTCTTCAGGATTGGGTAGTGTCTGAACCAGAGCTGAAGGCAAGGAGCGAGTGTGATTACCCCCAGAAGGGTGTTTCTTGGGAGTCTTTACCTCAGCAGATTGCTCTCGGATACGATGGTCAATCCTTCCAGCGAGATCCATAAGAGAACTTAGAATGACAGGCAACTCCCGTGCAGCAAGTTAATCTTTTATACGAGAGTTGAGGCCTTCTAAAAAGATAGCTCTTAAACAACCCAAATCCCATAGGAGTTCAGAAGACGGTTTTAAATTTGATTACATACTCCGGGAGTGGCTTAGTCCCTTGTTGGAGGTGTAGTGCTGAACCAGCTAAAGACTGGTGTCCAGGATTATCAAATACAGATTTGAAGAGAGTCAGAAAGCCAGGCAAGTCATTCAGGACTGGATCATTGCATTCCCATAATGGTGAAGCCCAAGCCAGGGCTTTCCCATCCCTGATTTTATAGCCCGCACGCGGCTGCGCGTACATATTATAAAATCGGGCGTACATTTGTGCGCTGGATACGCGCACAAATGTAGGCCGTGCATACCTTTGAAAATCTGCCCCTGTAATTTTTTCAGAATACAATATCCTGTGTATTGTTTTGTCAACCTATCAAACTGTTGTTTCAGCTGGAATTCACATCCTCCATCAAGAGCCTCGTTTCACCCCGTTCCACAAGGCTTCCTCAAGGAACTTCAATATGCTGTCCCGTTCCCCACTCTCACTCCCATTTCTTATTCTTGGATTTTTTTCATCTTTTTTAAATACTATAATCGACCATATTAAATCAGATCAGCTGTCTGTTACGGTGCATCATACGTATCCTCATTTAAACCAGCTCACAGAACCACCCGTTATTCACTTCTCCAACGACTACCAACATCACTCCTCTGAAATAACAGGTCAGCTTATTGTTTCAAAATGTCTTAAATTATTTCAACATCACTTGTTCATGTCCGCCATAGTTCCTCTCCACATTACTATTACACCAGTCACTTTCTACAGACGCTAACACGCGTCCCCTCTGTTAAGACAGCAAGACTTACCCAAGTCAGGGATTGAGCCCTGTCACTGGCAGGACCATTACTATGGAACAACATGCCCCTTGAGATAAGATTACAGAGTAATTACAAACTATTCAAAGGAAGCTTAAAAACCTGGCTTTTTAAACAGGTTTTCTACAAAGTGAACAGAGAATAAGTTGGGAAATAAAACAGGCTATAGATCTTCAGCACCCAGCACTTAGTTTTTCTATGTGCATTTTCTTTATTTTTATTTTAGGACTCACCACTAACTTTATTTAATATTATACAGCACATATATGAAAAGGACAAGATTTATGACACTCATCAAATAGTCTTTATTTTGAAAGTTGATGTAACCGGAACCTTATTGGCACTATTATACATATATTACCCAGTTCTTTATTGAACATATCCATATGTGCCTTTTTTGTAAACCGTTGTGATGGTATATAACTTAACGACGGTATAGAAAATATTTTAAATAAAATAAATAAATAAAACGGGGGTGAGAGTGGAGAACGGGACAGCATATTGAATTTCCCTGAGGAAGCCCTGTGGAACAGCGTGAAACGAAGCTCTGGTTGGAGGATGTGAATTCCAGCTGAAACAACAGTCTAATAGTTTGAGAAAACAATATACAGGATATTGTATTCTGAAAAAATTACAGTGTTTTTTAATCTGGTATATTTTAAACATGTGGGGAGGTAGATCTTTATTGTGGGGTATGTATGTATGTATGAGGTGTCAAGAATGAGTGGGGAATGTTATTGGGTATGATATTTAAGGTTAAGGATATAAAAACTGTTATATTGTGTAAAATTGTATAAAATAAAGTATAACTAGGAGGATTTGTTTTCTGTGACCTCTGATTTCTATGATATTACCTTAAATCTTCCATGAGCAGAGAATCTCTTTATCTTAATATTCCACAGCATGAGGCTATTAAAGCTGCACTACAGATTTTAAGTATGTATGATTCTCATGAAAGGATTCATATGGAATTTCTTTGTAAACTTGCTTTAACAAATAATTTTTGCGTTTTGAAATGATTATTATTAACAGATTAAAGGAACAGCAATGGGAGGGTTATTATGATCCCCATTATAGCTTGCTTATATGTGACCTTTTTGGAAGATAAATGTTTATAGATGACATCTTTATGGTATGGCAAGGGTCTAAGAGAAAATTTTGCTTTATTTTTCCTTTCTTAACCAATGTGATTCACATCTCAAATTTTCTTGACAGATAGATTGAAATCCTTTAGCTTTCCTTGATATTTCTATCTCTTTACTGGGTGAGAAAGTTAGGACATCTATTTTCTATAAACCCACCACCAACTGAAATAAGCAATTTGATTTTTCCAGTTTTCATCTATAACAACTTGAAGATAATATTTCCTCTGCACAGTTTCTATGATGACATCATGTTTGTAGTACAGTACATAAACACAGGGAATAAGAAGATACATTGTCAAGGAGATTTGTAGAAAAAGGTTGTTCTGTAGATATCATTAAACATACTTATAAAAGAGCATTCTATGCCAATCAAGATCTGTTGTTTCATTTGTAGAAACATGATAGCAGAAAAAGTCATGTGGTCCATCCACAAAACTGCTGAGCTCTACAATCCTTATCATTCCCTCAGAGATCCCCTGTGTTTGTCCTATACTTTCTTAAATTCAGATATTGTCCTTGTCTCCAACACTTCCACTGGGAGGCCATTATATGCATCCAACATTCTGTATCTCCCAGTAAAGAGAAATGCCTCTCAAATGGCATCTGACAATACAAAGTTGGCTACATGGGCACATTGGTTACTGATTTTGAACTTGTCAGGCAGTATTGATACAGAGTCTACCATGAAGATGTGGCAAGATACTCTGCTGCAGACATTGGATGAAGTAGCTCCTGTTAAACAAATGAATTCCCAAAGATCATCATGTATGCCATGATTTACTAAGGAACTAAGGCCTGGATTTATCAAAATACACTAAATATTGCATGCAATAGGAGTGTGTTTTATGGTAATAGGCAGTTTATCACAAAGGGAGTCATTTATCAAAATGCGGTAAGGTGTTTTCGCATGCGTTCGCATACCCAGGTAGAGAGTCCATCAAGCTAGGTTGAGAGAACCTTGCCCAAATCTCATCTTGGAGTGAGTTTCCTCACTCCGAAGGCCAGCAAATCTTCACAAGAGACCACTGTTCTGTTCGTAGGTGTCACGTAGCATGTCAAAGTGGCCCCTAACCCCCTACACACTTACCTAATCCCCACCTCGAGTTACTAGGTGGGCCTACCCTAGGGATACAAATACCTGCCTATGGGCCATGCTATTATGGCCAGACTCACTCACTCTCTCTCTCTCTCTCATGTGTCTAGGACCATTAACAATGGTCCCCTGGTGGTTGAAATGGTATCGCAATTTGCACTAACTTAGCTCTTTGCACAGGTAATTAGCGCAAATTGCAATAAATCCTATATTAGCATAAAACACACCCCTTTTGCTATCGCAAGCGGTACTTACCACATTTTGATAAATGACCCCCAAAGTGTGCTAACTTAGCACAGGTATTAGCGCAAACTATGATAACTTTTTCGCACTTTGCGATAAGTGCCAGAATTGTTGTATTTCCTATGTACAACCACTGGGGGGACCATTTTAAGCAGCTGACAGCCTAGCTATCAGGGTCTTTCTACAATGAGAGAGAGAGAGAGAGAGAGAGAACGAGCCTAGTCTTAATACCCTCATACCAGGTAGGTATTTATACCTCTATATGAGGCCTACCTAGTCACTCGAGGTGAGATTTAGGTATTAGTGTAAGGGTTAGGGGCCACTTTGACATTCAAAGTGAGATGTATGAACAGAACAGTGCTCTTTTGTGAAGATTTGATGACCTTCAGAGTGAGGAAACACACAAAGATGAGATGTGTGCAGTGTTCTCTCAACCTAGCTTGATGTTACCCAGGTAGAGAGTCCATCAAGCTAGGTTGAGAGAACATTGCACACATCTCATCTTTGGGTGACTTTCTTCACTCCGAAGGTCATCAAATCTTCACAAGAGAGCACTGTTCTGTTTGTACATCTCACTTTGAATGTCAAAGTGGCCCCTAACCCCAACACTAATACCTAAACCTTACCTTGAGTGACTAGGTAGGCCTCATATAGAGGTATAAATGCCTACCTAGTATGAGGGCATTATGGCTAGGCATTCTCTTTCTCTCTCTCTCTCTCTCTCTTGTAGAAGGACCCTGATAGCTCAATGGATCTCCAGGAGCAGAACACTAATAAAAATGAGATTTACAAAAATAACATTAAAAAGCCATTTTTTTCTAATTTGCATTGCACTATACGTTATGGCATTTTCGCATGCTTTAAAGGTAGGGGTTTTTTTCATGTTAAAGGCATTTTTTGCATGTGAAAATGCCTTAACGCATGCGAAAACGCCTTAACGCATGCAAAAATGCCATATAGCACTTTGATAAATGACCCCCTAAAAGAGGTAAAGAGTTAATTATGCTGACATGAGTGCCACTGGCGTCCCATTCTAAAACCAGCTTATTAGCCTATGCTCAATGCAATGGCTCCCCGTACAATCAAGAATAATCCACAAAGTACTTACAATAATATTCAATAACATTAATCAGAACAACACTCTATTGGGAATATTTAAAGCACATATTCTCCTATGAACGCTCAGATCTCAAAACAAATAACTGGGATGACATGGGGAACAGGCATGAGGCTATACAAAAGGAAGAAGAAATATATAGAAGGCTAGGTGGACAAATGCATATAGTCTAGGCCAGTGATGGCGAACTCCAGTCTTTGAGTGCCACAAACAGGCCAGGTTTCCAGGATATCCATAATGACTATGCATGAGAAAGATCTGCATGCACTGCCTCCATTATATGCAAATCTGTCTCGTGCATATTCATTGTTGATATCCTGAAAACCTGGCCTGTTTGTGGCACTGGAGGACTGGAGTTTGCCATCACTGGTCTAGGCAATAAAATGCCAAACTTGCAAGCCCTAATGGCAACGGGAGATCTAGATCTGGTGCCAGTCACATAGATGTGACTTAATTTTTTAATCTCATAACTGACATATAGCCATGCCAGGAATGGAAAAAGTAGTCAGAAAAGGAGGAGGAGGAGTAGCACCTTATTTAAAAAACAATATTAAAACAACTAAAATGTAGGAGTTATAGGTTAAAAAGAACACGCTAAAGGTCACCTTGGAAAGAAAAGATACCAATGTTTTCTACTCCAAAGTGATATACAGACCTCTTACATAAGCAGAAGAACTGGGTAGAGGCCTAGAGGTCCACATTCAGTAAGCCAGTGAGTGGCTAAGTTATCCAGTCAAAGTTATCTGGATCACTTTAGACGAATATTCAGTGGAACACATCTCCTGTTGAATATACTTGGCTAAAATTATTTGCAGAGGTTTACATGGATAACACTAAATCTAACTGACTCATTGGGCAAGGTGTGGATGGGGAGTTAAGAAAATGAAATGAACTTAAAAAAAAACAGGATTGTTTGGTTGTACTAAAATTAGTAACAGGGAAGGGTGGGGGAATTAATACATGATAAAGGTACATTGAGCAAGCATTTGGATATATTAAAGCCCAGTAGATTAGGAAGAAGGAGTACAAATTTTAGATATGTTGCAGGCAAATCAATAGGAATGTTTCATTTATTGCTGAGTCCTGGCATACTGATGTACATAATGTTCTGTTGAACCAAATGACATCCCTAGGCTTCATATTTTGGGGCAAGCCCAAGAGGGTACGTGAGGTGGTGGATATTGATATTTTATAGATCTAATTTATTAGTGCAAAGAGTTCTTATAAAACCCTGTGCATGGGATCTTTAATGTTTGAGTACTTGCCAGGTTTTTGTAGCCTGGTTTGGCCTCTGTTGGAAACAGAATGCTGGGCTTGGTGGACCTTTGGCCTGACCCAGCATGGCAATTTCTTATGTTCTTCTGCTCTTATGATGTTGATTAGGATTACTAGTACACAGTTTGGTTTAATTTATGCCCCATCATCTTTAAAAGAATCAAATAGGCTGTAATATTTTGATAAGTTTAGTGAGACTGTTGCTAAATATTATTATTAATAATAATAATAATAATAATAATAATAATAATATTCTACATGGAGATAGTATTTTCCAAGTAGATATTTTAGCATCTGCTGCAATTCAACAGTTTTAGATTTAATGTTGGCATCAGGTATGAGATAGATGACCGAAGAATCAACTCATCGATTAGGTCACATATTGGACCTGATATTATATCTAGAATCTATGTAGTCGAATAAAGTTATTACTTAGTTGAAAATATCTGCAGTCCTATGGTCTGATCACTTTGCTGTTACAGGGAGATTATTGTTTATAGCTGCTGATGGTGTGAAGAATAAAAGGATAAAGTGCAAGGTGTTGCATATAGGGGAA
Organism: Rhinatrema bivittatum; assembly: GCF_901001135.1. Classification (NCBI taxonomy): domain Eukaryota; kingdom Metazoa; phylum Chordata; class Amphibia; order Gymnophiona; family Rhinatrematidae; genus Rhinatrema; species Rhinatrema bivittatum. The sequence continues at coordinate 435,814,414 of NC_042615.1, read as the reverse complement.
AAATAACCCTGGCTATAGGCCCTATGTGACTTAACCAGAAAAATAGCATTTTAAGTCTTAACTGGCTAAGTAATGGCTTTGCTGCTACATAACCGGATAAATTGGAGCTTGTACAGAAAAGTGCCACTACTTAGCTGGATAAATCATAACTTTTCTGGATAAGAGCCACTTTCAAAACTTAGCTGGATTAATCAGAATTTATCTGGATAAGTAGCAAGCAACTGGTATGCTTGCATATTTTTATGTCTAACTTTAAAAATACAACAAAACTGTATCATATGAGAGGGACAAATCTTATTAAACTCAATCCATACAAAATATATTAAAAAATATTCAAAAATGTCCTGTTGTCCACAAATTATTTAATATAAGGAAGACAGTATCAGAATGACTGTGCTTATGGTATAATCCACTGTCTCTCTTCCACAAAGGGCCGCAGGCAGTATCAGCCTTTATAGCACTGTTACTATAATCATTTACTGTCTCCTTATAAAAAAATTTTAATTTTATATTTTCAAAAATGTTTTTATTATTTATCCAAAAATCTCATTGAATAATTCTAAAAAATGTTTTCATTTATGGCATCTCTTTTCTCTTATATTCAATATATGGTTACTAGAGATGTGAATCGTGTCCTCGATCGTCTTAACGATCGATTTCGGCTGGGAGGGGGAGGGAATCGTATTGTTGCCGTTTGGGTGTGTAAACTATCGTGAAAAATCGTTAAAATCGTGAGCCGGCACACTAAACCCCCCTAAAACCCACCCCGACCCTTTAAATTAAATCCCCCACCCTCCCGAACCCCCCCCCAAATGCTTTAAATTACCTGGGGATCCGGCGGTGGTCTAGAACGGCGGCGGTCCGGAACGGCCCCCTCAATAGAATCGTGTTGTCTTCAGCCGGCGCCATTTTTCAAAATGGCCGCCGCAAAATGGCGGTGTCCATAGACAAAAACGATTCGACGGAGGAGGTCATTCTGGACCCCCGCTGGACTTTTGGCAAGTCTTGTGGGGGTCAGGAGGCCCCCCCAAGCTGGCCAAAAGTTTCCTGGGAGTCCAGCGGGGTTCCGGGAGCGATTTCTCGCCGCGAATCGTTTTCGTACGGAAAATGGCGCCGGCAGGAGATCGACTGCAGGAGGTCGTTCAGCGGGGGTGGGTTTTAGGGGGTTTTAGTGTGCCGGTTTTCCTGCCCTCCCCCTTCCCCCGATTTACGATTTTTTAACGATAAATCGGGGGAATTGGTATTGTATCGTGGCCCTAACGATTTTTTGACAATTTAAAATATATCGGACGATATTTTAAATCGTCAAAAAACGATTCACATCCCTAATGGTTACCATGCAGCTCTTTAGAAATTCACTGACTTCCGGCGATGACGAGTGAGAGACGGAAGTGAGAGGGGAAAGCTCCGAGCCTCCGCTCCCCTGTATCGGTAAAATTACCTTTTAAAAACTTGCCGTTTCGCTGCCCTGCCTCTGAGATCCGCGGCTGGAAGTGCTGCCGCACAGCTGAGTGCCCGGGCGGACCCGCGGGTGATGCGGAAAGCGAGTGTCCGGGGCAAGCTTGAGCGCCGACCACACCGACCGCGTGTAGCCAAGATGGCCGCGGCAGCCCAATCGGGAGAGCCCCTGCTTGCTACAGTCTCCGAGGAGGCCCTGCAGAAGATCTCGCAGCGGGTCACGGAAGCGCTGGATGGCCGTCTCTACAAGCTGCAGACGGCGATGGAGGATATAAAATCGGCGGTGGAGGGCCACGCGAAGCGCCTGGACACCGCGGAGGGCCTTATCTCAGATCTGGGGGACCGTGTGGCTACGACGGAGCAGCGTCTGGAGGGACTGCAAGGCAGGCAGCAAGAGATCTTGGCTAAGCTAGAGGAACAGGAGGACAGGGGCCGCCGGAACAATTTGAAAATAATAGGTCTACCGGAGGCGGTGAAGGAAGGGGACCTAAAAGAAATCGTCGAGCAGTGGCTCCCACAGCAGGTAGGCCTCCAACTGCCTGGCCCTGGGATCCAATGTGAGAGGGTGCACCGCGTGGGGCCCATGCGGGATGGCCTGGGGCGCCCGAGACCTGTAATGGCCAGGATCCTTAATTGGGACCATAAGACCCGCCTTTTAAGGTCTTATCGCCAGAAGCGGGAGGTGGATTACCAGGGCCACAGACTGCTGCTATTCAATGACTTTTCAGCCGCTACGGCAGCACTGAGGAAGGAGATGGCTCCGGCCTGCACGGCGCTTTATCAGCGTGGGATTCGCTTTGCCCTACTTTACCCGGCTAAACTGCGGGTCCAGTATGAAAATAAAACCCTTTTTTTCAATTCTAAGGCGGAGGCTGCAGGATTTGTGGCGAGCCTCCCCTCTGCAGCTGGAGAGTGAGGAGCCTTGATTGGCGGTCTGCATCATGCTTGGAATGGCCTTTTTTCTGGTCCTTTTTCTGCACCGACCTTGGTTTTTCCAGTTTTTCCAGTTTTTTTGGAACTTTGTTGTTGGTTTGTACCAGTTATGGCCCCGTGGTTCTGGTCGTGGGGTCTTAGGGCTGAGGCCTGGTGCCTTCTGTCCCGAGAGCTGTGGCCTTGCTGCAGGGGGGGGCCTCTCACCCCCTTGAGTTGTTTCCTTGGTGGACCCGGGCCAGATGTGCCGGTGCTTCGGGGCCCAACATTTCCGGATCATCTCTGCGGCACTTGTTTAGCCTCTGCTTGATGGACATCTCACATGTACCTGCTGTTGAGGGCGGGGGCACTCGGTTTGTTGTTGGGGGGATTGTAATGTTATGGGTAGCGGTAGCGGCAGAGAGGGAGCGGGGCGGGAGATGGGAGTAGGGTAGACTAAGGGGGTTCCTATGGTGCTCCACAGTTGGAGCCCTAGGGTACGCAGGGGGGAACTTATTTTGTTGGTGTGGCTGTGGGGTATGTCTGTGTGTATGAATGTTAAGGGACTGGGGTGGGAAGGGAAGGGGACTCAGGGATCTCGGTTTACCCGCATTATATTGCTGACACGAGTATGGATCGCAACTTCCCCTCAGGGCCTAGGCTGGGAGGCCGGGAGGGATTCCACCATCTGGGGCGGGGGGAGGGGGCGGCTTCGGCTCCGCCCTCCCCTGTATCATATGGATTTTAGTCCTGATATCACGTAATGGAGCCTGTCAAAATTGTTACTATGAATGTGGATGGTATCCACTCCCCAATCAAGCGGACTAAATTATTTGCCTTATTCAAACGTATGAAAACGCAGGTAGCGCTCTTACAGGAGACGCATTTGGAGGATGCGGAACACGCAAAATTAAGGAGAGATTGGGTGGGTCAAGCCTACTATTCGTCCTATAATAGACGCCAAAGGGGAGTTGCCATTCTTATTCACAAGAACTTGCCGTTTCAGCTGGAGCGTATCTGCCAGGACGAGGAGGGCCGATATGTTCTGGTGGCGGGCACTTTGTACCAACAACGTATTGTTTTTTGTGCTGTTTATGCCCCTAACGTTTACTCTCGGGGGTTTTTTGTGTCATTAACCACCCTTTTGGCCGAGTTTTCGGACTATAGTCTCGTGGTGGGCGGGGATTTTAACATCGTGGCAAACCGCCAGCTCGATTATGCACCCTCCAAGCTCACTTTACGAGGGGAGGGTAAGGAGGGGGTAAATTTGCTTTGTCACGAGCTCCACTTGTTGGACATCTGGCGCATATTGCACCCGCAAGAGCGTGATTTCACTCACTTCTCCCACCCCCATAATGTGTATTCCAGGTTGGATTATTTGCTTGTCTCTGATCAGTGCTTTGCTAAAATACAGGAGGCTCATATAGGAACTATCGCGCTATCTGATCATGCCCCCGTGACTATGGTTCTTCATTGGGGGCTCGCAGCTCGACCCCCGCACTCATGGCGCATGCGGCCTGATCTCTACTTAGACAAAGAATTTCATGGGTACTTGCAGACCTGTTGGAAGGATTACGTACTGCATAACACGACCCCGGAGGTTACCTCGTCGACTGTGTGGGAGGCGGGGAAGGTGGTCATGCGCGGGGCCATTATTGCATATGTGGCTAAGAAAAATAGGCGCTGTAACGCCGAAATTCTGAGGCTTACAGGAGCTCTTAAAGCGGCCCAAAGTGCTCACATGGGGGATCTGTCTGATGATGCTAAAGCCCAATTAGATCGGGCGCGGGAAGCTTTAAGTAGTTTGCTACATCAGCGGGCTTCTAAATCCCTACGATTTTACCGATATCAGCTGTATAAATACGGTAACCGAGCTAGTCGGCTTATGTCCCATTTGGTTCGACCACGCGGCCAGCGGGCCTCGATTGTGGGACTTAAAGATAAGAATGGGGTGCATCACACAACTCCTCAGGGGATAGCGAACCGGTTTTTAGACTATTACACGACCCTTTATGCCTCGAGGCCCATGGATAAGGAACTCGCTGATACGCTTTTTGCGGACTTCCCATGGCCAAAGTTAACTGTAGACCAGGTAGAGATGCTGAATAGCCCTATAACTTCTCAAGAAATCTATGCGGTTATCAAAAAGCTTTCACTGGGCAAGGCGGCGGGCCTCGATGGGTTGGGGTCTGAATATTATAAAATTCTGAGTTTTGGGGTGCTTGAACCTGTGCGAGCGTATTATGCCGATTTACTACACACTGGTAAAATGGCACCAGCCTCCAATCAATCTGTCATAGTCGTTCTGCCCAAACCAGGGAAAGACCCTACGGAGGTGGGCTCTTACCGCCCAATCTCGTTGCTCAATGTTGATGTTAAAATCTTGGCTTCTGTTTTGGCTGCCAGGGTGTCTCCCGTTTTGCCTAGTATCATTCATGAGGATCAAACCGGGTTTATCCAGGGTCGTCAGGGGGTGAGGAATGTGCGGCGCTTAATAGCTGCCTTGAGCTATCGGACAGAGGCTGAAGCATTAATCCTGAGCTTGGACGCGGAAAAAGCGTTTGACTCCCTTTCCTGGGAGTACCTGTTCTGGGTGTTACAAAAATATGGCTTCTCGGGGACGTACCTCCAATGGCTACAGGTGCTCTATCAACTCCCTAGCGCCTCTATTTTAATTAATGGCCTGCCCACGGAGGCTTTTCCGATCTCTCGGGGGGTGCGGCAGGGGTGTCCCCTATCACCGGTGTTATTTGTTATGGCACTTGAGCCTCTGGCCATTAGTATCCGACGTGCCAAAGATATTGGTGGTCTCAGTCTGGACGGGCATCCCCTGAAGTTAGCCCTATTTGCTGATGACCTGTTATTATTTGTGGGGAAACCGCGTACTAGTGTACCGGCTATTATTCATTTATTTGATCAGTTCCACTTGGTTGCAGGCCTTAAAATTAATTATGATAAGTCAGAGGCCTTACCCTTAAATGAGACTCTTCCTGTTACATGGGTAGGGGAGTTCCCCTTTCGATGGGCCGCCGGAAAGCTCAAGTACTTGGGGGTCATGATTCCACGGGATTTAAGGCAGCTGCACTCTTTAAATATCACTCCCTGCATTGCCAAATTTCTGGATCAGCTGGGGTTGTGGAAGATGTTACCCCTTTCCCTTTTTGGCAGGGGGGCCCTGGTCAAGATGGTGTTGATGCCCAAACTTTTATATTTTTTACACATGCTCCCTTGCTGGTTGACGGTGGCCGAGGTGCGACGCCTCCGTTCTGCCATACAAAATTTCCTGTGGCGGGGGAAACGGGCACGACTGGCGTATGCGGCTATGGAATACCCGCGAGAGTGTGGGGGGTTAAATTTACCGGATTTCCGGCTTTATAACGTGGCCTGCCAGATGAGGTTTGTGGGAGAATGGTTAACGGGGTCCTATCGTTACTGCGAAGCGGGGATGCTGGGGCGTATGTCTACCCCGGGGTCTCCGTTGAACCTTATTCAAATGGGGGTGGACCAGCGTAGGGTAGCGTCTTATCCTTCGGTTCTTTTGACCCCCTGTATTAAAGCGTGGAGATGGTTGCGGAGACAGTATAAGTTATCGGGAGGGCGCTCTCTGCTGCTCCCTTTCTTGCAGAATGTGGAGTTTCTCCCTGGGCGTGATTGCAAGCCCGTATTTAGTCACTGGGCGCAGCGGGGGGTGCTGTTTGCTTTTCATATGTATGATCCTGTTTCAGGTACGTTGCTGGACTTTGCTACGCTGACACGGACCTTCCGGTTGCCGGCTAAACATTTCTTCGCCTTTCTTCAGGCCCGCCACTACCTGACTGCCTTTGCTTGGCCGCGTCAAGTGCTTGATGCGGAAATAAGATTTGCCAATACTATTTTTGATACTGCGTATCTCCGGAACTCCATTGCCAGTTGGAAGAGACTGGGACAGAAGCTTGGTGATGCCGCTCCAGTGCGCCGTATGGCTGATCGGTGGTCAACAGTCTTGGACTTTAAGATCACGGAGCGGCAGATGTCTAGCTGGTGCCGGGACCTATATACACTGTTACCTGATCTCAGTCTCCGGGAGCTTCAATTTAAGCTTCTTCATTCTCTTTATTACGATGACGTCCGGCGATTCCGGATGAAGTTGGCTGCCTCACCTACCTGTATTAAGTGTGGCACTGCTGATGGTACTCTGGTGCACCGCCTGATCTCCTGCCCGTCGTTGCAGTCCTTCTGGCAGGCAGTGCTGGAGGTGGTGGGGAAATGCATCGGTGTTACCCTGCGACTCAGTGCCAGGATGTTACTTTCCTGTATATCTCCTCGACACTTACCTGGCAGTCGTGCTAAGGCCCGTTTTGAGAGGGTCGCTGTCTTGATGGCGTGTCGCTCTATTCTGGCTGGCTGGACGGAGCCGTTGCTTGCGCCACCCCTGGCCGCCTGGTTTGGGAGAATGGCCTCCCTGGCACAATTGGAACGACTGGATTACCTGGCCGGCAAGAGGCAACCGGACTCCTTATATTGTGTTTGTTGGGACATTTGCTTTGCTACTTTTCCTAAATCGTTGCAGGAGGAACTGTGTCGCAATGGGTATACTCTCAATTGGTCCTCTAAAGTGAAGGGGCAAGGGAGGGGGGGAAGTAAGGTGTGAATGCTGGATGGATGTGTGAGGTTTGGGGTGGGGCGCTCGGGGTTAGGGAGGGGGGGACCTACGGGGGGGGGGGGGGGGGAAAGAAAAATTGGGATGAGCAGTGACTTGAGTTTTTGTTGGTTTTTTTCCATGTTTGCATTGTTGTACCCATGTCACTATGTATTGTGTTTTTTCGGTGTTGTATGCTGTTCTTGCTGGTTGTCTCTGCCACCCCGGTAAATAAAAATTATTTTGGAAAAAAAAAAAAAAAAAAGAAATTCACTATATGTAAAAAGAGATACTTAGCTGAATTAGTTGTTCAAATATCTCATATTTCCACCTGACATGGACCATGTTTCGGCTAAACAAGCCTTCTTCAGGGGAAATATCATCCTACTGTAATCAAAGACATCGACCCGATATTCTCTGTACCTAAAAACATCAAAACCACAGTGTTACTACTTCTTACCCAATGTCACACCTTCAACCCCATAACTTCAATAAAGAATTCATCTTAATTATACTAATAATCTTTTATATCTCTCAAGTTTATTCCAAACAACTCTCGGGAAACTCACTATCCACTCTTAAACTCAATCCCATATCCACCAACTCACCGGAGGAGTTCTGCTCGTCTCTAATACCTCAGGTCCGAATAATAGCGTCTTGGCATCTCAAATTGTAAAAGATACAAAGAAGCTGGTAGTTTAAATCCCCTTCTTATATGACGTAACTGGAAGTGTCCTCCCCTCCTCCTGTCCATAAAACATGAAAAAGTTCGTTCCACACTAATCACAATTGCCGTGAATAAATCTCAACAATAAAATAGCTCAAAAGACTGACCAATCTATCTCTTTATTCAGGCCATTCTGGGCACGGTGTTAAAATAGTAAATACATTTTTGTTCACGTTGTAGTAAGTAGTTGTCAAAATTACCACCCTGTTTAAATACCTTTGGTTGTTCAATCACAGAAAAATGTAAATTGGCAAAGGTATGCTCACTTGTCAAACAATGCTGTACTAAAGGAGCCTCTAGCTTGTTCCTCATGATCGCGCTACGATGCTCTATAAGTCATGTCTTTAAGCTATGTTTAGTCTTCCCTATGTATAATAGAGGGCAGGGACACCAAATTAGAGAGAGAGAGAGAGAGCGAGAGAGCCTTACTATAGTGCCTATGCCCTAGACAGCTTTTTAATCCCTATGGGAGGGCCACCTACTAACTCGGGGTGGGTATTAGGTATGAGCGTCGGGGGTTGGGGGCCACTTTCGCATTCCACATGAGACCTACGGAAAGAACAGTGGTCTCTAGTGAAGATTTGCTGGCCATCGGAGTGAGGAAACTCACTCCAAGAGGAGATTTGGGCAACGTTCTCTCCACCTAGCTTGCTGGTTAACGGCTGTTAACGCGATTTGTGAATTTATCGCACGCGGTAAACTGCTTGGAAAATGAGGCCCTTTGTCATTCATACCTTGTGATGGCTGAAACAGTAAGTCCCTATTAACCCATCGAGCCTGTTTATAGGCTTTTTTTTATCATATGTGTCAGATACCCTCTCTGCTCAAAACATGTAATCATTTTTTTGGCTTTCACTTTGTATTCAAATATATCAGAACATAAGCGTCTTAGCCTTAAAACTTGGCCAAATGGTAAATTGGTCCATAAATGTTGGGGATGACAGCTATCGTATCTCAAGATGGTGTTCCTATCTGTGGGCTTCCAGTAAATCGAAAATTGGAATCCCATTTCATGAATGGGAATAGAAATGTCTAAATATGACACATTACTCTTACTGAAGGTTGAGGTAAAACTCAAATTAGGGTCAGAGTTATCCAACCACTCCATGAACTTCTTAAATTCAACAACATCACCTTCCCACACCACCAGGATACAATCTATAAAGCGTCGCCATAGTTTAATCCGTTGGGCAAAGGAATTCTGTTGCAAAAACCTTTCTTCAAATTGCCCCATATAAAGGTTCGCCACACCGGGCACCATCGTGGCGCCCATGGCTACCCCCTTCATTTGTAGAAAAAAGGTATTATTGAATATTAGGGACACTATTATCCATTTGGATTTTGATGATGGTCAACAGGATTTACAGGTTGCTTTGGATCATAAGGTCGGTCATTTTGCACGCAATTGCTGTTCAGTATGTGCTCAATCTTTTGAGGATGAAGTGTTGCCGCTTTTTGGCAATAAATGTTTTAAGCTTCAGTCATTGACCAACTGTGAATCTGTGGGAGTTATCTATAGAATTTTGTGTCCCTGCCCTCTATTATACATAGGAAAGACTAAACGTAGCTCCTCCGGTGAGTTGGTGGATATGGGATTGAGTTTAAGAGTGGATAGTGAGTTTCCCGAGAGAGTTGTTTGGAATAAACTTGAGAGATATAAAAGATTATTAGTATAATTAATATGAATTCTTTATTGAAGTTATGGGGTTGAAGGTATGACATTGGGTAAGAAGTAACACTGTGGTTACTGGTTTTGATGTTTTTAGGTACAGAGAATATCAGGCCAATGTCTTTGATTATAGTAGGATGATATTTCCCCTGAAGAAGGCTTGTTTAACCAAATCATGGTCCATGTCAGGTGGAATTATGAGATATTTGAACAACTAATTCGGCTAAGTATCTCTTTTTACATATAGCAAATTTCTAAAGAGCTGCATGGTAGCCATATATTGAATATAAGAGAAAAGAGGTGCCATAAATGAAAACATTTTTTAGAATTATTTAATGAGATTTTTGGATAAATAAAAAAAAAAATTGAAAATATAAAATAAATTTTTTTTATAAGGAGACAGTAAATGGTTATAGTAACAGTGCTATAAAAGCTGATACTGCCTGCGGTCCTTTGTGGGTGAAAGACAGTGGATTATACCATAAGCACAGTCATTCTGATACTGTTTTCCTTATATTAAATAATTTATTTGTATTTATTTATTTTATTTAAGAGTTTTATATGCCGACATTCGTGGGTACATCATGCCGGCTTACATCGAACAATATTAACAGTAAAAGAGAAAATTAAAATATTTCATGGAAAAGGGCAGGGACCTTAGGGGAACTGCAGAAGTAAAGGCTTTACAAGCTGTAAGAAAGAAATATCATGAACAATAATGGTATAACCAAACTGCGAATTTAGAAGTAAACTATAATTACATGGGGTAGGGCAGAGGGCTCAGCGTATTAATGGGGTAAAGGGCTTACAATATATAGTAGGCGCAGCAGTTTGTAATAGTGACTTCAGCACAGGGCAACAGTAAGAGAACATTACATGAAGCAAGGCTTACAAGATATATGGTCGACGCAGCAGTTTGAAAAAGTGACTTCAGCAATGGGCAATAGTAAAAGAACATTACATGAAGCATGGCTTAAAAGGTATACGGAGGGAAATTTGAAATAACGAATTCAGCAAGGCAACAGTAGTAGAAAATTATATGAGGCTGGATTTGCAGGGTAATTGGTGTCCATTGAAATTTATTTATTTATTTATTTATTTATTTATTTAAGTTTTTTTATATACCAACATTCAAGACGATAGTCCCATCATGCTGGTTCACAAGAAACAGGGGTGCAATTAAAATAAACTTTACAATTTGAACAATAGTGCAGAAAAGCAGTTACATGTAACAGGGAATCAATAACTTGGAGTAAGAAGGAAAATGAAGATCAGATAATTATAAATATATATAATAACATTATAAGGGGTGGCTATTAATGCTATTACTAGCGAAGTATGTTGATTGAAGGGAGTTAAGTAATGTTGGAGTTAGCAAAGGCCTGCGTGTGGGTTAGGCCGTGAGGTAAAGTTTTAGGAACATGAGAAATTACATGAATCAAGGCGGTAATTAAAGATAAGCTTGTTTAAATAGTGCGGCGGTGATTAAGGGTAGGCTTGTTTAAATAGCCATGTTTTGAGGTTTTTTTTAATTTTTGAGTGCATGGTTCTTGTCTGAGTTTAGGGGGCATGGTGTTCCATGTGTAGGGGCCAGCTATGGAAGGTGATCGTTCTTTTGTGGTATTGAAGTGGGACTGCTTAGGTGAAGGGGTGTCTATGATGCCCTTATATGATGATCTGGTTGGTCTGTTAGTGGTGTGATATTGGATAGAGTCATTCAGCCATCACATGTTCTGGTTGTGGAGGATTTTATGTATTATCATGAGTGTTTTGTATGTTATGCGGTAGGATGTGGGGAGCCGATGAAGATCTCTGAGGATGGGGGTGATATGATCAATTTTTCTGGAGCTGGTGAGAATTCTAGCAGCCGAGTTTTGAAGCATCTGAAAGGGTTTAATGGTGGCTTTGGGTAGACCGAGGAGAAGAGAATTACAGTAATCTATTTTGGATAGTACGGTGCAGAAATCATTTGTGTGGAGGAGTGATCTGAGGTTTTTTAAGGTGTTCAGCTTGAAGTAGCATTCATTCATTGTTGAGGCAATAAATTTTTTAAGATTGATGTAATTATCTATGATGACACCAAGGTCTCGCACTTGTTGCGAGAAAGTGATAGATTGAGGGAAAGAATTTATTGGGTTATGAGGTGGGGTGAGGATGATCAGTTCCGTTTTTGATATGTTGAGGGCAAGGTTTAAGCTGCTGAGGAGGGAATTAATCCAGGCTAGGGAGCTTTCCCAGGTTTTGAGGGTAGTGGCCAAGGAGTCTGTGATGGGGAAGAGTATTTGAACATCATCAGCATAAATATAGTGATCGAGGTTAAGGTCAATAAAGAGTTGTCAGAGCGGTAAAAGGTAGATGTTGAAGAGGGTAGAAGAGAGAGATGAGCCTTGAGGGACACCCCTGGAGAGGTGTATAGGGTTAGATTCAAAGTTGTCTATTCTAACCTTGTAAAGTCTGTTGGTAAGATAGGACTAAAACCAGTTGAGGGTGATACTAGTTATTCCAATTTCATTGAGATGAGTTATGAGTATATTGTGGTTTGCGGTCTCAAAGGCAGCTGATATGTCAAGAAGGGCGAGTAAGTAAGAGTGGCCTTTGTTAAATCCTTTTAAAATGGTGTCGATGAGGAAGATTAGGAGCATCTCAGTGTTGGGATGGGAATAGTATATTATGTGTTTCGAGGTGGTCAGATAGCTGTGTATTGACGATTTTTTCAAGCATTTTGGCTAGGAAAGGTAGGTTTGATATGGGTCGGAAATTAAAGAGGTCTTTGGGGTCAAGATTGGGTTTTTTGAGGAGAGGTTTGACAGTGGCTTGCTTTAGAATATCCGGTACATTTTCCTGGGCAAGGGAGCAATTGATGATCTCTGTGATGGGTTTTGCTATTATGCTGGGGATGGATAGGAGTGTTGTGGACAAAAGGACATTTTTGAATATTTTTTAATATATTTGTATGGATTGGGTTTAATAAGATTTGTCCCTCTCATATGATATAGTTTTGTTGTGATTATTGAGAGGAGGGAGCTTCTTTTGTTTGGGATTGTGTAAGCTAACTTTAAAAATATACATGTGGAGATTTTACCTGCATTATTTATACACATTTCCCCCCCCCCCCCCCCCCCCCCCACATAACTCAGGTTTTATGTATGTACATCAGGAAATTTTCTAAAATGTGCATGGCAATGAAATTACCAGATTTATCAGTCTAGAAGTTAGCCCAGTCCATCTGCAGGTCATCAAGATACTGCTACCTCTTCAAGCTCAACCTATTTCACCCAGACCTCCCCACCAAGGCATTATTTCACTTTTAAGACATTTACGATTAGACAAAGAGGAGGTATAAACATACACGAGTACACTGCCAAGTCTACGTGTGTAAATTACTTATAAAATAGCAGCTTACATGCGTAAATGTTGGCCACACCCCAGAACATCCCTGCCCACCCCTTTACTTCTGCTATGGTGGCATGTAAGTTAAAAAAAAAAAAGATTGAACCATTTTGGAGGGGTTTAAAGGGTCTCAAATAACTGGGGGGAGTACAGGCTATCAAACCAGGGAGGCCTGGATTGGGCTAAGTGAGGGACAAACTAGTGAACTGATTATAGCGTCGGCGCATGCCTCTTTTAAAATCCCCCGACTTACATGGTAGAAGCAGGATTTGCACGCCCATGTTCACGTCCACTTAAAATTCAGTGTGCACGTGTGTGCAGCCAGGTTATTATAAATTATGGGGTACATTTTAAAAAACAGCACGAACAAAAGTACGCCGGATTTTAAAAGATACGCGCGTAGCCACGCGTATCTTTTAAAATCCGGGGTCAGCGCACGCAAGGCTGCGCAAAATCGGCAGCCTGCTTGCGCCGAACCGCACAGCCTGCCTCCGTTCCCTCCGAGGCTACTGAGAAATTGGATGGGCCTGGAGGGAACTATTTTTTTTGTCCCCCTCCATCTTTCCCTCCCTTCCCCTATCTAACCCACCTCCCCCCGGCCCTACCTAAATCCCCCCTACCTTGTTCGATGGAGTTATGCGCGTCGGCTGGCCAGGCCCCAACACAGGCTGCTGTGTTGGGGCACTCGGCCACGCCCCCGGACCACAGACACGCCCCTGGACACGCCCCGGACCGCAGACACGCCCCCCGTATCTCCCATTTTAGCAAGCCCCGGGACTTACGCACGTCCCGAGGCTTTGCACGTGCCGGCGGCCTCTGCAAAATGGGGTAGATTTTTAAAAAATGCGCGTTCGCATACTTTTGTTGGCGCACCAGTCGCAAACAAAAGTACGCTGGATTTTAGTAGATACGTGCGTAGCCGCGCGTATCTTCTAAAATCCAGGATCGGCGCGCACAAGGCTGCTGATTTTGGGCAGCCGGCGCGTGCCGAGCCGCGCAGCCTGCCTCGGAGGGAACTCTCTTTCGCCCTCCCCTCACCTTCCCCTCCCTTCCTCTACCTAACCCACCCCCCCAGCCCTATCTAAACCCCCCCTACCTTTGTCCATGGATTTACGCCTCCCGGAGGGAGAAGTATATCCATGCGCGCCAGCAGGCCGCTGGCGCGCCGAGACGCAACCCGGGGGCGGTTCCAGAGGGCACGGCCACGCCCCCGGACCGCCCCGGGCTGAAACCACGCCCCCGAGCCCGCCCCCCCCCCGAAATGCCGCGTCCCGCCCCCAAAATGCTGCATCGATCGTCCCCGCCCCCGACATGCCCCCGACAAAAAACCCCGGGACTTACGCGAGTCCCGGGGCTCTGCGCGCGCCGGCAGGCCTATGGAAAATAGGCGCGCCGGCATGCAAGGCCCTGCTCACATAAATCCGGGCGGATTTACGCGAGCAGGGCTTTTAAAATCCGCCCTATTAGGCGCACTGGCACACGAGTGCCCTGTGCGCTTAAATCAGGCAGGATTTACATATGCAGGGCTTTTAAAATCTACCATTATGCGCGCTTATATGCGTGAAAGTTATAAAATATCTGCGTCCCCAGGTTATGGGCCAACGTATGTGAGTCAATTTGAAAGTTATGTCCCTATTAGCAAAATACAAATAAGTACTCAATATGAAAAAACAGTGGTTCTTTGATTAGTACAGTTGCAGAATATGAAGATTGTGTTATACCGATTGTTTTGGAAGCACATAATATAGGGGTGATTTTAGATTCTAGACTTATGATGAAGCCGCATATACAAATGGTTGCTAAGGCTGCTTAAGAAAGTTAGGCAGCTAAAGCCTATATTATCTAAATCTGATATCCATACAGTGGTTTAAGCCCCCTTGTTTTGAGCAAAATACATTATATTTGGACTTGCCAGTGGGGAGGCCTGAATACTAACTTACATGCAGGAGAGGGGCCTTCTTGAGGCCTACAATAAGAACAGCAAGGTTATCTTCTACGAGAGACTGTGCCTTTTTGGTAGCTGCTCCCATTTTATAGAATTCTGTTCCTGTGTTTTTGAGATTAGAGGAATGCTTAAAAAAAATTCAAAGCAGCTTTAAGGGCTTTCCTGATTAAGCATACATTTAATTGATTTATGCTCATTAAGATTGAGACCTTGCTGGTCATGAATCGCTTAAAGGTAAATTTTTAAACTTGCATGCTGGCATCCATTTATAACATGCGTACGTCGGCGTGCACATATGGAATTGCCGATTTTATAACATGAGCACTAAAATTTGTATCTGTGGTTTTTTTTAATAAAGAAATTTTGTTTTTGTATTTTTTATGGTTTGTAGATTGGGTATGTTACAAAGTAATCTGCATTGATGAAACTAATACAAAATAGAAGTGTGATTAATAAATAAATAAATATTCTGAATGTAGTTGGTTAGGTTTGAAGTTATTCAGGTATGTTATTTTATTTATTTTTAATTACAAGTTTTTATATACCGTATTCGGTGTTCCATCACAACGGTTTACAATAATAAATAAGCATACAAAAATTAGCTGATTAAATATGTTTAAATTAAAAATCCTATAAAATAAAGAGATTAAAATATAATAACTATAACATAAATCATAAAAGAATAAAATCATAAATATATTTTGAATATAAAATAAAAAAAGAAGAAAATAAGAATAACAACTTTCAGTGCCTATCAATTATTTTTTCCTGCTTCGTGACATGCCTGTGTAAATATCCTTGTTTTTATCACCCTTTTAAAGGTCTTAAAGTTAGATTGTAAATGTAGGGCTAAACCGTCTAAAGAAATTGTATTCCATAATTTCAGCCCGGCAATTGAAAAGGTTCTTGTTCTCACCTCACTCAGGTGTGCAGTTTTAATCAATGGAACAGATGATAATCCCTTATTTAAAGAACATAAATTTCAAATCTTCACCACGGTGTACTGGGCTGTTCATACGTCTCACTCTACGTGCAAAACTAGCCCCTAAACCATAAACCACCGCTAACCATCACCTTGACCTTTAGGTGGCCCTCCTAGAGAAATATAAATACTTAACAACTAAGAGGTCCTTGTAGATAGTCTCTTTCTCTCTCTCCCTCTCTCAGCATAGGATGCAAAAAATAGGGATTATTGCATGCAATAATACCAATGCAAAGCAGTAAGTTACTACACCATGTGGTAACTCAAACATTTCCATAAACACACCCCTTTTCCTTATCATAGGCATTATTAACACTTTTTGATGAATGATGGGGAAAATGAGAAATAGATTTCAAATTTAACCCAAATAACTTGGACCTTAACCAGCTCTATTCAGCAAATAGTTAGTTAACTAAAAATAATAATAATAAAATCCTGGCAAGCAGGGTGATCCCCTAACTTCCCACAAACCCCAAAATACGTTCATTAATGATTGAGCTAATGACCAATCCCCCACCCAAAACCCAACCTCCCAATTTTATTTAAAACATGGACCATAGTAACCCGAGGACCTCTCTCCCCCAAGATATTTAAATTCAAGATAGGCTTTGGATAAGCTACTAGTTTTGCTGTTAGAATAAAGGTGGACACAGCTAGAATGGTACAGCTCTACCACTCTGGCCGGTCTTGGGAGTTTGGGATTTTGAAGGGATTGGGAGGATGGCAGTGGGGGTTGTTAGTTTGTCCGGAGGATGGGGTGACAGAAGTAGGGGGTCCAGAGCCTGTTTGAAGGAGGGCCTTGAGCTACTGTGGCCCACTCCATGTTTTAAATTAAATTGGAAGAGTGGGGGGAATCAAGCACTAGCCCTAATATTATTGAATGCATTTTTTTTGGGGGGGGGGGAGCAGTTGGGTTATTGTCCTGCTTACTGTTTTTTTCTTCTTATTATTATTTTTTACTTAACAATCAGTATGCTGACTTTATCCAGTTAAGGTTCAAGTTATCCAATTAAACATATCCAAATACATTTTAGGAGAGCTCTGAGGCAGTCCTATACTGAGTCTGATAACTTACCTGGGTAATGCTGAATATTGGCGTTATCCAGCTTACTTCTCTGGATAAATTTGGCCCACCTCAAAATGCCTCCAGAACAACCCTAAGATATCTAGATACATTTTTTCTGGGTAATAACTTAACCAGGTAACTTGGAAGTGTTCAGATTGGCAGGAAATATAAAAGCCTGGGATTTGTCTGGCTATGTCCCAGTGGCATAGCGAGGGGAGCGGGGGATCTGAAGACCCCAGGTGTTGAGCTGCAGAGGGCACCCGGGGGCCTCGTTTGTTTTTTTCAGCCATACGCAGGTAGAAGGTGAGAAGAACAAATTATTTGAAATGTTTACTGTTTCTGTGACCTTAAGCATATGTACAAGGAGGATGGTGGTGTGGTAGCGGTGGTGGTGGGAAGAGGGCAGGTGTTGGCATTGTAACAGAAATGTATTGACCCCCAGGTACCAGAGACTCCCTTGCTACTCTTCTTTTAAGTCCCAGCTTAGCCAGAAGGCTGCAGTGAAAGGGAAAGTGTTTTGGATGAGAAATTATAGGGTCCATATTTAGTAGGATAGTTAATGGACAAGTTATCTGGCTTTTTTTATCAGTGCCGGGAACTGGAGACCCCTCTGCCCTGCTCCTGGGGCCTCCAGCGCTGCTCTGACACAGGCAGCATTGGATGTGTAAGCTTGCGTTGAAGGTAATGCTTCCATTGCTGCCTCTGTCAGAGCAGCGCTGAAGGCCCTGGGAGCGGGGAAGACATTTCCTAGCTCCCAGATTAGATTAAAAAAAAAGTATTAGGGGGGATGGGGAGGGTCAGGGCCTCTCTCCTGTCCCTCTGCCCAGACCACGCCCCCTGGTCACCCTTTTTCCAAGGCCCGGCACTTGTGTGCATAACGGCACTTATGCGAGTGGCTGGGCCCTTTTGAAAATGCGCGCCAGGCTTTTAAAATTCGGCCGTTAATGAATCTATTGCAGACTATTTTCATTCTGATCCTACAGATGCTGATATAAGTGATTTTGTACATTCTCACTGAATAAATATTTATATACTTAATTATAGTGCAAAAATGCAGGTTCAATCCTTTGTGACAGTGCATTTATAAAAGTTGATGCTTGGATTATAAATAAACCATTTTGATTAGTTCCAAGCAAAAATGATTATGATTGGTTGGATATGAGTTTAAAAGATTGACATTCACTTACCACTGTGTTTGAGCCACCCGCCATTTTGAGAGTCATTAGTGATATGTTCATGAAGGGTGCTTAGGTGTTGTGCAAAGTTTTTATGATAAATAAATGTTTTAAGCTCATTTTTCTCAATTTTCTCTTTATTTTTAGATATGCAAACACATGAAGCAGGTGATTTGGCCTGCCAAAACATAGGCCTATGTCAGATTTTGTTACGGGTGAAATAAAATAGACAGTAAGACTCCAAGATAATGTGTTATTTTCTCTTCCTTGAGTGACAGATTCAGATCAGCTTTTTCAAGTTTTAGATATTTTCAGATAAAACATTTTTAGAATTATTAAAATTGATGTTGACAAGTTAGTGAGCAACTGTTTTGACGAATATTTTCATTGAACCAATAGATGAATGAATTACATGTGCTTCTTGTCTGATACCGCTTGTAGCCCATTGCATGGCAAGAGGCAGTGTATTACATCTTTTAGCATTATCAGGCAATCTGATGCTGTGTTCATTTAATGAATCCAATTAATTAGTTGTTGAAGTTTGTGCATGCTTAGGAAATTTGTTATGCTATGCCTCTTTATTTTTTACAAGGAAAAAAATCTGTTTGGGTATATGATTATAGTGAAGAATTGACAGCGCTCAGTTTATAGCGTGTTGCATTGCAAAAGCATGATACCCTTTTGGAATAAAAATTAAAAATGTTATTTGTTGAATATTTGGCTTCCATTTCTTTGAAAGAATTGTATTATGGTAGGCTCTAGCCTCTTTTATTTCCTCTTAGTTTATATAGGCCTGATAGCCTTACATTCCCATGTTCTTCCAGTGAACCAAATTAGGAGTGTTCCATCTCTTCTTTGGAGAGTTATTTTACAAGAGACAGACAGATAAACAGACACGTAACCCTTTGGCACAAGCGTAAGAAGATAATGAAATAGAGGTGATGAAATGGAAATGGTATTAAAAGGATAAAGATATTGGAAATAGAAAAAAAAAGAAAAGGGTAAAAAAGAAAACTTGAAAAAAAAAGACAAGAATGTCATAAAGATTTGTAAACTATTGCTTTAATTCTACTAGAACTCTTCACTAAAATTAAATCAGTAATTTACAAATCTTTGTGACAAGTACTAGTTGTATTGTTCGAGGGGAAAATGAAAATTTTTGTCTGTTGTGATACCTTCTATTGGATTACCAATAATGCAGGAGTTTTTGAGACCACCTAGGTTAACCAAATGATTCTTTTGTCAGCTCTCCAAAAATGTGTCTCGTTCCCTGTCTGTGATTATGTTATATTATATCATTGCATTTTTCTCTGGCATCTGTAGAAGAAGCATGTTCATATACTACCAAACTTTATTGCTGGTCCAATAAACATATCATAACCTGAAAAGATTTCAATTATTTTTTTTTAAAGTGACTAATTGCTATAACATTTTAGCCTTTTATTTTTGGTGAGCTCTTGCATCCCGTGACCTCAATATACTTGTCAGTATATAATTTCAAAACTGGATTTGGCAAGTTTAAACATTGCCTGCAGTAAATGTATGTACACATTTATTTTTATTCTCATCTCCTGCCTGAGTGTAATGAATGGGCAGCTAATTATCCACAATAATGAGGGTAATTTTCATTACCCTGCATATTTGCAAAGTATGCGCAAACTTTTAACATACAGATTTTGTATGTAATTTTCAAAGGAAAAGTACCCAGGTAGTTCTCTTTAAAATTAACTAGAATATAGTAAGTGCATACAAAGGAGCTGTGTACTTAGAGGTAGATTTTATAAATTTGCTCACAAGAGTACTTTTGTTCACGCACCAGGTGCGAACAAGAGTATGCGGGATTTCAACAGATACGCGCGTAGCTGCGCGCATCCATTAAAATCCTGGGTCGGCGTGCGCAAGGCTGCCCAAAATCAGCAGCCTGCGCGCACCGAGCCAATGTGTGTCTGCGTGCCAATTTGAAAGTTACTGTTTCTTAGCATAATCACAAAAGTTATCATAGCCAAAATAAAACTAAAAATCACAAATCAATAAATAGAAAAACAAACTACAGATTCAGAAAATAACCCATAAAAGGCTTGCATAAAAAGCCACATCTTCAGTACTTTCCTAAATTTAAAATAGCTTGTTTCTGCTCTGAAATTGGGAGTCAATATATTCCACAGGGTTGGAACAACTTAAAATAGACCAGAAAGTTGATTCCAGTCTAATTATAGGCAGGGAAGAAAAAGAGAACAATTCAAGCTGGGATGGCTAAAATGTACATGATAGATTATATAAACTCAAAAATCCGCCAAACATAATGGTAGGCCCCTATGTACACAGTTAAAAGCAATAATTAAAAATGTAATACTAATACTATGACCAACAGGAACCCAGTGTAAGTTTTTCAGTAAAGGAATCAGATGATCAAATTTCTTAGCATTAAAAAGTAGTTTTGCAGCAATATTCTGCAAAAGTTTTAATCAGTTCAAAAGGGCTGTTGTACAGTACATCCTAGATAAAGTGTATTGCAATAGTCCAACAGGCTAGAAATAAATGCCTGAACTAAGACTTGGAGATTGCGTCTGTCCAGAATATTTCACAACTGGCTTACAAGTAATAAAATGAAACCCATACAACTGATGCCACTTGAGAAGGTATTTGACAGTTGCTAATTTAGTTTTACACCTAGGACTGTAATCAAACCTTTCAGTATAACATGAGCACAAGCAATTACATGAAAATGTAGCAGTGGGCAGTTTCATCTGAAAATCCATAATGCCTCAGATTTAGAAGCATTTAGTTTCAATCTGTGGTCAAACAGCCACATTGAAACAGATGACAGACCATTATTCGGGATGGTAACTTTCATAACGGTGCTTGGGAACACCTGGGCGTGCATTCATTGGCTCACACCCAGGGACGCAGCTATAATTATAACATACACGCATATATGCATGCATGTTATAAAATAGCCTGGCTGTGCGCACATGTGTGCTCAAATCCCACTTCTACCATGTAAGTAAGGGGATTTTAAGAACATAAGAACATGCCATACTGGGTCAGACCAAGGGTCCATCAAGCCCAGCATCCTGTTTCCAACAGTGGCCAATCCAGGCCATAAGAACCTGGCAAGTACCCAAAAACTAAGTCTATTCCATGTTACCATTGCTAATGGCAGTGGCTATTCTCTAAGGGGTAGATTTTTAAAAACTGCGCGATCGCGTACTTTTGTGCTCCGAAATCGGAGCGGCCTCGGAGGGAACTCTCTTTCGCCCTTCCCTCACCTTCCCCTCCCTTCCTCTACCTAACCCACCCCCCCGGCCCGATCTAACCCCCCCCTACCTTTATCCATGGATTTACGCCTCCCTGAGGGAGACGTAAATCCACGCGCCGAGACCCGACCGGGGGCGGTTCCGTGGGCGCCGCCCCCGGAACGCCCCTGGGCCGGCGCCACGCCCCGGGCCCGCCCCCCAAATGCCGTGCCATGCCCCCCAAACGCGGCGTCACTCAGCGACGCCCCCCGACATGCCCCTTTTCAGAAACTCCAGGACTTACGCGAGTCCCGGGGTTCTGCGCGCGCCGGCGGCCTATGGAAAATAGGCGCGCAAGGCCCTGCTCACGTAAATCCGGGCGGATTTACGCGAGCAGGGCTTTTAAAATCCGCCCGTAAGTGAACTTATTAGCAGGTAATGGACTTCTCCTCCAAGAACTTATCCAATCCGTTATTAAACACAGCTACACTAACTGCACTAACCACATCCTCTAGCAACAAATTCCAGAGTTTAATTGTGTGTTGAGTAAAAAAGAACTTTCTCCGATTAGTTTTAAAAGTGTCCCATGCTAACTTCATGGGGTGCCCCCTAGTCTTTCTATTACCCGAAAGAGTAAATAACCGATTCACATCTACCCGTTCTAGAGATGTGCGCCAACACCATTGCCAAGTTTCCCAGTTTGCTCCCAGTTTATCCAGTAAAGGAATAAGTCTTCCAAACCTGCCTAATTTAATAGCCCCGACCCTTAAAATCCTGCTGATCTGTCTAGATTTTTTTTTTGTTTTATCACTTGTCATCCACAGCAGAAGTAAAGTTATATGGCAGGGGTACGCGCCATTGGGCATAAACATTTACATGCAAATTTCAGGTTAAAATCTCATGCCCCAGACCATGCCTACGCCCCACCCCTTTTTGAAAGTTCCAAGGTGTGTGCCCAGCGTCATTTATGTTCCTAAAAGGGCAGCTTTTAAAATCCACTCGGTGCACACAAGCCTAACATATTCACTCATCCCCTAATTTTGGTGTGTGTCAGGCTTTTAAAATTCACCTTTAGGTTTGCTAAATCTGACATTCTATCATCAAAATAGGTCATCAATTGCATATCATCTGCAAATATGAAACAGCTGATACCAAAAGATTGAATGAGGCTTGCCAAAGGTGCAAGAAACAAGTTAAAATGTGTGGATACTAATACAGATCTTTGAGGCACTTCACATGAGAGTAAATAGAATTTTGAAACATCGGGGGGGGGGGGGGGGGGGGAGAGTATAATATTGAGCAACTATCCAGCTGAGCTAATTAGCCGCTGAATATACCCATTTATCTAAAAGTTATCCAGACAAGTTTATCTGGCTAACTTTAGGACAGGTCTTCAACATAACCAGAGTTAACTGGATAAGTTATCTGGCTAACTCTGATAAATCAACTCCTCCCAGTTACACCTCTGCCCTGCCCACCTCTGCCCTGCCCACCTCTTAGCTGGCTAACTATTTAGCTGGATAAGTAGTTATCCGGCTAAGCGGTATAGGAGATATCAGAAGTTTTTACCACTGTATGCAACAAAATATTAATTCTGATCATAGTATGGACACAGACCTGCATTCCAGTAAGGGAAACAGAGGAAATGAACTTTGACCTTGAGAAGCAATTGTTACACGTACCAGCCATGGTAGGCCCACACCCAGGCCTACTCACCCCAGGAATCCAGCTGCCAGCTCCGGTTCACCTTCGCTCGCGGCGCTGGGCAGCCACCTCCGTCCCCGAGCATCTGTAGCCACCTCTGCCACTTCTGATGCCGCCACCCTGGCTTAGGCGTGCGTGCCCGTGACTCGCGCACTCTTAAAGGGGTGGGGTGAGAAAGTAGCCCACGGCCCCGGATGATGACATCACTGGGCCTTTGTATAAAAGGCAGGGCCCAGCCCCTTATCCCTGCCTTGGCAACAGGTCTCCACGATTGCTCGTTGCTCGTTTCTGGTTCCTGGTTCCTGTTCCTGTCATCGTTCCTGTCTCCTGCTCCTGTCGTTGTTCCTGGTTCCTGTTCCTGCTTGTTCCTTTGTCTGCTCCTTGTACCCTTTGACTGATTCTCTGATATTGACCCCTGCTCATCTGGACTACACTTGGACTGATTCTCTGGTATTGACCCTTGCTTTGTCTGGACTATGCTTGATCTGATCTCCTGGCTCTGACCTCAGCTCTGCTTCCAGTACTGTGCCTTCCTGCCGCCTGCCCTGATTCCAGCTTGCCTTGGACTCTCCTTTGGTATCCCACGGGACCTGGCCTCTCAGGCTTCGGCCTATCTTTACCTGGACGCCCCCTGCTCTCCTCTGTTCCTGTTGGCGTCTGGGTCTCTCTAGAACCCTGCCTCGTCCGGACCGTCCTCGGCCCTCCAATTCCTCTGCTGGTTCCTGGTGTACCCTTGTCTATAAAACCAGCAAAGTTAACTCAGTGAAGTAATTGAAAAATCAACAAAACAATCAGAACTTCACAAATCCATATTAAACAAAAACCTTTTCCTGCAATTATTCCCGGATGTTAAAAATTGGAGGAAAAAAGACCTCAGCACCTCATGTTTGTTCTAGAAAGAACATTCAACATGTAAGAGATGATTTATAATCATCGGTCTTTATGGATTTGTGAAGTTCTGATCATTGTGTTGATTTTTCAATTACTTCACTGAGGTACCTTTGCTGATTTTGGATATTCTCCATTATTTAAAGGTATGGCTAACACCTGGCGCAGCACTTTCAGCTACAGTCCTGAATCTGTTAATTCCATATTACAAGATGTTTCCTCATTGCACAGTGACACTTATAGGAACACTTCTCAACAATGGTCATATATTTTGACATTACAAAAAAGATTGATTTGCACTGAATTGCACAGCAGTACTTTGGGAGAGTATTGTAAAAATGAAAGAATTCAGAGGAATCTGAGGGTGTTGAAAGCTCCTAAATTATTTGTTGAAGATAGTGATTTCATTAATAAATGGAATTCGATCCTCAACAAGGGTTCCCGCGACCTAATGCTTTTAATCATTGAGTTTTCAAAAAAATTAGTCCAGGAGTTGAAAAATGAAGTACATAATCAAATCAATGAATTAAAATGCAATACCAACATAGAATCTTTCGATTCCAATTTTGAGGAGTTAAAAAATCAGTAGACCGTTTTAAAAATGATTTGAGGAAATACAAATTGAACAAACTAAATAGGGATGAAAAAGATTACTCCAATGGAACCATCTATCCGTGGACTAATGGACAGATTAAAGAGAGCAAACATGTCACCTTCAACATGTCCTCTTCAGACTCATCATATGAGGGTGAGGATGTTGAGAATAGATCTTCGAATGAAAATGCCCATTTTTTAGATCAGGGCTACAAACAGAAAAGGAAAGGAAGCGGTCAATACAATTGGAGACAACAGCGAGGAGACTACAATGTACACCAGGACCAGAGGATAGCTACAAGATCGAGAACCTGGCAGTACATATGGAATCAGCAGTGATTAATCTTTCAAGTTATAAATTGACATCTATAGAAGAATCTGTTCTCATTAAAGGACTTTTAGTTGTTCCTTAATGTGCACCTGATCCATTTCAATTTAGGGTAGATTTGGAAAAAGGTTTGCGATCCTTAAAGCTATTTTTTTCTAAACAACCCTGTGACAATATACAAATTTCAAGGGTAGATGATAAATCGAATTGGTGCCCTTCTGGATCATTGGATCCAGTATTGGTGTTGCGACCGTCGCTGCCCGACGGCTTCACTCTGCCTACCTTTCTTTATCTGTGACTCCTCCTGCTCTTGATGGATACTTGGCTGCCGTGGTGTCCGTCTGCCGTCCTCTCCGGAATCCCCAGACCGGCTTGGGTGCTGCCTCCCACCATGCTCTCCAGGAACCTTAGGGCGTGCGCACAAAAGTCTGGAGAGCTTTGTGCAAGCTTTTCAACATCCCTCTAGATTATACATCTGCCTATCATCCTCAATCAAATGGCCAAACAGAACGGATGAATAGGACCCTGAAACAGTTCATTCGGGCCTATGTGAGTTGCCGTCAGAATAACTGGGCCGAACTGTTACCATGGGCTGAATTTGCCATTAATTCTCATCCAGCATCATCCACTGGATCAACACCTTTTGAAGTGATATATGGACGTTCACCATCACCACCACTTCCACTGGAACTCTCAGTGACGTCCCCAGCAGCTCAATCCACTGCTGATGATATCCATCAATTATGGACTCAGACGAAAGAAATGCTACTTAAAGCGAGTGATCGAGCCAAAAGGTTTTATGATGCTCACCATTCCAAAGCACCTGTCTTTCAACCTGGAGACAAAGTCTGGCTATCCACTAAGCACCTTAGACTGAAGTTACCCTCCACTCGATTTGCTCCTCGCTACATTGGACCATTTCCAATCCTCCGACGTCTTGGCAACATCACTTACAGTCTGAAGCTACCACCTAGATTAAACATCCACAATGCTTTTCATGTTTCACTTTTGAAACCACTCATTCTCAGTGAGATCTCTTCCAAGTCTCAGGAACCATCTCCCATCAATGCAGAAGATGACCTAGAATACAAGGTCAAAGCCGTTCTTGATGTCCAAAGATGAGGCAAGACTTTGGAATACCTTCTTTCGTGGGAAGGGTTTGGTCCCAAAGAAAATTCTTGGGAGCCTCTGGCTAATATCCTTGACAAAGAGATGCTCCATCAGTTTCATCTCTCATATTTCAAAAAGGCTTTTCAAAGTGAGAATGGGAAATAGGTGGTACTAAGAAACAAGAAAAGGACTAATACACACAGGCAAAAGTCACCTGAGAACATATGTGTGTTTTTATTTTTATTTTATCACACTTAAGTATTAAGTTAAAGAATTTCAGTATACCGCATCTACGGTTAGCTCATAAAGAGAACTTTAATACACTTTACATATAGCTTATAATTTGGAATCATGTATCTGAACAACTACGGCACCCTCTGGTTAAAGTAAAATCAATTTCAAACTTATTTATGTGCCTATTTGTAAACCGTTGTGATGGTATATCACTAAACGACGGTATAGAAAAGTTTGTAAATAAATAAATAAATAAATAAATAAATAAATATTCTTGGAAACCAAAACTTGGTACCACAGAGAAGACTGCCCTTTGAAAGGGGGTACTGTTGCGACTGTCGCTGCCCGACGGCTTCACTCCGCCTACCTTTCATTATCTGCGACTCCTCCTGCTCTTGATGGATGCCTGGCTGCTGCGGCGTCCGTCTGCCATCCTCTCCGGCATCCCCAGACCGGCTTGGGCGCTGCCTCCTGCCATGCTCTCCAGGTACCTTAGGGCACGCGCACCGCGCGTCCCTCATTCTTATTTCCTCATTGGCGCGTTCCTCAGGGACATCTCCCTGTGATGACGTCACACTGCCCGGATATTTGAGCCTACTGTTTTTTGCTAGACGTTGAGTTAGCAAGGGGTAATCTTATGGATGGGATTCGTTCTCCGTACCCAGCTACTCTGCCTTCCAACTTCTATTGGACGCTTTCTGCTAATGGGGTACCCGCTCCTCGGGAGCCTCTTTGCTTCTTTCAGGTCACTGTCAGGTAACCGGTACTCACTCTTCGAGGGCCCATGTTCCCTGACCCGCTGCCTGCACCTATCTCCTTTTCTACTTAAAGGAATTTGCTACAGACACCATCAGTGAGTACTACTATCATCTACTCCTCAGAGCTGTCTCCCTGGAACCAGGTACTCGCTCCTCGAGGGCCTGCCCCTGTTCCAGCGCCAGTGCCATCTCTTACATGGAACCGCTGTGTAAGTACTTTGCCAACAAGTCTCTCTACCTCCAGGGATCTGGTACTCATTCCTCAAGGGCCAGCTCTCCCTATCTCGGGGATTCTCCATACTTGGGACTTTGTGAATGTTCTATTGAATTCACTTTCTCCGTTCTCTCCACTACAGCACTGCTACCAGAGAAACTGCTGTTCCAGCGCCCTGGGGAATACTAGCCCAGCTGGGCTACATCTTCTACTCACTACTGCCACCTCTGGTGGCTTCTCAAACTGTCTAAATAAAGAACTATCTGTGTTTGTGTGTACAGAGCTGAGCCTGACCTGTGGCCCCTCACGGGACTTCCCCCCGTGGGCATGGTCAGTGCCACAGTGTCCAAGATTCCACCCAAAACCTCACTAACTATAACAGTTGGAGACATATAAAAAAATGGTACTTTGCGATGTAGAAAAATATGAAGAACATTATTTTAAGCAGGGTATATATTCCCTGTATATATGGCCACTGTTGAAACAGGATGCTGGGCTTGATGGACCCTTGGTCTTACCCAGTATGGCATGCTCTTATGTTCTTATGTTATTAAGATCTGAAGAGAGGAGGGAGCTTTTCTATTCAAAAGATAACCAATTAATAATGCTGATAAGGGAAGATCGATTGTGATCCTAGATTGTCAAGTCTATGTGAATGATTTAATGAGCCAACTACAGGACACATCAACTTATAAAGTTTTGAAGTCTGATCCAACTAAATCAATTCAAAAGGAGATCAAGAAGATAAGAGATCAAGCTTTGGAATCTGGCTTTCTGTCAAAAAAGGAACACAAATTTCTGAATGTTAAATTTCCCAGCATTCCCACAATTTACACCCTACCCAAAGTCCATAAAGATGCAGAAAGACTGCCTGGGAGGCCGATAATCACAGTGAAAGGGTCGGTGTTGGAAAAGCTATACATTTATGTGGATAGTTTTTTGAAACAGTATGTTCACCAAATTGATTCTTTTATACAGGATACAACTAATTTTTTGAATATACTTGATGAATTGAAAATGGATCTTCATGATTGTTACCTGGTAACTTTGGATGTTAAATCCTTATATACAGTAATACCACAATCACCACTGATGGATACTATTCGTGATATTTTGAGTCATAGACCACATCCTCATGAGGTTCCAAATGATTTCATCATGCAATTGATGAGGATTGCATTAACAAATAATTTTTTCATTTTTGAAAACAAATTTTATGAACACATTTCTGGAACAGTTATGGGTGCAACAATGGCACCTTCATTAGCAAATCTCTACATGGAAAGATTTGAGAAAACATGGATTTTGAATTCTCCTTACATACCCAGAATCTTTCTATGGAAAAGATTCATAGATGATGTGTTTTTAATCTGGTCCAATTCTACAAAATAACTTTTTGATTTCTTTAAATGGTTGAATTCTTGTGAGGAAGAAATCCAATTCTCTATGCAATATGATTTCACAGCCATTTCTTTTTTGGATGATCGAGTAATTAAAACAGTGGAGGGTACCTTAGAAACTACGCTATATAGACATTCTGTTGATCGCAATACATTTCTGGAATATAGCAGTTTCCATCCAGTTCACCTCAAAGATAGTTTGCCATTCTCACAGCTTTTGAGGATCCGCAGGAATTGTACATCGATACATGAGTTCAAAAAACATTCACAACAGAAATGCAGTGACCTTTTGGAATGAGGTTATCCTGTTAAATTACTGAAGAGGTGCTACAAGAGAGCTAGATTCTCCAACAAAGACCACTTACTGAGTAGGTCAACATCTAATACCCATGTAAGAGTTATCTGAACTTTGTCACATGATACATGAGTTTGACTGTGGGTCTGGCTAAAATTATAAAATCACATTCAGATATTCTCTGATTACTTCCATGTTTATTGAATTTAACATAAGTACGTCATATGTGAGAGCAAAAAACATAAAGGAAATTGTGAGTCCATCATTTTTGATGGACAGAAAGAAGGATAACCTTAATACATTTTGTGGTAGCAAACTCAGCGGACGTTATTGTTGTGGGAAGAGTACCTTTTGTGAGATCATGACACAGGATGATACTTTCATTAATCCTAAAGATCCCAAAAAATACATATTGAGACATTTTTCCAATTGCAACTCTGATTTTGTTGTTTATGTTTTAATGTGTCCATGCAAATTGGCCTATGTAGGCAAATAATCAGACCTTTTTGTGTAAGATTAGCAGAACACAAAAGTTTCCTCAAAACTGTTAAAACAGAGGCACCATTTGTCAACCATTCTATTGAAATAAAACACAGATTTAGTGATTTAAATTGCAACGTTTTGGAACAGATTAAACCCAATGCACGAGGTGGGGACAAGGCAAAAGAAACCAGATGGATTTTCAAATTACAGAGTTTTCCTCCTTTTGGATTAAATCTGGAACATAAGAGCATGCCATACTGGGTCAGACCAAGGGTCCATCAAGCCCGCATTCTGTTTACAACAGTGGCCAATCCAGGCCAAAACTGTCTGATCAGTATAGCAGTGAATGATGACATAGACTTAATTGGCATCTCAGAGACATGGTGGAAGGAGGACAACCAATGGGTCAGTGCTATACCGGGGTATAAATTATATTGCAATGACAGAGAGGAGCACCCGGGAGGCGGTGTGGTGCTTTGTCTGGGATGGCATAGAGTCCAGCAGGATAAACATGAGATTAAATGCACAATTGAATCTTTATGGGTAGAAATTAGAGATGTGAAGCGTGTCCTCGATCGTCTTAACGATCGATTTCGGCTGGGAGGGGGAGGGAATCGTATTGTTGCCATTTGGGTGTGTAAACTATTGTGAAAAATCGTTAAAATCGTGAGCCGGCACACTAAACCCCCCTAAAACCCACCCCGACCCTTTAAATTAAATCCCCCACCCTCCTGAACCCCCCCCCCCAAATGCTTTAAATTACCTGGGGATCCGGCGGTGGTCCAGAACGGCGGCGGTCCGGAACGGTCCCCTCAATAGAATCATGTTGTCTTCAGCCGGCGCCATTTTTCAAAATGGCCGCCGCAAAATGGCGGCGGCCATAGACAAAAACGTTCCGGACCGCCGCCGTTCTGGACCACCACCGGATCCCCAGGTAATTTAAAGCATTGGGGGGGGGTTCGGGAGGGTGGGGGATTTAATTTAAAGGGTCGGGGGTGGGTTTTAGGGGGTTTTAGTGTGCCGGTTTTCCTGCCCTCCCCCTTCCCCCGATTTACAATTTTTTAACGATAAATCGGGGGAATTGGTATTGTATCGTGGCCCTAACGATTTTTTGACGATTTAAAATATATCGGACGATATTTTAAATCGTCAAAAAACAATTCACATCCCTAGTAGAAATCTCTTGTGTGTTAGGGAAGACTATAGTGATAGGAGTATACTACCGTCCACCTGGACAAGATAGTGAGACTGACAGTGAAATGCTAAGAGAAATTAGGGAAGCTAACCAAATTGGTAGTGCGGTAATAATGGGAGACTTCAATTACCCCAATATTGACTTTGTAAATGTATCATCGGGACACGCTAGAGAGATAACATTCCTGGATGGAATAAATGATAGCTTTATGGAGCAATTGGTTCAGGAACCGACAAGAGAGGGAGCAATTTTAGATCTAATTCTCAGTGGAGCACGGGATTTGGTGAGAGAGGTAACAGTGGTGGGGCCGCTTGGCAATAGTGATCATAATATGATCAAATTTGAATTAATGACTGGAAGGGGGACAGTAAGCAAATCCACGGCTCTCGTGCTAAACTTTCAAAAGGGAAAATTTGATAAAATGAGAAAAATTGTTAGAAAAAAACTGAAAGGAGCAGCTACAAAAGTAAAAAGTGTGCAAGAGGCATGGTTATTGTTAAAAAAATACCATCCTAGAAGCACAGTCCAGATGTATTCCACACATTAAGAAAGGTGGAAAGAAGGCAAAACGATTTCCAGCATGGTTAAAAGGGGAGGTGAAAGAAGCTATTTTAGCCAAAAGATCTTCATTCAAAAATTGGAAGAAGGATCCAACAGAAGAAAATAGGATAATGCATAAACGTTGGCAAGTTAAATGTAAGACATTGATAAGATAGGCTAAGAGAGAATTTGAAAAGAAGTTGGTCGTAGAGGCAAGAACTCACAGTAAAACCTTTTTCAAAATATATCTAAAGCAGATAGCCTGTGAGGAAGTCAGTTGGACCATTAGATGATCGAGGGGTTAAAGGGGCACTTAGAGAAGATAAGGCCATCGTGGAAAGATTAAATGATTTCTTTGCTTCGGTGTTTACTGAAGAGGATGTTGGGGAGGTACCCATACTGGAGAAGGTTTTCATGGGTAATGATTCAGATGGACTGAACCAAATCATGGTGAACCTAGAAGATGTGGTAGACCTGATTGACAAACTGAAGAGTAGTAAATCACCTTGACCGGATGGTATACACCCCAGAGTTCTGAAGGAACTCAAAAATGAAATTTCAGACCTATTAGTAACAATTTGTAACCTATCATTAAACTCATCCATTGTACCTGAAGACTGGAGGATAGCTAATGTAACCCCAATATTTAAAAAGGGCTCCAGGGGCGATCTGGGAAACTACAGACCGGTTAGCCTGACTTCAGTGCCAGGAAAAATAGTAGAAAGTGTTCTAAACATCAAAATCACAGAATATATAGAAAGACATGGTTTAATGGAACAAAGTCAGCATGGCTTTACCAAAGGCAAGTCTTGCCTCAAATATCTGCTTCACTTTTTTGAAGGAGTTAATAAAAATGCAGATAAAGGAGAACCGGTAGATGTAGTGTATTTGGATTTTCAGAAGGCATTTGACAAATTTCCTCATGAGAGGCTTCTAGGAAAAGTAAAAAGTCATGGGATAGGTGGCGATGTCCTTTCATGGATTCCAAACTGGCTAAAAGACAGGAAACAGAGAGTAGGATTAAATGGACAATTTTCTCAGTGGAAGGGAGTGGGCAGTGGAGTGCCTCAGGGATCTGTATTAGGACCCTTACTTTTCAATATATTTATAAATGATCTGGAAAGAAATACGACGAGTGAGGTAATCAAATTTGCAGATGATACAAAATTGTTCAGAGTAGTTAAATCACAAGCAGATTGTGATAAATTGCAGGAAGACCTTGTGAGACTGGATAGGTGGCCGACTGAATGACCCTAGCAGGATCTATGATGTGCCTTGGTGAATCAGGTACATCTTCAGTGACGAATGACCATGAGAGGACATCAGTGTGACCATTTTTATTGCCAGGATGGTAACGCAATACGAAATTGAATCGTGTGAAGAAAAGGGACCAGCAGGCCTGGCGGTGGTCCCTGGGCCTGATTTAGATACTCCAAATTTTTATGGTCTGTGTATACGGTAATCTAATGCTGTACCCCTTCAAGCAAGGGGCGCCATTCCTCAAATGCCAACTTGATGGCCAGCAGTTCTTTGTCCCCGATAGTGTAATTGCATTCCACTGGCGAAAATCATCGAGAAAAGAAAGAACAGGGGTGCAGTGTTTGAGTAGTGGAGTACTGACTTCGTACGGCTTCAATGCCGACGTTGGAAACGTCAACCTCAACCATAAACGGACATGCAGGATACGGATGACGGAGACAGGGTTCCTTAAGGAAGGCGGCCTTGAGATCCAGAAAAGCTATAATAGCTTTGGGTGTCCATTGAAAGGGATTGGCCCCCTTATGAGTCATGGCTGTGAGTGGTGAAGTCAGAGCAAAAGTAATTGGCAAAGCCAAGGAAACTCTGGAGGGCCTTGAGGCCTGTAGGTTGAGGCCAGTCACGGATGCTTTTCAGTTTTTGAGAGTCCATGGGAAACCCTTGGCTAGATACCACGTAGCCCAGGAAGGGGACGGTTTCCTGTTCGAACAAACACTTTTCAAGCTTGGCGAATAGCTGATTCTCCCACAGTCGCTGTAGAGCTCAAGAAATGTCCCGACGATGATGTTCGAGGTCTTGTGAAAAAACTAGTATATCATCAAGATATACAACTACGCACTGGTATAGCATATCTCTGAAAACCTTGTTCATCAAGTTAAGAAATACCGAGGGAGCATTACACAACACAAACGGCATTACGAGGTATTCAAAGAGTCCATCGCGTGTGTTAAAGGCGGTTTTCCACTCATCGCCCTCGCAGATCTGGACCAAGTTATAAGCCCCGTGGAGGTCTAATTTTGAGAAGATCTTAGCTCCTTGAAGATTGTCGAAGAGCTCCGAGATAAGCAGCAAGGTTATTTAAATTAAGTCACAGTAGTCAATGCAGGGGCGCAGGGAGCCATCCTTTTTCCCTATGAAGAAGAACCTGCACCTGCAGGGGACATGGAGGGCCGAATGAATCCCTTAGCCAGGTTTTCTAGAATGTATTCTGACATGGCTTGGGTCTCTGTCTGTGAAAGAGGGTAGATAGATTCTGCCCAGTGGGGGCTCCAAATTAGGTAATAAGTTGATCGCACAGTCATATGAGCGATGTGGAGGTAATGTATCCACTAGGGATGTGAATCGTTTTTTGACGATTTAAAAAAATCATCCGATATTTTTTAAATCTTCAAAAATCAGAGTGCGCGATACAATAGAAATTCCCCCGATTTATCGTGAAAAATCGTTAATGGGTTAGTGTCCACTAACGGGAGTTATTTGGGGGGAGGGCGGGAAAACCGGCATACCAAAACAACCCCTAAACCCACCCCGACCCTTTAAAACGAAACCCTTACCTTCCCCCACACTCCCGAACCCCCCCAAAACCTTTTTCGAGTACCTGGTGGTCCAGTGGAAGCCCTGGGACCAATCTCCTGCTCTCGGGCCATCGGCGCCATTTTGGCTGCCACTAATAAAAATGGCGCCGATGGCCCGATAAAAAAAAACCCCACCGACCCTTTAAAAATGACCCCTTTGCTTCCCCCACCCTCCCGAACCCCCCCAAAACCATTTTAAAATTACCTGGTGGTCCAGTGGGGGCACCGGCGCCATTTTTAAAGATGGCACCAGCCATCCAGTGCTCCTACCATGTGACAGGGGCCGGCCAATGGCACAGATACCCTGTCACATGGTAAGGGCAAAGGGCCATCGGCGCCATTTTTATTAGCGCAGCCGATGGCCTGAGAACGGGAGATCGCTCCCTGCGCCCCCACTGGACCACCAGGTCATTTTAAAACAGTTTTGGGGGGGTTAGGGAAGCAAAGGGGTCATTTTTAAAGGGTCGGGGTGGGTTTTTTGTTTATCGGCTCGGGCGCAGCTGATAAACAAAAAACCAATCGTGCCGGACTATAAAAATTGTAAGATTTGAATCGGAACTGGAACCGAACCGATTCTGATTCACATCTCTAGTATCCACTGCCTTTTTAAAGAACACATCGAAGGAGGATGCATATTGTGGCAGAAAGCCATAAAGAGTGGTTGATGTTACCATACAGGGCAATGGTGAAACGGATTCCAGGCAATTCTCATGACAAGCAGGGACCCAACGAGAGAGCTGTAAGGTGGCCCAGTCAAAGAGTGGGGTGTGCTGTTGCAGCCAAGGTAGTCCCAATACTATGGGATGGATGGCCTTGTCTAGAATCTGGAATGAGATGGTCTCTGCATGCAAGGTTCCACTGCATAGTTGGATGTGAGCTGCAGTGTGGGTAACTTCACCAGGAAGAGGTTTCCCATGAATTGAGGACAGAAGTAGGGATACCGGGGACCGGATAGTAGGGATCTGTAGATGTTCCGTGAGCTGTTTTAGAATGAAGTTCCCACCGGCCCCAGAGGCACCAGTGCCAATGTGTGGAATTCTTGATTGTCCATCTTTATTGGTACAGGAACAGTCAGTGGAGGAAGCGAGGTTAGGCCTAGAAGTCCTCCATCAGATCTTAGGCCCTGAAATTTCCCAGATGGACTGGACATGAGGCAATAGCATGGCCTGGCTGGCCGCAGTAGAGGCAGAGGCCAGACTGCTGTCAATGATGACATTCTTTTGGTGAAAGTCTACTTCTACCCATCTGCATGGGTTCCTCCTCCGCTGAAAAGTCCTAACCTCTTTAGTCTTTCCTCATAGGGGAGTTGTTGCATCCCCTTTATCATTTTGGTCGCCCTTCTCTGTACCTTCTCCATCGCAACACTATCTTTTTTGAGATGCGGCGACCAGAAATGTACACAGTATTCAAGGTGCGGTCTCACCATGGATAGATGTAGAGGTATTATGACATTTTCTGTTTTATTAACCATTCCCTTCCTAATAATTCCTAACATTCTGTTTGATTTTTTGACTGCTGCAGTACACTGAACCGACGATTTTAAAGTATTATCCTCTATGATGCCTAGATCTTTTTCCTGGGTAATAGCTCCTAATATGGAACCTAACATCATGTAACTACAGCAAGGGTTATTTGTCCCTATATGCAACACCTTGCACTTGTCCACATTAAATTTCATCTGCCATTTGGATGCCCAATCTTCCAGTCTTGCAAGGTCCTTCTGTAATGTATCACAATCCGCTTGTGATTTAACTACTCTGAATAATTGTGTATCATCTGCAAATTTGATAAGCTCACTCATCGTATTCCTTTCCAGATCATTTATATATATATTGAAAAGCACCGGTCCAAGTACAGATCCCTGAGGTACTCCACTGTTTACCCTTTTCCACTGAGAAAATTGACCATTTAATCCTACTCTCTGTTTCCTATCTTTTAACCAGTTTGTAATCCACGAAAGGACATTGCCTCCTATCCCATGACTTTAGTTTTCTTAGAAGCCTCTCATGAGGGATTTTGTCAAATGCCTTCTGAAAATCCAAATACACTACATCTACCGGTTCACCTTTATCCACATATTTATTAACCCCTTCAAAAAAATGAAGCAGATTTGTTAGGCAAAACTTCCCTTGGGTAAAATCATGTTGACTGTGTTCCATTAAACCATATCTTTCTATATGCTCTACAATTTTGAACTTGAGAATAGTTTCCATTATTTTTACCAGCACTGAAGTCAGGCTCACTGGTCTATGAAGTTACCCGGATCGCACCTGGAGCCTTTTTTAAATAATGGGGTTATATTGGCCATTCTTCAGTCTTCAGGTACAATGGATGATTTTAATGATAGGTTACAAATTTTAACTAATAGATCAGAAATTTCATTTTTTAGTTCCTTCAGTACCCTAGGATGCATACCATCCGGTCCAGGTGATTTGCTACTCTTTAGTTTGTCAATCTGGCCTACTACATCTTCCAGGTTCACAGTGATTTCTTTCAGTTCGTCTGACTCATCACCCCTAAAAACCATCTCCAGAACTTATATCTCCCCAACATCCTCATTAGTAAACACGGAAGCAAAGAATGTATTTAGTCTTTCTGCAGTGGCTTTATCTTCCCTAAGAGCCCCTTTAACCCCTCGGTCATCTAATGGTCCAACTAACTCCCTCACTGGTTTCGTGCTTTGGATATATTTAAAAACGTTTTTATAATGAGTTTTTACCTCTATGGCCAACTTCATTTCAAATTCTCTCTTCGTCTGTCTTATCAATTTTTTACCCTTAACTTGAAAATGCTCATGTTTTATCCTATTTTCTTCAGATGGATCCTTCTTACAATTTTTGACGGATGTTTTTTTGGCTAAAATAGCCTTTTTTACCTCACCTTTTAACCATGACAGTAATCATTTTGCCTTCCTTCCACCTTTCTTAATGTGTGGAATGCAGATGGACTGCGCCTCTAGGATTGTATTTTTAAACAATGCCCATGCCTGTTGAACACTTTTAACCTTTGCAGCTGCACCTTTCAGTTGTTTTCTATTTTCCTCATTTTATCAAAGTTTCCCTTTTGAACGTTTAGTGCTAGAGCTGCAGATTTACTTATTGTCCCCTTCCAGTTATTAGTTTAAATTTGATCATGTTATGATCACTGTTGCCAAGTGGCCCCACCACCGTTACCTCTCTCACCAAATCCTGCGTTCCACTAAGAATTAAATCTAAAATAGCTCCCTCTCTTGTTGGTTCCTGAACCAATTGCTCCATGAAGCAATCATTTATTACATCCAGGAACTTTATATCTCTAGCAAGTCCTGATGTTACATTTACCCAGCCAATATTGGGGTAATTGAAATCTCCCATTATTATTGCACTGCCAAATTGTTTTGCTTCCCTGATTTCTCTTAGCATTTCAACATCTGTCTGACCATTTTGTCCAGATGGATGGGAGTATACTCCTATCACTGTACTCTTACCCAACACACATGGGATTTCTACCCATATAGATTCTACTGAGCATTGTCTCTTGTATGATCTTTATTCTGTTGGACTCTATACCCTCCCGGACATAAAGTGCCACACCCCCACCAAGTTGATCCTCCCTATCATTATGATATAATTTGTACCCTGATATAGCATTGTTCCATTGGTTATCCTCCTTCCACCAAGTCTCTGTGATGCCAATTATGTCAATCTCATTTGTTGCTATACACTCTAACTCTCCCATCTTACATCTTAGACTTCGGGCATTGGCATACAGACATTTCAAAGAGTGTTTTTTGTTTGTGTTAACAACCTGCTTTTCAGTTGTTAGGGATAATTTGGAAATCATTAGCTTCAGTGATTTTTTACATATAGGCACATGAACTATGTTTGCTTTTAATGGAACCTCTCTGTTGGGATGCCCTAAATCTCCTGTTCCATTTGTATCCTTCAAGGATACATTTCTCCGAACCATGCACTG
The DNA here is from genome assembly GCF_901001135.1 of Rhinatrema bivittatum. Taxonomy (NCBI): domain Eukaryota; kingdom Metazoa; phylum Chordata; class Amphibia; order Gymnophiona; family Rhinatrematidae; genus Rhinatrema; species Rhinatrema bivittatum. Next base: position 435,776,711 of record NC_042615.1, on the reverse strand, counting down.
CTGAGTGACTATCGGCTTTCCCCCTTGTTCTAGTTTAAAAGCTGCTCTATCTCCTTTTTGAAATTTAGTGCCAGCAGCTTGGTTCCACTCTGGTTAAGGTGGAGCCCATCCTTTCAGAAAAGTCTCCCCTTTCCCCAAAAGTTTCCCCAGTTCCTTACAAAGCTGAATCCCTCTTCCCTGTACCATCGTCTCATGCATGCATTGAAACTCTGGAGCTCTGCCTGCCTCTGGGGACCTGCACGTGGAACAGGAAACATTTCAGATAATTATCCAACTTAGTTTGGATAAATTTAGAGGGGCAGATTTTCAAAGGCTACGCACGTAACATATGCGCGTAACCCGAGAAAATCTGCTCCTGTGTGCATCAAGCCTATTTTGCATAGGGTCGGCGGCATGCGCAAGCTCCAGGACGCCCGTATGTCCCGGGACTTGGAAAAAGGGGTGGGGTGTGGGCAGTCCTGGTGGTCTGGGGGGTGGGGCAGGGCATGGCATGGCCGGAGCCTCCAGGCACAGTGGTTATTTGCTGTGGCCGTGTGCACCCCCTTGTGCGCGCATGTTATAAAATTGGGCGTAGATTTGTTTGTGCCGGGTTGCGCGAACAAATCTATGCCCGCACCTATTAAAATTTGACCCAGAGTGTATATGTGATACATACACTCTTTGCTCATATCTTTTTTTTACTCTACTTTTCATAATGTACATCAAAGTGGATTATATTCAGATACTATAGGTATTTATCCCCACAGAGATAATCTAATTTTGTACCTGAAGTAATATAGAGTAAAGTGATTTGCCCAAGGTCACAAGGAGCAATAGCAGGATTTGAACCATGGTTTCCTGGGTTAGAGCCTGTTGTTCTAACCTCTAGGCTACTCCTCCAGGTGCACAATGTTGTATAAGGTTATCTCTATGGGTAAAACACTATTTTACTTGGGGGGAAATGACCCTCTAAATACTATATCCCTGTTTGTCAACTCTTAATTGTAATCTGCAACAACTGTTAAACTCAGAGTTCTTTATTTATTAATCTATTTATTTTATTTAGACATTTTATATACTGTCATTCCTTGGTAGATCACAATGGTTTACAAAGTGATGTTCATAATTTTAACTCAACAAATAAACGAAGATTGGTTACAGAGGAGGTCTTCATAGTTAGGTATTAATGTCTGTCCATAGAAATGTTCTAGTACATATTAAAAAATTATCTAGTACATAGGCAAAGAGTACGGTGATTGAACATAAAGATAGTTTTAACGTCTTAGTTAGTTTTTAAAAATCTTGTATTCTCTCATTAGATTTATTCTTCATGAGTTGTTATTTTTGTCCTTCTTATTTTGTGGTTCTGTGTATTCAGCTTTTAATTTAAATTGTATGTGTTTTTGAATAGCCATGTTTTTAATTCACATTTACACTTCTTTTTATCTGGTAAGATACGTAATGCCTCAGGCATAGAATTCCATACCTTTGGACCTGCTATTGAAAACACTTGATCTCTTATTTGCATCAGATATGTTTACCACATTATGGGAATTGATAATAGTCTTTTATTTTCAGATCTTAGGGTTCACTGATGATTGTAAAGTTGTAGTGTCACTTCTATTAAGCCAGTGTTATTGTCATGAATTATATTGAATATGATGTTTAATACCTTATAGTATATTCTGGATTGTATTGGTAACCAGTGTAGTGATATCGGCGAGGGTGTAATGTGATCATACTTCGTAGATCCTAATAGTAGTCTTTTTGCAGCATTTTGTAATAGTTGTAGTGGTTTTAAGTGACTTTCTGGAAGATCCAGTAGTAAGAAGTTACAGTAGTCAAGGTTTGAGAAGATTAGAGTCTGCAATACAGTATGGAAGTCTATAAAAGTTAATAATGGTTTCAACCGATGTAGTATACACATTTTGGTGTATCCTGTGTTAATTAATTTACTGATGTGCATTTTCATTCTGAGGTTCTCATCTAGCTGTACACCTAAATCCCGTACTTGATTTGAGGGGTTAATTTGAAAATTACCCAATCAAGGGCTGGTGGTTTAGCTATCGATGTTTCTACTCAACCAGATGATTTCAGTTTTTGGAGTGTTTAATGTCAGTTTGAGTTGCGATAGTTCTTGTTGTATTACATTCATGTAGGTAGAGAGTATGGAAGTTGTGTTTTCAAATGATCTGAAGAGTTGTTAGTAAAAATGAAGGTCATCAGCATACAAAAAGAAAGATATTCCTAGATCCATCAGTAATTTACACAGTGGGAGCATGTATATATTGAATAGTGTTGTGGAGAGTGCTGAGTCTTGAGGGACTCCTGTATCACATTAGAAAGTGTCAGTTATATGGTTTCCCAATTTAGATAAAATGAAGTGAACCATCTTAGAACCATGCCATTGATCCCTATGTTTCTCATCTGACAGGTTAGACCACAGTGTCAAATGTGGCCATTAAGTCAATTAGCACAAGGCAATATCATTCATCTGCATCAAGCCCTCATAAAAACGAGTCCATTAATGAAATGAGTAGTGTCTCAGTTGAGTGATATTTCCTAAATTCAAATTCATTTGGGTAGAGAATATTTTGATCTTTCAGGTGATTTACTAGTTGTGATAACACTACTTTCTTGAGAACTTTAGCTAGGAATGGCAAGTTGGATATTGGACAATAGTTGTCCCAACTGTTAGTTTTACCAGACTTATTTTTTTAAATTGGTTTTATCACTGCTTGTTTTAACCCTTGTGGTATAATTCCTTCTGATAGTGAATGGTTAATTAAGCTTGTGATTGTTGCAGTGACTTATTTATTTATTTATTTATTTATTTAAAATTTTTATATACCGGCATTCATGATACAATCACATCATGCCGGTTTACATAGAACAGGGGTGTACAAAGAACAAATGAGTAACCTATTAGTGAGGAGGAAGCAGTTACAAATAACAAGGTACTAGAACTGGGAGTAGAGAAGAAAGGGAGAGGATAACATTAGATAAAGATATTTACATTAAATTAACATTTTTACAATGGGAGGTAGTTCAACAGTACTATAATATACTTATAAAGTACTTGTTGTACTTGTTTCAAGGAACTGGCTGATATTGGGTCTCGTGGGTGAGGAGTAGGTTAAGTTTTAAGAATAATTTGACTGATTTCCAGTTTCGATACTCTGTAAAATGTGGACCACTTAATTATGTCATTTGAGTCTTCAGGTGTTTTTGTAGTAGAAATGGTAGTGAATTGTTTTTTCAACTTATTGATTTTGTCTATAAGTGCAGTGGCATATTCATTGCAGGAGGCCTTAGAGAAGTTGTGGTTTCTCGAGATGGCCAGTGAAGGGCCTTTAATTACATTTTTAAAAGTCTCAAAGAGCAGTTTAGAATTAAATATAAATCCGTGAATTTGTTTAGCATAGTAATCTTTTCTTGCTTTATTGGTTAGTGTATGGTATTTTGTAAGGAAAGTTGTATATTTTTCTAGGGTTATAGCTGATGGGCATTTCCGCCGTTGTTTCTCTAATTTTCTGTTTGGTACCAGAGCTTTTTATGTTTGGAGTTATTCCCATCTTTGTTAATCATTTTCATCTGGACAGGACTGTGGTTTTCGGCTATATCACTGACTATCTTATCCGATGAATCAAATGTCATTGTGGAATTGGTTTGATTTAGTTCATGGATCTTATTTTCTATTGCTTCAGCAAGGACCTCAATCTCTATTTTTTTCCTGAAGGTAAAAATATGCTTATCATCTATATTGTTATGGATTTGGTTGGTGAAGGCTATATCCATGTTTATTAATTGGTAATCAGACCATGGCAATATCGTGTGTGAGTGTTATGGTTATTGATGTTTGGGTGGATCCTTGGACACTGTGGCAGCTGACCACACCCACGGGGGGCAGTCCCGTGAAGGACCACAGTGTCAGGCTAGACTCTGGACACAGAAATACAGATTGAATCTTTATTTAAACAGTTTTGGAAACCACCAAAGGTGGCAGTAGTGAGTAGTAGATATTGAGCCTGGCTGGGCGAGTGTCCCACAGGACGCTGGAACAGCGAATCCTCTGCTTGGCTGTGCTGTAGTGGAAAGAGACTGAGAGTTATGAGTACACAGTGAGAAGCATACAGAGTCCCAGGTAGAATAGGAGAAGCTCCAAGACAGGGAGAGCAGGCCCTAAAGGAGCGAGTACCTGATCGATTAGAGCAGAGAGACTCAGTGGTATTGTACTCACACAGCGATTCCACTAGACGAGAGGTCTGGCACTGGAACAGAGGGCAGGCCCTCGAGGAGTAAGTACCTGGTTCCAGGGAAGCAGTACTGTGGAATAGATGGTAGTTGTACTCACAGATGGAAACTGTTAGTGAAGTCTTCCAAGTAGAAAGGGTTGTAGATGCAGGCAGCAACTCAGAGAACATGGGCCCTCGAGGAGCGAGTACTGGTTCCTGATAGCACCAGAAAGAAGCAGAAGAGGCCCCCGAGGAGCGGGTACCCCATTAGCAATAAGAGTTCCAGATAACGCTGGAATGGCAGACTAGCTTTGGTACGGAGAACGAATCCCATCCATAGAATTCCGTTTGCTAACTCGATTAGCTAGCAAAAGTAGTAGGCTTAAATATCCGGGCAGTGTGACGTCATCTCAGGGGGACGCCCCTGAGGTTCGCGCCAATGAGGACATAAAGATGAGGGCAGCGTGCGCGCCCTATGGTACCTTGGAGGAGCATGGCGGGAAGCAGCACCAAAGCCGGTCTGAGGACGCCGGAGAGGTCGGCAGACAGATGCCGTGGCAGCCAGTAGTCCGAGGTGAGCGGGAGGAGCCGCAAGAAGAGTGAGGTAGGCGGGGCGAAGCCATCGTAGACCGACGGTCGCAACAGTGAGGTACTGATTAGGCTATTACTTGTATTAGCAAATATGATGTCTAAAGTGTGGCCCACTTTATGGGTGGCTTTTGAGATGAATTGTGACCATCACAGGGCTTCCATTGCTTCTAGAAACATTTCACAGGCTAATGTTCTCAGTATTTTGTCTATGAGGAGGTTGAAGTCTCCTATAATTAATGTAGATTCTGGTGAAGGAAACACTTTAGCGAATAATTCACCAAGAGGTGAGCAGTCTTTTTGTAGTATGCCAGGGAGGCAATAGACAAGACCTAAGTTTATTTTGGAAGATTGTAAGATTGCAAACTCATATGGAAGGTTCATCTCTACCTTGTAAGTTGCTAATTTAAGTTCCATTTTACTAATTATTAATAGACCTCCAACTTTTCATTTAGTTCTTAGAAAGTGGAATATATCAAAGCATGCATTTGAAATTTGATTTAAGAGCTTATCTTTATCATTTAGCCAGGTTTCAGCTATGCAAAAAATGAACGGATTTAACTCCTCTAGTAGATCTTTAATTAGAGGGATTTTTTTCCATAGAGACTGAACATGAAGCAAGAAGAGAGTGAGGAGGAATTGTTGCTCATTATGTGGAAGGTCAGCTTTGTTTTCCTTTGTTGCTTCTTTTTTAGTGTTTGCCTTCTTAAGTCATCATTTAGGCCCTGTCCTAGTATGGGTGCAATAGAATGTATTTGCTCCATTGTTATAGTGGTGGCCATAGTGGTTGCGGCCAGGAGGCTAGGTTATTGTGGTAAGTACGTTATGGGCTTGCACCTCATGCATGCACGAAGGAGCGCACAGCTCCTGTATTGTGCTCCTTCGTGCATGCGTCAAGGGTGCGTGCGTGCCTCCCGGTGCAAGCACCTCCAGTGTTACCACCATGCTTTCATTCCCTTGGTGATGGTGGGCAGGATAGGGCAGTCTGGGGGCAGTCTCAGGTCCTCTGGTGTTGGCTTCCTCTGTTGGGAGGGGGCGGGGACATCTTTCTGATGGTTGTTGCTCTTCTGGTGCCTTACCATTCCCTCTCTTGAGGGAAGTTCTGGGGAGGAAATTGCCAGTGATGGAGGCTCAGTAGGTACAGTGCCAGTCGTGCTGTGCTTTCGGCATAGCTGCTGCACTTTCACTTCCTTGGCAGTGGTGGGTAGGATGGAGCAGTCCGGGGGTGGGCCTCAGGTCCTCTGGCACCAGCTTCCTCTGTCGGGAGGGGTAGGAGCATCCCTCTGATGGTTGTTGCACTTCTGGTACTTAATCATTCCCTCTCCTAAAGGAAATGCCATGGAGGGAATCACCGCTTTCACTCCCTCGGTGGTGGTGCTTAGGAATGCTGCTGATTGTTGTAATACAGGAAGTCCAACCCTGCCATTCTTTGGCATGAAACACTTGCTTCAGGCACCAAAGAGCCAAGGTTCATCTAGAACACAGAAAAATCTTATATATTGACCAAAATAAAAAAATTCAAGTCAAAAAAATAGAAATCAGTAACTTATCTGACTCTAAACAGATGTCCATCTCAAACAATTAAGCACTGGCTCTGAGATCTGCAATATTTATTTATTTATTCATCCATTCTTATTAACTGTTCATTCAGGGAAAATCCCTGGCTGATGCAGTACACAACAGTTACATCAATACATAATAAACAGTAAAAATAAACATTATAAATATATTTTAAAAATAACAAATAATACTATAAACAACTAAAATTCCATCAAATAAAGCATCTAAAAACCAAAGACTTATCAAGTAAAAACACAAAAATTTATAACAGGTACTTATGGCCCAACATGGGAATAACCAGTATTCCACCTTTTTTTTTTTGGAAAAGCAAATAATTTGGCTCCATTCTTAACTCCCTTGGTACTGAGTTCCAAAATTCAGGTCCTATTATGGAAAAAATCCTTTTCCGGATAGTACTCTTAGATACTTCTTTGACTGATAGAACACCAAACAAAAAATAGCCAATCAGCTCCATTTGTCTGTCTTTTCATATTCCATATGTGCAGAATGCTGAAAAATAAGTGGAAAATGGAAGAAATACTTCCAAAAATAATGAAGCAAAGGGGCACCAGAGGCCTTGTGGTGTACAAAACTTCAAAAATTGAAATGCACATGACAAAACAAAAACCACAGACATTTCTAAGTCCAAGCCGAAAAAAACCACAAACATCAACTGAAACATTTCAAGGAAGTTTGACGCAAGCCACATTTTGACAATAATTGCCTGAGTCAAGGAATTTTTATACTTGCCTACTTACAAAAAGAAATTTTAATTTCACTGTAGAGTTACCATTTACTGTTTGAAAATGTTGAACACATGGAGATCCTCTTTTACCTCTTTGGAAGGCCTAATGCAGTAGTATTTTTGTATTAATTCTGCAATGGCCACTGCTAACTTCCTTGTGATGGCATTAGAATATAAGAACATAAGAACATAAGAAATTGCCATGCCTGGTCAGACCAAGGATCCATCAAGCCGAGCATCCTGTTTCCAACAGAGGCCAAACCAGGCCACAAGAACCTGGCAATTACCCAAACACTAAGAAGATCCCATGCTACTTATGCAATTAATAGCAGTGGCTATTCCCTAAGGGGTAGATTTTAAAAAATAGCGCGATCGCGTATTTTTGTTCGCGCACCAGGCGCAAACAAAAGTACGCTGGATTTTATAAGATATGCGCATAGCCGCGCGTATTCTTATAAAATCCGGGAGCGGCGCGCGCAAGGCTGGCAATTTTGGGCAGCCTGCGCGCGCCGAGCCGCACAGCCTGCCTCCGTTCCCTCCGAGGCCGCTCCGAAATCGGAGCGGCCTCGGAGGGAACTTTCTTTCGCCCTCCCCTCACCTTCCCCTCCCTTCCCCTACCTAACCCACCCCCCCGGCGCCCTCCGGAACGGCCCGGGGGCCGTTCCGGAGGGCGCAGCCACGCCCCCGGAACGCCCCGGGCCGGCGCCAAGCCCCCGGGCCCGCCCCCCAAATGCCGCGTCATGCCCCCGAAACGCCGCGTGATTTGGTGACGCCCCCGACACGCCCCTTTTTAAAAGCCCCGGGACTTACGCGCATCCTGGGGCTCTGTGCGCGCCGGCGGCCTATGCAAAATAGGCACGCCGGCGCGCAAGGGCCCTGCTCGCGTAAATCCAGTCGGATTTACGCGGGCAGGGCATTTAAAATCCGCCCGTTAGTAAACTTGATTAGGCACGTTAGGCGCGCGCTTCCAGTCCTCCTCTACTGCAAAAGGTGCGGGGCCTCTGGAAGCTGGGGCTGTGGAAGTCAATCCCTGGATCACTTGCGGTGACCTCTGGACGCCTCTCTCGGGGGATGCTGGGAACAGTATGCAGATGAACCTTCCGGTCCTCCTCTACTGCCCTCTCCATTGGTATTATCATGCATACAAACTTGAACTGACTAGCCAGGGACTACACCTGCCTTACCATTAGTATCCTAGCCTGTCTGATGTAATCCACACTTCATGCTAGCTTTGCTGTATTTTCTTGTGGTAATCTGGGTAACAGGATTGCAGAATTTTACCTGACACAGGCTCTCTGTTTTTTACTTCAACTAATGGTATACCAAGATCATATGCAACTGATCTGAACACTGTTAGTAGCTTAATGTATGCTGGGGAATTTGTCATTAAAAAGTATATGACCCTAAAATTACCCACTACACTGGCTGTCACCCAATGAATGAAAGTGCTGAAACTTAAAATATGAGCACACTACTGAACAATCCATCAACGTGTAGTTATGGAATGCCCATCATACTTAAAGTCCAGCAAATAAAATGAGTCTGGATGAATGGACAGGAGCTTGAAAGCTGATACAATGTCAGCTTTTGCCATTAGGACATCCTGTCCATAGTTCAACAATATCTATAGACTAAACAAAAGGCTATAAATATCAAAACAAGCATTCTGTAAGGTCAAAGAAATCAGAGCCATACCTAAGCAATTTGGTATCCACGGCCAAATAAAAAAGTATGCTCTCACCCTATACACAACATGAGCTTGGAGGCTCTCAAAGTTTTTTTTAAAACAAAATATAACACTATTATTTATAATTTATAAGTAGACCTAAGAGTGGCCCTAACACCAAAAGTGTAAGCCTTAGGTCTATATAGATATGACCCTTAACTGCTACCTAAATGATTATTTATTTATTCATTCTTTCTTTCATTCAATTTCATATACCACTTGTTATAAAAAAAATCTCTAAGCAAAGTATAATAATTATTAAATCTACAATCTACCCTCAACATATTCTAATATAAAAATGATCTGTTTCTTGTTAAGCAGTAGGAGATTTAAAAAAAAAAAAAGTAGTGTGTGCTTTTAAACCACAATGTCATGATTTGTTTCTCTTAGATCAAATTATAGGTTCTAGATTCTGTTGACAACAAAACAAACTCTCTCCACCACCAGGCTAATTGTGATGCACCACATAACCATGACAAAAACATACTCAAAACCTCTGTAGCAAGCGGCCATACTTTAACAGCACTAATACTCAAGATTCACACTAAAACAACCTTACCTGTGAAAGAGCAGAACTACAAATATTACTACAGGCCCTAGAACACTAATACAGCTCCTATTGGAAAAACAGAACAAGATCTCTACACCAACACTACAAACTAGCAGAATCCCTCACCACAGCTGCACAAGCAGAACACAGGATGACTCTTACCTAATACAGAGTATAGGACCACAAATCAAAAGCAGAAATCTGCTGAAAAAAATGAAATGGAAACCCCAAGGAGCAGACTCTGTGAGCATTGCAACACAGGAGAAAAAAATACAGAAATACAAATGTATTTCCATGTCTGTACTGAAAGCGAGGCTCTGTCCATTGTTTATTATTTATTTTAATTTGTTTTATACTGTAGATGTATGTTATTCTGTCTTGGTATAAGTAATAATATGAATGTAATATTGTAAACCACCCTGGCCAATATTAATTGAAAGTGTGGTATACAAGAATTTTAAATAAATAAATAAATAAATAAATAAATAAATCTATACTGAGCAACATACAAAGATATTGAAAAATGTACATGCTCAAAACTGATAATCCTCTTTCCCTTTCATCTTTGATTCTTTATTTCTCTCTTCTCTGACCCTCTATCCACTCATAGCTAAATCCCCTCTTATTTAAGCCTCCAGTCCTCAGCCTCCCTCTTTTTATCTCTCACCTACCTACCAGCTTTCTATCTCCTACTCTCACTCCTTCACATTCCCTCATCTTTCATGCTTACCCAGCCTCCTATTTCTCCTCTGTTTATCACCCACTCCCTAGTCCCCCATTTCTACCCTCTCTACTCATACCCTCCCCAACCTTTATCTACCTTCATCTGTCTCTCAACCCCAGTTTCTTGCTTGTCATTCACTCCCTCCATGGACCCTTTCTTCTGTCTCTTGCCCATTAGTGAGCCTACTACTATATATCTGCAAAGCAAGGGACAACTCTAGCAGATAAATTGCAGCTGTGTTGCTCAAGAAACATTGCCAGTGGGGAGAGCTGACAACCATACAAAAGGGACTCATGACAAAAGAGACTCATGACCCACAATCCAGTAGGAGAACTGAGAGGAGAGGAGAGAATAAACAGAAGTTAGACTACCAGAGAGTGTGGTAAAAGCTGTTAGTGTAGCTGAATTTAAGAAAAGGTTATGATAAGTTCCTGGAGGAAGTTTATAAAACATTAGTAAGGTGGATTTGGGGAAATCCACCACTTATCCTTGGGATAAGCTGCGTGGAATCTACCTTTGGAGATCCTGCCAGGCACTTGTCACCTGATTGGAAACAGGTTACTGGGCTTGATGGACTTTTGGTCTGACCCAGTAGGGTAAATCTTATGTTCTTATTTCCAGTCCCTAGTGAAAGTGGGGAACAGGTCAGTTTGTAGTAGGAATTGAAATATTGTGATGTATTTTATATCTATTCTGTATGCTGATGTAATTAATTAATTATATTGTATATTGTTTATTTTGTAATACATGTTCAATAAAGGTTTTACCCATAGAAAGATATGACTATCAAAAATTACAATAACAAGGATGATGGATGCATAGAATGGCTTTCCATGAGAAGTGGTGGAGGCAAAAACAGTGTTGCACTAGGGGTGGATTCTTGGACTGAGGTGGGGTTGACACAACGTGCAGGCAAGGGCTTATGGGTCCCCACCATCAGCAGGAGGAGTGGGCTGAAGCTAGAGGCCACTGGAGCTTCACCTATACCAGCCCACGTTCCCCTCGGGTTGAACCTTTGGGTGCCAGGGCCGGCAGGACTTAGGCGGGCCTTGAGATTGGACGTCAAAGGCAAATATTTCAGCCAGAGACAGCAGCCAGCTGGTGGTGTAGTTCTATCCTAGACTGGTCCCAATACAGGAACCCAAGCACCAAGGAACGAGGATTGACTGAAGGTGTATGTGCAAAGAAAGGCCGGAGCCTTAGGAGTCCAAGTCCAGAGGATAGGGACAGAGGCGTCACTGTCAAACTCGAATGAGAGCTGGCGGCAATTGGAAGGTGCAGCAAGCAACGTAGAACTCTGGACACAAACGAGTCTATAGTGTGGTCATCCATAGCAATGGTCAGGGCACAGAGAAGGTAGGCATGGTCAGGCGTAGCAATGGTCAAGGCACGGAGAAGGCAGGCGTGGTCGGACGTAGCAATGGTCAAGGGACGGAGAAGGCAGGCATGGAGGCATGGTCAGGCATAGCAATGGTCAAGGCACGAAAAAGGCAGGCTTGGTCAGGTGTAGTAATGGTGAAGGCAGGCGTGGTCAGGTGTAGCAATGATCAAGGCACAGAGAAGGCAGGCGAGGTCAGACGTAGCAGTGGTCAAATCACGGAGAAGGCAGGCATGGTCAGGCATAGAATGGTCAAGGCACGGAAAAGGCAGGCTTGGTCAGGCGTAGTAATGGTGAAGGCAGGTGTGGTCAGGTGTAGCAATGATCAAGGCACAGAGAAGGCAGGCGAGGTCGGACGTAGCAGTGGTCAGGCTTGGAGAAGGCAGGCAAGGTCGGATGTAGTAGAGGTCAGGCTTGGAGAAAGCAGGCAAGGTCAGATGTCACAGAGGTCGGCACCAGGAGGTCAATCAAAGTGTAGACGAGACAAATGAGACAAACGAGGAATCAGGAACTTGGAGACAAACTGGAACACGGATCAAGGAAGCACAGAGGCAACGAGTACTCAGAACCAAACAGGGAACCGAGAAGATCTGTTGCAAAGGCAATGCTTCAGTGCTTGGCCTGAGCATTTATACGTTGAAGGATCTGACGTCAGCATCCAGGTCCGCGGCCAGGTTCCTGCCATGGGCCCTTTAAAAGGTTTACTGATGCACGCGCGCCTAGGGTGGGGCGCGGCACTGCTGGCGGCATCTTTCCACGAACCCCGCAGAGAGGCCTGACAGATGGAGGCATCCTGGCTTGAAGTCCTGTGAAATGGAGCAGGGTCGGAGGCGCTGGCGGGAGCCCGAGGTCAGAGCCCGTGGCCCACTGCCACAAGCGACTGAGAGCTGGAGCCTGGGAGTTGCTTAGAAAGGTGAGAGGGCCCCACAGCGGGGCTGCCGCGGGCGGCAAGTGCAACAAACAGCAATAGAATTTTTAAAAAGCATGAGATATGCATGGAGGATCCCTAGTTGCAAAGACAAGAAGGGAAAGACAGATATCAACAGGAAAGACAGACATCAACAAGGCATTCTACCAGAAAAAAAGTGGGCAAATTAAATGGGCCTTGAAGGAATAGGAGTCAGCGAGAATCAGGAACCAGGAGAATCTCTAGGAGGCAACAAGTACTCGACCAGCGAGGAGACCTGTTGCAAAGGCCATCCTAGGAAGAGGAGCCCAGGCTTATGTACTGGAGGTCTGCTGATATCATCATCCGGGGCGGTGGCTCGGTTCCCACCGTGGGCCCTATTTAAGATACAGTGCTGCGTGCGTGAGCACCTAGGGAGGGGCGCGGCGCTGAGTAGCAGTGTCTCTCCGTGGGCCATGCAGAGAGGCCTGACATGGAGCACCAGGAGCTGTAGCCGGAGGCTCCAGGACCTGCAGCTGAGCCGGAGGCACCATGGCCCGAGCATGGAGCCGGCGGCCCACCGCCGCCAGGGACGAAGGACCAGGCTCTGGATTTTCTTGAGAGAAGTGAGGGGGCTGAGCCACGGGTCTTCTGCAGCCAGCATGCGCAACACAAATAGAGTCTGAACTTTTATTGTGTGCCTGAAGGTCCATTATCTGAACATATGTAGCCCAGGGGTTACATATGTTTCCACATTCACTTGAAAATCTTCTGCAGCGCAACCCCACCAGGTCTCTAACACAACATCTCTGTATCTGAACTCAGACCCTATCATTTGATCTTAACCAAAGTCTGATTTGAGGTTCAAACTCTGTAAGTAAATCTATTTTTAGCTTGCAAACGGGCTCTTGACACATGCGCTCAGCTATAATATACACACAATGGGAGTGCTAATATTTCAGTCACTTACCATTGTAGTAAGTACATTATAGCCCTTTGCAAATATCAGCACAGAGGACAGAATTATTTAAGTCCCCTCCCCCCCACTGCATTCACATTGCAACTTCTTTCTCTAAACTCTAACCTGCAAACCTCTTGTATTATTTCACTTTTGAAAGAACAATAAGACTTGCTTTGCATTGCTAAATGGGTCTGATCACTGGCAGTACACTTCAAACCGTTATAAACACTGGAAAAAAAAAAATCCACATTGCAGAAATGAGCACGATATTTAACTAGCTTAAAGAGCAAATGTTTTGCTTCTGAGGTATAAAATGTTTGATACTGTGCAAGAAAACAAACATAACCAAATCCAAAGATTAATAATAAATAGTGTCAAGTGAAATCCCACCTGCCTCATCACTTTTACTCACATGGTCCTCTGAACAAGATCCTGTATACACTATCTCATTTTCTGCTTGCCTGTGCTGGTTTTAAGTGAATTAGTTGGTGTACCTTCTGGGTAACAAAGATTTGATAGATAAGATGTATTGTGAAGATTTTAACCAGATGTTTATTCTTCATGTTCTCTATGAGCCTTAATCAAAAAAGGACATTTTTTGGTTCCTGGGCCTGTTTGAAAAAAAATCCTTATTGAAAAAGGTTCTATATGATTCATGAAGAGAATGCACTGATTTTGATATCAGTGTGGTGCCATGCAATTAGTTTGTGAATCAAGAATCAAAAGGAGAAGAGAGGTCAATGCAGATGTAGAGAAAGTGAAAGAAAAGTACCCAGAGCAAGGTCATAGCTTTTAAGAAAAAAGCACCGCGTCTGGAAAACGAGATGAAGAGCTGATTATAAAAAAAGCTAAATCAAGTTAAAAGAAATTAAAGGTGCAGCAGAATGAGACTTGATTGAAACATGGCAAAAATAATCTCACATTTTACTTCTACATACTGTAAATAAAAGCACATCTCTAATGAGGAAAAATATCTTTCCAATAGTGGCAGCAGGTAACAAGAGACTGTGGATAGAAAGACAGGAGAGATATTAAATAACTGTTCTCCATCTATCATTACAAGTGAAGAAAGTAGATATTTAGTCCTGTCAGGGATCACATTTCTGGAACAGCAGATGATAATTTCAGTAATGGGATTAGACCTAGAAACCATTTAAAACTGATATAAATTCCAGGCAAGATGTATCCAGGAGTGCTAGACAAACTGAAGAGAAAGAGGAAGAAAAGGCAAACTTGGAAAATGTTCAGGAAACAAGGTCATGGGAACTATTCCAATATCTGAAGAAGAAAAAAAAGAGTACTATTATCAAAAGCTTGTCTCCTATTCTATGCCTATGGCAAAATTCTTTGAGTAGAGAGCCAAAAGAGTTTAAAAGAAAGGAAATAATACACTGGTATCAGGGGAAAACCATGTGAAGTTTCAAGCACGATTTATCTAAAAATGGTTTTGAAATCTATTGGGACTATTCACTGAGGAACAATGAGAGAAACCACTAGCTAGACTAGTTTTAAGCATCTGTGGCCCATATTTACTAGTGGTGTCTGGCATCTAGTCTGCTCCTATTCTGCCTTTACTTAGTCCTCAGTGAGGTCTTTTGCTCCCAAACATAAGATATAATTTATAATAACTGTTTCTGTTGGATTTTTAATTGAAGCACCAAAACAGATAGGAATATGTTGGTGCTATTCATGCCCTCATCTACGTTCAGACTGAACCACTCTTGAGTAGTTACAGCAGGATCATTCTCCACGATCATGTCCACTTAGTTCAGAGTAACAGGGTATGATGGTCTTTGTTCTTCTTATGTGGCTGAACACTTCAAATGCCTACTCTATGTTTCATCGATGTTTGAGTACAAGCTGCCATCCTTCATAAAAAAAGACGCTCAAGAAACCATTTAAATTTATCAAAGGTAATGCAGGCACAGTTTGTTGTGTGTGTGTATCTATGCGCGCCCAGACACACGGCCATTTTAAAACTTGCAAGTTTGTCATAAAATAGCCTGGTTGCACACACATGTTCATCCAATTTTAAGTGGGAGCATGCCTAGGTATGCAAATCCTGATTCTACCTCGCAAGTCAAAGTATTTTATCCCGGGCACGCATCCATGTCACTGCCAGTTTCACCAGTTCATCCACCAGTTTGCCCAGTTAAGAGCTAGGTCTTCCAACCCCCCCTGCTTTGATAGCTTGCCCCCCCCCCCCCCCCCAGTTACATCAGCCCCTTTAAATCCGGCAGAAATGGCAACTTTATTTTATTTTTTAAGTTAACCTCCTAGATAGCAGAAGTAAAGTTATGCGGCAGTGAACCTGGGCGCATGCTGAGGCGTATAAGTATATACGTGCACATCTCTTGGCCATGCCCCAAAACACCCATGCCCCACACCATGCCCCTTTTTTGAAATCAAGGGAGATGTGTGTGCAGTGGGAGATACACACACATCTGGGTGGCTTTTAAAATTCGGTGAACATGCGTGAGCCCAACTTGTGCATGCATTTCCCAAGTTTGGCGCATGCTGGGCTTTTAAAATTCACCTTTAGGTTCTAGATGGAGATAGGAATGTGTTGACAAAATTTAAAAGATAAATGTTGCAGTGAATTGGACTGAATGTTAGATATGTGCAGAGGTAAGAATGTTGTTTTGGTTCATTTACTGTATTTGTTTTGTAGGCCACAAACATTGATTTGGTTTGTTTCAGAAGAAACTTTTTCTTTTAATTTGTTTCAATCATTCATTTTTTTCCCATTAAAGTCAAAGGTAGATGCAATGCATCCCATTTTGGGTTCCCAAATTGGGGTTTTCTATTCATTTCTAAAGAAATGTTTGGGTAGACATCATTGGAAGGGTGAAGGGCATTCCAAGACATCAAGGCTATGTCAATATGGCACCCAAAATTGTATTACTATCCCAAGGACCCATAATGGGGCAAAATGCTACCAGCAGTGGCAGGAGTTCGCCAAGGCACCATGAGAGAACCAAAGCAGCAGCAGGAATAGCCAGAATGCCACAAGGCTCGAAAATAGAGGCAAAGAGCACTAACAGCAATAGCATGAACCTCCCAAGGCAACACAAGACGGGTAAAGCAGTACCAAATGCAGCATGAACAGCTCAAGGCAAAATGATGAGAGAAGAAAGCAACAAAAATGTCAGGAAAAACCCCAAAGCAGCAACAGAGGGTCAAAGCTGCAGAAAAAGTGGCATGAAATTCTCAAAGCACCATGAGAGGTACAAAGCATCCAGTTACAGTGGCAAGAATACCCTAAGGCTCCAAATGAAGGGCAAAGGGCACCAATTTAATTGATATATAGCCTTAGGAAGAAGTCAGAGGGAATCCCTAGAGGAGGCCTCATCAGTTCTGTACAGCCTCATTAGGGAAAAAGGCTGACTGTGTTATGATTTCGGGCCAAGGAGACCTCAGGCCAGGACCTCCTACCTTCCGAAAACGGACCCCAAGCTAGGTCCCTCCTGTTCTCGTGGCAGAAAGCAGTAGGCCGTGCTGCTGCTGCATGCCCCGGTTCCTCTGGCATGGCAAAGGGTTCTCCAACATCGGCCCGCATCTCCTTTCCTCCGGCGGCACCTGCCACCATGCAGCCCATACTGCCACCGCTGCCTCTCTTGATGTCCTGCTCCTAGGCGCACACACGAGCCGCGCACCAAAATTTAAAGGGGCCGCGGTAGGGAAAGCCCCCATGGCCCCCACTGATGACATCAGCGGCTCAGAGTATTTTAGGCAAGGTCTGCCAGTCAGAGTTTGCCTTGGCAACAGGTCATCTCTCTTGTCCTGAGCGTAGTTCCTGAGTTGCCATGTTCCTGATCCTGTGTTCCTTTCTGTCCTGATCCTGAGTTCCAGTCTTCATTCCTTTCTGTCCTGATCCTGAGTTCCACCCTCCATTTTCCTGGCCTGCCTTAGTTCCTTCACCCTGCTCTTCGGACTGACCTTGGCTTGACCCCTGGTCTGGACCCAACTTTGAGTATGCCGCCTGCCTCTGACCCTCGGACCGGACCTGACTACAAGTTTTCCGCCTGCCTCAGACTCTTGGACTGGACCTGACGTCTCTTGTTGCCTGCTGTGGTCCCTGGACTGGATCCTCGCTGTTCCTTGTCTTGCTCCTCACCTGGCCGTCCCCGGGATCATCCACACAGAGGCCCACCTAAGACCAGCCGGCCCTGGCACCCAAGGGCTCAACCTGTGGGGAATGAGGGCTGGTATTGACGAAGATCCTATTTGCCTCTGCTTCTTGTCTGGCCTCACCTCCCGATGGTGAGGACCTGTGGGGGCCTTCCCTCACAGGTAGCACTAAAACCACATAGGGCCAAGAGTCCACCTCCACAACTGACTGTTCAGGATTGAAGTTGGTCTGCCCCTTTGCTGTGGTATAATTTCAACTGTGTCAGTATTGTCTTCCTCCTCTGCCTCCTCACTGGAGGCCCCAAATTCTCTTCAGCCACTAGCTGTTCAAAATCCTATAAATAATGGAATCCAGGACACAGTTTTTGCGAATACAGTCTCTATTACCTGGGAAGCAGTAATAATGGAAGACCACAATCCTGGTTTTGGCTGCTGCACTTCTGCTGCTCCTGCCTTTTGCTGTGGTATAATCCGTTGAAGGCTAAATATTGCATGAGACCAATAGAGAGTAAGAAATGTAATGGAAGGAAGTTTAAAGAATAAGTGCAAGAAGGCATGAAATCATTAAAGATAACTGAGTAAGGTCTGTGGAAAGCATCAGATTGCCAGGGCAAGACCAAGAGTTGGCAATTACTGTCATAGAAAGGAAATTAGACTGGAATGGCTTGGAGAATCAGCAGCAATAGAGTGGTAGGTGGAGAGCAATGCAGCAAAAAGAGTGGCAGTAAGACCCCAAGAGGACCATGTCAGGAAGAAAAATGGCATCAAAAGCTCAAGTTTCCAAAAAGGGCAAAGTGGTACCAGGAGTGAAATGAAGAGCACAAGTGTCCATGAATGGTGTAGCAAATGTGCAAAGCATCATATTTCCAGGGCAAGGCCAAGAGTCCGCAATCTTATGGTTAATGGTGTTTGGGTGGATCCTTGTACACTGTGGCAGCTGATCACGCCCACGGGGGCCAGTCCCGTGAGGGACCACAGTGTCAGGCTAAACTCCGAACAGACAAACACTGATTTGAATCTTTTATTAAACAGTTAGTGGAACCACCAGAGGTGGCAGTAGTGAGTAGTGGTTGTAGAGTCTGGCTGGGCACGTCTCTCACAGAAAGCTGGAACAGTTGATACTCTGTAGAGCAGTGTTGTAGTGGAAAGAGACTGAGAGTTATGAGCACTCAATAAGATTAGCATTCAGAGTCCCGAATAGATTTAGGAGAGCTCCTAGACAGGGAGAGCAGGCCCTCGAGGAGCGAGTACCTGATCCCTTAGAGCAGAGAGACTCAGTGGTGTTGTACTCACTAGCAGTAGCAGAGATTCCACTAGACGAGAGATCTGGCATCGGAGCAGAGAGCAGGCCCTTGAGGAGCAAGTGCCTGATTCTGGTGAAGCAGTACTGTAGAGAGAGATGTTTTCTATACTCACTGATGGTGACTGTAAGTTAGTTCTTCCAAGTAGAAGGGTAGAAGTAGCAGGCAGTGACACAGGGAACATGGGTCCTCAAGGAGTGAGTACCAGTTTCCTGATAGCACCTGAAAGAAGCAGAGAGGCCCCCAAGGAGCGGGTACCCCGTTAGCGACCCCAAAGGGTAGTAAGAGTTCCAGATAGAACTGGAGTGGCAGAGTAGCTTAGGAACGGAGAGCGAATCCCATCCGTACGAATCCTGTTGCTAACTCAACGAGCTAGCAAATACTGTAGGCAGATATACCCTGGAGTCATGACATCAGAACAGGGGGACGCCGCTGAGGTTCACGCCAACGTGAAGTTAAAGATGAGGGCGACGTGCGCGCATGCGCCCTAGAGGTAACTTGAAGGAGAATGGCGGGAGGCAGCACCAAAGCCGGTCCGGGAACGCCAGAGAGAATGGCAAGCAGATGCCACGGCAGCCATCAATCCAAGGTGAGCGGGAGGAGCTGCAAGTAGAGAGAGGTAGGCGGGGCGAAGCTGTCGAAGACCGATGGATGCAACACGCAAGTATTGTAAAGGAAAGAAATTTGGAAAAAAACCTCAAAGACAGCTGCAGTAGGGAGGAATTATGGTCTCTGATTTTCAAAAAGGGTTACCTGTGTAAAACCACAGGCTGAAACCCCCCCCCCCCACACACACACACACAAACACACACACACACCCTTACCTCCTGGATCAGCTCTAAGGAACTTAAAGTGACTTTAAAAGAAATATTTCACATCAAACCTAAACTTCCTCTTTGTAGTTTTATTTATTGAAAGAAACACTGGACAGGTTAGGAAATGAAAGCTGCTCTGTTTGTTATAAAACCAGACAACAAATAATATAATTCTCACTTATCATTGAAAGTATACAGAACCAAACAAAAAGTTATAATTTGCATACATATTTCCCTAAATCATATCCTTATATCTTTTGCTATACCCTGGAGCCAATCAAGGGTCAAGTCTACAACCCCCAACCCAATCATATACCAATTCTCCAACTTATAATGCCATGGCACACCCCTTTTCAACCATCTTATGTCTAAGGCCACCATCTTAGGTCTAAAGACATGTACCCCATAAGCCTTTTTGGAAAGCCATCTTGTGATGATTTTGTCCATCCCAACTGACATTTCTCCATCCCCATAACAATCTAGCCTTGCGGTTATACTATGACTATGTTCCAGACATAAGTCTAAATTTACCCCCAATTCCAGAAAGCAGATTGCAACTTTTTAAATTAATTTATTTATTTATTAGCTGATTTTGAATACCTTCTTTCAATGGGACCATCACAATGGTTTACAACATGGTAAAAAAAAGTATCATAAGACTTATAGATATGCAGTAAACACACTGAACTGACTTAAAAATGTACCACTATTTGAAACTCTGAAAGCTGGCCTGCTTAGAGATCCAAGACACTTTGTGGCCCTAAGCAGGGGGAACTTTCTACTCTAATTCCACAGTCACCCAAAGGTAGGAAGAGTAGCTTGGAGAAGCAGCAGCAGCAGTGGCCCTGGTGACTAAAATCACAAATGATAAGTACAGAGCAATGCAGCAAGAGGTGTGGCACTGCTCACAAGCAGAGTTAGAATGTGGGACAGCAGCAAACACTGTCTACTGGCTGGCTATGCTTATTGAATGGAGTTTACCACAGTTGAACAGTACAATACTACACAATGTGTGGAGAATGTTTTTCACATACACTTTGTATATGTACTGGCTTCTTGTGCACATGCACAAAATAAGGCAGAAAAGAAAGAAATAAGGCTAAGACTGATATTCACTGCAATCTGCCTCTGAAGTTCATAGTAAGTGCAGATTAGATGACAAGACAGAAGTGTACAGAGTTAGACAGAATGACAGAATGGCATCAAAAAACCCTAAGGCATAAAGTCTGGTATATCACAGACAGTATAGAGGCATCAAAATTCCCAAGACATATCATGAGGAGAATCACAAAAAGGAATCAAAACTACCAAGGTGTAGAATACAGGGAATCACAAACAGCACAGAAGCATCAAAACCCCCAAGGGTATCAGTAAGGGGAAATCACAAACAGGACAGAGGTAAAAAAAAAAAACAAAACACCTAAAGGCATGAAGTGCAGGGAATTACAGCACAGAGGCATTAAAACCCTCAAACCACAGAACGTGGAGAATCACAAAAACTTTAGGAATAGAGCGCAGGGCATTATAATCAGCACAGAGGCATCAAAAACCCTGGGAGAATATGAGAGGTGCAAAGGGAAACAACAATAGTTCTTTGAATGCAGTGAAGTCACCAAAAGAGCAGCAAAGGTAGCACCAACAGTGGCATGAATATCCCAAAGGAACCACAAAGCAGCAAAATGGTACATGTAGTGGTAGATGTTTTCCAAGGCACCATGAGAGAGCCAGGAATAAGCGGGTCATTAACAGTGGCAGAATTAGATAGTAAGGCAAGGAACTACTAAAGGGTGGCTTGGAAGGAGTCATTTTTATTTTTGTTCACTTTTTATAATTTATTTTGTGGACAAAATACCCCAGTATAACCAAGAAAGAAACAGGATGGAAGAGCTAGGGGTACAACAAATCTGTAAGAACAAGAAAAGCGGTAGACTGGGAGAACAAACTTCTTTTTTTTTTCTTTTTTCACATCTTATTTGAGGACAAAATATCTCAGTATAACCAAGAAAGAAGGAGGGTGAGAGAAATAGGCTGGGTTTCAAGTAGCAAATAACACAGAGGCATCAATACACCTAAGGTATAGAATCAAAGCAGGACAGCAAGACAGAGTGGCAGCAAGATCCTCAAGATGATTTCAGTTGTCCTACCACTTGCATGGAAATTCTAGGAAACCCATCAAAGGCAGATTGATTTTCAGATTTAGATTCAGGTTCAAATAACTTTATTGGCATAACAATTATACATATGTTTCCCTAGTAATGTACAGAATAATTAAAATAAAAGGATAGGAAAGAAGAGACAAATTATAATATGAAGAACAACTCTTCCATCAAATCAGGTGCCAACCTTGAATGATGAGGGCTTACAATTTCCCCAGCCATTGAGAATTCATGTTCAGTGGCTGCACTGGTTTGTAGGCAGGAAAGATAATGCTAAGCCATCTTGGCTAGGTCTAGCCATACTTCAGACTTGTGTGCCCAATATATCAGCAGATCTGTGGCTATATCCTTGATGGGCTGTATCAGATAGTGCGTCATAGATATTTTTGCTTGCATCTCCTTTGCGAGGGTGGGGTGAGGATCTCAGTTACCAGCTGCTTTATTATGGCCTGCATCAGGAGAGATGATTCCGAGGAGGCAACATGTCTGTGGTGTATTAAGGTGGGTGAGGAAGTGACAGCTGACAGGGTGCTGCTCATGCTCAGATTTCTCTCTGGAGTGACCGTTCTTTCCTGGCAAGCATGTAAGTATTGTTTTCTGCCAGACGTTTCAGTCTCTCTTGCACAAGCTGCTGCAAGGAGTACACAGACTGGAACACTACTACTTTTATTCCCTCATGCTCATGGATAATCTCTAACTTTTGATCCAGAATATTTACTATGAAGATAACCCCCACCAAGGATGGCACTTATGGAAATCTGTGGCATCCCTGAAGGGATGATCCACATGTATCTTTGCTTCCAGAGACAGGTCATAAAGGGGTGTCTGCTGCTTCGCAATCCTTTTCAGCATCAGACAGCTGGAATTCCACTGGGTGCAAGCATCTTAAGTGAGTCACTTTTGAGGCATCCCAAATTCTTCATGCTACAAAGAAAATGCCCTGCTATTTTCCTGCACCTCTCTGTCATAACCTTCAGGACTGGAATCCCATGTTCATTGTGATCCAGCCCCAGGGCACCCCTCATTGCCTTGTGCAACAAATGTGCAAAGCAATAGATCTCCTGACATCTCCTATCTTCCACTGCCCTTAGCATATTCACACCACTGTCTATCACAAAGAAACCTGCATGAAAATATCCTGCCTCTCCGGTCTAGCTGCCAGTCCTCCAACATCTTTTCTATGGCTGTTAGGATTTTGCACAAAATAGAGGTAGCATCCATCACCTGGGTATGCAGCATTCTGCTAGAGTTCAGTCCCTGCTAGAGCTGTTGCTTGCCCCTGCCTTAGCCAGCTCCCACCAGTGTGCCATCAGGGAGAGGGAACAAATACCACTATCTCACACAAACAATGAAGATGTGTGAAACACTTATCTTATGTCTTACAATAAAATGACCATTATATAACACCATTATAACATCATACAGGGATATCACAATGCCCATTTTCATGCTAAATGTTTAATCATCAGTCATTCTAAGAACCAAGTGTACATGCTCTACACTTTAGAGTCTATGGTTATTGTTTTTGCATGGTTTCTTAATGTCCTTTTTTTTTCTTGCTTGAAGAAAAAATGTATATGTTACAAGTAAAATCTCAGTTTTCTTGTGCAGTCTATAATAAATAATATACACTTATCTTTGTGGTTGTTGCTCCAGGACAGTAAATATCTCTAGTGCCCTAAGCTGCTCAGTAAATAATGCCTGACAGAGCAATGTTTCAGAAGTAATACTTCTCCCTTCTTCAGGGGGGGGGTACCTAAGCAATATCAGAAGTAAGAACAGCAGAGACCAGTGACCTAAAAGTCTGTTATGAAACATGTAGACAAACTGAAAAATCACAAATCAATATGGCAGGATAAACAGGAAAAGTATTGGAGAAAATTTAAAATAAGAACATAATATGAAACTTCCACTCACTGTTGTGAAGCAAGAAATGCGATTCAATAAGGCAGCCGTATCACTGTCAAGCAAAGCACTGCAAAGACGATGGGCAACATAGGGACCAAAGAAAATGAAATAAAAAATCTGAGTGCTATTGCCGACTAGGGGTGTGCATTCGTTTGCAACGTATTGGTAATCCGCAACGTATAGGGCCATATTCGTTGTATTCGTGGGGAAGCGAAACGTATCGCGATTCCCCATGAATACAACGAATCTTACCGAATTATTCGGCCGTCTAAAGGAGCAAATTTAAACAAACCCCTCACCCCTCACCCTCCTGACCCCCCCAAGACTTACCAAAACTCCCTGGTGGTCCAGCGGGGGTCCTGGAGCGATCTCCTGCACTCGCGTCGTCGGCTGCCGGTATTCAAAATGGCGCCGATAGCCTTTGACCTTACTATGTCACAGGGGCTACCGGTGCCATTGGTCGGCCCCTGTGACATAGTGAGGGCAAAGGCTATCAGCGCCATTTTGAATACTGGCAGCCGACGGCCCGAGTGCAGGAGGTCACTCACGGACCCCCGCTGGACCACCAGGGACTTTTGGCAAGTCTTGTGGGGGTTAGACGCGTCCCCATGGGACTAAAGCCTTACCCTTTCACAAAAACATTGAAAAGGTTAGTGATCCAGGAGTGGGACTGAAGGTGGGTAGACCAATGTCTAACCACTTCATGTTTGGTCTCTGACTACATAGCAGCTGTACAGGTGGATGCCAGCAGGCACTGGAATGCAGCAGAGATTTCTACAGCTGACTTACAAAAATGTTCCAAATATCTAGAAAAGTAAAGGTAATGATTTTCTCAGAGTAAGCAGTCTCCATACACAAGCTTTAACTTAACTCCTACCTGACCTAGGCACTAAAAAATCCACATTCAAAATCCCACACTAACCAATGCACGGCTCCTTGCATAGCCCATGAATATCTAATTGGCTCATTTGCAGCACTGGCACTAAACCAGCCACGGGCTTTTAAGAGGGTTTATGTGTGCATTTTTCCTGTGCTGAACACGTTATTACATACACATGTAAGACTAGCGTGGGAAAAAAGTACACATAAACTCACACATGTACACACAAATACCTGCAGCATTTTTAGCATAGCTTATTACATTGGCACCACTGTGTGTAAAAATGTCTCTCTCACACACACAACAGTGTATGTGTGGGCACTGCTGGCTGACTCTTTTTGCACATACACAAATACACACAAACTGTCAGAAAGAGCACACACAAACTGTAAAAATGAGAAAAAACTGAGATAGCTAGCAAGGTTGCATTTCTTTTCATTGCAATATATCTGCAGATATCAAGTACAGTGGACTGTGCAGTCAGACAGACACAAAAAAGCAGTGTTCCTGCTTTTGTATCTCTAGTACGCTACCCTGTCACAGAGAAAAGACAGAAAGCAATGCCTCTGTCTGTCTGTCACAGTAAGAGCCCTATGACTGCAACACTGAAGATAAGAAAAAGCCCTTTGACAATGCCAACATTTTTCTCCTTTTTAAAGCTTTTCCTTTTAAAATCTTTTCTTTGATGCTGACAGTGTCTGAAAAGACAAGCTTTTCCTGCTAAATGCAACAAAGAAAATGGAATTTATTTGCATATGATCAGACCTTTGAGCCAAATGCCAGTTATAGGCTAGTTAAAAAAATACTTCACCTTGCTTAGTCTTCCATTCTGTCTACTTGCCTACTTCTCCCACCTTGACTCCAACCTGGCTGCTACCTCATACAGGCAATGGTTTTTGGTTTCTGTAATTACCAGGCTCACTGTAGCACTTTAACCTTTGCGTTATAATGTGTGTGTTGCTGATCTGGTTATTGAGTTTTGTTTTATGTACTTAATTTTATTATGCATGTTCTTTTCTATACTGCTTAGAGCTCAAGCAGAGGTAGCATATAAATCCAGTAAATAAATAACAACTAAAAATGTGCTATAAATTTGAATGGGAAACAAATGAATGAAATTAAAATTTGTGTTTAAATTCATGAGCACCCTCCATTTCTTTTGGGGAGTCCATGAAACAAAAATGGTCTTACTTGTTGCATTTTACCCATTCTTTTCAAACAAATGCACATCCCTACTGAATATTTGCTTGGAACTGGTATTTGTGGAAGTACAATGAAGTATGAGTCAATGGTCTTCAGGTTTCTCCAGCTTGATCCATGTTGTAAGGGTGCTTTGAGAGGATTCACTATGAAGCCAGACTAGCTTGTTGGCAGTAAAGAAATAGAAAAATAATAATAGCATAATCACAGCACAATGAGATTGCACTGATCATACTTGTAGAAATAGTCAAGGCTGTTGAAATGCTAAAGCGTGCTAAAGGTTAACTAATATATAAAAGGTCAGAACTGAGTTTTGTTTCTGCCTTCTGGGCTCTATTTACAAGAAATCATATCACTTATAAGAATCTAGTCATTAAGATATTTGAGATAAAATTATAATGCCAACTAGTTGGAAAACGTTATGCAAACAAACTAACTCATAGGTATGTAAGTTAAGAGGCAGTGACATATGTAAGTGAATGTAATGGCTGCATAGCTCCTATTATGAGAAATGTTATAATAAAAGACTAAAGATTTTTTCTTACTGGCTGTTGGCATTCAGTATCTACTACTACCCCCTACAATGTATGCCCATGATTGTGATCACAGAGGACAATTTTCAAAGACATTTATGTAAGTAAGTAGTGATTTCCTCTTGTAAATTGGCTTTCTGAAAATTTCCCTCCCTCAATATGGCTAAAAGTAGGTATAGTATTCCACAGTGTATATACTTTTAGAGGAAGTGTTCCTAGAAGCATATTCAAGTCAGGAGAGGAAAATAATGCAGATAGATTGCATTTTCAACTTCACGCATGTTATTTTCAATGGCAAAAGCTGAAGGTGCAAATGTCCACAGATAATGCACATGTATACTTTCTCTTGAAAAACCAGAGCAGAAAAAGTACCCATCTACTTTATTATTATTTTATTATTTATTTATTAAAACAATTTACATTACACATATAATGGCAACCCATGCTAAACGGATTACAATAAAAATACAATAAAGTCTAAAATTATAAAATTGTAAAACCATCTTAATAATTACAATTCATGCACTCCATAAACAAATAATATTAGTTTTGAACAAACAAAAAAGCTTTCAGTTGCTTGTAAAAGATTAGAACATCGCCGATCCTTCTTAGCCAGTCTGGAACACCTTTCCAAACCCAAGGCCCAATAACATAATAAGCCCGTTTCCTTTATCCCAAAGTGGATAGTTTGAAAATTGCTCCCCCTCCCCCAATGATCTTGTTTCATTCAGCAAGTTAGGTGTTAAAAATAATATAGTGATCAAACAAATTTCCATCATAACAATGTCAAGGTGCCTGATGAACTTGTTGCAAAAAATAAATCAGAAACGCCTCCATCCACATCCAATTCAGCACTCAGGAAAACAGCTCAGGTGTTGAGCTTCTGTGCTCAGTCAGCTGGAGGTTCACCCTGCAACTGGTTGCTCTTATCTTGAATGCCGGGCAGAGAGAGGACTGCCGACACCAAGATGGCCCCACGATGTGAAACGTGCAGGCTGTGCCCCAGACTAGGCCGCACCATACTGGGGATGCCACTCAGCTGAGCAAGTGTCCCTAGGAGCACATGTGAGTGAATCGACTTTATTTAAAGGACCCGTGGTGGGAAATCCTCCATGGCACCCTCTACTGACATCACCGGGCCTTCCTACTTAAGGCCAGCCTGGACCAGCCTTAGATGCCACAGACTCCCTATGAGTAGCTGGTTCCTCATTCTGGTACCTCCCGTGATTCCTGATTTATGGTTCTTCGCTCCCTCTCGCCTCATCTGCCATTTTCCCCCTAGGATCGGCTCTTCAGCTTGGACCTTGGACTTCGCTCATCTGCCACCTGCCCCAACCTCTGGTTTGTCTTTGACTCTGTTGCATGCCACCAGCCCTGACCTCTGATACATCTCTGACTCTGCCTACCCCCTACACAACCTTGGCCTGAACTGACCACTTTTCCTGCTGGTCTTCTGCATCTCAACGGATCCTTCGCCATCCAGCAGCCTGCACCTAAGTCAAGCCAACCTCGGCACCCAAGGGCTCAACCTGCGGAGAATGTGGGCTGGTATTGATGAAGGTCCTGTTGGAACTCTGCTCCAAACAGCTCTGCCTACCAATGATGAGGACCTGCAGGGCTCTTCCCTGTAGGTAGCGCCAACCTCGCCTCGGCCAAGATTCCACATATGCAACAGTTAGCTAAGGCCATAGACCCAGCGGATCTTTCAGGCCTCCAAACCATCCCGGGCTGGCCCAGAAGATTCAGCTGCAGCAACACTTCCTGGAAATACTGGCAGGCTCTGTGGAATGCCTCAGTACCCACCTAGACGCCACCACTGCCATGATCAGTACCGTGGCCCCTGCAGCCCCGCAGGGGCTGTAGGCATATAGTAGACCCCTGTGCAGTTCTCTAGTGACACCATTAAGCCCACCTTCATCCTCTACCTTCTCAATGGAAAGGCCTTGGCTTGGGCTTGGGCTTGGGCCCCCCCCCCCTTTGGGAGTTTGGAGACACACTACTCCAGGACATGCAGCAATTCAAGGTCTTCGGGCAGGTATTTGATGAATCTGGTCGTTTGGCCACCATTTTATCTGACTTTCTGCACCTTCAACAGGGAACTAGACCCTTGATAGACTATGTCATCAAATTCTGTACCATGGCCACTGAATTAAATTGGGGTGAGGACAGCCTTTGGAGTGTTTCTTTGGAAGAACTATCCTCTCAAGTAAAAGATGAGCTAGCAGCAAGGGAGCTCCCCAAGTCTCTAGATGCCCTTATCGACCTAGCCAGGAGGTCGACCGCCATCTCCAGCAGCGGACCGGAAGTTGCAAAGGTATGTAATGCTCGCCCCCTTGTTTTCACACCCCCTTGTCCCATCCTAGCTGCAGCACCCACACTGGCAAGACTCGAGTAGAGCCCATGCAGCTTGCGTAAAGTTATCTCACACCAGAGGAGAAGCACCATCATCATGCCCTAGGTTTATGTTTCTACTGCGCAGGGAAGGGGCACTATGCAGATGTATTCTCCAAGAGGGCGGATACTTTACTAGAACGATCCTTTGATTGAACCATTAACCTAATACCAGGTGCTACCCCACCATGGGGAAGGGTGTACCCTTATCCCTCCCAGCGATCAAGGCCATGTTCCAGTATATCCAGGCGAACATCAATAGGGGGTTCATCTGACCCTCCACATCTCCAGTGGGGGCAGGATTCTTCTTTGTGTCCAAAAAGGATGGCACATTGTGAACTTGTTTAGACTACCAGGGTCTGAATACTATAACCAAGAAGGATCGCTACCCCTTGCCTGTTATTTCACAACTTCTTGATCATCTTCAAGGAGCCAGAATATTTACAAAGTTGGATCTCCAGGGGGACATGCAACCTCAACCGAATCAAGTCGGGTGACGAATGGAAAACAGCATTCAACACGCGGGACAGCCATTATGAATATCTGGTAATGCCCTTTAGCTTGTGCAACAATCTCGCTTTATTCCAAAACATGATGAATGAGGTCTTCAGGAATCTCCTGTATGTCTGTGTGGTAATCTACCACGAAGACATTCGTATTTTTTTCCAAAGACATCCAATCCCATCGCCAGGATGTTCGCCAAGTCCTCCAATGACTATGGGCCAATAAGCTTATGCTAAACTAGAGAAGTGTATCTTTGAGAAGGAGATCCTACCCTTCCTAGGGTACATAATTTCTAGCAGTGGCTTCAGCATGGACCCAGAGAAGGTAACTTATATCCAGAATTTGCCCCAAACTTTCAGCTTTCACTCCTTACAGAGGCTCCTTGGATTTGCAAATTTCTATTGACACTTCATCCCTAACTACTCTTAGATTACTGCACCCCTCACGGCTCTCACCAAGAAGGGGGCAAATCCCAGGGGATGACCTTCTGAAACGGTCACTGCCTTCCTTGAATTAAAGCAGGCTTTCCTTCAGGAACCAAGTCTCCGCCACCCAGGTCCCATGTGTCCCTTCATTCTAGATATCGACGCCTCCTCCATGGGGGTGGGGGACATGTTAAGTCAACACTCTTATGTGGGGTCCTCCATCCTTGTTCATTCTTCTCCAGAAAATTTTCCCTTGCCAAACGGACCTACAGCATAGGGTACAAGGAGTTATGAACCATAAAGATGGCACTCGAAGAGTGGCAATAATGGTTAGAGGGAGCACAATACCACATTACAGTATATACCAACCTTAAGAACTTGGAACCTCTCTGCCATGCCCAACATCTGAAGGCCCACCAAGCCTGGTGGTCCCTGTTATTTACTCGCTTTGTCTTTGAGGTGAGATATAGGCCGGCAACCAAGAATTCCCGAGCAGATGCCCTCTCTCGGTCCTTTGAGGCAGAAGACATGCCTGATCCTCCTGGCCACATTATTGATCTGACGTGGATTCTCTTAGCTGTTTCCAGGACCGTCCCTCCAGGAAAGATGGTCATTCCATGCTGATACCATCAGAAGGTTTTAGAATGGTCCCACAATTCTTGCATTACAGGTCATCCTGGCCGGGCCTGGACTCTCGTGCTGCTCCAGCAGTATTACTAGTAGCCCCATATGCAGAGAGATGTCAAGGACTCTTGTCCTACCTGCGCCCAGCAAAAACCTAAGGTAGAATGACCTTGGGGGCTGTTACAGCCATTGCCAGCCCCCAAGGAACCCTAGATCCTTCTGTCACTGACTTTGTGGTGGACCTCCCCCATTGTAACGGCTGCTGTATTATCTGAGTCGTTATCGACCACTTCTCTAAAATGGCTCACTTTATTGCTCTTCCGGGCCTCTCCTCCACACCAGAACTGGCAAAGTTGTTTACCACCCACATTTTTGACCCACATGGCTTGCCTTGGCATATTGTCTCTGATCGAGTCATCCAGTTTGCGGCCAAATATTGGTGCTCACTTTGCCGGAAGTTCAACATCACATTGGATTTTACCACAGACTACTATCCGCAAGCCAATGGCTAGGCGGAAAGGACAAACTGCACACTTAAAATCTTCCTGAGAGCATTCATCAATGAACGCCAGGACAACTAGGCTACCCTTTTCCCTTGGGTGGAGTTTTCCCATAATTCTCATATTAACGCCGCCACAGGATCCTCTCCATTTCTGATTGTATATAGGAGACAGCCAGTCCCTCTGCTATCGCTTCTGCTGTCCATCTCTTCAACAGTGGCTCAATTAGTGCATGAACTCTAAGAGCTGTGGGTCCAAACAGAGGCGATGATCCTGAGGGCTGCCCTAAGAGCAAAAAAGGCAACTGACATTCTCTGGAAGCCGGCCCCACAATTAAAGCCTGGAGACAAAGTCTGGTTAAGTACTCACCATATCCAGCTCAGGGTACCCTCCATGAGACTTGCACCTCGGTACATCAGGCCTTTTCCTATTGTTCGGAAAATAGGTCCCTACCAATTACATCTAGCCACTTCATTGACGATCCACAACGTGTTTCACATTTCTATCCTCAAGCCCTTAGTTCTGTCATGGCCAACCCGGAGGGTTCCAAAACCCCTGGAAGTATCCACCGAGGAGAACCAAGTTTACCAAGTAAGGGAAGTACTAAAAGTTCGACAAAGAAACAAGAGGTAGGAATACTTGATCTCCTGGGAGGGGTACCGCCCGGTGGAGAAAAATTGGGAACTCACGTCAAACATCTTGGGCAAGAACCTCCTAAAAGTATTCCACGCATCTAATCCCAAGAAACTCTGCCCCCTGGGGGAGGTCTTAGAGGAGGGTGTACTGTTGCGTTCGGCTGGCTGTGGGCTCACCCCATGACTGGCTGCTCTTACCTCGAATTCCAGAGGGAGTACTGCCGACACCAAGATAGCCTCATGATCTGAGACGTGGCAGGCTGCCATGCAGGCTAGGCCACGCCGCACTGGGGATGCTGCTCAGCTGAGCGAGCGACCCTAGGCACGCGCGCACGCGAGTCGGCCTTATTTAAAGGGCCAGCGATGGGGAATGCTCCGTGGTGCCCTCCGCTGATGTCACCAGGCTTTCCTATTTAAGGCCAGCCCATGATGCCTCAGCAACAGGTTGGACTCTCTGTGGGTAGCTGGTTGTTCGTTCCGGTGCCTCCCATGATTTCTGATTCCTGGATCTTCATTCCCTCTCACCTCCTGTCCTTCGCCCCTTGGGCTTGGACCTTGGATTGCTCTTGACTACTCCTTCTTTCTGGACTCGCTCTTGGCTGATTTTGGACCTTCTCTGGACTTCGCTCATCTGCCACCTGCCCTGACCTCTGGTTTGTCTTCGATTCCACTGCTTGCCACCTGTCCTGACCTCTGGTATATCTCCGATTCTGCCTGTCACCTACCCAACCTTGGCCTGAATGGACCACTCTTCTTGCAGGCCCTCTGCCTTTCAACTGATCCTTCGCCAGCCAGAGGCCTGCACCTAAGTCCAGCCGGCCCCGGCACCCAAGGGCTCAACCTGCGGGGAACGTGGACTGGTATTGGTGAAAGTTATGTTGGGCCTCTGGTCCAGCCAGCTCCACCCACCAACAACGATGACCTGCAGGGCTCCTCCCTGCTGGTAGCACCAACTTCGCCTCAGCCCAAGGGTCTACATACGCAACATTAAGGGTATGTGACAATACATAATAGCATACAAAATATGAATTTCCCCAAGCTTCCTTTGAGAGCTTGACAGGTACATGTGTGGGGGTAATTTAAAGCATCTTGCACATAAATCCATGCAGAATATTAAGTTAATTTTCCTAGCTTTAAAAAACATATTCATTAAAACAACTCAACAGTTTTTCCGAATTCTGTACATTATGGGGATAATTTGTAAAGTCAGTCACATGCATAAATCCAGTTTTATGCATGAAAGTAGCTCTTTGAGAATAGCCCCGCTGGGTATGCATTTAAAAGCACTCACATAATCCGAATACTCATGTATTTTTATGTGCACTCATAGTAGGTATTCTAGGGGGTGGATCTGGGGTGGGAATAGGACTTTTGGATCTTCTAAATTCTGTGCTGTTTATATGCAGAGGTTGTGCACTGTTATGTGCAGGTGTGACTTGTGCACATACTAGGCAACTTCAGCCCCAGCATATTCAACTTGATTATATGCACATAAAATTACTTTGAAAATTAGCAGTAAAGTCTAGGCGTGACAAGTACATGCAGACTTTACTGTTATGTGCAGTGACCACTGCCTTTCAGACACTCATTATATAGTCCAATTATTTAACAAGTACATTTAAAAAAGGGATGGCCAAAAACCACACATAAGGCCCTTTTGACCTTATATCCATACCCTCACACAAGGAATGGAACAATCCAGTGTTTCTGTTTGGTTTCACAATATGTGTTCTATGGCAATATGGGGTTTTAGTTGGATACTCTGGAAAGCTTCCAGGAGGAAGGAGTGAGAGAGATGCAGATAGCTAGTGAGTTTTCCTACAGTCAAGAGGCACTGTGGGAGAAGGGGGCCTAAAATAAGCCATAAACCCCTCCTTTGCCTGGATTCTCATACAAGCCTTAAACCTAAGCTATAAGATTGGCACAAGAAGAGGCTGCCCATTATTTAGTGCAGCAGGCTAATGGTATTTTGGGCCACACTCCCATGGGTTCTGTAAGTAGACGCCATCTGGGAAATGGCATCCCCGAGCAGCCTTTGATCATGATCCAATGGGAAGGAAGTGACAAACTCTGCATTTTGGCATGGAGACCAGACAGTAAGTCACTGCTAGGCCAAACCACTTGGGTCGGAAAGTGATGGAATCATTGTTTTCCCCAAAGTAAAAGGATGTACTCCGTGCCCCCAGCCCAGACTCATCGGGAAGTCTGCATTTCTAGCATAGAGGGGCAGGGGGAAAAAAGAAAGATCTGTTCAAATCACCGGACTCACTGTAAAACTTTTTTTTCAAAATCTGTTATGAGCATCGGCAACAGTACTGCATTAAAAATAAACTGCAAATCCTGGGGAATAGGAACTCTCTGAGTGGAATACATTTGTGTCGTAAAGGAAAATAGCCAAGTGTTTTCCTGCATTGGAGGCCCAACAACATCTTTATACATAGGATGGGGATGAAGTAGCAAATTTCCTAATAAGAACAAGAAACCAGGATAAAAATTTCATTATATTATACATTTATCAAACTAGGGGCCTGATTTACTAAGGTTTTTCTCTCATTTTTGTGTTTATGTGAATAATGCTTAGTAAATGAGGCCCTAGAGCTATGAAATTATCAGTCAAATCAGGCCATATTGAACAATATTTTCCTTACATTTTGATAGTACTTTTTTGACCCAGCAATTCCCTCTTGCTTCTTTGGGCTTCCAGTTCAATCAGAACCTGGGATGGGATTCTTGCACCAAGAAGCTTCATTTCTAACTACCCAGGGATTTTTCCCTTTTATAACAATCCCATAGTCTGGTCATTGCAGTGGCAGTCAGGCTCCATATACCAGGGCTTTTTCCTGAATCCTGCAATGAAGGGCCCTGAGTCAGGCCACTAGCTATCTCTTCCATTGGGAACTGTGAATAGTTTCACTGCAGCATCCCCAGCCCTGGCCAGCCCGGGGAGTGGAAAATTCAACCCAGGAATCAAACAAGGGACCTTCCACTGAGCTAAAAATCCAGCCTGATAGTATTTAATTCCTATGACCTGCTTGCAGTGTTAAAGAAAATGCATCTTTACAAAATTCCAAGGACCTGCAGTCAAAATTGAAAAAGATTCAGTTTTGATTATCACTAAAAGTGCTCTGAAGAAAAAAAATATTTGCTCTGTTCTGGCATTCAGATACTGTAGTGTTCATTTTGACTGATGATTGCAAGCCTGTTTTTTGAAATTACAGATGTCGTTACTCTCTTCACTATTATTTTGCTGCATTCTCAGTAATCGTCTGTCCTCATTTATAACTGCATGTCTGATGACTTTTAAGATAGAACTGGAAAAAGTAGTTTGGATGACTAAGGATACTCAAAAGAAAATCAATCCTTACTGAGTAAGAAGAGAAAGGTTTCAAGTTTTGTGGCCAGACAGTTAAAAACATCTTAAGCATATAGAAATAGACAAAGCAAAACATTTCTTTTAAACATGTCAAGCCCAGTCTCTTATGATCTTCAAAGGGTATGCCAAAAAAATCAAGTAGTATTGCGAGAAAGCAACTTAGTATCATAGTATCATAGTAACATAGTAGATGATGACAAATAAAGTCCAATTGGCCCATCCAGTCTGACCTACTGACCAAGCTGCCAACAATAGAAACTTGACTACTTACAGTAGATTAGTTTAGTGTAGTTTATTAATAACTTGAAGAATTGCATTTCTTACATTTTTAAAACAAGGCAAAGCACAAAAAATTAAAACTGAACTAACAAAATAACTAGCCAGAAAAAGGTGCAACTCTTTATATCACTTTTTATTGTCTTCCTGTGTAGATCAGTACAGAACTCAACACCTCACCCTCCCATGTCTTACCACCAAGCTTTATAACCTAAACAGCTATCAAAACTATGCTTGAACATCCATCCACCGAGATCCCCATGGCCTTTCAGGATGATACCAGGCAAAAACCAACATACATACATCAATCCAGTTGGGTTCTGAAGAAAAGCAAAACATGGCCGTGTCAGGGAACATACTTGCTTTCAACCTGGCTTGCAAACTTTAGCGTGTTTGAGTTACTTTGAATGCTTTTGAAGCAATTTGTTGAAGTAAAAATATTTATCACAAGTTGCAAATGAACATGGAGCAATTTGAGCAGCTTACTTAAAGATATTTTGCTTATTAAAATCATTTGTTTGGACTCTACTCCTGCACTTCTGTATTGTACATTGACTTTATCAGTGTGAGTGAGCTTATATCCACCTCTGCCTTCTGTCGAATAAATAAATAAATAAATAAATAAATAAATAAATCGATCTAATTGTAACACACCCCCCCCCCCCCCTCTTTTCATGGTATGCATTGAATATAAAGGGGGTTCACAAAGTTCCTCAGGAAGCTCTTCTATGTCCAGGACCTCTCCTTTTCTCACACATGCCTCACAAGAGACACCAGGGTTCATCTGGTGGAGAGAAGATGTAACCTCCCGAGCCTCTGGTACAGTCATGGATACCATTGTTGGATTTGTGGACCCTTGGGCCGATCGGAACCAAAGGATGAGTTGCTGAAGGAGGTTGCAGCAGGGGTCCCGACCAGGAGGCGGCAAGAACAGACTCGTGGATGGCCGACGGATGGACTCTGGAAGCCCTATGCGACCTAGGGCCTTGGCGAGGAAGGATGAGATGATGGAGCTGGCGCACTGGTGGGAAGATCTTCGCCCTGGAAGCCGATCCTCCCCCGAGAGGAGCTCGTAGGAGTTCGGCCACTGGGACTTAGGAGATTCACCCTGGAAGCCGGAGTTCCCCCAGGAGGAGCCCGTAGGAACCCGGCCGCTGGGACTTAGGAGGGCCCGCGGGGGCCGAGTCAGATGGAGTCCAAGGTTGAGTGCCGGAGGGTTGTCGCTCGCCAGTCCAGAGTCAGGAACCAAGGGATCACCAGAAGCCAGTCCGTGGTCAGGAGCCAAGAGTCAACGTAAGCCGGTCCGGGGTCAGAAGCCAAGAATCAACGTAAGCCGGTCCGGGGTCAGAAGCCAAGAATCAACGAAAGCCGGTCCGGGGTCAGAAGCCAAGAATCAACGAAAGCCGGTCCGGGGTCAGAAGCCAAAGCAGAAGCCAAACGACACAGGAAACGCAGCAACTGGGGACAGGAATACCTGGGAACCTCGTTGCAAGGCAAGGAAGGCTAGTAACTGCAGGGCTTAAATAGCCCTGCAGCGTCTGACGTCAGGAAAGGAGGAGCCGTGCTTTCCCGCGCTGGGCCCTTTAAGGCCAGGGCTCAGCTGCGCGCGCGTGCCTAGGGAGCGGGGCTAGCCACGGGAGGACGCCGGCGGCGAAGAGGGAGCCGGCGCATGGTGCCTGAAGGCCCTGCAGGCCCGCGCGGAGGGAGCTGCGCCCGGGGTCCCGAGGGAGGAGAGGTGACCGCGGACCCGCGGCGGGGTGAGTGGCGATTCCGGGGCCGCCCCGGAATCGCAACAACCATCATTAAAATCAGACACACCCCACTTGTCCTGGTCACTGGTCAGAGGTATTTTCAGGTAGGAAGTATTTCCACTGGAGTTTTAGGTAGCACAGAACCACAGAGTTCGAGAATGGTGTTCAAAGGAAAATGTACTTAAAGTTTGTAAATTAAATATAAGGGTAGTTTATTTTGTGGCCAGAAGATTCAAATCTTTCCTGATATTGCAAGAGAAACTCAGGAAAGGAGGAAGCTTTTTCTTCAGTTAAACAACGAGTTGTTGGTGCTTCTT
Source organism: Rhinatrema bivittatum (assembly GCF_901001135.1). NCBI lineage: Eukaryota > Metazoa > Chordata > Amphibia > Gymnophiona > Rhinatrematidae > Rhinatrema > Rhinatrema bivittatum. Next base: position 435,739,659 of record NC_042615.1, on the reverse strand, counting down.
TTTTTTTTCCTTAAGTTTTCCAATAAGTGTGAGGTAGTCTACTAAAGGAATAAATTTGTATTTGTAGATCCATCCCATCTAGAGACCTTCCTGAGTGATAAGTCATAGTGTTAAATTATATGTGGGGTTGGTGGGTACACTTGGATAATACTGTTTCTACATTTTGTATTTCTCCTCAACTTTTTTATTTTATTTTATTATCTCCCCTTGTAGATGGGGACTTATGATTCATTTCTTGTGATTAATATGCAGTACTGTTTGTTATCTTTTATGTTTCTTGATTTTATCTCATGTATTTGATTTAAAAATTCAATAAAAAGAAAGAAATTAAGATCCAGGCTAGTATGGAGAAAATGAAATAACATTTAAAAAAATCATGATCAAAAAAGCAAAAGTCTTTGTCCATGGTAAATTCCCTAGTCATTCTCCCAGTTCAACCAGTTTCCAACTCTAGAATCTCTCTTCCAAGTTCCAACATAAAAACAGGGGCTGAAAAGATGACAATTCCCTTGTTCAAAAAATAGATCTTTCAAAACAGATAACTCCAACTGGTAGTAAAGGTAAAAGATCCAGAACCCAGCTCTTCAAAACACTGGAGGTTTTCCCTTCTCTCAGGAAACTGGTTCAAAATCCAAAACTTCAAAAAATCTACCAAAACGCCACTACTCGTTCACTCTCATAATATCCACTCTTCTTGGATACCATCTACCAGGGAAGCAGACAGACCCCTCTAGATCATTCTCTTAGGGAAAGGGAATGATCCTGATCACACACTTAGGGGGGAATTTATATCCCTGAGCCACAGTCCACAAAAAGGTGAGCATATAGCAGGAGGAGGACCCAAAAAATGCAAAACCTTTTGATGCTGAAACAGGACTAAAAATAGTGTATTTCGTGTATCACTGAGTTGATCTTCCTCCACCACTATTCCATTATCAGTAGGTGTGCTCCAAGGCTCTGTTCTGGATCCTCTTCTCTTTTTCTACTCTGTCTCTTCATGATTTGGCCTCCTCCCCAGGACAGGTTTGGAAACCTCTGGCCTAGATTGTAAGCTCCATGGAGCAGCATTGTCTTGTATGTCTATGTAGCTGCTCTACCAGGTATACCTTTTAGCTGGAGGGCACATTCAATATCAATACCAAGCCTTAGTCCTGACTCAGTCCTGAAAAATCTGGCATGAATTGTTTGATGGGGGGAAAGATTACCATTACAGATGCTGGACTCCCTACCTCACAAGGACCCTTGTTGACACATTATTTTCCAGTGCTTGAATCTTTGTCCTGCATACCTCCCTTCTTCTCTTCACTGGACTTCTTTAGACTCCTGGTTTAAAGCACCAGATAAGTAGCTCTCTCCTTTCTTCTTTCCACAGTGCTTCTTATCCCTGGACAGGCACCTAACACTCATTTCTCAATTCTGTGTAGATCTTTGTTTAAATACAGAGTATAATAAGCAGCATAAAAGTGCTGAGGTATGGTTAACTCAGCCTCATAGGTGAAACTACAAGGCCTATGCTAGAAGCTGGCAAGGCAGAACATTAGATGACTGAGGGATTAAATGGGCTCTTAGGGAAGATAAGGCCATTGCAGAAAGACTAAATGAATTCTTTGCTTCCGTGTTTACTAATGAGGATGTTGAGGAGATACCAATTCCTGAGATGGTTTTCAGGGGTGATGAGTCAGACGAACAGCACGAAATCACTATGAACCTGGAAGATGTAATAGGCCAGATTGACAAACAAAAGAGTGGCAAATTACCTGGACCAGATGCTATGCATCCTAGGGTACTGAAGAAACTCAAAAATGAAATTTCTGATCTATTGGTTAAAATTTGTAACCTATCATTAAAATCATCCATTGTACCTGAAGACTGGAGGTGGTCAATATAACCCCAATATTTAAAAAAGGCACCAGGGTGATCCGGGCAACTATAGACCAGTGAGCCTGACTTCAGTGCTGAGAAAAATAGTGGAAACTATTCTCAAGATCAAAATCGTAGAGCATATAGAAAGACATGGTTTAAAGGAACACAGTCAACATGGATTTACCAAAGGAAAGTCTTGCCTAACAAATCTACTTCATTTTTTTGAAGGTGTTAATAAACATGTGGATAAAGGTGAACCGATAGATGTAGTGTATTTGGATTTTCAGAAGACATTTCACAAAGTCCCTCATGAGAGGCTTCTAAGAAAGCTAAAAAGTCATGGGATAGGAGGTGATGTCCTTTCATGGATTACAAACTGGTTAAAAGACAGGAAACAGAGAGTAGGATTAAATGGTCAATTTTCTTAGTAGAAAAGGGTAAACAGTGGAGTGCCTCAGGGATCTGTACTTGGACTGGTGCTTTTCAATATATATATATATATATATATATATATAGCTAGCAAAAAATTTTTGGCAATTTTACTTCTACTAGTGCTAAAGCTTATATACAAAAAACCCCCAACATGCAGCCGTGGGAGACCATAAGCACTATTATTATGTTTAATGAATCAATTGAGATATGTGATGTTTCTTAGAAATATAGATTTTTTATTAACTGCTTTAACAAATGTGCTAATAATTTAAGTTGAATTACAAAGCATTAAATATTTCAAATATACTAAAATCTTGCTTTTAGTCCAATCGGTTATGACCCTCAATCCTCTCCTATACTTGTCCTCAATCTGACCCTAATTGAACTAAATATTCCCTCACCTCATTGATGTTGAAATGGGTCTATACAAAGGAATACACCACTTATTACTTTAACAATCTTATACCATATAACTTAAAGTGCATTTCTTTATCAAAAACAGTTAACATGTATTAGTGGTATATCTCCTTTGACTGATTTTCTCTCCTGTCCCGACAAGGTCCTCGTTTCGCCAATGTTGGCTTCTTCAGGGGAATACTTTTATTAAGACCACACATCAATGGAAACCAATAACTTCCATCACTTGTATCTGAAAGCATAAAGCTCATATTATGTCAAACTGATCACCTCATCCACTAGGTCAATATATACTGATCTCGTCACATTTATCCATATGTTACAACCAACAAACTTCTAAAACATTACATTTATAATGAAATATTCGTTAATGATTGAAAAATAATAATAAATAAATTATGAGTTTACAAAAAACTTTTATCCTGATACCCACTCCTACCTGTATTTTGAACGGAGTGGATTCAGAAAAAACACATTCAATTCACTCCGGCTCAATAGCTCCTAAATTTTTAATATATGTAGTCTCCCGAATATGAATGTGTACCTATAAAATAATTCAAAAAAAAGGTAATTTATCCCCATTTTGATGTGCTATTTCCAAATTTAAATTTAGAGAATAAAGTTTCAAAATATTAATCAACACTATGTTCTTTATAGTCTGGTTTAATCTTAAGATGTTTCCACGGAGACACAAATATGATATTACCTTTCTTTCTCATCATACTTCCGTCTTCACAAACTTCTGACCATAAACGCACCTCTCAGAGTTTCATTTAATTCCACCCCACCTGCAAAAACCACAGAATGTATACCCACGATATTCCAAATTTGCTACTCAAATGAATTCACCAAGGACTCTGAGAACCCAAAAAGTGGTCTCTATAGTATACCTAATTTGTGAAGAGAACTGCTATTCTCATGATGGAGTCACAAATACCACGCTCCTAACAAACTTCCAGCCGACTCATTGTTCAACAGCACAGGTGAGGTTTCGTGTCCGTTTCATAGTGATTCAAAATCTGCCCTGATGGTATCGGGGCAGATTTTGAATCTGCCCCGATACCATAGTGATTCAAAATCTGCCCCGATACCATCAGGGCAGATTTTGAATCACTATGGTATCTGCCCCGATACCATAGTGATTCAAAATCTGCCCCGATACCATCGGGGCAGATTTTGAATCACTATGGTATCGGGGCAGATTCAAAATCTGCCCCGATACCATCAGGGCAGATTTTGAATCACTATGAAACGGACACGAAACCTCACCTGTGCTGTTGAACAATGAGTCGGCTGGAAGTTTGTTAGGAGCGTGGTATTTGTGACTCCATCATGAGAATAGCAGTTCTCTTCACAAATTAGGTATACTATAGAGACCACTTTTTGGGTTCTCAGAGTCCTTGGTGAATTCATTTGAGTAGCAAATTTGGAATATCGTGGGTATACATTCTGTGGTTTTTGCAGGTGGGGTGGAATTAAATGAAACTCTGAGAGGTGCGTTTATGGTCAGAAGTTTGTGAAGACGGAAGTATGATGAGAAAGAAAGGTAATATCATATTTGTGTCTCCGTGGAAACATCTTAAGATTAAACCAGACTATAAAGAACATAGTGTTGATTAATATTTTGAAACTTTATTCTCTAAATTTAAATTTGGAAATAGCACATCAAAATGGGGATAAATTACCTTTTTTTTGAATTATTTTATAGGTACACATTCATATTCGGGAGACTACATATATTAAAAATTTAGGAGCTATTGAGCCGGAGTGAATTGAATGTGTTTTTTCTGAATCCACTCCGTTCAAAATACAGGTAGGAGTGGGTATCAGGATAAAAGTTTTTGTAAACTCATAATTTATTTATTATTATTTTTCAATCATTAACGAATATTTCATTATAAATGTAATGTTTTAGAAGTTTGTTGGTTGTAACATATGGATAAATGTGACGAGATCAGTATATATTGACCTAGTGGATGAGGTGATCAGTTTGACATAATATGAGCTTTATGCTTTCAGATACAAGTGATGGAAGTTATTGGTTTCCATTGATGTGTGGTCTTAATAAAAGTATTCCCCTGAAGAAGCCAACATTGGCGAAACGAGGACCTTGTCGGGACAGGAGAGAAAATCAGTCAAAGGAGATATACCACTAATACATGTTAACTGTTTTTGATAAAGAAATGCACTTTAAGTTATATGGTATAAGATTGTTAAAGTAATAAGTGGTGTATTCCTTTGTATAGACCCATTTCAACATCAATGAGGTGAGGGAATATTTAGTTCAATTAGGGTCAGATTGAGGACAAGTATAGGAGAGGATTGAGGGTCATAACCGATTGGACTAAAAGCAAGATTTTAGTATATTTGAAATATTTAATGCTTTGTAATTCAACTTAAATTATTAGCACATTTGTTAAAGCAGTTAATAAAAAATCTATATTTCTAAGAAACATCACATATCTCAATTGATTCATTAAACATAATAATAGTGCTTATGGTCTCCCACGGCTGCATGTTGGGGGTTTTTTGTATATATATATATATATATATAAATGATCTGGAAAGAAATACGACGAGTGAGGTTATCAAATTTGCGGATGATACAAAATTATTCAGAGTAGTTAAATCACTAGCGGATTGTGATACATTACAGGAGGACCTTGCAAGACTGGAAGATTGGGCATCCAAATGGCAGATGAAATTTAATGTGGACAAGTGCAAGGTGTTGCATATAGGGAAAAATAAATCTTGCTGTAGTTACACAATGTTAGGTTTCATATTAGGAACTACCACCCAGGAAAAAAATCTAGGCATCATAGTGGATAATACTTTAAAATCGTTAGCTCAGTGTGCTGCAGCAGTCAAAAAAGCAAACAGAATGGTAGGAATTATTAGGAAGGGAATGGTTAATAAAACAGAAAATGTCATAATGCCTCTATATCGCTCCATGGTGAGACCGCACCTTGAATACTGTGTACAATTCTGGTCACCGCATCTCAAAAAAGATATAGTTGCAATGGAGAAGGTACAGAGAAGGTCAACCAAAATGATAAAGGGGATGGAACAGCTCCCCTATGAGGAAAGGCTGAAGAGGTTAGGGCTGTTCAGCTTGGAGAAGAGACGGCTGAGGGGGGATATGATAGAGGTCTTTAAGATCATGAGAGGTCTTGAACGAGTAGATGTGAATCGGTTATTTACACTTTCGAATAATAGAAGGACTAGGGGGCATTCCATGAAGGTAGCAAGTAACACATTTAAGACTAATCGGAGAAAATTCTTTTTCACTCAACGCACAATAAAGCTCTGGAATTTGTTGCCTGAGGATGTGGTTAGTGCTGTTAGTATAGCTGGATTCAAAAACGGTTTGGATAAGTTCTTGGAGGAGAAGTCCATTAATGGCTATTAATCAAGTTTACTTAGGGAATAGCCACTGCTATTAATTGCATCAGTAGCATGGGATCTTCTTAGTGTTTGGGTAATTGCCAGGTTCTTGTGGCCTGGTTTGGCCTCTGTTGGAAACAGGATGCTGGGCTTGATGGACCCTTGGTCTGACCCAGCATGGCAATTTCTCATGTTCTTATGCAAGGCAGGTTGAGGCAAGGCAGAATGAGGCACAGCAGGACAAGACAAGGCAGGATGATTGGGAATGCAATAGCAACATGTACTACCAAGGTAGGAAATCCATTGCTGAGGCAAGGAAGGGAGGCACAACTGTATCTTAAATACCCATCCGTATCGATGGCCTCACTCGGCGCCCTCTGAGTCTTCCCACCGCTGGATGTTTAAATATTGAACTGTGGTACATGCACACATAAGGCTGGTGTGGAGGGGCAGCATCCTGATGGAATTTGTGCAATCTAAGCATCTAATGGTCTGGCGGCATTCTGGGATGAATGAAGAGGTTCGTGGGGCCATCCTGTGACCTGCAAATCCTAACAGTACCCATTTCCAAAGCCCCCTCACCCGTCTTCTGGGCTAGGGTTTCCTGGGAAATCTACTATGGAACATGTATGAGTTGGGGAACTTGGAGATTATTTTCCTTGAGTCCATAGTTCTTACAGGAGATTTGATATTGCAGCTGATTCCTTTGGGAATCTAAGAGTGTCTTCTTCAGCAGTGACTTACATGAACTGTCTGACCAAGAGAGAATTGTTGGTTTCAACAGGGACACATAGAAGACATTGTGGATCTGCAAAGATGACTATATTTTGAGCTTATAGGCATCTAATTGGTGCTCAAAGGGAATGGAATCATGACTCGTGCAAACTTCAGTGATACCATCTTCAATCACATCTTCATGCTGAGCCAAACCAAGTCTCCTGGGTGAAGCTGTGATGCAAAGTGACTTATCTACCTGCTTCTTGAAATGCTCTGCTGTTTGTTCCAGGAGATGATATATCTTCTGCCAGAGCTCCTGAAGTTCATATCCCAGCAGAATAGCTGCAGGAAGAGTGGCTGAAATTGGAATAGGCTTCAAAGTATGGAGATGGTGCCCAAAAACTATGTAAAAGGGTGATGACTCAGAGGACTGTTCTCATGGTTATAGTGGCAGAATTCAGCCCATGGGAGCAGGGATTCCCAATTGTTCTGCTATTTATTCATGGAGGTTTGTAAAAAGGCCTTGAGACTCCTGTTTACCTGCTTAGTTTGCCCATTGCTCTGGGGATGGAAAGCCAAGTAGAAGTCCAAGGTAATTCCAAACTTCTTGCACAAAGTTTTATAGAAGCAGACTGTGAACTGCACTTCCTGGTCCAAGAGGATATGAAGGGGAAGCCCATGCAGAAGGAAAATGTGTTTGATGAAGAATTGAGCCAATTCAGATGCCGAAGGGAGACCTGGGAGGGGCATGAAATGCGCCATCTTAGAAAATTGATTCACCGCCATCATTATGGTGGTGTTGCCACCAGAGAGGAGAAGATCACTGATGAAATAAATGGTCAAATGTTATGAACTAACCCTGAAAATAATATTTTTGTCTCGTATAGTAAACATCTATAGGCTATAACAGCCTCTTTACTAACTTTTCTCAAAATTATCACTTTTTAACTTCCTCCACTTTCCCTTAGCTCTTCTAAGGTTCTTCTTACAATCATGTAATCTGTATTTTATAACTGGTTCACATATGCACATAGATCCAACTTCATGAGTAAAAGTGCATACAAAACAAGTGGGCGAGTTAGGGGTGTATCAGGAATAGTCTAATGGTTAGAGCAGCAGGCGGGAAACCTAAATCAAATCTGTTTTGAAGTGCCAAAAGGCAAAATATACATAATAACATAGTAAAGATGGAAAAAAAAAGACCAAATGGTCCATCCAGTCTGCCCAGCAAGTTTCATAAGGTAGTAACCACCGCTTCATCCAGATTACCCCTATGTTTCTGTTTCGTGTAGTAATGCTAGAGATGTGCAAAGACTGAACCTTTTGGTTCGGGCTTTGTTTTCGGCCCGATGTGGGAAATTTCATATTTCCCGTGGTTCGGGCCTTTGTAATTCCGGGGACCCAAATTTCAGGTTAGTGCACACTAACGGGAGTTAGTGCATGCTAACTCTCCTTAGAGCGTACTAACTCCTGTTAGTGGGCACTAACATTTTAACTCCCGTAGGTGTGCACTAACCTGAAAACCGAAATTTTCCAAAATTTCGGGAAAATTTGGTTCGGTTTTCGGTTTGCACATCCCTAGTAACTGCTGCTTCTTGCAGGTTACCCCTAAGTCTTATGCTAAGGGTAGCAGAATTTACAGACATGCTGCTGAACATGCTTTGCCTTTGGTCTTTGCTGTAGAAGTAGTCCTGTGCTTTTCCCCTGATGTCTGTTTATCAGTACCCTGGACCAACATTGGCTGTCATCTGAATCCAATTCCCTCCACCGTCCCCCCATTGTTGAAGCAGAGAGCAATGTTGCAGTTGCACCAATTGCATTAAGGATACTCAGTTAAAGGTAGTAATCCCATGCCTTCTGATTGAAAGTAGTAACTGCCACTCCATGCCAGTTACCCCTTGTATTCTGTTCTTCATTTCTAACCTCCAACCTCCCATGCCCTCTTGAATTTTTTACTGCTTTCATCCTCACCAACTCCTCCGGAAGGGCATTCCAGGCCTCCACCACCTTCTCTGTGACAAAGTATTTCCTGATGTTGAATCTGAGTTGTCCTATTTAGAGTTTCAGTTCATGACCTCTAGTTCTACTGTTTCAGGTATTTCCCCGACACTTCCTCACCTCCAGGGTATACATATTTGGATCTTTCAGCCTTTCCTTATAAGTCTTCCAATCCAGACTCCACACCATTTTGGTCAACTTTCTTTGGACCGCCGCCATCTTGTCCCTATCCTTTTTGAGGTACAGGCTCCAGAACTGAAAGTACTCCAGGTGAGGCCTCACCAAAGACCTGTACAAAGGCATTATGCCCTCCTTTTTCTTGCTGGTTATTCCTCTCTCTATGCAGCCCAGCATTCTTCTGGCTTAAGTTATCGCCTTATCACATTGCTTCACTGCCTTTAGATCGCCAGACACTTTTACCCCAAGGTCCCTCTTCCAATCTGTGTACATTAATCTTTCACTGCCCATTACATAGAGCTGTTTTAGATTACTGCTCCACAGATGTATGATTCTCTGCTTCTTAGCATTGAATCCCAGCTGCCAAATCTTCAACCACTCTTCAAGCTTTCTTAAATTACTTTTCAAGTAGATTTACTACAGATACTTTATGCACTTGTAACCCCTCCTTAAAGTACAAGTTGGATACAGAGGGGGTCATAAAGTTATTTGTAAGTTCTTTGGGACAGGGACCCTGGCTAGCTTTTACTTCCCCTCCCATCCCAAAGTGTAGGTCCTTTAGACAAGGGATGGAAAGGAGTCCTCTCCAGTCCCAGCACATGATGACTAGTGAGCTGTGCTGGAGCTCCTTCATTCGGCTGTGTGCTGTGTGTTGTGTGCCAAACACTTGGACCATGTAGGCAGGGTCCAAAATAATGCTTTACTGATACAGTTTCATTCAATGACACAATCAAATATGGTAAATCACACACCACAGACTCTGCAGTTCCTCTCTTAATTACAGATATTTTCTCCTCTATCTGTGCACTAGTAGGCCAGGAATCCATCCATTCTTCTGGCAGTGATGGTATGGAGGTTCCCCATGGGTTAGGGCCTCTTTGGAAGTGGGGGGAAAAACCCCTCCCAGAATGCACAAAATTCTATCTTGGCACAGAACGTTAATGTCTCTATCCCTCAGGCCTCTTTGTGGATGCCAGATGGATGTCCTCCCTTGAATGTAGATCTTTTACTCACAGTTAGTAGATTAAACTTCTGGTGGGATCTCTGGTGGTAGGAGGTGCAGTAGGGGCAGAAAAACACTTCCTTTCAAATGTTGGAAACCAAATGTTCTTCCCCAACTTAAATAACTGCAGGAATCCGCTGCAATGTGTCACCACCTTTGATGGGCAGATAATCCCTAAACACTGGGTGTCTTCAGCCCAGGGCTCCCCATTCCCTGAGCTTCATAAAGGCCCAGGCCTTCAGCAGGGCTCCTCTAAATGAAAGTTCATAAATCCTAAAATTACTCCTAGAGCAGCCACTGTGCACCTCATGCATAGAGTACAGCAGTAGAGCCCCTTTGACCTATCCTAGAGAGGTCTTAGAGGGTTTCTGAGGCTCCAGGTGGGCCCAAAATCCAATTTAGGAAAATACAACCTCTTCCTTTAACTGCTCCATACAAGTTATTCCCATGCATCCTTTTCTTCATTTCTCCGCGTAAATCGACTTTCATGCATGCAAGACCTACTTGATTTACACATCAAATATATGTGCATATATTTTAAATATTGGTAGGAAAAATATGCATGTTTAATACATTGAAATACTCACTTTCAATGCACTGCATAAGCAGAATTATGCATATTTTATAATACACACATATCTGATATACACAATTTGTAAAATACTATTGTAGATTTCCACACGGCCATATACAGTGTTCTTGTGATTCAGCTCCTATCTGAAGGACCAGAGTCAGCAGGATCAAATTCAGCAGGTAAGGACAATCACAGGAACATCTGAAAGATACATACATGAAACAGGTGTCCCACAGGGTTCTATCCTATCTGCTATGCTCTTCAACATTTCCCTTACTCCTTTGTGCAGACTCTTCTCAGACCTTGGGTTAAATCATAAGATCTACGTGGACAATAATCATTTCTTTCTCCTGACACTTTCATTGTGGTTAGCCATTTTTGACCTGGTTCGAGTTTGCCTTTCCAAGATTAACAACTAGTTAAAGTATAATAGATTGATGTTGAATATCAGCAAGACTGAATTAATTATCCTGAGCAGATTCCCGATACCAACTTTTTTTGAATTTGAGGGTCATAAGGTTGTTACTGCAAAACAGGTAAGAAACCTAGGCTTTATCCTTGACCAACATCTGACAATGCAACCATAAATCAAAACTGTTATGATGACATAGGAACACTCCTTCATCTAAAGCCACTGCTAACTCCTGGGGATTTCTGATCAGTTTTTTAAATGCTGATTTTGTCATACACCAAAAGGGCACCCTACCCTGAGGAAAATGTGCCAGAGTTAATTTATTCTGGCTTATCCCCAGTGGACAGGATCAATTGAAGATAGAAGAAAGAAGACCAAGAGGAAGAGTACCTCCAAGGCCTGGGCCTCACCCTGAGCTAAGGCCTCAGCGACAGACTTGGGCTTGTGCTTGAGCCAAAGCCCAGGCATTGGGACCCGGCCTCTGGGCTGGGTTCTGGCATTGGCCTAGGCTGAGGCCTCAGTGCAGGGTCAGGCCCAGGTCTCGGAAGACCTCTTCCTCTTGGTCTTCTTTCTTCTATTTTCAAATGATGCCATCCACTCGGGCCAGGCCCTGGCCTAGGCTGAGACCCAAGTGTCAGAACCCAGTCTCTGAGCTGGGCTCAGTGTCGGGCCTGAGCCCAGGACGAGGCCCAGGCATCGAGCCTTGGTGCCTGGGCCTCGGTGCCTGGGCTTGAGCCAAGGCCCAGGCATCAGGACCGGGCCTGGATATGGTATCACATTCCAGATGGATAAGGTAATTGGGGGTCGGGAAATTTCCCAGGCTTGAGCTTTTGCTTGGGTCTTTGATGAGGCTCTGAATCAGGCCAGGGCCTAGGCCCTCAATGTCACACTTAGGCATAGGCCACGGCCTCTGTGTTGGGCCATGGTCTATGCCTAGGTGAGGCCCTGGCTTAGGGCCTTGGCCTAGGCCAAGGCAGAAGCATCATACTTGGATGTAGGATAGGGCCTGTGCTTTGGATCTCAGCCTATTCCTTATCTGAGGCCCAGCTTCAGGCCTAGGTGTAGGCCTGATGAGTGACCTTTTTTTCCCATTTTCAAAACAGGACAAAAATTCTGACAAAATTTCATCAGAATTTAAATCATTCTGCTTTAAAAATGACTGAAAACAAGATAGAAAAATGTGGCTTCTTTCCTATTTCTTTTCTCCTGAATGCCCATCCCTAGTTTGTAAGACAATACATAGAGAAATAACAGAAATAGAGATCTGACTCAGGAAATTATATATAGGGATAAACTAGAATTATCAACTTTTCCACAGAGCAGGACTGTACATGCAAAGACTGAGGGGGCAGGGGCCTCTTCTCCTAATTTGCATAAATGTGCATAAAATAAAATTAAGAAATATAAAAACATCAATATAGTAAGATCATAATAGGAATACATATTTCAGAACTGATAAGTAGAATAAAACCAATAAATGAATGCAAAACTCCTCCTGCTTTTTTGGGCTTCCAGCTCATTGAAAACCTGCCCTAAATGTATTACAGCACTTGAGCTTTTATTGTGTTAAAAGTATTTTCTCATCATGGTTATTCCTTCATCATATCTTGTCTGAGACTCACAATCACACACATGTATGCAGACCGATAGGCTAAGGAGGGATGACTTGCTTCAGATGGGGAGGATGAGAGATAGGTTACATTCCGAGTAGAGGTTGGAATCGCTCTATTGAGTGTGTGCCTATATGAGAAGCCTGGGGGGAGAGGGAGATGGGAGGAGGGGCATCAGTTACTCAAGGGATGTGTGTGCGTGTGTTGCTTGAGATGGGGAATTTTTCTGGAATAACTGGGATGTTGTAGTACTTGCGCTTGGCAAAAAGAGAGGGCAAAGTAAATGCTGCTTGTAGGGAGGTGTATGGCAGATAGGAGACCAGTGCTTCACAGTGTGCACTCAGGGACACAACACAGCTGTCACGGCAAGAATCAGGGAAGGCTGAGACTTACCAGCAGCACCAGTAGCAGCAGCACCAGCAAAATGGGTGAAAACATAAATTGCTATTTTTTTAAACTTGCTTGCAGTGGAAATTACATCTTGATGTAACTTCAGTTCTAAGAAATTGCAGGCAGGAGGAGGATCAAAGCTCACCTTGTCAATCATTCTCTGACAGCAGCTTTCTAATTGGTGGGGTAGGTGGGACCATGGCTGCAATGGACTACCCCTTTCCGATGCTCATGCCCTATAGGCTGTGAGCCTGAGCATGTGCAGAAGCCTTTTTTGTTTCTTGCATGTGTCCAGCCTGCCGACTAAGGCAGCAATCAGAAGGAAAATGTAATCTGATTGGTCCTTAGCCTGGCCACCATTTTATGACTCTGCTGCCTGCCTCGGCCAGATTTTACAGTGGCCGGTACACAGTGTAACCAGACACTGTACAACTGAGGGTAAAACTGGACTGCCTGGTCCAAAACTGGGCAGTTGGTCACCCTAGGATAAACTCAAAGGGGTTTATCCAGATAGCTTTTGAATTATCTGGATAAACCCTAAGGGCTGGATTTTAAATCACTTATGCACGTAAAACTCGGGGGTTTACGCACATGGCCAGGCCTTAAGCGCGCTGGGCCAATTTTCAAAGGGCCCGACCACGCATGTAAACCCCCAGGATGCGTGTAAGTCCCGGGGTCAGCGAAAAGGAGGGTCCAGGGGGCGTGGCGGGGAGGTCCAGGGGCGGAACTCAGAAGCAGAAGCAAAAGGTAGGATAAAGAATTTGGGGGGATTTTAGGATAGGGATAGGGGCAGGGCAGAATAGGGGAAGGGGAAGGGGAGGTTAGGCTAGGAGGTTGGGAAGTTCTCTCCCACTCCGCTCCTTAATTGGAGCGGACTGGGAGGGAACTGGGGAAGGCCCCGATGCATCACCACGCGAATTTGCAAAATTATTCCTGCCCTTGCGTGCGCCGACCCGGCATTTTATAACATGTATGTGCCTGCGCTCATGTTATAAAATCACGCATCCATGTGTGCGTGCCGGGTAGCGTGCGCACAAGGACGTGCATGCGCAATGTTTTAAAATCTACCCCTAAGTGTCAATAAAGAAAAAATAAAAGGTTACTGGGCCTTCTGGCCCAATCCAGCATCCTCCATCCCACAAAATATTTGAAATATGTGTGGGATAGCATCCAGTACTATCCCAATCACCCTACCTCACCAAATTTTTTAAATAAAGAAGCTCCCTGTTTTTTTTTTCTAGAGTCCCTTTTTTTTAGGTCTAATCAATATCACAGTTTTATGTGGTTACCTTTCCTTGATATTAATTTTTTTATCTCTTTTACTATGGATTGATTGTTTATAATTTCTTCACACGTTCACTTGTGATAGTATTTGAAACTAAGTGAATAAAGAAAATATTAAATTTAAAATAAAAATAAAGAAGCTGCTGTAATGCCCCAAGGTTGGCACCTCCTCCTTCCAGTATATTATTGACGAAGTCCCCAAGCCCCTTCCTGTCCCCTACCTCACCCCCCCCCCCCCCCCCCCCTCAGATCCCCAACAGCCTGCCACAAACCCCAGTCAGGATCATGGTAGTGGCTTAGCCACTTTCAGCATTGCTCTGAAGAATCTCTGGAAGCATACAATAAGAATGCTGCTGTGAAAGCAGACTCTCAAAGCTTTTGGTTGTGGTGATAAGGGTAGATCTCTATTACAATACAAAGCCTGCTTGTATACTTCTTGAATACACGAGTAAGGATATCCTTCTAAGCAATTTCTCACATAACATGTGGGACTCATTTTTAAAGTCTTGAACCTTGGAACAATTCAGTTCCAGTCATTGTTTATTTATGGCACGCTTTTGCAACAGAAAGAGTTCAACATGAGTTACATCAGATATCATACACAAAATTCAACACAGCGCATGACTGAGTACAGCGAGTTACATTAAAACCAACAGTGTTAGAATTTCATGGACATTTTGCAAAAAGATAAGGAAAAACACATTTCAGGTTTTAATGATTTTTAGGGTCAGGAGAGTAGGATAGTTTTCCTCAGAGGAAAGAGGCTTTGCCTGAGGTATTCTTAGTGCATTGCTCTGAGGCTGTGGATGTGTCTAGGAGGTAGTTAATGATGTGGAATAGCTCTTAAGTAGGATTTTTGCTTCCTTTCTGGCATTGGTGTAGTAAACCTTTTAAGTATCATTTAGAGTTTTCCTGTATCTTTTAAAGGATTGTGCCTATTCTAGCCTGTCTTTTTGTTTTCTTGACTTTTTTCATATTATTATTTATTTTTTATTTATTATTTAAAGATTTTTTTATATACCGGGGCACGTTAAAAACATCACCCCGGTTCACAATGTAATGTAACATAGCAACAAGCTTTACAATAATTTAATGTCAATGTATTCTTTCTTGTTGTTGGCTAATCTTTTTGAATTGTCTTATATGTTCTGTAAGTGTAAACCATGGTGTATAGCGGTTGAGGTGCTATTTGGTCTAGGGTTATCACATAATTGTTCCAGAGGTGGACTAAGTTATCAACAAATCTTCTTGGAAAGTTTCTGTTTTGTTACTTACACTTTTATTAAATTAGGTACAATCAATTTTTCCTCTGGTTTTCTAGGTTCATTTTTCTGGTATTCTGTTGTTGTTTGTTGACCAGGTGCTGAGATCAGATATGTTAAAGGAGTGGTCAGACCAGATCACTGTGTTGTTTTTAAGTCTGCTAATCAATTTACTTGCCTCTTTGGTTAGTTGTAAGTAGCAGGTTAATAAGTTGTCCAGCACCATGGGTAGACTAATCCATGTGTTGAGGATTAGAATTTAGAGGCTATGGTGTGTTTATGATCCTCAAAATGCCAGTTAGTCTTCTAGTATCAGGAGATATGGTGTGTCTAGTGCTATTTCGATCGCTAGATTGATAAATTCTTCCTTTCCATTGTTTAAAGTTGTTGGGGGGGTGGTATAGTAATTGAAGATCGAATTTGTAGCCTTATCCCAATTTCACATATAGTCTTTCATAGCTCATAGGGTGCATTGTTTCTATTTTTAAAATAGGTATTGTGACTTGTGGATGGCTGCTACCCTTCTGCTTCTTTTGCTTAGTTGGGGTTAATGGTAGGTTTTGTATCCTGGTAAGATAAGTTCTGGTAGAGTAGATCCTTCTTTCTCAGTTAGCCAGGTTTCTATTATGAAGATCAAGTTAAGGGATTTTTCAGTTAGGAGAAAATGTATAGGTGGGGTCTTCCTGACAACTGATCTGTTGTTGAAATATACTGTATGCATGCAGTGGGTTCTTTTTGGTTGATTTTTCTAGACTCTTCTGATTTGATTGCTATCAAGTGTGATTTATTCACTATTGGTTTACTTTGTTATGGTTTTGTTGGAGTGATGTTGGAGTATCATTCCCTACATGTGATTGTGTTGATTCAGTTGGATGTGGGCTGGATTGTGATAAGTTCTCTGGGCTATATGAAGGTCAGTTTGAATATCGGCCTTGACCTAGGATTGTGCTAATTTGGCTGGGTCTGGGATAAGTAATGCATGGCTGTTTAGAACAGTGCTTTTCAACACATTCCTCAGGGCACACATAACCAGTCAAATTTTCAGGATATCCACAAGGAATAAGTAAGGGATAGATTTGCATACAATAGAAGCAGTGCATGCAAATCTATTTGTTAGGATTTGTAAGTAAGTGGGTCCTTTGGCCAAGGTGAGAGTTGTACCGCCCAGGGGAGGAGCTCCGTCAAACCTCACCATCGGGAGGCGGAGCCTCGACTGCAGGATGGTATACAGCAGGAGTAAAGGTGGAGAAAGTGAGGGTAACCCCAGGAGGCGGGCCACGGAATGACAGCGCAGATGCTGACATCAGACTCAGTTTGTATGACAAGAGTCAAACAATAGCTGCGGCACTCCCTGAGGAGCGGGGGGTGCTGAGGAATGGTTACAGTCACTGTAGTACACTGGGTCCGTAGAGATGGTAGACAAGAGGGTTCCTCGGTGGGAGAACACGGCAGTGGTTCGCAGAGCAGGGAACACTGGTGAGGGTCCTTCTAGAGATATCATAGCATGGGTCCGCAGAGCAGGATAGACCCGGAGGTGGCTTCTCTAAGAATCACAGCAATGGTCCGCAGAGCGGGGTACACCAGAGAGGGTTCCAACGTAGATATCACAACAGGGTTCCACAGCATAGTACTCACAGTGACTGAAGACAAGAATAAGTTCCTTAGAAAGCCTCGGGAAGTGAGGCAGGCAGGAGTCCGGGTGAAAGGCCCTCCGAGAAGCGGATAGCCAAGAGACAAGGAAGGGTCCCCGAGGAGCAGGTATCCGATAGTCTCACACCACAGGAACAGGAACCGGAACAATGCTGAAGCGAGAGTAGGTAAATACAGCAAGTGAACTCATTGCCAAGTCGCCGGCTGTCTGAGCTGGCAAGTTTAAATATTGGAGTTGAGTGGCGTCATCTGATGGGGACGCACTCGAGGTTCCCACCATGGCGTGGTTAAAGCCGGTCAGGGAGCGCGCGCATGCATCTATGGAACCCCGAGGGTAAGATGGCGGTCGGCAGCATCCATGCTGCTCTGGTAGCCCCGGGAACAGAGGCTGGAAGACCGGTGGTAGCTTGCAGAGGCCACGAGTTCACCCAACGGAGCCAAGGTAGTGAAAAGAGAGGTGAGCAGAAGTGGTCACAGCCATCTGTGGCCACTATTTCATGTATTTTCATGGGGATATCCTGAAAACTGACTGGATAGATATGCCCCAATGACTGGATTGAGAAGCACTGGTCTAGATTGTGGTGGGGTAGTTGCCTGGATTGTAGCCATGTTGATTGTTTATTTTTTGTCATGGTGTAATTATGGGATTTAGAATGAATTTCTTTATTGTATGTTTTCAGGGTACATATGAATATATATATATATATATATATATATATATATATGCTGTTTATATTGATCTGGGGATCTCATAATGCTAAGTAATGGCTAGATTTTATTCAGGGGTCAAAGGTTAAGAGTGAGTGGGTTTGCATGGAAGTTGTATCATGTAATGTTTGATGGATGGCTTCAGGTATTGATTCATAACAGTCAGAACGTTTAAATGGTTTCTCTTTGATTGATTATTGTATGGCTTTCAGAACCTTTATTTATTTATTTAAAATATTTATAAACTACATGATCCAATGTAACTTTGTCTATGTACTGTATACTTTGAACATGCATAATATTTATTAAACAGCACTAAAAGTACAATAAATAAAAACAATAAAAATTAAAACAGAGCAGCTATTAGAAAACAAAGTTCGGACTAACTCACTTTAAAATCTTGTATGAAATAAGAGGCTTTAATTGGCTTTCTAAAAGCCTTATAATCTGGAATAAATTGCTCACTAATAGGTAAGTGAATCCATAGAATGAGCACTATAACTGAAAACATCCTTTTCTGTGCCTCTTTATGTTACAATTGATATACTGCTGGAATAATCATTTGGTTTTTCTCCTAGGAATGTAATAAATGTTGGAGGACATACAGTATTTAGAAAACTGGACAGATGAGGGGTAGGGAGGCTATTATCATAAATGGCCTTAAGCATAAAAGATGCTAGCTTAAATTTAGTCCTAAATACTATCAGTAATCAATATAGTCCCACAATTTGAGTGAGATATAGTCTTTTTAACACAACTGGTAATTAGGAAGGCTGCAGTATTCTGAACTATTTACAGATTTTTAAATAAATTCTTTAGAAGCCCAACATAAAGAGCAATAGAGATGTGAATCAGAACCGGAATCGGTTCGGTTCCAGTTCCAATTCAAATCGTGCATTTTTTTTCATCCGGCCCGATCGGTTTTTTTTTATCGGCTGCGCCCAATCTGATAAACAAAAAACCCACCCTGACCCTTTAAATCCGCTCCCTTAGCCTCCACCACCCTCCCAACCCCCCCAAAAACATTTTAAAATTACCTGGTGGTCCAGCGGGGGTCCCGGGAGCATTCTCTCGTGCTCGGGCTGTCAGCCGATAAACAAAAAACCCACCCCGACCCTTTAAAACCGCTCCCTTAGCCTCCACCCCCCCCCCGACCCCCCCCCCCCCAAAATGTTTTAAAATTACCTGGTGGCCGGCCCCTGTCACATGGTAGGAGCACTGGACGGCTGGCGCCATCTTTAAAAATGGCGCCGGCCGTCCAGTGCTCCTACCATGTGACAGGGGCCGGCCAATGGCACGGTTACCCTGTCACATGGTAAGGGCAAAAGGCCATCGGCGCCATTTTTATTAGTGACAGCCGACAGCCCGAGCGCAAGAGAACGCTCCCGGAACCCCCGCTGGATCACCAGGTAATTTTAAAACATTTTTTGGGGGGGGGTCGGGAGGGTGGTGGAGGCTGAGGGAGTGGTTTTAAAGGGTCGGGGTGGGTTTTTAGGTTGTGTCCTAACTCCCGTTAGTGTGCACTAACCCAATTAACTATTTTTTCATGCTAAATCGGTGGAATATCTATTGTATCGCACTCTTTAATGATTAATGACGATTTAAAAAATATCGGATGATATTTTAAATCGTCAAAAAACGATTCACATCCCTAAAGAGCAATATGATAGTCTAAAGATCCTAGGACAAAAGATTGCACAATAATTCTAAGGTCACCTTTACTGATCAAATATTTCATCTGATGAATTAATCAAAGTTTATAAAACGTAGCTTTCAGTATAGCATTGATCTAAGTATAATGTAAATCTAGAATCAATAATAATCTCAATATTCTGAACTTTATCAGAAAATGGTATCTTTACCCCTAGCGAGTTGCAGATAACCAAGGTGCGGTATTATCTCCATTCAACCAAGCAAACACATCTCAGTTTTTGGGGTATTTAGAATTAACAAGTTCATCTAATCTACCTTATAAATGGGCTCTGACCGACGGCCCGCAAATGCGCAGTAGAGAGCAGCTCTACCGCGCATGTGCGGGCGAGCACGTCGGTCAGAGCCGAGCGTGCCCGAAAAAAAAAATGGCGCTGGGGCCGCAGGAGCGGCGGCGGCGAGAAGCAGGAGCAGCGGCGGTGAGAAGCAGGAGCGGCGGCGGTGAGAAGCAGGAGTGGGAGGAGCAGTAGCGGCGGCAGCGACGATGAGCAGGAGCGGCACTGTGCGCGCGCGCACGGGAGGGACACCCCCCCGGAGATCTTCCGTCTGCCGGTTATGGATGATCTTAAAGGGGAGGGGATTGAGAGAGGGTGAGTGACTGAGGAGAGGGAGGAGAGAGTGAGGGGAGGGAGGGGAGGGGGGAGTGAGAGTGAGGGGAGGGGGGAGTGAGAGTGAGGGGAGGGAGGGAAGGGGGAGTGAGAAGGAGGGGAGAGAGGGGGAGGGGGGAGTGAGAGGGAGGGAGGGGAGAGGGGAAGGGGAGAGGGAGGGAGGGAGGTGAGAGAGGGAGGGAGGGGGAAGGTGTGAGAGAGAGAGGGGGGGGAGGGAGGGGAGAGGGGAAGGTGAGAGAGAGAGGGAGGGAGGGGGAAGGTGAGAGAGAGGGAGGGGGAAGGTGAGAGAGAGAGAGAGAGAGAGAGGGAGGGAGGGGGGGAGGGGGGAAGTGAGAGGGAGGGAGGAGAGAGTGAGGGAGGAGGGAGAATGAGGGGGAGGGAGTGGGAAGGAAATGGACCGAGCCCGTTGTTACGGGCTTAACGGCTAGTTATTTGTATAAAACTCCAGTCTTAAAGAATACTAGTCAGGTCAGGATTAACAATAGTCAAAATCTGCACATCATCTTCATAAATTCAATAATTAACATTGTGAGAAGCAGTCAACCAGCTGGAGACCACATAGCCTAAGAAGGGGACAGATTCCTGGTGAAAGGAGCATTTTTCCAGTTTGGCATATAACTGGTTGTCTCTCAATCTTTGTAAGACGTTGGTCTTGTGAGAAAACCAGAATGTCATCCAGGTATACCACTACACAGCTGTAAAGCATGTCCCTGAAGATTTCATTCATCATATTTTGAAATACTGCCGGGGCGTTGCAGAGGCCAAACGGCATTACTAAATATTCTAAATGACCGTCGCAGGTGTTAAATGCGGTTTTCCATTCGTCACCCCAGCGTATCCTGACCAAGTTATATGCTCCTCTGAGGTCCAATTTTGTGAATATTTTGGCCCCTTGGAGCCTGTCAAAAAGCTCAGAGATTAATGGCAATGGATAGCAGTCCTTCAGGGTGATCTCATTTAAGCCGCGGTAATCTCTATGCATGGCCGCAGGGAACCGTCCTTCTTTCCCACAAAAAAGAACCCAGCTCCAGAGGGAGATTTATAAGGCTGGATGAAGCCTTTCACCAAATTCTCTTGTATATACTCAGACATTGCTTTGGTTTCCATCAGAGAAAGTGGGTACACCCTTCCTCTGGGAGGTTCGGTATTGGGTAACAAGTTTATGGCGCAATCAAATGAGCGATGAGGTGGTAGAGCGTCTGCCGCTTTCTTGGAGAACATGTCCTTAAAGGAGGAATACTGCTGGGGGAGACCCAGAAGGGAAGTGGTAGTTGACAGACAAGTCATAGGAGTTACGACTTCTAAGCACTTCCCATGGCAGGATTTGCCACATTGGTATAGTTGTAAGGTGCTCCAATCGAATTGTGGTGTGTGCTTTTGTAGCGATGGCAGTCCAAGTACCACAGGATGTATAGCCTTATCTAAGATAAAAAAAATAAATGGTTTCCATGTGTAGCGACCCGGTGCAAAGTTGAATTGGCGTGGTGGAGAAAGTAACTTCACCTGGTAATGGCTCACCGTGAATTGAAGACAGTAGCAAGCGTGAAGGCATCCGGACAGTGGGGATTCGTAGGTGTTCCATGAGTTGTCTAAATATAAAGTTCCCACCGGCCCCGGAGTCGACCAGAGCTAGAGTATGAAACTCTAAGGTGTCCGTGTTAATGGAGACAGGTAGTCCACATGCATTTTTAAATGCACACAATACAGGGAATAATTGTGCGGATCTTATAACTCACGTGTACATGATATGCATAGGTTCTAAAATAATGGGATAGATCTGCACGTGGTCATATATATGCATATATGGGCATGCAAGCAGGTCTTTTAAAATTATCTTTCCTATGAGGCAGCAGCAGCAGTAGCAGCACAATTCATGGGTACTTGTACCAAGACCTTCTCACAGGGAAATTAAAAACAATTGGGGTAATAAGAAATGCCTCCATAATGACCCCAGCCTAACAGATTGAGACATATATTGCCAAAGTAAACAAAGTGCGATGAGTCAGTGCCAAGACTAAATGTCCATGCAGACGGTATCAATTAAATCAATATGATGTTCCAAGCAAAGCCCAATGTTGCACAATAAGGTCATGCATGAAGCAGCACACTAAGGACCAAGCTCCTTAGTTGGGCTCCTTTGGTGAGTGACTTGGGTGTGCAGTGCCTCCAGCATCAGCCCCTTGGTGTTAAAAGGGCAGGCAGGTGACATCAGAGGTTGGCGGGGCTAAGCCCAGCAGTCAGAATCTCTCTGAAATCAGGCGCCGGACAAAGTAAGTCATAGGAACAAGTAGACATTAGGTGCATCTCTGATGAAAATCGCACCACGAAGGTGCAGAGCAGAGCAGCCAGTTGAAATAGGCTAACCCCTCTAGCTTCAGCCCCTCAGTTAAAGGGGCAAGGAGGTAACATCAGTGGTAGGCAGGGCTAAGACCGGCAGTCAGAAACTCATTGGATTCAGGCCTGTCTTACTACTGATTTACCTCTAACTTGCCAGTGCTTATGCTTGCCTATTTTCTTCCTCTGTACGCTCTTTATATACATCCATCTGGCCTACTTCACTTAACCATGAGCTCTCTACTAGAATATTCTATCTTCCCTCTTTTGCAAGTATCCTTGAAAGATACCTTGAAAGATACCTCCCTCTGAATTAAGCTGCTTCTGAGTTACTGTCAGCTTTCTTCTATGTTCTAATATAAAAGCATCTCTATCTCCTAGTCAAATTTTAACTTCAGTTGCTGGATTCCTTCCTGCTTAAAGTGGAGCCCATCTTGTCAGAATTGACTCCCTATTCCCCAGAATGTTCCCCAGCCCCTAATAAATCTTAAAACACTTTGAGAGTCTGGAGCCTAATTTAAATATAGTAGGTAGTTTCTTATTCCACGGTGCTTTTAATCTAAGTTTGTACTAGAGACAATAAAAGGCAATGATATTGTTGCATTCGTGTCTGTTCTCGCCCTCGCTCCACCCCTTCGGGTCTGACGGACAGATGCTGCCGCGGCTTCTCCTCGCCGTACTTCCTGGAATCCCCGGGCTGGCCTGATGCTGTGGATCTGCCATGTTCCTGATGACGTAAGGGCACACTCCAGAGTTTGTACCAGCAAGGGCACTAACCTCGGGGGCGTCTCCCCGTAGTGACATTATCCGCTTCCACCTTAAAAGGTCTTTGCTTGCTACTATGAATCGAGTTAGCAAGGGGAATTCTTTCTCCGCTGCTCTGCCTCCACTACCTTACCTAGGGGTACCTGCTCCTTGGGGGCCCCGCTCTCTCTTGTTGATTTCAGATCGCTAAGACGGGATCCGGTACTCGCTCCATGAGGACCTACGTCCCTGAATGCTCAGAAGACTCCTTACTACCTGGAAGCGATCGCAGAGGTGAACACAGTGAGTTCTATTACAGTTAGGAACCGGTACTCGCTTCATGAGGGCCTATATTCCTAATCTCCAAAGACTCCCTTCTGTCTAAGACGTTATCGCAGGTACGGAGATCGTGAGTCATTATTGTAGATTGCAGATAGGAACCGGTACTCGCTCCACGAGGGCCCATGTTCCTAAATCCCTT
This sequence comes from Rhinatrema bivittatum, assembly GCF_901001135.1. NCBI lineage: Eukaryota > Metazoa > Chordata > Amphibia > Gymnophiona > Rhinatrematidae > Rhinatrema > Rhinatrema bivittatum. The sequence continues at coordinate 435,715,901 of NC_042615.1, read as the reverse complement.
CTCAACTCTCTTCTATATCAGAAGCTATTATATACCTTTATCTTGTGCATTACTATTATAGATTGCAGATAGGAACCGGTACTCGCTCCACAAGGGCCTATGATCCTAAAACCCTCCAAAGACTCTCTTCTATTCTATAAGCCATCTCATACACAGATATTGTGAGTTCTCATTCCAGACTGCATATAGGAACCAGCACTCGCCTACGGCTCCTGTTCCTGAATATACTGAAGACTCTGTTGCATAGAAGCCATTACAGATCTCTACAATTGTGAGTGTATCATCTACTACTGGTTATGTATCCAGCATACCCTGTCTACTCACTACCTAGAGTCTCTCTCTACAGCTCAGCAACCCAGAGACCGCAATTCCAGTATCTGAGGGACTTCAGCTCTGCCGGGCACATCAGCTCACTACTGCCACCTCTGGTGGTTCTACTTCCTGTCTAATAAAGAACTATCTGTGTTTGTTTCCATACTCCAGCCTAGCCGGTGGTCCCTCTCAGGATATCCTCTTGGGGGTGCTGTCATTTGCCATCAGCCCAGGGATTCACCAATTTATCTCAAGTGTCAATCCGTACACTACTAGAGCAGTTTTATACGATTGCCTCTCTGTGGGAAGCCAACCCACCACAGATCATTAACTCTGCCTATGGAGTATTACTATTGTTAGCTCTTCCCCTTGGCAGGGTGATCCATAACAGATTGCTAACTCCCTGGCGGACTTATAACAGATCGCTACTCCTAGCAGCAAGGATTGATAACAGATTGTTAACTCCTCCCTCTCCAGGAGGAGATCCATATCAGACTACTAACTCCTCCCCCTACAGGAGGAGCTCGATAACAGATTGCTAACTCTGAGCAGCAGATTTACAACAGATTGCTAGCTCCTCCCCTCTGGAGGAGCAGATCTATGACAGATATTCTGAAGTTCACAAGGAACATTAGTGCGAGATTTGAACCTGGCTTTTACAAGTTTCAGTCTGCTATTCTAACCACTAGACTACTCCTCCACACTTTAAACTGACTTTAAAAGTAAAATAACTTTACTCCTAGTAAGGCCCTCTAAGGTGTGTGTTGGTAAGATGTTAGCATATGAGGAATGGCTTGAGGGTTTGTGCCTTAAAAATATAAAGAAGCCTTGTCAATATCCCATAAACCGTCTATGGTGCCCTTTATTGCTTAACTATGCAATATATTATATCGTAGCGTATTAAAACACCACTATGTGTAGAAATTGAACTTGTCATCTCATAAGGTTTGCTATAATCAGCGTTTAACATGGCCCAGCACCAAGATCCTTGAGATTCTTTGTATTGCCTGTCATTATCAAGCAGAAAGAAATCTGCTTTATATTCTCCTATAACCACAACCAGTGAGAAATTCTCTGTCAGTATTAATCACCGAGGGTTTTGTGTTGCATTCCTAGTTTAGTAAAACAATGAGTGTAATGTGCTCTCTCTCCTAAGATGAAAATATATCAAAGGCACATTAAGCCTTTACACAACGACACTGCTCTCTCATGGCAAATATTCTATCAGCCCTTTACATGTCTCAGTGCTACATTTTAGAGAAGTCAGTTCAGATCATCAGTGCTTACAATCACCTTAAACCATGACTCATCTGAGCTGAGTGTGAAATTACCAGCTATTGTTCTTTATCTGTTTTTCATGGCAAAGTGAGAAGACCGTGGAATTTAATGCAAATTTAAAAATATGACAAAAATGTATTGCACAAGAGAGAAGCAAATGTTCCTTAACATTCAGACAACTTTTATGAGACTTCCATCCTATACCTGTACTAAATCCTTCAGTTCGTTTTTGCCTTTAGTGGACGAAGTGGACGAAGTGATAAGCACTGAGCGTACATGGCTCAGGGTGTTGTTAAAGTGACAGGCATAGCTAGTATGAGTTCAAGTCTTAAAATTTCTCTTTGGTGGTAAAAGTTCCAGCAGTGGAAATCAAAACACAGAATGATTCTTTCAGCAGCTGACGTCATCTAATACAAGGTTTGACTGAAGCTTTCCAGTCAGGAAAGGCTCATCATGATCTTACCCTTCCAGTTTATTTTGGAGTAACTGAGTATCTAAATTAAGGGTGGATTTTCAAAGGTCCTTACATGCGTGGCAGGGCCTTGTGTGTACCGCGCACATTTTAAAACTGGCCCGGCCACGGGCATAAACCTTGCTACACGCACAAGTGCCAGGCCTGAGAAAGGGGTGGGCCAGGGGACGGGGTCTGGGTGGGGAGGGGCAGGGTGGGGTGGAATGAAGGCCGGCCAGGACAGTGGCCATTAGCCACTGTCCTGGGGAAGTGCTTGTCGGCAGCCGGCCAGCGCGCTTAACTTGCTTCTGCTCCAGAGGAGCAGTAAGTAGAAAAATAAAAGAGTAGCAGTGTGGGCTCGTCCTGCACTGCGAATATAACATGGAGTACAAGCACACGAAGTAAGCAGGCCCATCAGGGAAAAGGGGGGGGGGGGGGGTTTGATTGACATAGAGAGGTAGGTGGGAGTTAGAATCAGGGCGGGAAAGCAGGAGCAGGGGCTGGGGGAGGGGGGGGTAACGGTTAGGAGACAAGTTTGAAATGTAGGAATACCATTGGTAGAAGTTAGGAGACGTAGGACAGGGCTGCCTGCAGAATTGCCAAGGCTCAGCAGAGGCAAGGCGCTAGAACTGTTGGTGCCGCGCCGATTTATCATAGCAGCAGTAATTTTCTCGGAGAATGAGGAGAGGGCGAGACCGAGGAGGAAAAGGTGAGCCCCACCGAGATTGGTCCTTAAAGCGCGGACGGCGAGCCCCAGTAGCTGCTCGATTCAACGAGCCTACCTCCCCGAGCGGTTCCCACCCCTCCCCCAGCAGCAGTCAGCCTCCCCCTGTTGTTGTCAGCTCCAGGGAAAGTGGCCCAGAAGCGGGGCCAGATGAAGGAAACGATTTTCAGGACATTGGAGGGCCCGCGCACTCCGCCCTCCCGCTGGATTTGTCCCTGAGAGCGTCGGGCAGTGAGTTCCCGCTCCCCCCGCAGCCGGTACATGGGCCTCCCGCAGGCCTTTCCTCACACGGGGGCTGCCATTCACCAGGCGTTCGCCAGGATCCGGTCCCTCTGGACATTCAGACAGAGCTGCGGGTCATCAGGGCAGAAGTCGGAGCAGGTGACGGAGCAAGAAGGAAGGCATTGGAGAGAGGCCAGGCGGTCCGAAGAGGGACTTTAGCCAGCGCCAGCTGACGAGGGCAGTGACCACCGGTAGCAGAGAGATGCAACAGAGTGACAGTAGTTCGAGGATGAAGTCTTTTTCCCCACAGAGTAGTTTTCAGCGAGTCCGGCTTCGAAGATGGGTGTAGGAAAGACATGAGCACAGTGTGCGGTGAGTGCGGGCGGTCGCCCAGTGATCTTAGCAGGAGCGAGAGCCGAATCAGGGGAAGAGGCGGAGAGGCAGAGCCGGGGGCTATACCTCAGGGTGGAAGGACAGGTTTTGGAGGATGGGCGGCATGGCACCCAGGTTCCAGCAGAGGCAAAGCAGGGGATAAGGTTTCTATGCATGCAGAGCGAGTTGGGAGGGAGAGGAGTTTTTCCCATCATAGTAGTAAGGAGAGATAAATGGATACATGGGACAGGGGGCGGCAGGCTGGTGCCAGCATGAGGAAGGATACTGCGGCTGGTGCATTTTTTGTTGCAGGTTTTGATGAAGAGGACCTCCCAAGCACTTCAAGGAAGGAGGCATGGACGGAGAAGATGCCGGAACGAAGTAGTGACCCAGAGAGACGCCATTCGGACCGCCGTGGCAGCAGTGCAGGGGAATCAATGTCTAGCAGTTTGCATAAAGCAGCAGGAGGTAAAGACGGGGTAGCTATTCAGAAGGTTAGAAAAAGGAGGGCTAAGCGAAAGAGGGAGGCAGATAGCTCCAGTTCCAATAGCAGCCTTTCCACAATGTCATCTTCTGATAGCAGCAATATCAGAAGGTTACAGGCAAACAGTGGGTTCAGACCCAGTCTGGACATAGGACAGCCTGCTCTGGCATCTTTAATGGAACTATGGGAAGGGGAGCCATGAAATTAAGGAAGAGAATATGTAGAAGGAAATACGTTAATATTTTCCGATTGTTAGAGGGCAGGAGAGGAGGTAGAAAAGGGCGCAAGAAAGGTAAGAAGAAGAAACACGCCGAGAATACCGGACCGAAGTTTTCAAAAATATTCTTAACTGGGTGCATGGTTTCCTTAGATTAGCAAGCATCGTAGGGCACTGCCAACCAGGGCTTTATGGGACGCTCCTGGCATATGGTGACAGTATAATTGGAGCTTTCAAGGATTATGAAGGTTGGGCATGGGCTCAATTATGATGAGGAGTTCAGGGATAAAATGGCAGGGAACAAGTTCATGTCCTGGGGTACACAAGACATAAACCTATGGCTCACGCAGATGACCAACAAGAGTGCAGGGAGTGGGAAGGCCAGTTCGGGTTCATACACCGGGGTTGGAGTGGGCGTTGGATCGTGGGGGGGCACCGATGGTGCACTGCGAGGCACAGCTTCCAGTACCAAAGGGAATGGAGGACAGAGAATGGCAGTGGGAGGTTCGGATGTTTGTTGGAGATTTAACAAAGCCACATGTTTATTCCCAGAATGCAAGTTTAGGCATGCATGCTCCGCATGCAATGGGGCATATCCGGTACTCAAATGCAACCAAACACAGGTACAGCCAGGGGTCCAAAGCAGCGGCCTGGCTAAGCGCTTGACATAGGAAAGGGTTAGGGAATCAGGGACATAGTCCGTCAGTATGTTGGGGGTAGGGATTAAGGTTTCAAAAAAAATTTATATATATATATATATATATATATATATATATATATATATATATATATAGCTAAAGTTAGTATCATTAGTACCAGGGTCAGGTGCAGGGTAAGGAAGCCTAGGACGATAGTTGCATAGCTTTAATTACTAAGGATATTAGAGATGTGCATTCATTTATCACGAATTAGGCAATTTCAACAAAATTGCCTAATTTGTTCTGGTTCGGGGGACCCGAACCCCGAAATGGATTTTCCCCGAACTTTGGGAAAAATTCATTTTTCGGGTTAGTGCGGGGTGGGGAGGGGCACATTTATTAAAAACAAAAACAAAAAACCACCCCAACCCTTCAAATTTACTTTATTATAACCCCCCCACCATCCCAATCCCTCCCCAAGACTTACTAAAAGCCCTGGTGGTCCAGTGGGGTCCCGCAAGCGATCTCTCCCTCTCGGGCCATCTGGCTGTCGGGCCTGCCAGGAATCAAAATGGCGCCAGTGGCCCTTTGCCCTTACGATGTGACAGCGACTACTGGTGCCATTGGTCGGCCTCTGTCACATGGTAGGAGCAATGGATGGCCGGCACCATCTTAGAAAATGGCGCAGATGACCGGTGAACTATGGGGCTAAAGTTCCTGGTAAAGCTTACTCTTGCTGGTTTGAGGCGGAGTAGGCAGAAAAGGGGTGGGGGTGGATCTTCACCACTGGGGGCAAGGTGGTGAAGAAAAAGGGGAAGGAGGAAAAGGGGAGGGAGGAAAAGGGGAAGGGGACAGTTTTGTTATGGTTAATGTCTGTGAATTGTACGGGCTCGGGTTAGGAATAAACTGTGGCCTATTTAAATACCAATTTGATTGTGTCTGGTGTTGTTATTGGGGGGAAGGGACTGCAGGCGAGCGCAAGTATTGCCTCCCCATGTTAAAACATTTCGGCAAGATAGGTAGGGGTTAGGGGTCAGGGAGGAGAGGGGAAAAGGAAGGAAAGTTAGGCAGGGGGGTAGGGAAGCTTGGGGAGGCCCCATTGCATCGCCGCCCATATTTTACGGAAAATTCAGCCCCCTGCATGCGCTTCCCGCACATGTGTGGGCGGATTTTAAAATCCGGTGCGCATGTGCCTGTGGCCATGAGATTTTATAACATGCGAATATATTCTTGTTCTCCATTGTTCTTTTCTGGATAATTAATTGTAAACTCTCTTATGCTTTGTCTGGCTATTCTGTATATGTGTGTACCATCTGTTAAATAAAGTGTTATTAAAAAATAAAAAAGATTAGCAAGCAATGACTTATGTCTTGAAATAGCAATGACACTTGTGGAGCAGGTGAATGCTCCTTTAATATAAGTTTTGATTTTGTTTTAATGTAAACCGATGAGATGTTCCCAACGTTCATCGGTATATAAATCCCCTAAATAAATAAATAAATAAATAAATAAATAAATAAAATAAAATCAATTCAGCCTGAAGTATATTTTTTTTCTTCATTTTAGTTGTACCATTGTCTCTTTATGACAGAAGAACATGAAAATTGAAGATTATTTTACTGCATGATACAGATCCATGAAAAATGTCACACAAAACATGAAAAAGGTGAAAGTGATGTTTCTGCTGTCTCAAATGTATTGTGAAGTCAACTCGTTTGTATCAGAGGATTTTTGATTGCTGCTTCATAATAGATTGGCCTTATTCAAAAAGGTCTTTCCCAACTCTGTCTATAGATAAAAACTTTAATGAATAATGCTCATAAAATAAATGATAGCCTGGAGACAAATAGACCAAGGGAAATTGACAGTCTACTTTTTTTGAAAGACAGATAGACATAGAGAAAGAAAGAAGGAAGAGACTGGGAAAGAAGGTAAGAATCAGATAAAGGACACCAATAAGAGGGAAGAGACAGAAGTAGCACAGAGGCTGACAGCTGGCTGAAGGAGAAGAGGCATATGAGAGAGAGCACAGTGAGAAGGGTGGTGAATCAATGAAGTACAAAGAGAAAAAAAGAAAGCACTAGAAAAGAAAGGGAAAAGGTCAGAACAGGGAAATTTTGGTAAAGACTAAAATGAGACTGGCCCTGTGTAGATCCAAAATGGCTACAGCTTGAATGGTGGATTGCACATGGTTTGACAGTTCCTCAATTTCATTCCCAGCTGGGGACTCTTTATCTTGCTTTTTATGGGCAAACACATGATTATTGATTTATTTCCACTACTTGTTTTATGATTATTTGGGGGGGGGGGGGGGAATTGGATTGCTTGAGTTTATATGTGCTTTCTTATTTATTTTTTTATTCCTATTTTTTCTTTTTATGTTTATGTTTTGGAGCATCCCTTATAAGTTTGTGGACTTTGATTGTGAGTTTCTATAATTTGTTTATAATTTTTTTTTTCCTGGATGATTCCTGGATGATTATGGTGCATGCTTTGAGCACATTTTAGAAATGTCCCAGCCATATACGTAACTGCCGGTACACACAGAAGTGCCGGCAGATCAAAAAAGGCGGGCTGCAGGGGATGGGCAGGGCGGGATGGGGGCCAGCACCATTAGACTCTGTACCGGGGAAGCACGCGCTGGCAACCAACCAGTGCACAGAAGTTACTTCTGCTCCAAAGGAGCAGTAAGGTATAAAATAAAAAAATTGGGGATAGATAAGTAGGGGTTAGGAGTCGGGGATGAGAGGGAAAAAGCTAGGAAGGGTAGTTAGGGGGATAGGGACATTCTCTCCCAGTTCACTCCTTAATTGGAGCAAACTGGAGGGAACTGGGAAAGGCCTACATGCGTCACCACTCGTATTTTTTAAAATCCTCCCCCTTGAGCACGTTAGACGACATCGGCCCGCACATGCGCAAATGGATATTAAAATCTGGCACGCATGTGCGCGCGGGAATCGTATTTTTTAACATGTGCGTGCCGACGTGCGCATGTTATAAAACCATTGCGCCCATGTGCACGCGTGGCTTTTTTAATCGACCCCTATGTGTTTAGTAATCTTGTTTCTTTGAAGACAATTGTGTTTTTAACTTATCTATTGAGAAGGTAATTTTATAACTGTGTGCAGTGGAGTAAAGTCTGTGAATACTTTGGAGGTAGAGATCACACTTTCTGCTCTCATGTGCATGGAACATATTCTTGAATAGATATTTTTTTATTTCTCAAGGCTTATATTATAATGATGAATTAGCAGATCATTCTTCAATTAATCTTGTTATTGATGTGGAGAAAAAAGATAGTTCAGTGTAGGCTTAGAAATTGAATCCCATTCTGTTTCAGGATCCAGATCTTGTAATGTACATAAATACAAGATGGGTTGTATTTGAATAGAACAATCACACTGCAAATTTGGACCCAGATTACCTTGGAAGAGTGCTAAAACAGTATTGAAAGGTAATATAATATCTTGTACAGCTCAAAAAATATAAATGGCAAAGGAAAGGAATATATAAAGCAACTCAGAAACTAGTGAAAGCTGAATTGAATCATACTAGCAAAAAAGAGAAAGTTCAGAAGAAAATATATAGAAAACAGATCTGTATTAAAAGCTTTATTAGAAGAAAAAACTCACAGGGAGATGCATCAAGCCGTTTTAGGGCATTAAAATGTGCAAATGAGTATCCAAGTTATAGAAATTTATGAAAATGATAGACTCACCACAATTCGCGACAAACTTTCATATGATAAAGATGGATTTAATGGGAAAAATAACTGCCTTTTAAATTTGCAGTACAGTAAAAAAAATGTTTATCCCACAATGTGGTATATAATTTCACAACACGTTACTTAGAGATGTACCTATATTTTATTGCAGAACCTTAACATGCAATATTTCTATTATTTTTACCATGGCTTAATGTGCAGGGAGTCAGTTTGCAATACAATATTATAAAATAAAATCATATAATAGACCAGAAAGGGCTGTGCAGGGAGAAAACATTTGTTTCAGTTTATTCATTAGTTTTTTTAGGACACTGTCATTCATCAGCTTCATTTGAAACAAAAAGAAAATATATACTTTTTTATTTAATTTGTTTTTTTTGTTTTCATTGAAGTCAATGGGGTAGACATTGGCTTCCATGTAAAGGGAAAAAAAACAGGTCAGGACCCAGGCCCAGCATAAGGCTGGATTCTGTTGCTGAAGCCTGGGCATGTGCCTAGGCCTGATGCCAAGGACCCATCTGAGGCTGGGACCCACTACCTAGGTCAGGTCCCATTGCTGGGACCTGTGCCATGGCCTTGGCCTAAGCCAGATGCCCATGCCCAGACAAAGTCCCAGGCCTCAGCCCAAGACCTAGGCCTGAGTCTGATGCAGGGGCATGGGCAAGGCCTAGTCCCATCACTGAAGCCCAGGCCTGGGCCTAGATCTAAGCCTGATGCTGGGGTATGGCCCAAAGGCAGGTCTCATTGCCAAGGTCCAATGCTGGGGCATGGATCTAGACCTAGGTCCTAGCCCAATGTTGGAGTCTGGTTGAGGCCAGGTCTCAGTGCTGAAGCCCCTGCTTAGGTTTATGCCCAGGCCCAAGGCGTATGCCAGAGGCCCAGGACCAGGTCTTCAACAGGTCTGCTTTCTTCTTTCTGTGTTGACAAAAATGATGCCATTTAGTGGAAAAATGCATCTCAGTGACATCGCTGGGGTGCCTTCCTCCCAACTGGATGGCACTATATTTGTACATGGCCATACATTTCAATGGCTTTACACCAATATGGCACAATTTGGTCTAGAGGAAGGCACTCCAGCAATGTCACTGAGGCCCGCCCTTCCACCAGAAGGCATCATTGTTTGTTGACAGAAGAAAGGATATCTGCAGAAGACCTTGTCCTGGGCCTCCAGACCTAGGGCTCAGGCCTGGACCTAGGCTGAGGCTTGGTCCCTGGTGACTAAACCTGGTCTTGCCAAGCATAAAACTAGGCCTCATCAATGGAGTCCTAGTCTTGACCAGACCCCGACATTGGACTTGGGCTTAGGCCCAGGTCCTGATGCCAAGACCCAGCCTTAGCTACACACCAGCATTGGGTTCATCCCTAAGTGATAGGACCCAGCCTCAGCCAGGCCCTGAGCCAAAGCCTAGATCCAGGTCTGGGCCTCAATGATGGAACCTGGCCTCAGCTGGGTTCTGGTGTCAGATCTAAGCTAGGCCCAAGCCTGGGCCTCAATGATGGCCTGGCCTCAGCCAGGCCCTAGCATCATACTTGAGCCTAGGCCTATGTCTAGGTACAGGCCTTGGAAATGGGACCCGGCCTCAGCCTGGCTTCAGGCCCGGACCCATACCTTGAGCCTGTACCTAGGATTAGGCCCCATCAACAGCTGGGCCCTGAGTCAGACCTGGGCCTAACCCTTGGGTCTGGGCTTGGTAATGGGACCAAGCCTCAACTAGATTCTGGGATTGGGCACTGCCTTGACCTTGGGCCTGGACCTAGATAATGCAACCTGGCCTTGGTCTGGGTCCCTGCATCAGGAATAGGCTTAGGCCTAGGCCCAGGCCTCAGCGATGGGACCTGGCTTTAGATGGACCCTGGCTTCAAGCCTGGGCCTAGACCTGGGCCTAACTTCGGGACCCAGCATCTGTGCCCTGGCATGGTTCCAAGTCAAGGCCTGTTCCTGCTGTAGAACTGAATTTTTTTAAATATACAAATTTGAAAGTACCTTTAGATTTTAGGGTATTTTTGTCTGAGGTAAATTTTTATTTCATTCTGTTTATACAAATCAAAAATGGCCTCATTTTTTGTTTTACTCATTTGTTTAAAAAAAATGCACATCTCTAATGCTAGAAAGCTTTTTGATGGACAGGGCAAACAGCAGTTCTTTCTTAGCATCAAAAACTCATAAGGGAATATCTGTCATAAAACAGAACATTTAAATTAATGGTTAGGGAATTTTATGAACAAATATATGACTATTTGGAGGAGAGAGCATTTTTTTTTTTATAAACTCATCTCTGAATCTGAGGTTGGAAAGTCAATAGATATTTTGCCAACTTTAAAAGCTCCTGGATCTGATGGGTTTGGACCTGATTTTCATCACAATTGAAAACTCAAATACCTTTACCTTTAGTGTCTGTTTTTCAACGTAGATTATTCTAAGGACATTATTGGAGATAATCTAAACTTGTTATTGTTATAGTCTTACCTAAAAAGAATACAGATCCTTTATTGAACTCATCATATCATCCAATATCTTATAATAAATGCCTATTGAGATTCTGACAGAAAGATTCAAAAAAATCCTGCTTGGTTTAAAAAAGGTTTGGATAAGTTCTTGGAGGAGAAATCTATTAACTGCTATTAATCAAGTTGACTTAGGATTTGGCCTCTGCTATTACTGGCATCAGTAACATGGGATCCATCAAGCCCAATATCCTGTTTCTAACAGTGGTCATTCCAAGTCACAAGTACCTGGCAAGTACCCAAACAGATAGTTCACAAGCAATCATTGCTTATTAATTACCGTAATAGCAGTTTATGGATTTAACCTCTAAGAAATTATCCAAATCTTTTTTAAACTCAGTACCACTAACTGCTGAAACCACATCCTCTGGCAATGAATTCCAGAGTTTAACTATGCACTGAGCCAAGGCCTAGATCCAGGTCTGGACAATGATGGAACCTGGCCTCGGCTGGGCTCTGGTGTCAGATCTAAGCTAGGCCCAAGCCTGGGCCTCAATGGTGGCCTGGGCTCAGCCATGCCCTAGCATCATACTTGGGCCTAGGCCTATGTCTAGGTATAGGCCTTGGAAATGGGACCCGGCCTCAGCCTGGTCCCGGCTTCAGGCCCAGGCCCATACCTGGAACCTGTACCTAGGATTAGGCCCAATCAACAGCTGGGCCCTGTGTCAGACCTGGGCCTAAGCCTTGGGTCTGGGCTTGGTAATGGGACCCAGCCTCAACTAGATTCTGGGATTGGGCACTGCCGTGACCTTGGGCCTGGACCTAGGTAATGCGACCTGGCCTTGGTCTGGGTCCCTGCTAACTTTACATTAACTTATTCAAGTCCTTTCATGATTTTATAGACTTCTATCATATCCCCTCTCGGTCTTCTCTTCTCCAAACTGAACAGCCCAAACTTCTTTAGTCTTTCCTCATAGGGGAGCTGTTCCATGCCCCTTATCATTTTGGTTGCCCTTCTCTGCACTTTCTCCAGTGCAGCTATATCCTTTTTGAGACGCGGTGACCAGAATTGCATACAATATTCAAGGTGCAGTCTCACCATGGAGCAATACAGAGGCATTATGACATCCTCCATTTTATTTTCTATTCTCTTCCTTATAATTCCTAACATTATGTTTGCTTTTTTGCTCGCCACACCACCCACTTTCCTGGATGGTAACTCCTAAAATAGAACCTAACATTGTGTAGTAAAACACAAAAAAATGAGGCCATTTTTGATTTGTACAAACAGAATGAAATAAAAAATTAACCTCAGACAAAAATACCCTAAAATCTTAAGGTATTTTCAAATTCGTATATTTAAAAAAAAACCCAGATCTACAGCAGGAGCAGGCATTGGCCTGGAACTATACCAGGGCCCAGCTGGATGCTGAGTCCCAAAGTTAGGCCCAGGACTAGGCCCAGGCCCGAAGCCAGGGTCCAACTAAAGCCTCGGCCTCTCTGTTTCATGTCTTTTAACCAGCTTGCAATGCACAAAAGGACATTGCTTCCTATCCCATGACTTTTTAATTTTCTTAGAAGCTTCTTATGTGAGACTTTGCTGAATGCCTTCTAGAAATTGAAATACACCACATCTACCAGTTCACTTTTGTCCACATGTTTATTCACTCCTTCAAAAAAATGTAGGAGATTTGTGAGGCAAGACTTCCCTTGGGTAAATCCATGCTGTGTCCCATCAAACCATGTCTATCTAAATGTTTTGAAATTTTATTCTTTATAACAGTTTCCATGGATTTTTCCTGGCACTGAAGTCAGGCTCACTGGTCTATAGTTTCCCGGATCACCCCTGGATCCCTTTTTAAATATAGGGGTTATACTGGCCATCTTCCAGTCTTCGGGTTCATCAGATGATTTAGATGTCTCAAACCCGAACTCAGCCCTACTCTCATGGCATAGCATCACTGAAATGGTAGCAAACAAACTCTGCCCTCTATCAACCAAAAAATCAACCCGGCATTAAAAAAAAACCAACCCTGGTTCTCCAATGAACTCTGGAAGCTGAAGCAAGACCTTAGACAAAAAGAAAACAAATGGCGCAAGGCCCCTTGCGCCATTTGTTTTCTTTTTGTCTAAGGTCTTGCTTCAGAGTGGAGTGGAGTGGAGTGGAGTGGAGTGGAGGTCTACAAATCCGCCCTCCACTCTTACAGGAACTCAACACTATGAACTAAAAAAGACTTCTACACTCTCAGAATTCACGACCTCAAATTTGATGCTAAGGCACTATTCTCATACGTAACAGAACTCACTAAAACTACCACTCCACTCATCCCGAACGACCAAGCACAAACTAAAGCCAACGAACTGGCATCCTTCTTCCAGAGCAAAATTTTCAATCTCCTAACACGCCTTCCCTCCAGTTCTACCACTCCTCCCATCCCCTTCTCTTCCCTCTCAAATATGGGAGCATCATTTGAATCTATTGAACCCACATCTGCCATCGAAATTGAAACCATTCTAAAAAGAATGAAACCCTCTACCCATCCTTCCGACCAAATCCCGACTAAACTACTCCTATTAGTACCAGACACTATCTCCAAATGTCTGGCCGATATCATTAACTGCTCTCTTTCACAAGGAATCTTCCCGGATGCGCTAAAACTCGCCACCCTCAAACCACTTCTTAAGAAACCGAACTTAGACACAAAAGACCCTAACAACTTCCGCCCTATCTCCAATCTGCCTTTTGTCGCTAAGGTAATGGAAAAAGTAGTCAATGCTCAACTCTCAAACTATCTCGAAGACCACAATATACTCCACAACACTCAACATGGATTCCGTAAATCGCTAAGCACTGAAACCCTACTCATCTCCCTCACAGACCACCTCATTATGGGTCTAGACAAGGGGCACTCCTTCCTGCTAGTGCTCCTCAACATCTCGGCGGCCTTTGACACAGTGAACCACTCCATCCTCCTGAATCGACTATCTGACATAGGGATAACAGGAACGGCCCTCAGATGGTTTGACTCCTTTCTCATCAGTAGAGGTTATAAAGTCAAAGTCAATAACAAAGAGTCTCCACGCATCAATCCCTCACTAGGAGTTCCCCAGGGCTCCTCCCTGTCTCCCACCCTCTTCAACATTTACCTCCTTCCCCTCTGCCAACTGCTAACAAATCTAGGGCTGAAACATTATCTTTACGCCGACGATGTACAAATTCTAATCCCTATAACCGAATCCCTTACAAAAACACTTAAGTTCTGGGACAACTGCCTCCAAGCTATCAATCTCCTCCTCTCCAGCCTAAACCTGGTACTCAACTCAGCCAAAACGGAACTCCTCCTCATATCACCTGAACACAGCGACACACCTCAACCAACCCAACCCAACACTCTAATCACACAAGCAAGAGACCTTGGAGTAATAATCGACAACCATCTGAACCTCAAGAAGTTCATCAACCAAACCACCAAGGATTGCTTCTACAAACTATAGGTACTCAAACGACTTAAACCACTCCTGCACTTTCAAGACTTCAGATTGGTTCTCCAAGCCATTCTGTTCTCTAAGATTGACTACTGCAATTCCATTCTGCTTGGTCTCCCCGCCTCCTCCACCAAACCCCTTCAAATGCTCCAGAACGCGGCCGCTAGAATCCTTACAAACACCAACAGAAGAGAGCATATTACACCCATCCTCAGAGATTTGCATTGGCTGCCTATAAGCTTTAGAATCATGCACAAATCCCTTACTATCATTCATAAAACGATTCACCACCAGGTTCCCATCGACCTGCAACTCCCACTCAGACTCCACACATCTTCAAGACCTATCAGGGAAGTATACAAAGGATCCCTACATGCCTCCTCCACCAAATCCACTCATCTAACAACCACTAGAGAACGGCCTTCTCGACAGCAGGACCAACCATATGGAATGCCATCCCCCCAGATCTCAGACAGGAACCTTGTCTGCAGACATTCAAGAAAAAACTTAAGACCTGGTTGTTTCTATAAGCCTTCCCGTAACTAGACCCGCACCAGCCATATCACGGTATATGTCGCGGATATAAGTCCCGTAACTAGACCAGCTTCAGCAATGTCTCGGATATATGTCACAACTATGTCACACTTATTAAGGCTTCTAACTCAATACACACCATCTCAGACACTGTTACTGTACCGTTATTGTTACTGAGTTACTCTTTCCGCTTCTAGCATCTTCTACTCCTTAGCCCCATTACCCCTGTTTTATTGTAACTTTTTGCAACTTTGTTTATATTAAGGTTAATGTTTTATCACACTGTTCCTTGTAAACTGATTTGATATGATATTTTTCATGAAGGTCGCTATAAAAAAAGTATTAAATAAATAAATAAATAAATAAATAAATAGTGATAGGTTACAAATTTTTACTAATAGTTCTGAAATTTCATTTTATAGTTCTGAAATTTCATTTTTTAGTTCTTTCAAAAATAGAACTCTCTTCAAAAAACAAAAACTCTCTCAAAACGCCCTTTCTCTTCCCAGGCAATACATCCGAGCTCCGTGAGGAGGTGGCCAAGGGTAGAGTCCTTTCCCTTTTATTGAACAGACTGTGGAGCCTGTAATTGGGGAATATAGTTATTCTCTTCCATGCACAGGCTGTTTTCATATGGCATTGCTAACCAATCCAGATTGACCTTGAACAGGAATCAGAAATGGATGGTCTGCAAAGTGCTGAGTCTCACCAAATCCTAAGCCTAAAAAGCATTTGACAAAGTAGGATGGGACTATTTATTCTGGATTTTATAAGAATGTGGAATCGTGGAGACTACTTTGAATTTTTAGGAGTGCTCTACACTAACCCCACTACAAGAATATTAATTCTTACAGGCCAATGCAAATCCATGCAGGAAAAATGGGCACTCATGTGAGTGCCTATTTTTCTAATGAGCGCCCATCCACCTCTCTCGGGCATGTGAGGAAGTAGGCAAATGAACCACTGCGTTAAAAAGGAGGTGCTAGGGGATTTGTGCATCCCTAGTGCCTTCTTGGCATCAGGCACTCAGAAGAAGTGGTTGTGCGCTGGTTAGGAAAACGGACGGGAAAAATGGACACTTGCCACTATATTAACTCAGAGGAACCACTCAGAAAAGCAGTATTTTCTGTATTTCTGTTAAACTTTTGGGGTTCCTCAAGACTTAATGCCAGCTCCAGGGCTGGCATTAATTTTTGAGGGTTAAAATGTGCGCGTTGGGCGCACATTTATTTTTTACATAAGGAGGTACTAGCTAATAGTCTCATCAACATGGCATTTACATGTGATGAGCACTATTAGCTACACGCTGGTTTGGATGCACGTTTTTGACGTGATGGTCCCCTTATTGCATAAAGGGTTATGGACACATGTCCAAAATGCACATCCAAAATGTGTGTCCAACCACAGGTTAACCTGTGCACTAGCCTGATCACACGGTATTGCATCAGCCTGAAAGTGAATTATTTGAAGCTTTTATTAACTGGTGGTATCAGACATTTTTATTTGCTTTATCAATCAATTTTTGGAAATAAAATTAAGGAAAACCAAAGAATGTATATAATATGAGCTTTAGTGATAAATATTTATCTGTTTACAGATGAGATATGTTTATTTGCCAATGAAGCAGGGTAGTGACTTCTGGTTATACAAAATAGTTTTGCAAGGTAGAATTCATTAGCCTGGTTAGTATACATTTTCAAAAATCAAAAGTTTTACCCCTTAGAAAAAAATATTTAAGAACAATGTGATGGGGGGATTTCCCATTCTGCTGAGTGGAAAGTGAAATAAAATATCTGAGCTGGAAAATTCCTATACACTTGTCAAGACTTTATAAAGAGAAATTAAAAAATATTTTAGATAAAGTACAAAAATGGAGATATGGCAACATTTGCCACTATCTCATTTGGGATGGGTGGCATTGTTTAAAATGATCTTGTTCCCCCAATTTTTTATTTAATACACCTACTACTGTGTTGGATCAAGGGGAATGATATTAAGCAATCTAATAAAAGCAGACAGGCACTGATAAAGGGGCCAAGCAGCACAAAGAGTGGCTGGAAGGCTCCAAAGCACCATGAAAGATGAAAACCAGCCTCCCTAGACTGGCAAGGTATTAGCTCTGGGGTGGAGGGAAGGGTATATTTATTTATTTGAATATTTCCTTTTTAATCCTACGCAGCATGATTCTGATCTGACAAGCAAGATCATATTTACAAATGTCATGTGCGGCCCTTCTCTCCTCTCTGGGCAAACTCACGGCTGTGACACATTCCGCCTAACTCCCAGGACTTCTCATGGTACCTGGGACGCCGGCGACCTCCATGCCTCCTCTGGGCCTTCCTAGGCATGCGTGCGCGCCACTGAGTTTACCTTTAAGGATGCTATGGTGGGAACCTCAGGGACATCTCCTACTGATAACATCAACAGCCGGGATTCATAAGCACTGCCTTGGGCCTGCACTAATCGACTTGGCAACGAGTTCCTTCACTACTGGTGCTTGTGCCTGTCTGCCCGGACGTCTGTTCCTGCTCGGATCTCTACCTCGGTTCCTGGACTCTGGCTTGGGTACCTGATCCTCAGGGGCCTGTGTGTGCATCTCGGGAGACTTGTCTCTAGACTTCGCCGCTCCTCGGGGTGGTCCCTGCGCCTCTCCAGAGGCCCTGCCTGTTGGCCTCCCCGCTCCTCAGGGTTGCCCTGGAACTACCTTACAGAGACTCTTGTTCTGCACTTCCCCGCTCCTTGGGGCAGTGCCTACGTCTCCATATCAGCGACTTGCTCCACTCTTCCCTGCTCCTCGGGGTAGGGCTTACATCACTACATCAGCAACCTGCTGCACACCTCCCTGCTCCTCTGGGCAGCATCTACATCTCTACTCGAGTGACTTTGCTCCTGCTCCCCACTCCTCGGGGCAGCATCTACATCTCTACTCGAGTGACTTTGCTCCTGCTCCCCACTCCTCGGGGCAGCCTACGTCACTGTTGCAAGAACTGACTCTGCGCTTCCTCACTCCTCGGGGCAGCCCCTACATCATCATACCAGAGACTCTGTTACTACGCTATACTACAGTTGTGTGTTCTACTACTGCTGACCACGCCTCCTGACGGTGAGGACCTATAGGGCTCCTCCCCTCAGGCTGTAACAACACTCACCTCAGGCCAAGGGACCATAAACCCACGAATCCTATCTCCTGAGATAGAATATGAATGGATGTCTGCTGCTCCACTAACCTCTCCAGCATCAGGTAAAATGAGTTCCAATGGGTGCCAATATCTATAATGAGGCACTTGAGAGACATTCTGATTTCCTCTTGCTTCTCTCAGAGAAGCTGCCCTGCCTTTGTACTGCCATGGAAGTGCCCCACAATTTTCCTGCACTTATCTAAAAGCTCGGATAAGAATTAATTCTGATAGCTCTTAGACCCCAGTCCTGGGGCATCCTTCACAACTAGATGCAAAGGGTGTGCAAAACATTGGATTCCCTCTAAGCCAAATCACCCAAAAATGTGGAACCCAAGTAACAATAGAATTGTTAGCCTAAGAAGGTGTCAGCAAGCCTTGACGTTATGTGTCACTTTCAAGCAGACACTAACCGGTCTTCTCTATCATTCACCTTCATCATAACTTTAATGCAAAAACTATAGTATTTTTCTTTTTTCTTTTTCAAAAATCAATTAGTTAAAAGTGTCCTCCATTATTATAATGAAAAATGACTCTTTCATACATAAGATGGTAAACGAGCCCTACACGGGCCGGTGTTTCGCTTGAATAAGCTTCATCAGGGGCGTATAGAGATACTTCAAGATAGAGCCATAAATCGTTTTTAGACGGGACCAGACATCTCAACCATCTTTGGGTTGAATCTTTGGGTACTGGGCCAGCAGGACTTAGGCAGGCCTCAAGGTTGAGTATACGTAGGAGATGTTTCAGCCCAGAGATAGCAGCCAGCAGGTGGCATGGTCCTATCTTGGAAGGGATGTGGGACAGGAACCCAAGCACCAAGGGACAAGGAAGAACTGAAGGTGCCTGAGCAAAGGAAGGCTGGAGTCTTAGTAGTCCATGTCCAGAGGATAGGGACAGAGGCATTACTGTC
The DNA here is from genome assembly GCF_901001135.1 of Rhinatrema bivittatum. NCBI lineage: Eukaryota > Metazoa > Chordata > Amphibia > Gymnophiona > Rhinatrematidae > Rhinatrema > Rhinatrema bivittatum. The sequence goes on along the minus strand of NC_042615.1, from coordinate 435,696,925 downwards.
AAGCTTGAATGGAAGCTGCCGGCTCATAGAAAGTGTAGCAAGCAACGTGGAACTCTGAACTCAGGAATGTCTGAGGTGAAGTCTTTCGTAGCAATGGTCAAGGCACGGAGAAGGCACACATGGTCAGATGTAGCAATGGTCGAGGCACGGAGAAGGCAGGCGTAGTCAGACGTAGCAATGGTCGAGGCACGGAGAAGGCAGGCGTGGTCAGACGTAACAATGGTTGAGGCACAGAGAAGGCAGGCGTACGTAGCAATGGTCGAGGCATTGAGAAGGCAGGCGTGGTCAGACATAGCAATGGTCGAGGCATTGAGAAGGCAGGCGTGGTCAGATGTAGCAGTGGTCAAGGCACGGAGAAGGCAGGCGTGGTCAGACGTAGCAGAGGTCAGGCTTGGAGAAGGCAGGCGAAGTCAGGTGTAGCAGTGGTCAGGCTTGGAGAAGGCAGGCGAAGTCAGATGTAGCAGTGGTCAGAACCAGGTAGTCGATCCAATAGACAGATGAGACGAACACGAGGAGCAGGATCCAGGAATCACAGGAACTAGACTAGCACAAGGCAACTAGAACTCGGAAACCGGAACAGGAGACCAAGGCGACCTGTTGCAAAGGCATTGCTGAGGAGCTCTGCCTGAGCTTTTATATGTTGAGGGAGCTGATGTCAACATCCGGGTCTACGGCCAGGTTCCCGCCGTGGGCCCTTTAAAGGTTTCACTGGTGCGCGCGCGTGCACCTAGGAAGGGGTGCGGCGCCGCCGGAGGCGTCTCTCCTCAAACCTCGCAGAGAGACCCGACGGATGGAGGCATCCTGGCTGGAGGTCCCAGGAAGTGGAGCAGGGCCGGAGGAGCTGGTGGAAGTCCGAGGTCGAGACTGGCGGCCACCGCCGCCAGCGACGAGGAGCTGGAGCCTGAAGCTTGTGTAGAGAGGTGAGAGGGCCGCACCGCAGAGCTGCCGTGGGCAGCAAGCGTAACATGTACAGGCTGGGGATGACTGCCCTACTAAAGATGATCCTGGAGGGGACTTTATATTGTGGGAATACCAGCTTTGTATAACACAGAAGGCCCTCATTCTCTACTAGTTACAGGGGCTGGTTATCAAGGTTAATAATTTTAGCAATGCTCCTTGTTATAACTTTGGCTACTGCTTGTCTCCTGCCACGGAACATTGCTTTCAAAACTCACCCCATTTCTTCCATCATAGGTTGTTGCTTCTGATGCTTGGCAGGGGGCGTCTGGCCTGTCACCTAACATCTGGAAGGGTTAAGGGAATGGCTAACCACAGACTGATGCAGAGAATCACTACAACAGAGCCAACTGGCAGACCAGGGTAGTCATTGAGAGAACCATTGACTAATGAAAACTTATTTCTGCTGTCTGGACAGATCTGGGTGATGCCTTCTCTACAACCCGTCTAAGGTCCGTGAGATCTTTCTAACCTGCTGTATGCTACATAGCCTGGTCAAAACCAGAGGCATGCCTCCTCCAGAGGGACTGGAAGGAGAAGGAAGACAAAGAGCTGAGTCAGGTGGACTTGCAGGAGATAAATCACATGAGTCAATGGCAGGCTATAAAATAAAGGAACACTCTGATACAAAGCAATTTTAGAAAGTGAATGTGTTTAAAATAATGAGAGGTAAGAACGGGTAAATATGAATCGGTTATTTACTCTTTCGGATAATAGAAGGATTAGGGGGCACTCCATGAAGTTAGCATGTGGCACATTTAAAACTAATCGGAGAAAGTTCTTTTTCACTCAACGCACAATTAAACTCTGGAATTTGTTGCCAGGGGATGTGATTAGCGCAGTTAGTGTGACTGGGTTTAAAAAAGGATTGGATAAGTTCTTGGAGAAGTCCATTATCTGCTATTAATTAAGATGACTTAGAAAATAGCTACTGCTATTACTAGCAACAGTAGCATGGGATAGACTTAGTTTTTGGGTACTTGCCAGGTTCTTATGGCCTGGATTGGCCGCTGTTGAAGACAGGATGCTGGGCTTGATGGACCCTTGGTCTGACCCAGTATGGCATGTTCTTATGTTCTTATGTTTGTTTACATGCTGTGCTCTATGGGATGACTAATATATAATATAAAGTTAGTACTTCCTTGGCAGCCCTTTTCCTGGGGGGGGTGGGGGAAACTCTACTGCCTTCGCTTGCCCAGTTCTGGTGCTCCTCCGCAGTGGTGCCTATCACAGCTGATGCTGCCGTCAGAGGGCACAGGACTTGGGGAGGGAGTTCAGGGGGGTGTTGGTGGGGGTCCGGGGAACACCTAGACCACAGGTCCTTTTTGGATGTTTGTGGAGGGGAGCCCATTAGTCTCCTGGGATTTTGGCCTATTTTGGGAAGAGAGGGACTGAGATGGTGTCAGCTGGTGTGGGAGAAGTTCTAAAAGGGGGATTGGTATGGAGGGGAGGTTGACAGAAGGGGAGGGTTTGGGAAGGGTGAAGCAAAGACACTTGTTAAAATCTTTTTGGTTTTTCCTTTGCACTCAGCACCACCTCAATAGGCAGTGGGGAGAGTGGGTGGGCTTCTCGAAAGATCCCAGGAGTGGGGTGGGAATGGTGTTTGACACTTTTTGGAGGAGGTAGGTTTCGAGCCATACAGCCCTTTAAAACAATTGTGGCCCTTGCAAAGCGGGCTGCCATCACACTTTTTTTTATCGCTGAGTTTCTCCATGATAAAAAAAATAACATGGCAATGTCGGGGAGGGCAAAATATTGCGGGACCACCTCCGTGATATTTCGCCCTTCTCACACTAAAATATCACGGCTTGATGCTACTCCCTATCAGTGTGTTATTTTGCAACAGTATTCATTAATTGGCATTTTAGCATGCAAACCATCAATCGCATACTTTTCCATCTTCACTTGAATAAAACTGTACACAGTTTTCTGCATGCAAAATTTTATTCAGGTTAATAGCTAATAAGCTGCTGCAATGCAAACTCATCTTCAGCCCAACGTCAAGGGAACTCCTTAATGCGTGGTCAATGTGCGGTGGCTTTTACCTAGGACAACCCTTTGGGGTAGATTTTAAAAAAGTGCGCCTTCGCGTACTTTTGTTGGCGCATCAGGCGCAAACAAAAGTACGCTGGATTTTAGTAGATACGCGCGTAGCCGCGCGTATCCGCTAAAATCCTGGATCGGCGCGCGCAAGGCTGCCGATTTCGTGTAGCCGGCACGCGCCGAGCCGCGCAGCCTGCCGCCGTTCCCTCCGAGGCCGCTCCGAAATCGGAGCGGCCTCGGAGGGAACTCGCTTTCGCCCTCCCCTCACCTTCCCCTCCCTTCCTCTATCTAACCCACCCACCCCCCCGGCCCTATCTAGACCCCCTCCTACCTTTGTCGGGGGATTTACGCCTCCCGGAGGGAGAAGTAAATCCCCGCGTGCCAGCGGGCCGCTAGCGCGCCGAGACGCGACCTGGGGGCGGTTCCGGAGGGCGCGGCCTCGCCCTCGGACCGCCCCGGGCCGAAACCACGCCCCCGGGCCCGCCCCCGAAATGCCGCGTCCCGCCCCCAAAACGCCGCGCCGATCTGACACGCCCCCCTCGAAAAACCCCGGGACTTACGCGAGTCCCGGGGCTCTGCGCACGCCGGATTTACGTGCCCTGCTCGCGTAAATCCGGGCGGATTTACGCGAGCAGGGCTTTTAAAATCCGCCCCTTTATGTGGTTGCTGGTTGTACTGTTGTTCAGCCACCGAAATTTATTCTTTAATGATTTTATTCAAAACTGCTATTGTTTTATTATTTTTTATTTTTTATTTAAGTTTCCTGTACTTCTTCTTGCTCTCTCTCTCCCCCTGGCGTCTTATCCGACCCACCCAATATTTATCACTTCTTATGTAGTGTTTATCTAGAAGCTGGAAGGCTATTAATCACTTAATGCCACTCACGTGGGTCCGGATCTCCGCGTGGCCCAGAGAGACGCCACCATTCGCGCCACGCCCCTCCCTAGGTGCGTGCATCGCTAATCCTTATGAAGGTAGTGTGGCGGGAACCTAGCTATGGCCCCGGATGATGACATCAAACTATTCATAATATTTAAGCTCAGGCTCCGCTCCATAGCATTGCCTTTGCAACAGGTCTCCTCGCTGGTCGAGTACTCGTTGCTATTAGAGATTTGTCTCTTCCCTGCGTTCCTGATTCCTTGTTGTTCCTGGTTCCTGTTTCCTTGTTCCTGCTCAGCCTATGCTTCTGATTGACTACACGGACTTTGACTTTGCTTTGCCTGACTATGCTATAGCCTATCTCCAGACCCAGACCTCTGCTTTGCATGACCACACTACAGCCTATCTCCAAACCCAGACCTCTGCTTCGCCTGACCTCGCTACAGCCTACCTCCAGACCCAGACCTCTGCTTCGCCTGACCACGCTACATCCTAACTCCAGACCCAGACCTCTGCTTCGCCTGACCACGCTACATCCTAACTCCAAACCCAGACCTCTGCTTTGCCTGACCACACTACAGCCTATCTCCAAACCCAGACCTCTGCTTCGCCTGACCTCGCTACAGCCTACCTCCAGACCCAGACCTCTGCTTCGACTGACCACACTACAGCCTAACTCCAGACCCAGACCTTTGCTTCTCCTGACTACGATACAGCCTATCTCCAGCCCAGACCTTCGCTTCGTCCGACTACGCTATTGACTATCTCCGTGATCAGACCTCAGCTTTGCTTGACTACGCCATTGATTATCTCCGTGGTCAGACCTTAACTTTGCTTGACTACGCCGTTGACTATCTGAGTGATCAGACCTCAGTTTTGCTTGCCATTGCCTCTGGATTGCCACCAGCCCTGACTCAAGCCTACCATTTGATGCCTCTTCTGTCTACTTCCTGGACATGGATTAATCAGGCTTTGGCCTACCTTTGCTTGAGCGTCCTTTGTCTGCCTTTGTTCCATTGGCACCCGAGTTTCCAGGACATTATCCAGCCCAAAGTAGAATTGTACCTTTCCTCACCTGCTGCTGAATCTATCTTTCCTGCAACTATATACAGAGGCCCACCTAAGTCCTGCTGGCCCTGGCACCCAAAGGCTCAACCTGTGGGGAACAAGGGCTGGTATAGGTGAAGCTCCAGTGGCCTTTGCCTTTCAGCCCACTCCACCTGCTGATGGTGGGGACCCTTAGGTCCTTACCTATGGGTTGCATTAAACCCACCTCGGCCCAAGGGTCCACCTCCGATGCAACACTGACTCAAGATCAATTGCAGTAGATACAGCATGAGTCAACAACAGGCTTTACATGCAAAGAACACTCTTATATTGAGACATTTTAGATGCTGATTGTATATTTATTGACATTAACTGCAAGATGTGAAGTAAATTAAACAGAAATTTAATGCTTTTTTGGTCTCCCTCTTTTTGGGACAGTGGAAAGCTGTGGAGCCTGTCACATACTGGTTCTTGTACTCCGCAGTGGTGTGCAGTCACTGGTAACATCCCCTCGGATTGCTCTGGGCAAGGTTCCAGTGTGACCAGTGAGATAGTAGAGGGGCTTGAATGGGCAGCAGTGGAGGGCCATTCCTCTTCTGCATCAAGTATCCTAGAAGAGGTGGATGCTTCTCCCCAAGCTGGTGGAACCAGTGGTGAAGCCTCACCATGCATGGCTGGAGGTGGAGATGGTCCAATCAAAGGAGGTGGTAGATGCCTGGAAACGGAGGTGCAGCCACTGTGGCTGGTGGTGCTGCAGCCTGGAGAGGGCACATACAGCCTGATATTGCAGCAAATGCTGCTGATGAATGCATCCAGTGTCCCATTTAATGGCAGGGAACTGCTAGTAATAGTGGCTGCCAAGGAGGCATTCTCTGCAGCATCTCCCTCCATACTGCAGTCTGGGCATCTATGGAATTCCAAATACCTCTCCTCTCCTCACACACCATTTCCTGGAGGTCCCAGAATTTTTCTCTCTCACTATCTGTTGCAGGCCCTGGATCTTCTCCCTCGCAAGCTCTTGCTGGCTCTGGAGTTAACCCTACCTCTTGCAGGTCCTAGCTATCCATCTGTATACCACATATATTCTCCCCCAAGTGGACTATGTCCAGTATGGTCCTATCTTCTGGTATTATCTCCAAATCCTCTTGGGATGGTGCAACCACCTACTCCTCCACTGAATAGATGGGTTGCTGTGGTTCAGCATCCAGCCGCCTGAAATCTGGTGTTGCTGAGACATTACAACAAAAAACACAACAAAAAAATGTGTGGCATAAAGTATACTGGATTAAATATACAATATATACCTGTATTACTTTTCATAAATATTTATTTAATTAAATCACACACATGTAACATGTAACATCTAAAATCTATATATCATTAACACTCATACCACATTCACACACAACACAGTGTTCCCTATTGCACAAATCCCTTTATACATTGATCATACACATTTATTTATTTATTTATTTATTTAATATATATTTCTATACCGGACTTCACGAATAGAATTCACATCAGGCCGGTTTACATGGAACTTAGGGGATGAACAAGTGTAACCAAAAACGAGAAGGCTGAATCAAGCAAAGTTACATAAAACAAGGGCATTGAACTTGGGGGCTAGAGTAACCAGGAAGAAAGGTAGAGCATAATACTAAACACTGTATTCCCTATTGCACATATCCCTTTTACATTAAAATTCATACAATATTTTTTATTGATGTTCCTATAGCAATTCACACAATATTTTTAATTAATATTGCTCCAACAGTTCCCATGCCAAAAACAGCAGGCGTTTTGGTAGCTGAGTCGGTGTGGGAACCGGTGTTGAAATTGTTAGAGGTTTATGATAATATTGGAATTGTGGAGAAATTTGGAGAAAATCAGGCGAGCTGTTGGGGAAGTAATAATGAGAATAATACCTCTGGGCATTTTGAATATATATCAGAAGTAGTTTTGAGCGGAGATGTATTGTTGAATGTTCATGACATCGCATTGAAATTTAAAGATCCACCGGCTACAATTTGATGTGAAAATAGTGAGAGTGGAGGCGGTAGGAAGCATTGATGAGTGTAACAGATACTCCCGTAAAAGATGAAGGAGAACTAATGGCTCAGAAGTGATCCCCTGAGGAAACCGTTAGGTGAAACAAGAGTCTCTTGTCGGGAGTGATGTGAAGCAGGAATAAGCAAGGGAGTGGTATGTAGAAGGAGCAACATTAATTGAGAAGAAGATACCTGCTGTTTTTGGCATGGGAACTGTTGGAGCAATATTAATTAAAATATTGTGTGAATTGCTATAGGAACATCAATAAAAAATATTGTATGAATTTTAATGTAAAAGGGATATGTGCAATAGGGAATACAGTGTTTAGTATTATGTGTATGATCAATGTATAAAGGGATTTGTGCAATAGGGAACACTGTGTTGTGTGTGAATGTGGTATGAGTGTTAATGATATATAGATTTTAGATGTTACACGTTACATGTGTGTGATTTAATTAAATAAGTATTTATGAAAAGTAATACAGGTATATATTGTATATTTAATCAAGTATGGCTAATACCTGTAGAACTGCCCAAATGTTGTGAAATATATTTGACCATTGTGGTTACCTTATAAAGTATACTGGACAATAACAGTGTAACATCACAAAGAATGTTTATTTTACATATGCACACTGAACAATGTGCACGAAATTAAATACATGGTAAACAATTGTGTGAATGCGAAGGACCCCGACACGGCCATGTTTCGCATCAAGCTGCGTCAGGGGCACCGGAAATTTCCAAATTTGTATATTGTGTAAGGAGCAATATATTTTTTTAGCAGCTGAGACACCCGCTGGAAACCAGTTTAAAAGGTAAGATGTGAAAACATTTTTAAAATTTGGCTCATAGCATGAAGCTCAATGTGCGTCTTGGAAACATCGTGGAAAGAAGTGCTTTAAGGCACCGGTAGGACCGGCAAGCCGCTTAAGTCAGGAAAATTCAAAGAGGTTTTTTAAAATTTCATTATTTAAATCATTTTCAGATTCAGATTGGGCACGAGTGCTGGACCCAACATGGAAGAAATTTGTTTCAAATAACCCGATGTCTCAAAGACAGAATGTGTTTACAGTGTTTAAATTTTAGAAGCGGACCAAAAGGTCTCCAAACATCAAATTAAAGGAGTTAAAGGAAACCCACATCTCAACCACGATGCTGAGACATTGCCATCATGCTTGGTTCCATCCTCCTCCTCCTCATGCTTTCGCTGCTCCTCTGCAATTCCATCTTCCCTCTCACTGTCCTCATCAGAGGTTGCAAACAACACACTTTGAGTGCCGTCTTATCCTTTGGAAGTCACTTGGGCCAGCTTCTTCTGCGTCTTCACAATGCTGCTCCCCTGCAATAGAGAAAATATTTGTTATCTTGAACATATATGCACTAACATAAGATAAAATTACATCAACATAAGAGAACTCATAAATGTAAACATAAGGTATTTGTATAAATTACATTCTTTATTCATAAGATAACATATTAAAACAATCCTAACTAGACAAAAAATTACTATCTAGCGCAAACATACACACCTCACCCCACCATTCAGTCTCTCACTTTAAAACCACCCACCATAAATTGCACAAATCCCATGTGATATCAATAAAACCCAGTTTATCCCAAAATATATAATAAGTATAATACACTATGATTGTTCAACATTTGAAAAGAATAAACACTTGGTAAATGCTTTCACATTATCACAGCAAGTCCAACAAAGCTTATCAATTATGCTCCAAAATCCTCACAAGGTTTCCACCCGATGACTTGTATTATCCAAAACTTTCAAAGACAACGTCAGCACCATCCACTGGATCCATCCGACAAGGACACCTTGTTTCACCCGTACTCCCCGGGCTTCATCAGGGAAAATATATCGCCAACGAACTTCTACATTGCCCTCTTTTCACTGTCTTAAAAATAATTCAAAAACATTATAAACAATCCAACAGCCACTAATATAAATATCTATAACCCATCAAATCACAAATTCTACCTTTTATATTGCTTTCTCTGCAGAGAATTTGTGATTTGATGGGTTATAGATATTTATATTAGTGGCTGTTGGATTGTTTATAATGTTTTTGAATTATTTTTAAGACAGTGAAAAGAGGGCAATGTAGAAGTTCGTTGGCGATATATTTTCCCTGATGAAGCCCGGGGAGTACGGGTGAAACAAGGTGTCTTTGTCGGATGGATCCAGTGGATGGTGCTGACGTTGTCTTTGAAAGTTTTGGATAATACAAGTCATCGGGTGGAAACCTTGTGAGGATTTTGGAGCATAATTGATAAGCTTTGTTGGACTTGCTGTGATAATGTGAAAGCATTTACCAAGTGTTTATTCTTTTCAAATGTTGAACAATCATAGTGTATTATACTTATTATATATTTTGTGGGTTTTATTGATATCACATGGGATTTGTGCAATTTATGGTGGGTGGTTTTAAAGTGAGAGACTGAATGGTGGGGTGAGGTGTGTATGTTTGCGCTAGATAGTAATTTTTGTCTAGTTAGGATTGTTTTACTATGTTATCTTATGAATAAAGAATGTAATTTATACAAATGCCATATGTTTACATTTATGAGTTCTCTTATGTTGATGTAATTATATACATAGAGAGAACCTAGTATAGACTTTACCCTCAGTGTGCATTACCTAAGATATGCCATACTGGGTCAGACCAAGGGTAGAAGAGGACAGGAAGGCTCATCTGCATACTGCTGCCAGCATCCCCCGGGACAGGAGTCCAGAGGTCACCACAAGCGATCCAGGGATTGAATTCCACAGCCGAAGTTTCCAGAGGCCCTGCACCCTTTGCAGTAGAAGAGGACGGAAGGCTCATCTGCATACTGCTCCCAGTATCCCCCAAGAGAGGATTCCAGAGGTCACCACAAGTAATCCAGGGATTGAATTCCACAGCCCCAGCTTCCAGAGGCCCTGCACCCTTTGCAGTAGAAGAGGACTAGAAGCGAAACCTTTCAATTAACTGAGTGAAGATCAATTTAATGGTGGTTAAAGAGGATTGGTAAGTATAGCTTTGGGAAATCTTTGGACTAATAAAAGTTTGGTGAAAGGTGAAATAGAGAGATTTATTCTTTAGAGTTTGTGTGTGTCTGAGGTAAAAAGCAAGCCAGAGATAGTTAATTCTAGTGTCTGTCTTTCCCACCCACTCAACACTTGATTTTTAGGCAAGAGACACTTTCTCATTAAAAATCAATCAAGCTCTTATCTAAATCATACTATTGTACCAGCTCTTATTGAAAGTTTAATCATCCTCTTGTAGGACACTAACTGATTAATTAGTAAATTCACCTGTAAATTTAAAGTACTCTCATGCCAACTCCCTTAGTATCCTAAACTTAAATAGCAGATTAATTAGTAAATACTCCTGTAAATTTAAAGTACTCTAATTCCAACTCCCTTAGTATCCTAAACTTAAATAGCAGGTTAATTAGTAAATACTCCTGTAAATATAAAGTACTCTCATTCCAGCTCCCGTAGTATCCTAAACTTAACTAGGAAATAAAAAAAAACTAAGATGAAGTCAGCAGTCCAGCAGCAAGAGGGGGGGCTTTCCAGTCTTTTGCATTGAGTGTCACATGTATGAATTTTTACCCGCAGGTGAGAGATTGTATGTGTGCATTCGGTGCAAAGAGCTCCTGGCTCTCAGGGAACGAGTCCGATCTCTGGAGGCTAGAGTAGCAGACTTGGAGGAGCTGAGGCAGACAGAGAGGTACATTGATGAGACCTTCAGGGATATAGTAGCCAAGTCCCAAATCCAGTCTGCCCTTGGATAAGAAAGGTCTCCCAGTAGGAGAACATCATCCTGGTGTAGCAGGAAGTGATCCTGTAGCAAGGACCTGCTCTCCAGGTGATGTATTGTCCTCTCACACTGAGTACAAGTCTCCCAGGGCTACTGCCCAGGAGGGAAGGGTTAGGCCGGCCATAATAGTTGGTGATTTAATTATTAGAAATGTAGATAGCAGAATGGCTGGTGGACATGAGGACCGCCTGGTAACTTGCCTGCCTGGTGCGAAGGTGTCAGACCTCACGTGTCACCTAGATAGGGTTATAGACAGTGCTGGGGAGGAGCCGGCTGTCGTGGTACATGTGGGCACCAACAACATAGGAAAATGTGGGAGAGAGGCTCTGGAAGCCAAATTTAGGATTTTAGGTAGAAAGCTGAAATCCAGAACCTCCAGGGTGGCATTCTCTGAAATGCTTCCTGTTCCACGTGCAGGTCCCCAGAGGTAGGCAGAGCTCCAGAGTTTCAATGCATGGATGAGACGATGGTGCAGGGATGAGGGATTCAGTTTTGTAAGGAACTGAGGGAACTTTTGAGGATGGAGGAGACTTTTCCGAAAGGATGGGCTCCACCTTAACCAGAGTGGAACCAAGCTGCTGGCACTAACTTTCAAAAAGGAGATAGAGCAACTTTTAAACTAGAATATCATACCTTAGTAATAGATAGTAATAGATTCTTTCAAATACAAATCAAAAATTCAATGTCAGAAAAAATAAGCCTAAAAACAGGAGTGCCCCAAGGCTCAGCACTGTCCGCAACACTATTTAATATTTACCTACTAACCCTGTGCCATCTACTGGCAGACCTGGGAATCATATATTACATTTATGCCGATGACATTCAACTAATCTTACCAATTGATGACTCAATTGAAAAAACATTAAACCTAGCAAACATTTATCTTGACATAATAAAACAAATATTAAACCAGATGGAACTAGTCATAAATATTGATAAAACTGAATTCATACACCTGGAACGGAAAAACATTGATATCATTCAAACTCAATTATACTGAAGTACAATCAAAAAGTAAAATTAGTCGAGAAGGTGAGGAACCTTGGTGTAACAATCGACACAGAAATTAATCTTAAACAACACATATCACTGAAAGTAAGAGAAGGCTACACTAAATTAATGGTCCTCAGAAAACTAAAACCATTATTAACTAGAGATTGATTTTTTTTCATTCGGTCGCATCGGGTTTTTTTTTATCAGCTGCGCCCAAGCCGATAAACAAAAAACCCACCCCGACCCTTTAAAACCGCTCCCTTAGCTTGTCTCACCCTCCCGACCTCCCCCAAAATGTTTTTAAATTACCTGGTGGTCCAGTGGTGGTCCCGGGAGTGATCTCCCGCTCTTGGGCCTGGATGGCCGGCGCCATCTTTAAAAATGGCTCCGGCCATCCAGTGCTCCTACCATGTGACAGGGGCTGGCCAATGGCATGGATACCCTGTCACATGGTAAGGGCAAAGGGCCATCGGCGCCATTTTAATGAGTGGCAGCCAACGGCCCGAGAGTGGGAGATCACTCCGGGGACCACCACTGGACCACCAAGTAATTTTAAAACATTTTGGGGGGGGGGTTGGGAAGGTGGGACAAGCTAAGGGAGCGGTTTTAAAGGGTCGGGGTGGGTTTAGGGGTTGTTTTAGTGTGCCGTTTTTCCCGCCCTCCTCCCAAAACAATAAGAGAACCCCACAAACAATTTTGTGGGGTTTTCCTATCGGTTTCAAGGAGCCCCTGATTTCTGACAATTTTGAAAATATCGTACGATATTTTCAATTGTCAGAAACATGAGTCACATCCCTATTATTAACACTGTCAAATTTCCGAACAGTCCTACAGGCACTGATATTTGCAAGCACTGACTATTGTAATGCCCTGTTCCTAGGTCTACCATACACAACCATAAGACCACTCCAAATATTACAAAACTCTGCTGCACGAATACTCACAGGGAAAAAAAAGAAGAAATCACATAACTGAAACACCAGCAGAATTACATTGACTGCCTATTGAACAAAAAGTACAATTTAAAGCACTCTGTACAGTACATAAACTAATTCACGATGAAAAAGTAGAGTGGCTCAACACAGCACTGCGTGTACACGTTCCACAAAGAAATCTCAGATCAGCCAACAAAGCCCTCCTAACTGTCCCCTCTGTAAAAACGGCAAGACTTACACAAGTGAGGGATCGAGCACCGTCCCTCACAGGACCATTACTTTGGAATAATATGCCCATTGAAATAAGATTATAGAGCAATTACAAACTATTCAAAAGTAGCTTAAAAACCTGGCTTTTCAAACAAGCATTCTGCAAAGCCAATGGAAAGTAAGTTGAGAAACACAACTGGCATTAATGCTTCAACAACCAGCACTCAATTTTAATTTTAATTAATAATATACAGCTCACCTTTAAAAGGACAAGATTTATGAAAGTCACTCAAATAGTCTTTATTTTGAATTTTGATGTTACCGAAACCTTTTGGCACCATTATACACGTTCTTTATTGAACATTTCAATTTGTGCCTTTTTGTAAACCGTTGTGATGGTATATAACTTAACGACGGTATAGAAAAGATTTTAAATAAATAAATAAATAAATAAATAAATAAATAAATAAATAATAAACAAGGGAAAAAGCCGACAGTCACACATCAGTGCATGGTTCAGAGAAATGTATCCTTGAAGGATACTAATGAAACAGGAGAGTTAGGGCATCCCAACAGAGAGGTTCCAATAAAAGCAAATAAAAAAAAAGCCTAAGAAGTAAGATGGGAGAGATAGAGTGTATATCTGTAAATGATGAGATTGACATAACTGGCATCACAGAGACTTGGTGGAAGGTGGATAACCAATGGGATAGTGCTATATCAGGGTAAAATTATATCGTAATGATAGGGAGGATCAACTTAATGGGGGGGGTGTCACTTCATGTCCGGGAGGGTACTGAGTCCAACAGGATAAAGATCATACAAAAGACTAAATTCTCAGTAGAATCTATATGAGTAGAAATCCCATGTGTGTTGGGTAAGAGTATAGTGATAGGAGTATACTACCGTCCACCTGGACAAAATGGTCAGAAAGATGATGAAATGCTAAGAGAAATCAGGGAAACTAACCAGTTCGGCAGTGCAATAATAATGGGAGATTTCAATTACCCCAATATTGACTGGGTAAATGTAACATCAGGACTTGCTAGAGACATAAAGTTCCTGGATGTAATAAATGATTGCTTCATGGAGCAATTGGTTCAGCAACCAACAAGAGAGGGAGTTATTTTAGATTTAATTCTTAGTGGAAAACAGGATTTGGTGAGAGAGGTAACAGTGGTGGGGCCACTTGGCAATGGTGATCATAACATGATCAAATTTAAACTAATAACTGGAAGGGGGACAATAAGCAAATCTACAGCTCTAACACTAAACTTTCAAAAGAGAAACTTTAATAAAATGAGGGAAATAGTTAGAAAATAGCTGAAAGGTACAGCTGCAAAGGTTAAAAGTATTCAATAGGCATGGACATTGTTTAAAAATACAATCCTAGAAGCGCAGTCCAGATGTATTCCATGCATTAAGAAAGGTGGAAGGAAGGCAAAACGATCACCGTCATAGTTAAAAGGTGAAGTGAAAGAGGGTATTTTAGCCAAAAAAAAAATCCTTCAAAAATTGGAAGAAGGTGTTGTGTTTCACGGCCACCCGCGGCCATGACCCCCTACCTGAGTTGAAGCGTCGGGGCCGCTGCAGCAGCACCAGGGAGTCTGGGCCGTTCGTTTCCCGCACCTCGACGCAGCTTCCTGCGCTGACTGCAGGCGGGGGAGGCGCCCCAGGCCTCCCCTCATGGCGTCGGGCCGCTCTGCACAGCTTCCGGGATTCAAAATGGCCACCATGTCCTTAGGCGCGATGCCGCACCTCCTCTGTAGATTTAAAGGGCCCTCGTCCTCCAATTTGCCTGCACCTGCTCCTAATTGGCTAGGCACTCCTCGACTTGGCAACGAATCTGCTTGCTTCGGTGAGTCTTCTGGTGCCTCGGGTTCCTGATTCCTGGTTCCTGCTTCTTCTCAGACTTCTCCTTGGTGCATGACTTCAGACTGGCAAGCAGTGATCCTTCAGCGTGTGACTTCAGACTGGCAAGCGGCGATCCTCTGGTACTCGACCCGGACTTCCTTATCGGACCATCCATCTTCAAGGGCCCGCCTAAGTCCCAGCGGCCCGGGTCCCTACGGGCTCCTCCTGGGGGGACCACAGGCTTCCAGTGGTGAAGATCCAGTTGACCCTTGCACCGACTCCACGCCTCTTCGACCTTTCAAAGGTCCATCCAAGTTGCCTGCGGCAAAGATCCAGCCAGTCCCAACTTCCGTTCCGCCTCGCCACCCGACGGGGGAACCTGAGGAGCCATCTCCTAAGGTAATTCAACCTCCCATCGGTCCAAGGGTTCACAGACCTCCTGATCATAACAGATTGCCAAGTCCATGAACCCGGAGGAGGCGTCTGCCCGCCAGGCCATCCCTGGAATGGCCCAACATATGATGGACCAACAAAAAACGCTGGATGCCCTTGTCTCCGCAGTGGAGGGCCTGAATCAGCGCTTCAAGGTGTTAGGGCCCATGAACCCCACCTTGCCATACCCGTCCATGGCTTCAGGGGTCCACTCAGTGATCCACCTGCCTACACTGCCATGCTTTTCTGGGGAACCCCGGGCCTGCAGGGGTTTCATTAACCAGTGCAATATGCACTTCCGCCTGCAGCCAACCCTCTTTCCCGACGATGCTACCAAGACCACCTTCATTCTCTCTCTCCTTGAAGGGAAGGCTCTAGAATGGGCTCCCCCCCTGTGGGAACGGGATGACCCCATCCTGAGTAATTTGAGAGAGTTCTGGGAGCTCTTCGGGAGGTTTCCGCCAGGCCCAAACTTCTCCAATTGCGTCAGGGTTCAAGGATGCTTGCCGAGTTTGCCATGGAATTCCGGACCCTCTCTTCAGAGCTCGGCTGGGGCCCAGACTGCCTATGAACCATCTTCCTACAGGGACTCAGCCCCAGAATCAAGGGCGAGCTCGTGGGCCGAGAGCTACCTAGGCCATTGAATGCCCTCATTGACCTGGTAGGGCGTATTGATAGGCGCCATCAAGAACGCCGCCAAGAGGCCCAGATGACCATGAAAACCTCGACTCCTTCGAGACGTCTTCGATGCTCGCCTTCTCCCAAAGGTGAATCAGGAGCCACCCAGACACCGGCCAAAGAACCCATGCAATTGGGCCAAGGGAAACTCTCCACGCAAGAGCGTCGAAAGCGAATTATAAAATAACTCTGCCTTTACTGCAGCGCGGCGGGCCATCAAGTAGCCGCATGCCTAGTGCGGCCGGGAAACTCCCGGGCCTATGACCTGAAGGAGGTCTCTTCCTGGGCCTAACATCACCTGCACCTCCACTAACCCTACCAGTTGCACTGATATCTGCGAACGGCGAGTTCCATATGTTAGCCCTGGTAGACTCAGGGGCCGGGGGCAACTTTATTATGAAGAATCTAGTGGAGCACTTAAAAATTCCACAGGTCCACGCCCAGGCCCCATTGGTCATCTCATCTATCCAAGGCAAGCCCCTCCCGGGGTGAGTGACCCACCTCACGGAACCCGTCCAACTGCGGGTTGGGCTTCTTCACCTCGAGCGGATGTCCTTCCACATCCTGGAACACTCCATACATCCCGTCATCCTGGGACTTCCCTGGCTCCAAAAACATTGTCCCCATTTCGACTGGAGAACCTTACAGTTAACCCAATGGGGACCAACTTGTCACGACAATTGTCTCCAACCGGTAGTTCCAGTGCAATGCTCGACCGCTCTTGCCAGTCTCCAAGGCTTGCCGGCCTCCTATGCCACTTACTCGGATGTCTTTTCCAAGCGGAAGGCCGAGACAGTCCCACCTCACCTACCATTCAACTGCACCATTAACTTTCTTCCCGGCACAGAACCTCCTCGGGGCCGCACCTATGCCCTTTCACCCTCGGAGACTCAATCTATGTCCCATTACATCAAGGAAAATCTGGAGAGGGGCTTCATCCACAAATCGACATCCCCGGTGGGGGCCGGTTTCTTCTTCATTGGGAAGAAAGATGGAACCCTTCGTCCTTGCATCGACTACCGGGGCCTGTATGCCATAACGATGAAGGACCAGTATCCCTTGCCCCTAATCTCTGAGCTTTTCGATCGCCTTCAAGGTGCAAAAATCTTTACCAAATTGGATCTCCGGGGAGCGTATAACCTGATCCGCAACAAGGAGGGAGACGAATGGAAAATGGCCTTCAACACCAGAGACGGCCATTATGAATACCTCGTAATGCCATTCAGGCTCTGCAAAGCCCCAGCAGTGTTTCAAAACACCATGAATGAAATCTTCCAAGACCTACTATACCGTTGTGTGGTCGTATACCTCGATGACATCTTGGTTTTCTCCAATTCCCTCACCACTCACCGCCAGCACGTTATCCAGGTACCACAACGACTAAGAAAAAACCAACTCTATGCCAAGTGTTGTGTTCCACGGCCGTGGAAGGCCACAACTGCGGTCCCCTACCATGCCCGCGATGGCGACCCACCGCAGGAACTCCGGGAGAGGCCCCGGATCCGATGCCCTTCGCTCTGCATTGAACCCCAGTGCTGGTCGCCGGGTGGGGAGCCTTCCCTGCTCCTCCCTCACGGCGTCCAGCGGCGTTTCCTCCACGGAAGAAATCCAAGATGGCCGCCGCCATCTTTAGGCGCGAGGCCGCGCCTCCCTGTAAGATTTAAAGGGACCTGATCCCTTTAACTACACTCACCTGTTTCCTATGAGCCAGAGCAGAGGAAGTATAAAAGGAGACTTCCTTTGCTCATTCCTTGACTTGGCAACGTCCTTCGTTCATCAGGTCTGCTTGCTTCGGTGAGTCTTCCTGTGTTTTGGATCCTTGTTCTTGGTTCCTGTCTTGTCTTGGTGTTCCTGGTTCCTGACTTCGGATTGGCTAGCGGTGATTCCTGGTGTGTGTCTTCGGATCGGCTAGCAGTGATTCCTGGTGTGTGACTTCGGACTGGCAAATGGCGATCCCTCGGTATACGACCTCGGACTGGTAAGCAGCGACTCTCTGGCACGTGACCTCAGACTTCTTCTGGACCATCGTCCCCAAGGGCCCACCTAAGTCCCAGTGGCCTGGGCCCCTACGGGCTTCTCCCAGGGGGACCATGGGCTTCCAGGGTTGAAGCTCCAGTCAGCCCTTGCACCGAACGCCCGACTCCTTGACCTCTCAAAGGTCCACCTAAGTCCCAGCAGCCCGGGTCCCTACGGGCTCCTCCTGGGGGGACCACGGGCTTCCAGTGGCGAAGACACAGTTCCTTTCCTCGACATCACGACTCTTCGTCTGCCTCCACAGTCACTCCAGTCTCCAGTACCGAGGGTCAGCTGGTCATGTCTTCTGTTCCTGTCTTACCACCCGACGGGAGAACCTACGGATCTTCCTCCTAAGGCATACCATCCTCCCGTTGGCCCAAGGGTTCACAAGCCTGAGCATAACAGATTGCCAAGTCCATGGACCCGACAGAGGTATCTGCCTGCCAGGCCATTCCTGGAATGGCCCAGTGCCTGAAGGATCTGCAACAGACCCTGGATGCCCTTGTCTCTGCTGTGGAGGGCCTGAACCAACGCCTTGAGGCGTTAGGGCCCATGAACCCCACACTGCTGTCCCCGCCCATGGTTCAAGGAGGCCGCCCTACTCAGCAAGGCGCCGTCCAGGCCACCGGGGGCGATCTTGGGCAGGTAATTCCCACACAACTCCCGGCACCCTCTCGATACGCTGGAGACGCAAAGTTGTGTCTGGGATTCCTTAGCCAGTACCAGGTCTGTTTTTTCTTGCTGCCTGCGCAGTTTCTTAGTGATCTGGTCAAAACCAGTTACATTATGTCCTTGCTCGATGGAAAGCCCTTGATCTGGGCCTCTCATCTATGGGAGAGAAGAGACCCTTTGCCCTTACTAGGTCACATGGTAGGAGCAATGGACTGCCGGTGCCATCTTGTGCTCCTACCATATTTCGGGGCCGACCAATGGCACTGGTAACCCCTGTAACCTAGTAAGGGCAAAGGCTATTGGCGCCATTTTGAATACTGGCAACTGATGGCCCGAGTGCAGGAGATCGCTCCAGGACCCCCGCTGGATCACCAAGGACTTTTGGCAAGTCTTGGGGGGGGATCAGGAGGGTGGGGGTTTATTCGTTAGTGATACGTTGTATTCATGGGGGTTCGCCATATGTTTCGTGACCCCCACAAATACAACGAATATGACATATACGTTGCGGATTGCCAATACATTGCAAACAAATGCACACCCCTAACATGCTGTCTTCTGTCAATCAACCAGTTTGCAATCCATTCTACTACCTTGGAACCAACTCCCAAGCTTCTCATTTTGTTCATTAGTCTTCTATGTGGGACTGAATCAAAAGCTTTACTAAAATCCAAGTAAATCACATCAAGCGCTCTTCCCTGATCCAATTCTCTTGTCACCCAATCAAAAAAATCAATCATATTTGTCTGACAAGACCTTCCCCTGGTGAATCCATTCTGACTCGGGTCGAGCAACCCACCAGATTGTAGATAGTTCACTATCCTTTACTTCAGCAGAGTCTCCATTAATTTTCCCACCACCATGGTGAGGCTAACCGGCCTTTAGCTTCCAGCCTCCTCTCTGTTCCCACTCTTCTGAAGTGGGACCACCAATGCTCTTCTCCAATCTTGTGGACCACTCCCATTTCCAGGCATCTATTGAACAGGTCCTTCAGCGAACCCACCAGCACATTTCTGAGCTCCCTCCGTATCCTGAGATGTACCTCATCCTGCCCCATGGCCTTGTCCACTTTCAGTTTTCCTAGTTCTTCCCATACATTCTCTTCTGTAAATGGAGTTTTGTCTACTCCTCCTCTATCCACTTTCTTGTTAACTAACGAGGGTCCTTCTCCAGGGTCTTCTTTAGTAAATGTCAAAATAAAGTATTTGATTAATATTTCTGCCTTATCTTTGTCTCTATCCACACATTGATCCTTTTTACCTTTCAATTTCACTATTCCACTTCAGACCTTTCTCCTTTCTCTGATGTATCTGAAAAATGTTTTGTCACCTCTCTTTACCTCTTTGGCAATCCTTTCTTCCGCCTGACCTTTTGCTTTTTGTATTACTTTCTTCATCTCCCTCAGTTTTACTAGATATTCTTCCTTGGGTTCCTCTTTTTGGGATTGTTTATATTTCTTGAATGCCGTTCTTTTTATTTTTATTTTATCAGCATCTCCTTTGAGAACCAGATAGATTTCTTATTTCTCTTGCTTTTGTTTACTTTTCTAACATATAGATTAGTTGCCTCTGAAATTGCTCCTTTTAGATTTTCCCACTGTTGTTCCACCTCTCTCATTTTTTCCCAGTCTTCTAGTTCTATCTCCAGATACTTCCTCTTTTCAACAAAGTCTGTATTTATGAAGTTCAAAACCCAGGTCTTTGTGTTAATTCTCTGTATCCTATTTGCAATATCAAACCATACCGTTTGATGATCACTGGTGCTGAGGTGAGCACACACCCGAACATTAGAAACATTATCCCCATTAGTGAGCACTAAGTTGAGTATAACTCCCTCCGTCTTGGGTTCCTTTACTATTTGTTTCAACAGAGCACCTTGCAGGGCATCCACTATCTCTCTACTTCTTTTAGATTCCGCACAAGGGATTCTCCAGCCTATGTCCGGCAGATTAAAATCTCCAACAATTAACTCTTCTCCCTTCTTTCCCACCTTTTGGATGTCTTCAACCAGATCTCTGTCTAGTTCTTCCGTTTGAGTCCAGTAAAAATGGATGCTCCATCTTTTTTCAGGACGGCCCATAATGCTTCTTCTCTATCCCATATTCCTTGCTGTTCAGTTGCTTGGATATTAGGGGTATGCATTTGTTTACTACATATTTGTAATCTGCAACATATAGGGCCATATTCGTTGTATTCGTGGAGAAGCGAAACATATCGCAATTCCCCACGAATACAACGAATCTTCGCCAAACTATTCAGCCATCTAAAGGAGCCAATTTAAACAACCCCCCCCGCCTGACCCCCCCAAGACTTACCAAAACTCCCTGGTGGTCCAGCGGGGGGTCCAGGAGCCATCTCCTGCACTCACACCCTCGGCTACCGGTATTCAAAATGGCGCCGATAGCCTTTGACCTACTATGTCACAGGGGCTACCGGTGCCATTGGTCAGCTCCTGTCACATGGTAGGAGCAATGGATGGCCAGCACCATCTTGTGCTCCTACCATGTGACAGGAGCTCCTTCCATGTCTTACTCTACCAGAGCCCACTGTAATCCATTTGTTCTTGGGTTCCTGTATGCTCTGTGTAAGTGTATGTGTGTATGTGTGTGTGCGTGTGTGTGTGGGGGGGGGGGGGGAGAGAGGAACAATTGGGCTGCACACTTGTGAAGAATGGGTGTCTTTGGGTCACAGGTCTTATCCTACCTGAGCCCACTGTAAATCACTTTTTTCTGGGATTTTGAATTTTCTGTGGTAATGGGGAAATGATTTCTGAATACTGTAAAGTTGGTGAGGAGTTCTTGATGGTTGCTGATACTTTCTTTATTGTAGCTAATTCAGCTTTAAGGTGAGCCAACTCCTTTTTCATGGAAGAGAGTTCTTAACAAATGGGGCAAGCCCTAAATGATTAGCAGCATAGCAACGCTGTCTACTATTGCTTCTTTTATTTACTTGAAATAATACTGTCATTCAGACTGTGGAACTTTCAAAATCATCTTGGTATTTCTCAGTTTATCTCAGCAGAGTAATAAGAACATAAGAACACAGGACGTACCATGTCTGGAAAAAAACAAAGGTCCATTCAGCCCAGCATGCTGTCTCCAACTGTAGCCAATCCAGGTCACTAGAAAATACTTGGCAGATCCCAAAGACTAGATTCATTCTTTGTTACTCAATCCCAGGGATAAGCGATGGCTTTCCCCTACCTGGATAATTATTGTTTATGGACTTTCCTCTAGGAACTTGTCCAAACCCTTTTTAAACCCAGCTATTTTAAATGATTTCACCATATCCTCTGGCAACAAAAAATGCAATTTGACTGTGTGTGGAGTGAAAAAATTTGTTCTCCAATCAGTTTTAAATCTGCTACAATGACAAGAAAAAGTTTGTGAAGACCCTAGGATGGTCTGTCTTTTAGTACAATTTATACTCAAAACATGATTAAATCTGAATCTAAATCCTGATAAAAGAGAAAGATAACCCCATTAAATAAATAGACAAAAAGATATATTTTGACTGTTTAAAAAAATTCAACAATACGTATCCTTGTGTGAAGAAGTATGTGACTGGTGGACCTTCTTGAGCAGCAATATCTTCAGCTGACTATGTCCTTCAACTGTTCATCAGTCTCTCACATCACCTTAACCCATTATAAGCCATACAATTATCCTGCCTGTCAAAGTTTTGATCACCCATTAAATCTCCGCCCCCCCCCCCCCTGCACACACACACCCATACCTACTTCTAGCATTGGGATGCCTTTTATGATTCATTTATACTTTTTGGTGATGTCATCTTTTGCTTATTCTGTTCTGACTTGTGAAAAGGAGTAATAGCATCCAAAAGCTAGTCAAGAAACGTATAAAGTAGTCCAAAAACAATGTAACATCACCTTGTTTTTTTAGTTAACCTTTATTTTGGTCCATTCAAGTGGAATAACACGGCAACCATATTACATCATCTACTACTTCAGAGGTGCTCAGACTGGTCCACGGGCCCCTCTCCCCAGCGTCAAAGTTTCAAGATATCATTAATGAATATGCATGAGAAATATTTGCATACATTAGAAGCAGTGCATGCAAATAAATCACATGCATATTCATTGGAGATATCATAAAAAATCTGTCTGCCTGTGGGTCCCTGAGGACCAGTCTGAGCAGTCTTGTACTACATTAAAATTACTATATAGAGATTTTGTGAATGAATATAGTCACTTCTTGCAGTGGAAATTATAAGTAATATACAATATCTAATTGGTATCTCTTTTACCAAAATAATATGAATTGTGTTTCTTGCTTTGAAGTGAAAAGCTCAGAGGAGTCACATGATTATGACTTTATGGGCCTTATTCAATGAAAATCTTTTCCATTGGCACAGAATAGGGAAAAACCCTTTCCTTTGTTTTGATTGTTCTTGTTCCATCCTATGTGGATCATCCATAGGTTTCAAATTTGCTCTTTGTTTTCTAATTTTTTTTGATTATTACAGAAACTACTAGGATTTCTTTGGTTACCTCGGGAGTGGCCAGAGCAGTGGTTCCCAAACCTGTCCTCTTGATCCCCAAAGCCAGTCAGATTTTCAGGATACACACAATGAATATGCATGACATAAATATGCATATCCTGGGTATCCAATATAAACAAATTTATCTCATACATATTCACTGCCGATATCCTGAAAATCTGACTGGCTCTGGGGTCAAGAGAATGTGTTTGGGAACCACTGGAACAGATTCCTTTTTTTTTTTTTTAAAGCCTGGAAGTTTGTCTTCTCTTAAGAAACATTCACAATGAATCAAAATTCATCTTGGGTCAGGCATGGGTCCTGAATTAGATTTAGAATGTTACTGGAATAAGTATAATAAACAACAATTAAAAAAAACCAGATGATTCATACTTGCCCTGTGGATTAATGGAAATGCAATAAAACCTTTTTTTTTTTTATAAAGTAGTATTCTGAGTCAATGATTATGGGTACTACAGGAAGTAAGATATGCATTCCTCAGGAGCCCTGAATAAGAAGCTATTTTAAGAAAATTCTACACTACAGATTTTCTGTATAGGATGTATTTCATTGATGATAAAGATTGGAATGCAAAGAAATATAAGGTGTATGGGTCTTTGTGGGCTTGTCTGGCTGTCTGTAGGTGAAGTAGTGTATGTTGATGGAACATCTGTGATGGCTTCTCCTGTACAACTCATGACAAAAAGTATCTTTTCTTTTAGTGTTAAATATGAAATGAATATTTGATTTTATGACAGTTGGCATTTGAGATTTTGGCTCTATTTCCCCACCAAGACCCAAAAAGGTTTTCAGTGACTCCTCGAGCACACTCTAAATAAGAAGAGGATACAGCTTGACTATTATCTTTTCCTGTCACCTGGATAATAATGAAAGATATGTAAGCTGTTTCACTTCCTGGTCTCCCCTAGAGTTGAAGAAGAGAAATCAGCAGAGCAACAGATGCTATTGCTGGCCAAGATTCAATGCAACTGCAAAATATATGGCTGCCCTCCACCCCGGCAAACATTTGCACAGGTTCCCTTCTAAACACACTAAAGGAAGATTCTCGCACTCATATCCCAGATCATGAAAAGAAACTCTGAGGCATAAAGAAAGAAGGCATCCCACCCTTATTAGAATAAATGTCCCAAAGGTTCCTAAACAATTGCATAATAGCCGGAGCAGGAGAGTACACCAACAACTTCACCGGGCATCACTCGTCAGACCGGGTAAGTGTGCACTAAGTGTAGGGAAAAAAAAAATCACTGACTCACTAGTTCTGATGAATGATGACAAATGGGTCTGTCAATGTCCTTTCCTGTTTTAGCCATTGATGGGATGTTTGGACATACTACAGCCTTTCCATTATTCCCAAAACCATATCTCTTCTCATCTTTAACCAGAGGCATATGAGCCACTGACTGTTAAAAAAAAAAAAAAAAAAAAGAAAGAACAATGGAAAGAAAAATATCTACAACAAACCTCTCTCTTCCAAAGTCCTATAATTTGGCTTCATTTTGTAGCAAAATAGCAGATGTTATTTATTTTCTTTGTACTGATTAATATGCTTATCAAGTTCTCTTAATCAGAGTGAGGAGAACTGTCTCATGAAACACATAAATATGTTCTACCAACCTCAGAAAAAGGTATTTTTATTAGTGACAGCAGATCTTTCCTTTCTCTTTCCCCCCAAAATGAATCAATTGTAGTCTGGCGATTTGAGGATTTGCAATTGCATTAAACCTCTTTATATACACCAGAAGACACACAAGTATCTTAACAAATGTGCTTGAAAATGATCTTTGTTGAAAACTTTTGAAGGAATATGTGAATCAGATTTGTCTGTAGTGATAAACTACAGTTAGTGATAATTGTGCCCTTATAGAATTGTAACTGGACAAAGTCATGAACATTCTGCATCACAGTCAATCAGGAGATGAATTTGCAATGATGATTATGCCTGATCTAGTCAGGCTAACCCAACAGGATTTGTCATTGTTGCGAATCCCGACTGCGGGACTCCACGACCGGGCTCTCACCTTCCTTGCTGCCGACTCCTGCTGAGTCACGGCGTCCTCCGGCCTTCCCCAGGCCATGGCTGGGCCTCTCCACGAGGGCTTCTCCACGAGGGAGACGCCGCCAAGCTCCTTTGACAAACCCCGCCCCTTAGGTGCTCGCACGCACAAGGGCTTGGGATTTAAAAGGGCCGCGGTAGGAAACCTTGGCCCGGACCCTAGGATGACGTCAGACGCCACTGGGTATTTAAACCCAGCAGCTGCTCCAATGCTTTGCCTTGCAACGAGGTTCACTCTTTGAATTTCTAAGTTGCTGATCCTGCGTCCTTGCTCCTGATCCAGTTCCTGCCTATTCTAGCCTCCGTGTTCCTGATCCGCTCCTGTTCTTCTGCTCCAGTTCCTGATTCCTCTTCGGCTTGTCTTCCTGGTTCCTGACGTCGGCTTCGCTCCTGGTATTCCCGTCTGCTGCCTGTCCTGACTCCTGGTCCGCTACCTCGACTTGCATCGCTGCCGCCTGCCTCGACCTCCGGATTTCCTGGTCTTCGCTTCACCTTCGCCTGCCCCGACTTGGACTGTGTTCTGACTGTTCTTCACCTAAAGATCCTGTTGGTCTCCTGCCCCTGATCCGCCTCCCGGCTTCGGGTTCCACTGCAGGCCTCCCTTCAGCGGTTTCCATCCATCTTCAAGCCGGCTCAAGGGTCCACGTCACAACAGTTCATAATAGTCATCTCATCTGCAATAAATAGATCCAGTCAAATAGAATTAACTGCTGTCTTTTTGATCCAGTCATACACTGAAAGTAATAAAATAAATCATTTGCACAGGGTTAGACAGAGCCGTAGAGTGCCTATTGCCAATAGGCACTGCTACCGAAGGGTGCCATAGCGCCACCAGTGCAATCAAGAGTAGGATGGTCCTATCAGAATAGACCTCATGCCCAGTGGGCCCTAGAAAGAAAGGGAGACGCACAGCTCCGTCCCGACAGAACTGACTGCATGGCCAGCGCGGCCCCGCTGCAATCAGTAACATGGCTGCTGCAGCCTTAGGAGGAGGAAGGAGCCCAAGGCCAGTGCTGGCTCAGCCTCCATGGCTCAAAGTAACTCCCTTGCCTGCAGGTGTTGAAAAAAGAGACAACTACTGCTGCCGCCTCTTCAAGGAGGGGAGGGAATGAGAGAGACCATTAGGGATGTGAATCGGGCTTCGGACGATTGAAAATATCGTCGATATTTTCAAAATCGTCAGAAATCGGGGGCTCCCCCGAAACGATAGGAAAACCCCACGATATTGATTGTGGGGGTTCTCTTATCGTTTTGGGGGAGGGTGGGAAAAATGGCACACAAAAATAACCCCTAAACCCACTCCGACCCTTTAAAACGAATCCCTTTGCTTCTCCCACCCTGCCGACCCCCCAAAAAACATTTTACAGGTACCTGGTGGTCCAGTGGGGGTCCCGTGAGCGATCTCCTGCTCCTGGGCCGTCGGCTGCCACTAATCATAATGGCGCCGATGGCCTTTGCCCTTACCATGTGACAGGGTATCCGTGCCATTGGCCGGCCCCTGTCACATGGAGGGAGCACTGGATGGCCCGTGCCATTTTTAAAGATGGCGCCAGCCATCCAGTGCTCCCTCCATGTGACAGGGGCCGGCCAATGGCACGGATACCCTGTCACATGGTAAGGGCAAAGGCCATCGGCGCCATTATGATTAGTGGCAGCCGACGGCCCAGGAGCAGGAGATCGCTCACGGGACCCCCACTGGACCACCAGGTACCTGTAAAATGTTTTTGGGGGGGTCGGCAGGGTGGGGGAAGCAAAGGGATTAGTTTTAAAGGGTCGGGGTGGGTTTTTTGTTTATCGGCTCGGGCGCAGCCGATAAACAAAACCATGATCAGGCCCGATGAAAAAAAACCCACATGTGAATCGGAACCAGAATCCGAACCGATTCCGGTTCCAATTCACATCTCTAGAGACCATATGTGTATATGTGTGTGTTAGAATGAGAGACAGCATTTATATGAGGATGAGTAAGAGAAAGCATGTGTGCATGTGTGTGGGAGAGAGATAGAGAGGGAGAGCATGTTTGCGTGGGGGAGGATGTGTGTATGTGTGTGTGTATGAGAGTGCATGTATAGGCATGTAACAGTAAGAGAGCATATGTGTATGAAAGAGCAAGAGACAGCATGTGTGTGTGTGCGAGAATGAGAGAGAGCACTTGTTTATGAGGGGGAGAGTGAGAGAGTATGTGTATGTGTATGAAGGGAGTGAGAGAGCATGTGTATACATGTGAGAGTGAGAAAACATGTGTGTATGTGTGAGTGAGAGCATGTATGTATGTGTGTGTGTGTGTGTGTGTGTATGTAAGAGAGAGTGAGAGAAAGTATTTGTGTGAATGAAAGAGAGAGTGCATGTATGTGCACAACCTCCCTTCCTCTCTGCCTGTTGATCCATGACAATATCAGGGCATCTGGAAATCAAAAGTTCCTAGGTATAGATAATGGGTGATTTTGAAAAATCCTTATTAGTTTTAATTATTAGGTGTTATTTGATGTGTCTGTTTCAAAATATTTTATTGATGTTTGTAAAAGCTGTATATGAGTTTTAAATTATTGGATGTCAGTTTATTTGTTAATTGTTTTGAATTATTCTTTTTATTGGTATAATTTTACTAATTTTATTGTTTTATGAGGAATGTTAATGTTTCTCTATTTTCCATTATTGCAGTGCATACAAAATTTGGATTGTTGCGGTTTCCAGTTCAGTTTTGCCTGTAAGTTTCTATTTATACTTTTATTATTTATACATAATTTCTCTGTAGGGATCTATAGGAACTTGGCTTAATCTGCTTTCCAAATAGGAGATGAATTGGTGATTTAGGTCTACTGTAATATTTGCATAGGTAGGGTTGTTGCTGTTTGAGTGCTAGCAGTTAATGCTGTTTTGATTTAGAAAGTTTATTGCATTGTAATTCTATTTTCTTGTGGCTTTCTGAGGGCCAAGTCCATGCCCAGGATGCGTTACAGTAGGTTTAAAACCATATGGGTTCTAAGTTTCTCTTGCTTTTTTGCAGCGTTATTTGGTTGGCACCACAGCATTGAATGTAACTATAATATACATATTGTAAGTGATATTTTTACCATAGAAGACTGCTTTGAATATCCTTTTCCCTGTAAAATCTGTTATTATAAATGCATCATTTTTTGCAGCGTTATTTGGTTGGCACCACAGCATTGAATGTAACTATAATATACATATTGTAAGTGATATTTTTACCATAGAAGACTGCTTTGAATATCCTTTTCCCTGTAAAATCTGTTATTATAAATGCATCATTTTTAATTGTGTGTGGAGAAGGTGTGATGGGGTTCGGGCTGCAAGGCTCTAAGGTTTGCCTAGAATACCTAATGAATTAGCCTTAGGCATTGCTGTACAAATATTTAACAATCTCCCAACTCGTGGTGTCATGTGTTGTGTAATGAATGAGGGCACAGTTTTTCACTTGTGTGTTTCTCGCTCTGCATGTGGACAGATATACACACACAGTTACAACTTCTCCCAAGCAGATGTAATATTGAACATGTGGATTTACACAAATACGTTCAAAAATCAAAAGTATGCATGTGACTACTCACCCCCAACTCCAGCCTCAGAACACCTTTTGCCACTGTGCACACAAGTTTGTGCCAAATCATGTTATATGCATGTAAATCTTTTTGAAAATCTACACCTTAAAGTTAAAATTTCAAAAGCCTTTTAGGTTGATTGAATGCATGTAAGTGGATTTTCAAGTGCCAAATTTATGTCTGTCCAAATTTTTTCTTTTTTT
Organism: Rhinatrema bivittatum; assembly: GCF_901001135.1. Lineage (NCBI taxonomy): Eukaryota > Metazoa > Chordata > Amphibia > Gymnophiona > Rhinatrematidae > Rhinatrema > Rhinatrema bivittatum. The sequence goes on along the minus strand of NC_042615.1, from coordinate 435,668,003 downwards.
CTCTTTTTAAAATTAGTGATTGTTATGAACCCTGCCCGCGGGTTCCCCCGCGAGCAGGCTCCTTACCATGCTGCTGACTTTGCCGTGCCCGACACGGCTGGACGCCGCCGAAGTCGAGCCTTCACCATGGCTGGAGCCGCGGACGTTGTTTCCTCACCCGGCCCAGAGGCCGCACCTCTTGCTCTCTTCACCGCGGCTGGAGCCGCGGACTTCTCTGTTGTCTGTCCTCGATGCAGCTGGAGCCACCACCAACATCATTGCCATCTTCGCGGCTAGAGGCCGCAAGCCCCGAGCTGGCTTGGCGGCTGGAGCTACCCTCGGGGCCTCCTGCAGTGGCAGGAGCCGCTGCCGTCATCGAGGCCTGCTTCTAGGCCCAGCCCTGCTTCTTCCACGCTGACGGTGCAGGACCATTGTGCACCGTCCTGCACAGCTTCCTGCTTCCTGCCTCTAGGCGCGTGGCCGCACCTCTCTGCAAGATTTAAAGGGCCCACGGCCGGATATGCCTTGGGCCCCAGCTTCAGACTGTTTCCTGTACCAGCCCTATAAAAGGGCTGTTCCTGCATTTTGTCTTCACCTTGCATCGGAGTTACTTGGCTTCTGGAGGCTCCTGCCTGCCAGCGCTCCGTCAGGTCCTTTGTGTTCCTTGTGGGAGCTCCTCGTCTCGTTTCGTCTGCTTCTTGTGACATGTCTTCGTCGCCTGAGGTCCTTGTCCAGATCTCCTGATGTCTCGTTGTCTGATGTCCCGCTTCCTGGTGTTCCAGGTTCCTTGGTGTCCTTCTCCTGTGCTCTTGAGCTTTCTGTTCTGCCGGCGCTTTGGATCTCTGGGTGACGCATCTTCGTCATGGGAGTTGCCTGCAGTGGACTTGTGTCCTGCGCTCCTGAGCCTTCCTGTCCTGCCAGCCCTTGTGGTTCTCCGGATGACACCGGCTCCGTCATCAAAGACCCGCCTTGGCTGGATTCCTTCCTGCGCTTGTCCCGCTCTCCGCGTGGTCCGTGACCAGCCTCCCCGGGCTGTGTAGGGCGCGCAGTGGGACAGGGTGGTCAGCGACCAGCCCATTGGGTCCACCCGTAAAGATGGGCTGAGTAGGCCACCCTGAGAGACAGTGCCAATGTCTACCTTCCCAGCTTCTTGTCTTGCCTGTGAGGCCGTCGCATCAGCCCTTTGTCTGTGATGTCTTCGCATCAGCTCTCATCTGTGATATCTTCGCCTCAGTTCTTGTCTCAAGTCTTCGTGTCAAGGCCTCTGGCTGCCCTCATCCTCAGGCTGGCCTGCTGCTCCATGCCGATTCTAAGCGGCAGGTCCTAAAGGGCTTGGAACAGTCGGAGGACTATTCACCTTCCTACATCATCTTGTTGGCTCTGGGAGCTTGCAGGCCCGGCAGAGGGTAAGACCTTGTTCCGCCTTGCTGGGACACGCCGCCAACCCTCAGTTCGGTCCTGGATCCGTCTGGGGTCGGGCCGTGGCCCAAGGGCACATGAAAAAACCCCTCCATGTAACAGTGATATCTCAACATGTATTCCCACGGAGCAAATCCGAAACAGTTTTCAAAAGATTCAAAAGATATTGTCTTCGTAACACTTATCCTGCAGTACAGTTTTTTGAAAATTCAAAAACTAAAAATATATCTTCTATCACACATCAAAAATCCAGTGCAGAAGCTTGCAATCCAAAATAGTACTTAACTTATCTTTGAAGATCAATATTCTTGCAGGTCACGATATCAGATCCCAACACTAATGTTTTGCACATCGCTGCTTCAGGGGGCCCTGTTGAAAAAGGAAATGATGTGTTCCTTTCAACTTTTGTTACTATTATTTGATGGTATCGGTGAAAAGTTTGTTTCTCCTGTTTTTTCCTTAGAATTCAGAGTTCATAATGGCTGAACTCAGATAGTGGTCAAATCACAGTTCCGAGCAGGGCCCTTTCATATGGTTAGAAACTTTCTTGCAGGGGTCCCTGAGTGGGGGCAAAGATAACTTTCAATGCCCATCGCATTGCAACTCTTAATTCACACGGTAGTGATGTTCACAGCATGAATAAACTGTTATGGTTAAGCGGTGTTTGGGTGGATCCTTGGGTACTGTGGCAGATGACCACGCCCATGGGGAGGAGCCCCCTGGGGAGCCACAGTACTGGGCTAGACTCAGGATGCACAAACATAGAATTAGATCTTTTATTGTACAGCTTGAGGTGTACCACCAGAGGTGGCAGTAGTGAGGTAGTCTGGATCTAGCAGTCTCGGGACCCTCGGCAGAGGGAACCCGTCTCACCACGTTGGTATAGGGGAGTTCCAGTGTAGGTTTCCCAGGCAAGGCAATGCTGTGGAGGAGACAGACTGAGAGTTAGATTACTCACTAGATGGTTGCTGTAGGTATGCGAATCCACTAGGCTGAAGTAGATGGTACAGGCACCGAGGCAGGGAGAGCAGGCTCTCGAGGAGCGAGTACCTGATCCCTGTAAGGCACCTGAAATAAAGCAGAGGGCCCCCGAGGAGCGGGTACCCAAGTTAGTCAATACCCCGAAGGGCAGAGAGAGAGCTTCCAGCGGCAGCACGGAAGCGGCAGAGTAAATTAGACCGGACGAGTCCGAGTCTTTGCTAACTCAGTGAACTAACAATTGAATACAGGCTATATACCCGGATGGCGTGACGTCACTTGAGGGGGACGCCCCCAAGGTTCGCGCCAATGCTGGAATAAAGACGTGGGTGGCGTGCGCGCACCCTAGTAGGCCCTTGGGAGGAGCATAGCCGGAGGCATCACCATAGCTGTTCTGGGGATGCCGGAGAGGGCGGCTTGCAGATGCGGCGGTAGCCATTTTCCCTAGGTAAGCGGGAGGAGCCGTGAACAAGGTGAGGCAAACGGGGCGAAGGCATCTAGGACCGACAAACACATCATAAGCATTAAAGTCATTAACTAAGGAAACACTCTGGGGGCTTTGATTGTTTCCAACAATACTTTTACTGATAGGCTCTAAACTAATGAAATAAAGTTCTTTATAGCTGATTGATTTACTTATAGATGGTACCAGTGCTTTTAAATAAAATTGTGACTTTATTAAAGTCTTTCTTAAAGTTTAAGATGTTAAATCCAATTGATTTAGTCTAAGTTGCTGGCTTCTTCCCACCCATAGGTGTAGGGCAGGCTGATTTCTTCCTTCCCAATGTAGATGGAATTCATACTACACAGTCATTTATCACTTCCTCCATGCTGCCTCCTATCGTCCTTAGTGTCCTCACAGTACTTGAATGGTACAAGTCCTTCTCCTCCTCTCCTTCTCAGTATCTGGGTGATACCTCTTGCTCTTCCAAATCTCCAGTAGTTATTCCTGGACCATTCTGTGGGTCTATTCCACTCCTTTTCTTAGCTTAACTTGAGTACCTAGTTAATGGGTACTCCAAACTTAAATACTTCAATTTAAGAATACGAAATGGATTGAGAGGGTAGAAGGAAACTCCCATCCAACCAAAAAGCTCCATGAAGGCAACCATTCAATATGGAAAATTAGAAAACAGCCAAGACATGCTGCCCCTGCAAAAGAAAATAGGAAATCCATACAGTAAGATGGTGGCAATGCTCTAAATACTAGAGGAGCATACCATTTGCCAGCTTCCACACCCACAAGATTACTATTATGCCTCTCCCCACACTAATGGTACATTCTTCTAACTAAATCCTAGTGGGGAACTAACAGGATCCCTACAATAAAATGCATAAATTGGGCCCCATAAAAAAGAAGCATTCTTGTGGGTGAGAGGATTTTATAAATCTACATGCTCAAATTACATTTTCAAGAAGTATGCACATAACCAGCATGTTGTTAGTTCACTGAATATCATGCTATTATTTTGAAACAGGTAGTGATATGCATGTACATTTGGCCACATAAATAGATACTATATTTGAACACAATTTCTGTGGGTAGCTTGTGCTTTGTGCAGGATTAAAAGACACAGTACTGAAAGCATACTCATTCATGCCATGCAATCAATAGGCAAAGCAAGCACTTTGAATCCTTTCATTGCTGCAAGATCCAAGAGGCTGTTTTTGGACAATCTGTCAAGCTTTTTTCTTTTTTCTTTATGCATTTTTCACAATACAAATTACAAACATTTACTTGTTTTTTGGTAATTGCGGAATCAGTATTACAGAATAACCATCCTAATAACAATTCAATAATAAACAAGAAAATCAAATATACTGATTATCCTAACTAAATATAGGAAATTTTAAGAGAATCCATCTTTATCAGTAAAAGATGGAAAAATTGAGCAATAATTTCTATATAGGTATAGGTAATAAACAATAAAGAAGGTACAATAATACCCCTATTTACTTTTTATACCGGCTTACCTAATTCCCAGAAGACCTTTCAATTGCTCAGGCTCTATAAAGGAATAATCCTTCCCTTCCAATTTAACTATACATCTGCATGGGTATTTTAACAGAAAAAAAACAACCCTTATTTACAACCTCCTTTTTTAAAGCTAGAAATTTTTTTCTACGTAATTGTGTATTTCTTATTAAGTCGGGAAAGATCCATATTCTTTGCCCATAGAATGTTTTAATTCTGTTATGGAAAAAGAATTTCATGATGTTTTCTTTATCTGTTATGAAGGCAAACTGTATTAAGAGCGTGCCTCTATTTCTAACTTCTATTTCCTCCTGTGATTTATTTAACAAATCTGAAATATCTAAAGATTCTTGAATTCTTTGTTCTTGACCAGATATTTTTTCCCCTTCTTTTTCCAAATATTTATTCTGTCTTTGATCACCATTTTCTCGTTCTTTTTTCTTCATCCCAACATAAAAAGCCCTAATTATCACTGGGTAAGATTGGTCTGGAATTTTTAATATCTGTGTTAAATAAGATTTAAATAATTCAACAGGACCAATATGCTTTATTATAGGAAAATTAGTTACTCTCAAATTGAGAGCGCTAATTGAATTCTCTACATTTTCCATCCTTTTCTGGATTTCCATTTCACTCTTTATCTGATAACCTTGAACTTTTTCTGTATTTACTAAATGATTATCTAACTCATTGATCTTTTTTTGTTGATCCTCTGTCTTCCCTATATTCTCCTTTAATGAAATATTAACCTATTTCACTTCATCAGTTAAGCTGACAATTAAACCATCCAGCTTTACCATATAATACCACAATGATTCCAATGTTATATTACTTGGTTTTAAAGTCACAGGTTTAATTAAATCTGATGTCTTGGGCTTCGGTGTACTAGTCTCTCTAGCTTTTACTTGAAGATCTCCAATTTCACTAGTTTGGGGTTGAAGAACCACCTGGGGATCTAATTCGGTATTTGATATTCCTTTTATCCCATCTTGTATACTCTCTTGACTTCCAATGTCCTCTGGAGAAATTCCTGACAGACTTGAAGGTAAAAACCCTTCCATTGCCTGGTAGTGATGGAGTCTCCGGTGCCCCTGGACTTAAAATTGTCTCCAAGACTATGAGGGGATGTCAAGCTGTTTTCAAAAGTATATGTAGCCCCTTTTTTGGAGGATTGCCACCTCTAAGGACACACAACTCATTTATCTCTTCTGGGGCTGCTCCAGCTATCTGTTCCATCCCTTGCTGATTCTTAATCTCTGGGGGGGTGGAGCGCTTTTTATTGGGGGAAGTTCTTGCTTATGTCTCAGGACGATGAGAAAGGTTGCTAGTGTGTATGCTGTATTTTAGGTGCTTCCCATGTGGGAAAAGGCTGGATTAACTCAGGACTTGGTCTGGTGTTAAAATAAAGTTTACTGATTGGTAAAGTTAAATAAAGTCCATTTATCTAAATTGATGAGTATACATTTGAATAGTGTTACAAGATAGTTCTGGGTAGGCAGATGTCCTTGGCACAGACCTCTGGGTAAAGACCAAAGTGATTTTAAATGCTCATAACTCTCCCAGTGGCTGAATGGGAATCGTATTAGCGGTGTCCCCAATTTTACTGTAAAATCCTACCATTAGATATCTTCATCCTGGATACCCAGCCTGTCCTGATCCTGTGGGTGGAAATTCGGATGGGTTCTCCTGATCTTGTTCTTCCTTCCTTTAGTTTAGTTGTTCTTCCATCTTTTATTCTCAGACGTTTCTGTGGGACTTTTCTCTTAAGGAAAATTCAGTGGGATCAGGCTATTACCCCTGCAATGAACTGGATACATCTTCCTAGACTGGCATTCATGCTATCACAGGTGCTTGCCACATACAGGTTGTGAATGGGCTCACTGGTCTTCAGCCCCTATCCTCTGAATACAGCCAGCAAGGATGACTTTCCCCACAGGAACAGGGTGCAGTACAGTCCCTTCTAAAACAGGATTCTCCTAGCCTTCACTGTCTCTCACAGCAGGATCCGTCACTGGTGCTTGCCCATCAAGGGTTTAGAGTAGGCTTACATGTCTTTGGTCCCCTTGTGAGAATCATTTTGCCTCTAAAGGGTATCAGCCTTAAACAATCTACCTCTGTGTAACTTATAGTGAGAAGGACCCTCTGGCAGGGAGTGCATGATGAGGTATCTCTTCTAAAGAGAAAACTCCTTAGGCATGGCCGGGAGGCCCTACCAGAGTGTGGAAAAAATACATCTTTACTCATTGAGTGCTTCCTCAAACTGAACCCCTGGTGTAATCAACATGGCTGGGCTAAATATCAGTGAAGCACCAATCCAGAGACTCCAGGTGGGATGGACTGAAGGGATTGGCTGGCTTCTTACAAAGTGTGTTCTAATGCAAGCACAGTGACATCTAGAGTCCTGACCAGGAAGGTCTGCCACACATACTAAAACAAGAATGTAATGTATTGATGGCATCTTCTTGCTATGAGAAATTATTAGTTAAAAGTTGACACTATCCCATCAATGGTTAAACTCCTATGTCCCAAATCTAAAAGTACAGTTTATCTTCTGACTTCAGAAAGATGTATTTTTATCTCTCTTACTACCTGTATCAAGCATTCAGGATCTTTCACCTCTAACTATAATGAATCTACTGATCAAAACACTAGGGGGTGAATTTTCAAGGAATTACATCTGTAAAAATTAGCATGCATGTATGTATGTAAGTAGCCAGTACTTGCATGATTGCCATTTTATAAACATCAAAAGTACACATATACTTTATGTTTCATGAGCACATGGACATGCAAAAAAAAGGGGCAGTCTAGGGACATTTTAGGATGGGGCCAACAGTTACATGCATAAGTTGCTATCTTATAATAGACCTACACGTACTTATGTAATTTTACACATGCTAGTATGGCATAATTGATATCAGACGTGTTTATTGTGTATTATTGGCTATTTGGGAGGTCTGGGTGAACTGGCCAGAGTTCAGGCTGAAGAACAAGGAGGAGCTCGATGACCTGGAGAAGGACTGGAAGAACTGGTGGCGGAATTGAAAAACCGGCAATTTCACTTACACGCACATGTTTTAAAATATCCAGACTTCGACGCGTAAATCAGGTTTTATGCAGGCAAGCCCTACTTTGTTTTCATGTGCAAAATATACATGCATATATTTTTAAAATCGGTAGGAAAAGTATGCGTGTTCAATGAATTGAAACTCGATCTCAATGCATTGCATGTATTCGCACGTAAACATACAATTGTGCATACGTCGCCAGCTAGAATTGTGCAAATTTTATTAAACATCCATATCCAAACACATGGGTTATAAAATACTATTGTAGGTCTCTGCACAGCTGCATATGCACGCATATATGCATCTATGCGGAGGTGCTTGACAGTCATCCTCTATTCTCCAGTACTAGTATTGCCATCGTTACAATCTCATGCAATAATCTCACACAAAGACAGCATCAACGTCCGAGGAGAAACTGCTTAGAGAGAGCTGCATGCATTATAAATAAGGCGAGATGAGCAAGAAGTAGTAAAGCAAGCTTTCAATTGTATTAATTTTAGTGAATGAGAAGCTCTTCTCACACATAAATCCAAAGTAAAGGGCAAGAGATTTGATATGGAATGCCGTGCTTTGTCTCCTTGCACAGCCTGCAGAGGTTTCCTGAGACATATACTACAACCGTACCATTCCTCCTAGTGACAGTACTCTTTACTTTTATTTTTAGAAAGCAGAACTTGACAGATGAAGTAGTCTCTTCTGTCTCTGCAGCCCTTGGTAAAGCCTGAGACAAAAAGTCTTGAGAACCTCCAGAAGAAATATGTAGACTACTATTAATATGATTATTTTTTCTTAACAGAACCACTCTAAGTGCTTGGAAGAAGGTTGAGATCCTGAATATGAATCACAGAACAATGAGATTACAGAGAAAGAAAATTTAAGTGATTTTGAAACAACAGAGTTAGCACTGTAATCAGTGCTGATTATTTGGACTCAGGATGCAGAATAATGTTGTAAAAGAGAGATGGCATTATCCTTTGAGAGTTTGGTTAAATCAAAGGACAGCAAGAAAGGGAGGATGTAATTAAAACTTGAACCTATGAGAATCTTTTGAAATCAGAAGTAATTGTGTTGTAATTGTATTTTAATGTTAAATAAAGAAGGAAAGAGCTTTGTTCTTGCATAGATTACTGCAATAGAAAACTGTAATACCTTTGCATAATAGATGCATGTTTTCAGAATTCCCTTTGTTCTGTAATGACGTGAAATAAAAAAAATTCCCTCTTCATGTCAAAATTCTTCTCTTATCAGTTGAACGGAGTCAGACCTCAGCAGTAGAAGCTAAGGAGAATTTTCTATTTTGGAACAATTCCAAAACTCAAAAGATAACGTTTGACACAGAAGCCAGTATTCACATCAGTATTTTATCAGTATGAATTTCATGTTCCAAGCTGGAACAATCAAACAAATAAATTTAGGGGCAAATTTAAAACTATGAGGCTTATGTATTAAGCTGCAACATTTTTCTAGCCTCCTCTCTGCTCCCACTGTTTTGAAGCGGGACAACCATAGCTCTTCTCCAATCTTATAGCACCACTCCCGTTTCTAGTAATCTAGAATCTTTTAATGGAAGCTCTCTGTTGGGATACCCTAACTCTCCTGTTTCATTAGTATCCTTCAAGGATACATTTCTCCGAACCATGCACTGCTGAGTGACTGCCAGCTTTCCCCCTTGTTCTAGTTTAAAAGCTGCTCTATCTCCTTTTTGAAAGTTAGTGCCAGCAGCTTGGTTCCACTCTGGTTAAGGAACTCAAAAATGAAATTTCTGATCTATTAGTTAAAATTTGTAACCTGTCATTAAAATCATCCATTGTACCTGAAGAATGGAGGGTGGCCAATGTAACCCCAATATTTAAAAAAGGATCCAGGGGCGATCCGGGTAACTATAGGCCAGTGAGCCTGACTTCAGTGCCGGGAAAAATAGTGGAAACTATTCTCAAGATCAAAATTGTAGAGCACATAGAAAGACATGATTTAATGGGACATAGTCAACATGGATTTACCCAAGGGAAGTCTTGCCTAACAAATCTGCTTCATTTTTTTGAAGGGGTTAATAAACATGTGGATAAAGGTGAAACGGTAGATGTAGTGTATTTGGATTTTCAGAAGGCATTTGACAAAGTCCCTCATGAGAGGCTTCTATGAAAACTAAAAAGTCATGGGATAGGAGGCGATGTCCTTTCGTGGATTACAAACTGGTTAAAAGACAGGAAACAGAGAGTAGGATTAAATGGTCAATTTTCTCAGTGGAAAAGGGTAAACAGTGGAGTGCCTCAGGGATCTGTACTTGGACCGGTGCTTTTCAATATATATATAAATGATCTGGAAAGGAATACGACAAGTGAGGTTATCAAATTTGCGGATGATACAAAATTATTCAGAGTAGTTAAATCACAAGCAGACTGTGATACATTACAGGAGGACCTTGGAAGAGTGGGCATTGAAATGGCAGATGAAATTTAATGTGGACAAGTGCAAGATGTTGCATATAGGGAAAAATAACCCTTGCTGTAGTTACACGATGTTAGGTTCCATATTAGGAGCTACCACCCAGGAAAAAGATCTAGGCATCATAGTGGATAATACTTTAAAATCGTCGGCTCAGTGTGCTGCAGCAGTCAAAAAAGCAAATAGAATGTTAAGAATTATTAGGAAGGGAATGGTTAATAGAACGGAAAATGTCATAATGCCTCTGTATCGCTCCATGGTGAGACCGCACCTTAAATTCTGTGTACAATTCTGGTCGCCGCATTTCAAAAAATATATAGTTGCGATGGAGAAGGTACAGAGAAGGGCAACCAAAATGATAAAGGGGATGGAACAGCTTCCCTATGAGGAAAGGCTGAAGAGGTTAGGGCTGTTCAGCTTGGAGAAGAGACGGCTGAGGGGGGATATGATAGAGGTCTTTAAGATCTCGAGAGGTCTTGAACGAGTAGATGTGACTCGGTTACTTACACTTTCGAATAATAGAAGGACTAGGGGGCATTCCATGAAGTTAGCAAGTAACACATTTAAGACTAATCGGAGAAAATTCTTTTTCACTCAACACACAATAAAGCTCTTGAATTTGTTGCCAGAGGATGTGGTTAGTGCAGTTAGTGTAGCTGGGTTCAAAAAAGGTTTGGATAAGTTCTTGGAGGAGAAGTCCATTAATGGCTATTAATCAATTTTACTTAGGGAATAGCCACTGCTATTAATTGCATCAGTAGCATGGGATCTTCTTAGTGTTTGGGTAATTGCCAGGTTCCTGTGGCCTGGTTTTGGCCTCTGTTGGAAACAGAATGCTGGGCTTGATGGACCCTTGGTCTGACCCAGCATGGCAATTTCTTATGTTCTTATGTTCTTATTGAACAGATCTTTCAGATGGCCCACCAGTACGTCTCTGAGCTCCCTCAGTATCCTGGGATGTAGCACATCTTGCCCCATGGCTTTGTCCACTTTCAGTTTTCCAGGCTCAATATAATCCCCTCCCATGTGGGTTCAATTCCCTGTTAACAAACCAGTTCTCCCTGCAGAGAATGCAGAAACTCCCTACTTCTAGAAGACACCACAGCTGGGATGCCCAATCAACATCTAGTAGATTAAAACCACCTAGAAATACCACCTCTCCTTTCATAGCAAATTTGGGAATATCCTATATTAAATATCTATCCATTGCTTCTGTCTGTGATGGAGGTCTGCATATTAGAACAATATAAATAGATGTTCCATTCCCATGAGAGGTCTAGAATGGGTAGATGTGAATCAGTTATTTAATCTTTCAGATAATAGAAAGACTAGGGGGCACTCCATGAAATTAGCATGTGTGGCACATTTAAAACTAATCGGAGAAAGTTCTTTTTCACTCAACACACAATTAAACTCTGGAATTTGTTGTCAGAGGATTGGTTAGTGCAGTTAGTATGGCAGCGTTTAAAAAAGGATTGGATAAGTTCTTGGAGGAGAAGTCCATTAACGGCTATTAATCAAGTTTACTTAGGGCAGAGCTTTCCAAACTTTTCATGTTGGTGACACACTTTTTAGACAAACATAATTTCGTGACACAGTAATTCAGTCTACCAGCAAACCAGAAGTTAAAGGTTAAACGAACAAAATGTATTTCAACAATTTATGTATGTTTCCTTAAATATATACATAAAATGTTTCACAACACAACCTCTCATAATAAATATTTGCAGGCTTCCACTTCCTCCATGCTGATCTCGTACATTGTGAGATCGGCATAGAGAAAGTGCTACTCTTGCACATTCCCAAAGATTACATGTGCCAATCAGTAAAAAGTAATTTTTTTTTTTTTACGTTTGCTGTCTGATCTTAGTTTTCTAATCGGTTGGTCAGGCTTTTTTTTCCACCTTTCCTTTCTTGTTTTTTTTGCCAATTCCTTTTACAGTGTCTTTTTTTCTATTTCTTTTCTCTCCATCTGTCTTCTTCCCTCAAACACACAATCAGGTTCTCATTCTCACACGCTGTCTATCTCACACATTCTCACACACACAGGCTCTCACTCACATGCAATCTCACACATCCACAGCTCTCACTCTCACATGCCTCTCTCTCATACATACATATTGTCTCTCTCGTGCACATGCTGTCTCACTCTCACACACACAGGCTCTCTCACTCCTACATGCTCTCTTGCTCAAGCACAGGCTCTCACTGGCACATGCTGTCCCTCTGCACGGGTTGCCGAAGGATGGGCTCTTCAGAGGCCCTGATCTTCCCTGGCCATGACATGGGATCTGCAGCGGCCCTGCAATCAGGTTTCCTCTTCTCGGGCTGCCGCGATGTGGGATCCGCAGCAGCCCTGCTATCGGGTTTCCTCCTCTTTTCGGGCCGTCGCGACGTGGGATCCGCAACGGCCCATTAATGCTGCTCTTCTTCTGTACGCAGCAGATGCTCCTCCTCCTTCCTGCCCACGCGGCTCCGGCAACGTTTTTCTTCCGGGGCTGCACAGGCAGAAAGGAGGAGGAGGAGTGAACGTGACCCTCTTCTTCGGGCCGTGGTGATGTAAGCTCCACCACTGCCCGCCGATCTTCCTGCTATAGTTCCCTGCTTCTGCCGGCCCTGTGGACCTGGCGACACACCTCCACACTACAGGCGACACACTAATGTGTCCCGACACACACTTTGGAAAGCTCTGACTTAGGGAATAGCCACTGCTATTACTAGCAACGGTAACATGGAATAGACTTAGTTTTTGGGTATTTGCCAGGTTCTTATGGCCTGGATTGGCCACTTTTGGAAACAGGATGCTGGGCTTGATGGACCCTTGGTCTGACCCAGTATGGCATGTTCTTATGTTCTCTTTCCAGATTAACCCACAATGCCTCCTCCTTACCTTGTAAACCCTGCAATTCTGTTCCCCTATGAGGAAAGACTAAAGAGGTTAGGGCTGTTCAGCTTGGAGAAGAGACAGCTGAGAGGGAATATGATAGAGGTGTTTAAAATCATGAGAGGTCTAGAATGGGTAAATATGAAATCAGTTATTTATTCTTTTGGATAACAGAAGGACTAGGGGGCACTCCATGAAGTTAGCATGTGGCACATTTAAAACTAATCAGAGAAAATTCTTTTTCACTCAATGCACAATTAAACTCTGGAATTTGCTCCCAGAGGTTGTGGTTAGTGCAGTTAGTGTATCTGGATTTTAAAAAAGTTTGGATAAGTTCTTGGAGGAGAAGTCCATTACCTGCTATTAATTAAGCTGACTTAGAAAATAGACACTGCTATTACTAGCAACGGTAACATGGAATAGACTTAGTTTTTGGGTACTTGCCAGGTTCTTATGGCCTGGATTGGCCACTTTTGGAAACAGGATGCTGGGCTTGATGGTCTGTCCCAGTATGGCATGTTCTTATGTTCTTATATATAGTACCATGCCTCTTCCCTTCCTTCTTACCTGGTCTTTCCTGAGTAGATTGTAGGTCCAGTATAATTATAACCTAGTCATGGCTTTCTGTATACCACATCTCCGTGACAGCCAGTACATCCAAATCAGCTGCTTCCATGACTGCCTCTAGATTATTCCCTTTTATTCAGGTATTTACTTACCTTAGGGCTTTGCTTACCCATCCCCATTAATCCTAGTTTAAAGCCCTCCTCAGTAGGTTTGCTAATCTATATTGGATGCTGCTGCTCCTCTTCTTCAACAGTATGTATGTACTTGAGGCAATGGAGGGTGAAGTGACTTGCCCAAGGTCACAAGGAGCAACAGCTAGATTTGAATCCTGGCTTCCCTGGTTCTTATGAAACAAAGAGGAAGGCGATCTATGATAGCCGTGGAGGAAACAACAGAAGAATAGATGCCAGATGTCTTTGAATGTATTTATTGTGGTGGAGACGTGTTTTTATAAAAAGCCCTACTCAGCCGAGTTTCGCCACACATTTAGTGGCTGCCTCAGGGGCTCTGATTAATGAGTTTGGACCTAGTATGGTCTTAAACCAATCTTACTTGTAATACATAATTTCTCGATAAAACATCCACAATCATACCATATCGTTTAAACTGCATTCGGATGTGCTCTCTCCACGTCTTACTAGGTCCAAACTCATTAATCAGAGCCTCTGAGGCAGCCACTAGATGTGTGGCGAAACTCAGCTGAGTCGGGCTTTTGATAAAAATACGTCTCCACCACAATAAATACATTCAAAGACATCTGGCATCTATTCTTCTGTTGTTTCTTCCCTGGTTCTTAGCCTGCTGCTCTAACCACAAGACTGCTCCTCTACTCCCTGTAAGTTTAGGACTCTACTGGCATCCTGCTATAGGATGCAAGGCCTAGTAAAGTCAGGGCAGTGTAGACTAGAGAACTGTATCACTTTTGCCACAATAGCCCCACCAGAGGCTGCTGTGATATTAATTTCTAATGGTTTGTGGGATTTATATTTTATATTTAGAGACAGAAGGAATGTTTCAGCTCCTTTTATGTACAGTAAAGGCCCAAAATCTTGGCTGAGGAGTCTTAGAAATTAGAGATCAAATTCCAACTCGCACCCAGTGGTTGGTAATGTATCTTTAGAGATTTTTGTTCAAGGGAAAGCATTTATCTGTTGGAGCCTGTAGTGCAACCTAAGTAAGTAGTCCAAGAGAAAGAATGCACAATTCATTTAATCATGAGTGCCAAAAAAACATTTAGTATTTATTTGAGAAGCAAAACACTTATGCAAAACAAGTACGCCTATTCTCTTTAGAAGCTGCAGCACAGTTGCAGGGCAGATCAGAAGTGAAACCTGAAAGTGGCAACAGGGAGAGATAAAACCCAAGATCTGAATATTTGCCCCAGGGTTGCCAACATGTCTTATGGAGCAAGACCGGACACTTGAGGGGGGGGGGGGAGGCTGGGGGGGGGGGCCGGCCAACTGCACAAGCCCCCCCCTCCTCCCTTTTTTTCCCTTTTAAATCGAGCGTTGATTTTTTCCTGGGCAGATTCTTCCTGTCTGTCTTTGGGGCTCTGGTTCGACTCTCCTCTTCCTCTGCGACTCCCAGGAGGACAGCGTGAAGTAGAAACAAGTGCGGCACAGCTGAGGAGGAGGAGAGTCAAACTGAGCCCCGAAAACAGGCAGGTGATTGGAGCATTGCCAGGCTGCCACCACTGATTGGCCCCCTGCCTTGCCTGACTGGGTTTTACAGTGTCGGGTTACCCTTGTTACCCACACAAAGTTTACCTGGGTACAAAAAGTCAGTACTGGGAGCATTCCCAAGGTGTAGTTTCACTTTGTCTAGGCAGTGCTGATGTTCAGTGCTACCAGACAAAGTTAGCTAGGTAAGCTTGATTAGAAAAATGCCTAACCTCAAGATACCAGGATACTTTATTTGGGTATACCGAGCAGAACATTATCTGGTAGGGATGTGAATTTGTTTTAAATGAATGGCACTTCTGAACCAAAAAAGACTTTTTTTGCTTTCTTCTGACTGCAACAAACTGAAAATGGCCTTGCCCAAAAATAACCAAAAATGTTCAGGTATTTGAACTAAGGGTCATGAAATGAAACTCCAGGGGGCGACGACTCAGAACTAACATCAGGAAATATTTCTTCACGGAGAGGGTGGTGGATGCCTGGAATGCCCTCTCGTAAGAGGTGGTGAGGATGAAAACAGCAAATGACTTCAAAAGAGCATGGGACAAACACTGTGATCCCTAGAAGCTAGAGGTTGGAAATGAAGAAAATGGTGCATGGGGGTTCCCTGCATGGAGCAGCAATTACTACTCTAAACAGAAGGGATGGAGGTGGCCTGCATGGAGCAGCTGTTACAGCCATAAGCAGCTTGCTGGGCAGACTGGATGGACCCTTTGGTCTTTATCGGCAATCATAAGTATTTTACTTTGTTATTATGTTTTAAAAAAATGGCCTCCCGCCCAGCCCCCAAGACCCCTTCCATTGCTTCCATGGGCTTCACCAGGCCCCTTGAACACCCTCCTGCCCTCCAAAGAAATTACCAGGGCTTGGGTCTCCCCAGTTGTGCTGATCCAAGACCAGCCAGGGCCTCTCTAAGCTCCTCCCATCCACCTTGAAATGTGCTGGTGCTATGAACTTCCCAAGCACCTACTTACCCTGTCTGTGGGAGTCCATGTTGAAGAAAAGGGCAGGAGTAATGCTCTCTCACTCCAAGCCCCACTGAAAATCTTTATAAAAATCTTATCTGCCAGCCTGGCGCCAGCCTCAAGGCTGGCCAACACCATTTTCTTTTACAGTTATATACATATGCCATACAATAAAATTATACCTGCGAGCCTGGGACCTTTGCCATTTTGAGGTAACATGGGGGCCAGGGAGGTCCTTGGCCATAGCACATATTGAGGGAACTGAGATGAGGTCAGAGAGGCATTGGGAGGCCCCAGCTTGATTCAGCTCAGCCCAACTGGGTAGACTTTTATGTTTATTTTGGTTCAGGAAATGAACCCAACCTAAATAAATAGTAAACAAATCAATAAACAAAAAAACCCCTCAGAAATGAGAAAACAATGAAAAACAAATATCTTTGACCTGCAATGTTCTATTATCTGGGGATCTTCCACTGTAAATCTGGGAAAAGTTATCTGAGTAATTTTACCTGTATAAATTTCCTGCTTGCCAGCTTACTCAATATTACATAAGAACATAAGAAATTGCCATGCTGGGTCAGACCAAGGGTCCATCAAGCCCAGCATCCTGTTTCCAACAGAGGCCAAACCAGGCCATAAGAACCTGACAATTACCCAAACACTAAGAAGATCCCATGCTACTGATGCAATTAATAGCAGTGGCTATTCCCTAAGTAAAATTGATTAATAGCCATTAATGGACTTCTCCTCCAAGAACTTATCCAAACCTTTTTTAAATCCAGCTATACTAACTGCACTAACCACATCCTCTGGCAACAAATTCCAGAGCTTTATTGTGCGTTGAGTGAAAAAGAATTTTCTCCAATTAGTCTTAAATGTGCTACTTGCTAACTTCATGGAATGCCCCCTAGTCCTTCTATTATTCGAAAGTGAAAATAACCGAGTCACATCTACTCGTTCAAGAGCTCTCATGAGCTTAAAGACTTCCATCATATCCCCCCTCAGCCGTCTCTTCTCCAAGCTGAACAGCCCTAACCTCTTTAGTCTTTCCTCATAGGGGAGCTGTTCCATCTCCTTTATCATTTTGGTTGCCCTTCTCTGTACCTTTTCCATCGCAACTATATCTTTTTTCAGATGCGGCGACCAGAATTGTACACAGTATTCAAGGTGCGGTCTCACCATGGAGCGATATAGAGACAATATGACATTTTCCATTTTATTAACCATTCCCTTCCTAATAATTCCTAACATTCTATTTGCTTTTTTGACTGCTGCAGCACACTGAGCTGACGATTTTAAAGTATTATCCACTATGATGCCTAGATCTTTTTCCTGGGTGGTAGCTCCTAATATGGAACCTAACATCATATAACTACAGCAAGGGTTATTTTTCCCTATATGCAACCCCTTGCACTTGTCCACATTAAATTTCAACTGCCATTTGGATGCCCAATCTTCCAGTCTTGCAAGGTCTTCCTGTAATGTATCACAGTCTGCTTGTGATTTAACTACTCTTGGGATGAGGTGGGGTTTACACTACCCGTGGGAAGGATCCTACGGGTCCCAACTGTCGGCAGGCAGAGTAGGCTGACTGACGGAGGCCGACTGGAGCTTCGCCAATACCAGCCCTCGTTCCCCGAGGGTTGAACCTTTAGGTACTAGGGCTGGCTGGAGTTAGGTGGGCCTCCGTGTGTAGTCGTCGACGGGTGGATGGAGAGGTCAGCCCAAAGGCAGCAATGGTGAAACTGAAGAGTCTGCACTGGACGAGGCAGAGTGCTGGAGACCCAGGCGCCAAAAGGAACCAAAGTCTGACAGGGGGTGCCCGAGCAAGAACAGGCCAAAGCCTGAAAGGCCAAGTCCAGGATGAAGACAGTGGAGCATCATGGAACAAGCTGAAGTCAGGGCAAGAACTACGAAGGAGTAGTGGCAAGACAGGCTGAGGTCGAATCCAGGAAAGAAACAATGGCATGGTCAAGCGAAGCAGAGGTCTGGACTAGGAGATGATCAGTAGCGTGTCCAGGCGAAGCAGAAGTCTGGACTAGGAGATGGTCAGTAGCATGGTCAGGTGAAGAAGAGGTTGGGACTAGGAATCAGTAGCGTGGTCAGGCGAAGCAGAGGTCTGGACTAGGAGAGGATCAGTAGTGTGGTCAGGCGAAGCAGAGGTCTGGACTAGGAGATGATCAGTAGCGTGGTCAGGCGAAGCAGAGGTCTGGACTAGGAGAGGATCAATAATGTGGTCAGGCGAAGCAGTGGTCGGGTCCAGAAGATCAGTAGCTTAGTCAGGCAAAGCAGTGGTTGGGTTCAGGAGAAGATCAGTAACATAGTCAGACAAAGCAGTGGTTGAGTCCAGGAGAAGATCAGTAACATAGTCAGGCAAAGCAATGGTTGTGTCCTGGAGATCAGTCTGTAAGGAGAGCTGAGTAGCACGAACACAGGAACGAAGAAGGCAAACCAGGAACAGGAACTCGAAGGGATCAGGAACCAGGAACACAAAGGAAACACCAGGAGGCAGTGAAGTACACGACCAGTGTGGAGACCTGTTGCAAAGGCAACTAACAGGAGCTGAGCCCGGCCTTATATACCGGAGCTTCAGCGACGTCATCATCCAGGGCCGCGGCCAAGCTCCCGCTGTGGGCCCTTTAACGGAAGCAGAGATGCTTGCGCATGCACCTAGGGAGGCGTGCAGCGCTGGATGGCGCCGTCTCTCGGCGGACCACACGGAGAGGCCCGCCGCGGAGCACAGGAGTTGGTCGTAGAACCAAGAGCGTTGGGGATGGACCCGGGACGGAGCCGGCAGCCTACAGCCACGAGGGAAGTGGAGCCAGATGCTGGATTAAGCAGCAGAGGGTAAGAGGACCTGGCCGATGGCCTGCCACGGCCAGCACACGCACACTGACTTATGCGTGTAAAAGTAAACTTACGGGGGTAAATGCATCTATAGAACTCAAGTAAAATCTACTCATGTATCCTTTAAAAATTTGAATTACAAATATGTGGATATATCATTTGTGCACACTTATTTCCCTAAATTCCAATTTATCCAGCTAAGTAATGCCTTTGCCACTGCTTAGATGAACAAATTTGAAGTTATCTGGATAAGTAGTGGAACTTGCTGGCAAATTCCGATATATCCAGCTAAACAGCAGCAGGTGCTACTTAGCTGGCTAAGTCTGAAAAGCACTACTTGTCAGTCTAAGTAGTGCTTTTCTTAGCCAACTAAAAGACGCTAATTTTCTGGATAAGTTCAAACTTGTGCAGCTCATGGTTTTTACATATGTGAGCATGTGTTTGCACATATGTACTCATATTTTATAACCTGTGCATATTGTATCCAGTAGTACATTTGCATGCCCTCAGATACATGCGTAAATGGGCGCATGTGAGAAGTTTTGAAAGTTATCCTCCAAGCTAGTAGAAGGAGAGTCTTTCTGCTGACTCAGCATGGGGGATTTTCCAAGAGTCCATGGGGGGGGGGAATTAGCTTTCTTATTTTGGGGGTGGTTTCAGGGGTGTAGTGGTATTGGAGAGATTTCTTAATTTGAGTGAAGTTTGGGAAGTAAGGGGACTGGGATCGGGGAGGAAGCTTCTTTCTATGAGGGTGGCTGGAAGGTTACAACAGTGAAGAGGTGTTCTCTAGGGCTAACTGGCTTTTTGAGCTAATTGGCGCAGTGGAAATTGTAATAAATATTCAAACACTTATGCTGGGCTCAGTACATACGTGAAAGGGGTAGGCAGTGCATGCAAATGTAGCTCATACTTATTCATTGTGAAAACCCTGGAAACCAGACCTGGGCGTGGCACTCCAAGCCAGGAATTACCTCCCCTAATATATATTATGTTTCGTTTAGTGCACTTTTCATAGCACACATGTGCTATGCATATGCATATCAGTACTTTGCTATATTTGTAGTAAAATTGTGTTTTAACCTGCTGAAAATGTGCGCTAATTTCATTTTAGTATATATGCCCCATAGAAAGGTAAAACTGGAAAGGGCCTCATGAGGTCATCTAATCAATGCGCCCACCTCCAGATAGGATTCTCAGCACCTATAATATCCCAGACAAATGTTTATCTAATAAACTCTTACAAACCTACAATAGCAGAGAATAACTTGTCCCTATGCGTAACTACCTTTACCACTAAAAAGTTCTTCTTAATATCTCATCTAAATGCCATGTAGCACAGATTTCACATCAGGCATCATCTGTCTACAATTGATCCCTACCAAAATATAGCTTGCTTTTTTTCATAATTATTTCCCATTGAAGACCATCAAAATAAAATATGGATTTTTTTTTTTATTTTTTTTACTTAGTATTGGATTGTACCCTTTTTTATTACTTTGTGATGGTTGGTTTTAATTTCTCACTGTCTGCTTTGATGTAGCAACCTGAGAGTTGATGTTCTAGCCCCGAGGCCATGAAACAACATCTGCAGCTACTGCTTGTTTAGGTCTCTTGGTTCACTTGAAAGAAAGCTGTAGTGCTGGAGGTGATGAAGGGATCTCTCACTTTGTCTCTATTAATGCGGAGGATGTTTATCCAACTTCTGAATGACCTTGAATACAAGCAAGGTCCCAGATTTCGAGAGATGCCAGCATTGCTAACATGACAATTTCGCTGCTATAAAGCCTTTTTTACAGAGGAAAAGGGAACAGCAAGTGCTTTGCATAGCTGGATAATTCTCACTTGGGTTGAATAAAATCTAAGGAAACCTTTTTTATTTAACCAGTACATTGTTTATGGTTCCTGATTTATTTTGTATTGTAAAGTTCCAGCAGACTGAGAAAGATTCTTTTATTTTAGCAATGAGAGAATTATCCAAATTTAGAAACACAGAAGCCTGTTGGCAGAAAAAGACTATATGGCATATCTAGTCTGCACAGCCCTACGATCCCTACCATACTCTCAGAGAACCCCTGTATTTATCCCCTGCTCTATTGGATTCATATACTGTCTTTGTCTCCACCAAATCACCAGGGAGACTGTTCCATGCATCCACCACCCTCTCTGTAAAAAATGATTTCCTTAGATTACACCAGAGTCTACCACTTTCCATTCTAGAGCCTTCTTCCCGTTGAAAGGCATAGCTCCTGTGCATAGAAACTTTGGAAGTATTAAAATCATGCTCCATCGTATGGTGTTCTATTTTGCAATGTCATGTGTAGCATGGCAGATTAGGATTTTACATATGTTGAGCCCGTATTTCAAAAGATGTTAAGTCAAGGCAGAGTATGGGGTTCCCAACCCGTCCAAATACTACTAAGATCCCTCCCTCCTTTTTCCACCTCCCCCCCCCCCCCCCCCCCTCAGTATCTCATCTTCCTCCCCACTATCACCCCTTCTTCCCTTCCCCACCTTCACTTTCTTCCTTCCCTCTAAAGATTCAGCTTCACACTATCAATGTGAGAAAATACATTTATTGGATATATATAGCCGCAGGAAAATTGAGTTTAACACCAACACTGCAAACATCAAATATTTAACAAGCCACTCATTACTTTTTACTGATTAGCTACTCTACTCCAATGTGGCCTCACCCCATCTTAGACACACAGATAGCTGCACTTCCAGCATCAACACTAAAAAGTGAATTTTCAAAGAGCTGAGCATGTAAAAATCATTGCATACTCGTGTAAATAGCATATACTTACATCTATGCTATTTTATAAATGCCAACCATACACGTGTAAGTAATGGTATGTGACTAAATGTGTGTGTGTAAGAAAGGGGAAAGCCAGGGGCATTCCAAGGTGAGGCCAACATTTAAGTGTATAAGTTGCTATTTTAAAACCAGCAAAAATGACGTGCATACATCTGTTGCCTGCATATATTTACACCTTCTAATCATTTGGCATAAGGGAGAATAACATTTTTTATTGCCTATTACTGACTGAGTGACATCTGGGTAAACTAGAGGGAGTTCAGACTGAAAAGTCAGGAAGGTCTCAATGAGCTGAAGATGGACTGGGAGAACTAATAAACTAATTGGTAAACCTGGTAATTTCTTTGCTGTGTGCATGTTAGAAAATTCCCTAATTTACGCATGTAAACGTTAACTTACGGAGGGTAAATGCATCGAAATAACCCAAGTAAAATATCTATTCACTTATCCCTCTAAAATTATAAGTACAAATAAGTGGTTATATCATTTGCGCACACTTATCCATCTAAATTCCAATTTATTTGGTTAAGTAGTACCTTTTCTGTTACTTAACTGGATAAATTTGAAATTATCTAGATAAGTAGCACTTTTTTTTAGACTTATCCAGCTATCTTGCATACCTGGATAAGTCCAAAAAGTGCTATTTAGATGGACAAGTATCACTTTTCAGACTATCCAGCTAAGTGCCATTACTTAGCCGGATAAATTAGAACTTACATAGAAACATAGAAGTGACGGCAGAAGAAGACCAAACGGCACATCCAGTCTGCCCAGCAAGCTACGCAGTTTATCCTTTTTTTTTTCCCCTTTTTTCTCCCTCCCACCCGTCTCTATTGGCTTCTAGCACCCTCCGGCCCCAATTCCCTTCCACCCCTCCACCAATGCAGAGAGCAGCGCCATCCTAGTGAACATCCAGCTCAATCAGGGGTAGCAACCGCCGCAACCAGCAGGCCACACCCCTGCCCCTTACCCACCCCTGTTTTGTTTGCTTGTTTGTTTTTTTTTTTTTTTTTTGAGATGGCAGCCCTCCATCCTTCTGCTCCGTGAAGGTGGAACACCAACCACTGGCCACTGGCATCCAGCTCCGTGAATGCCTCTGTGGCTACTGCCGCTCCGTGCAGTGTTTTGTTGCATGAAAGTGGAACACCAACTACTGGCCACTGGCATCCCGCTCCGTGAATGCCTCAGTGGCTACTGCCGCTCCGTGCAGTGTTTTGCTGCCTGAAGGTGGAACATCAACTGCTGGCCACTGGCATCCCGCTCCGTGAATGCCTCGGTGGCTACTGCCGCTCCGTGCAGTGTTTGCTGCCTCCTCTCTATTTATGCCCACTAGACTTGATGGATCCACAGTGTTTATCCCACGCCCCTTTGAAGTTCTTCACAGTTTTAGACTTCACCACTTCCTCCGGAAGGGCATTCCAGGCATCCACCACCCTTTCTGTGAAGAAATACTTCCTGACATTAGTTCTTAGTCTTCCTCCCCGGAGCCTCAGCTCGTGACCTCTGGTTCTGCTGGATAAGTGCCGCTGCTCGTGACCTCTGGTTCTGCTGGATAAGT
This sequence comes from Rhinatrema bivittatum, assembly GCF_901001135.1. Lineage (NCBI taxonomy): Eukaryota > Metazoa > Chordata > Amphibia > Gymnophiona > Rhinatrematidae > Rhinatrema > Rhinatrema bivittatum. Next base: position 435,644,821 of record NC_042615.1, on the reverse strand, counting down.
GCCGCTGCTCTTCTGGATAAGTCCAAACTTGCACGGCTCATGCTTTCTACGTATGACAACATTTTTACATGCATATATACTCACATTTTATAACCTACACATATTGTATCCATGCAGATTATAAAATACAGTAGTAAATCTGTGCGCGCCTACATACATGTATAAATGGGCATATGTGAGAAGTTCTGAAACTTATCCTCTTAATCTGCAACAAATATCTTGCCTTAGGGTTAGCCATGGAAACTAACCCTTTTTTGTCAGTTCTTACTCTATAGTGAAAGGCAGAGCCATCAAAGTTTAGCCCTAACGCTGCCCTGCAATCAAACCTTGATTGCCACATATACTCTATTCCATGTGCTAATCCTGGGTCCATAGAAGAGTCATGGTCATTACTAGACATGTGCCTTAAATCATTCTTAGTGTGAGCCTGTCCTGGCTACCAAGGCCAAACATGGTCTAACAACTCAGAACAATTTCTCATTATACCTTGCAACAAAAGGCTCAGAAAAAAATATTCCTTACTTGTCCCTGCCTATCTCACTTTAACATATTATTCTTCATGAGGCTCAGGTGTGGCCACCTCCCTGTCACAGCTCCTGGGGGTAATAAATTGCTTGCTAAGAGCTCCCCAAAACCCCTGATACAGCCATCACAAAATGTCAAACTTTCTATATCCAGTATATTACTATTAAAAATATCGAGGCCCATCTTGAACTCCAGCAAGCTGATTCATCCCTGGGCAACTTTCAACAATGAGATCATGTGATATGATAGATCCACCGATAGAAAACATGAATTTTTGCATACATCTGTTGAGCTTTTTATGAGTTTTTTTGATAGTACGGTGGGACTTTTTGCCATGCCAGACCCTTCATGAGATCATGTAGGACCAGACAATGTGCGTGAATGGGAATAAATCCGTGATAGCAATACAATCTCTCTGGATTTTTTGTACTAGCTCCATACTGTGTGTTGACATGATGTCATTTCTCCTAAATGGAGAATCTCAGCCATGGGGTGAGCTTGGAACATTTTCTTTGGAGAATTAGCTGTATTAACTGGTCCTACTGCATCCCACACTGACCCATCCATAGAAGGGATATACCATTGTTACCATACCTAGGTATTCTCCTAGTGGCCTGGCTAATGCTCTCGTGTGTGTTCAATGGATGAATGAGCGCTCTCAAATCCAAACATGAGGAGGAGGGAGGCCTGAAAGTGCCTAGAGTAAAACAAATGATAATCATCATGGTGGGTCCTTGCTCTTATGAGGCTCACAGATATTCAGAGCTCTGTTCTAAGGTCTAACATTTTTTATAATGCTGCAAATGTCACCTGCCAATGGACATAATTCTTTTTTGGTGTAAACCTAGACCGGCTGCCATTGCCACTGCTCCTGTATGGAATGAGCGTGTTCCCTACACCCCTACGTCCATGTTCTTCAATATTCTTGTGAACTGAAAACACTGGAAGTCCATCCTTATGAATCAAAATAAAAGAACCACCCTGTGGCCTATATGAATTATGATCATGGAAAAGCCACACCAGGCAAGTATGATGTCCCTTGAGGTGTCTTTATACTAGCCGTGAGTCTTGCCCACCCCTCTCTGTTTTGGATCTGTGTATGAGAATTGTAACTCTATTGCGATCTAGTAAGACATCCTCCATTTTTAGTGCAAATGAATCAACAGAGGGGACTGATTTTGATTGGGCAACAAACTCACTCACTCCAAAAATCCCATAGAATACATCTAAAGAGACAAGTTTCATAGGCACATAGCATTATTTATTTATTTGGATTTATATTCTGCCTTTCAGCCAATTCAAAGCACATTATATTCAAGTACTTCCTTCTTCCCAGAGGGCTTGCAGTCTAATCCAAGGAGTCATTAACAGTGTAACAGTGGCTTTGCCTCTGTTCCTCTGTTTCATCTCAGTTTTCCAGGTAATTTTTGGGCCTCCCTCTGATTTGGTTCCCACCCTTAATGGAATGGGTTTTAGCCTTCTTACAAAAGGAGTTGGCAATACTAATATAAGTAAAGGGAAAAGGAGATTTTGACGGAGCTGGAATCAGTCCTTGACCAAAAGGATCCAAACTTGCCAATTAGGAGATAATTTTTGGAATTTGAGGAATTTTTTGGAATCTGATTCATCTCAACTTGAAGGAGACATCACCCCACCCAGAAGGGACTGCATGATGCTAGCTTCTTTGATTCTCTGTACCCAGATAACAGTAGAGATAGACATATTTGGGAAAAAGGTTGTTGCGTCTTTACACTATTTTTGGTGGCTCATGATTAAGAAAGAGCCAGAGCTTCCCTCCTTTCTAAGGACACTGATTCAGCTCAAAGAAGGGGAGCCAGAAGAAAGGCTATTGTGGATAGATAAAGATACAGCTGAACTTTTAGTTGTCATTCTTCCATTTCTTGTCACCATTCTAGCTGTCTTGGCTTGTATCTTATGTTGAACACCATCCAAAGAGTCTTTCAGTACTTTTTCCTGGCTTCACTTATGTTGTGTACCTTCCTATTGCAGTGAGTATTCAGTGAATTATTTGAAAGGTTCATGGAAAGGGAGATTTCTGTTGGCCTATTCCTCTACTGCACTGAGGGTTCCAAAGGTTATACCTCCTCCCTGCTGTTGGAACCCTTGGCACTCGGAAGCTTGTTGGTTCCTATTGAAAAAACAAGGGTTGGGACATTTTTGTTACATTTGGGAAAGTAGAAGCCATTTATTCAATCTCACAAAGAAGAGGGGGTGCTTCTGTAATCTACTTAGGCACTCATGCATGATAGGATGAAGCTTGTCTCCTCTTGAACAGTTTTTATTCACCCGTTCATGCATCATCTTCTTTGTGGGTTGGGGCCTCCCATAACCCTGGTGAAAAAAGCAATCCTGGCTACCCTTTATGTACCGCATATCTGAACATTCCCTCACCAAGGCTTGCTCACTACCCAGTGAATGAATGTACTGAATCAGGATATGGGGTATACATTTATCAGAATAATAGTTACCACCAAATGTGAATCCAAGCAAGTGGAACAAATTTGGATATACAAGTATCAGACAGAAGGTCCAATTTGGCTCCGGTATCAAATTTGCTTATAATGTTCACTGCTTGATCTAGCAAAGCATACTGAATTGAACATAACCAAGGATTGATGTACCGTAATCATTTACTGAAATATCTTCCATCTCCAAGGGAGATTAGAGTAGAAAGTACACATGAATAAAGTTTCTCCTACCTTGCCCAAGCCTGTGGAATTCCTTCCCACTTAGCCTTTGACTTAAAAAAGATTACCTAAAATTTCAATATTTTCTTCATTGAGCTGCCTTCCTCTCTGCCATTCTGGACTTTAAAAAGTCCCTCATCAAGTTAGATGCTGGACTGCCTTTTTATTGATGCCCCTGCCAAAGTTGCTGACCCTACCAACATTCCCTCCTCTTTATTTTCCTGATATGGTAGAATTGTTGACATGCACTGCCTACTTGGGGGTTTGAATATTACAAATGAATTTATTGTACCCCCACTCACAGTACCACTCACTGTATGAAGAACTAAGTCACTCACACACACACAGACATTTATACAGTATATGTAAGCCTTGCTGTGTGCAGTAGTACTGACTGACTCCACACACAAAAAAACCCCTATTAAACACTAAAAGACAAAAAAGACTGTCACCCTGATAAGACTCTTCTCTTTAGTCTCTGAGTGTGCACTACTCACCTCACTGGTGTCCAGATAGAGATTAAAAAAGAAACATTAGCACTGCTGCAACTGCAATCTCCACACTGTCTCCCACACTGACTCTCCCCCAGTGAAGAGAAAAATTAAAATCAGCAGCAGTGCACTGCCTCTTTTTCTGGTGCAGTGAGTGTGTGAGATCACTGCAGCACAGAGAAGAGTAGAAACAGCCCTTTACCAGTACCAAATCCCAAAGTTTGTAGATTTATCTAAAAAAACAAACTGTGAGAGCTTCTAGTAGTATATCTGTCTCTGTGAAGAGCTCGAGAGGATATACAGTGCTTCTTGGACATGCTCAGATTTTATAATGGAAGGACATCAATGTTACTTGATCCAGATAGTAGCTATAGGCTAGTTAAAAAATATGCTGAATCATGATTTGCCTACTGGCTAGTCTCCTTGCCAACTTGTCTTGCCTTGGCTCTGACAAGGTGGTGAGGTCCACAGGTAAGAGCTGGTTGCTAGAGTTACCACACCTAGGCTACAAAAGACTTTCAAGAATGCATGACTCTTCTCTCTTGTACAATGTTACGTAACCTATAATCCTTCTTTAAAATTACTGAAAAATCTCTCATTTCTATAAATTGTTACCACTTAGAGAGGGATTATTGGTAAATATTACATGGCAATCAGAATAGCTTTGTATCAAAGAAAAATATGATGTATGGTTTGCGAAGGTAAACATGAATAATGAATAGATATTGTGGTTTGTAAATGTTATTACAAGAAGCTCACAGCATTCGTTTGACCATACAGGTGACAAATAGCTTGGCAGTAAGCAGGTTAACATGCAACTAACAGTTGTAAGGCCAAAGAAGTAATATAGAATATGATGTGACAGAAGTCTAACAAATGACATTTTATATATATCAAAGTAACTGAGCTGAGGACTGCAGTTTATGAGACAGATGATGCCACAGAAGACATCAGAATGGTTGATGATGGCCCTCCTCTGACATGAACAAGCGTGGATTTGGTGTTGGCACATTTTGGGGCAGATTTTAAAAGGGTTATGCGTGTACCCGCGCGTATGTCCCGGGGCTTGAAAAAAGGGGTGGGGAGTGGGTGGGGTGGTCCAGGGGCGGGGTGGAGCGGGGGTGGGACCAAGGCCTCCGGCACAGTGGCGGTACCGGAGGATCGCACGCCAGCACTCGGCCAACGCGCACAACCTACGCCTGCCCAGAGGCAGGTGCAACTTATGGAACAAAGGTTAGTGGGGGGGTTAGGTAGTGCTGGGGGGTGGGTTAGGTTGGAGAAGGGAGGGGAAGGTGGGGGAGCAGAAGGAAAGTTCCCTCCAAGGCCGCTCCGATTACAAATGAATTTATTGTACCCCCACTCACTGTACCACTCACTATATGAAGAACTAAGTCACTCACACACACACAGTCATTTATACAGTGTGGGATAGATTTTATAATTTTGCGCGAGCGCGTACTTTTGTTCGCGCACCAGGCGCAAACAAAAGTACGCTGGATTTTATAAGATACGCGCGTAGCCGCGCGTATCTTATAAAATCCAGGGTCGGCGCGCGCTGCCTGTTCCCTCTGAGGCTGCTCCGAAATCAGAGCGGCCTCGGAAGGAACTTTCTTTCCACCCCCCGCACCTTCCCCTCCCTTCCCCTACCTAACCCACCCCCCCGGCCCTATCTAAACCCCCCCTACCTTTTGTTGGCAGATTTATGCCTGCTGAAAGCAGATGTAAATCTGCGCGCGCCAGCGGGCTGCTGGCGCGCCATCACCCGACCCAGGGGCTGGTCTGGAGGCCTTGACCACGCTCCCGGGCCGGCGCCACGCCCCGGTCCCGCCCCGAACCGCCCCCTGACCCTGGACACGCCCCCTCCCCGCCCCTTTTACGAAGCCCCGGGACTTACGCGCGTCCCGGGGCTATGTGCACAGCAGCAGCCTATGCAAAATAGGTGCGTGTAAATCCAGCCGGATTTACGCGCGCAGGGCATTTAAAATCTGGCCCTGTATGTATGCCCCCACCCTCCTGACCCCCCCAAGACTTGTCAAAAGTCCCTGGTGGTCCAGCAGGGGTCCTGGGGCAATCTCCTGCACTCAGGCCGTTGGCTGCCAGTATTCAAAATGGCGCCGATAGCCTTTGCACTTACTATGTCATAAGGGCTACCGGTGCCATTGGTCGGCCCGTCACATGGTAGGAGCAATGGACAGCCGGCACCATCTTGTGCTCCTACCATGTGATGGGGCTGACCAATGGCACCGGTAGCACAAGGAGCACAAGATGGTGCCGGCCATCCATTGCTCCTACCATGTGACAGGGGCCGACCAATGGCACCGGTAGCCCTTATGACATAGTAAGTGCAAAAGCTATCGGAGCCATTTTGAATACCGGCAGCCGACGGCCCGAGTGCAGGAGATCGCTCCAGGACCCCCGCTGGACCACCAGGGACTTTTGGCAAGTCTTGGGGGGATCAGGAGGGTGGGGGTTGTAGTTAATTAAATTTAAAGCGTTGGGATGGGGGTTTTTCAACTTTAACGGGAAATGAATACCTTAAGTAACTAATGGTCGAATCGGGGGTCCCCCAAAAACGGATGCAACGGATTTGGGTCCTGACGAATACGAATACCAAATCTGATGAATCCGTCCCTGCTGCACATCCCTAATAAATACATTCCAAAACAATACACAACTCCACAGTGCACCACAGAAATCAACATCCAAAGATACAAAAATCAAATCCAGACTCTTTTTCCTCTTCACCCAAAGGTATAGATACCCCTAGGTCTCCACTATTTTATTTACTTATTTATTTAAAATCTTTTCTGTACCGTCGTTAATTTACCATCACAACGGTTTACAAAAAGGCACATAAAGTAATAGAAATTGTATAAAATAGATAACACATTATAGACGTGCCAATAATGAGCAGTAACAGGGTTCTTTTAATATAAAAACTATTTGTTGAATTGTTTTCATTAGTTTGAAAAGTCTCTATTGCAGTTCAAATATAAAGTTAACAATCTAAGGTGTATTTAATGGTGGGAAAGAAAAAGAAAACTAAACTACATACTCTGTGCTGAGTTACGATTTTATTTGGTTTCTCCATTCTCTTTATAAAAAGCCTGTTTAAAAAGCCAAGTTTTTAGACTTCCTTTGAAAAGTTTGAAGTTTCTCTGCAGTCTTATCTCCAGTGGCATTGAATTCCACAATGTGGGTCCTGCCAAAGATAGTACTCGCTCCCTTACTTGTGTGAGTCTAGCTGACTTAACAGATGGGATAGTCAGTAGCGCCTTATTAGCCGACCTCAGATTTCTGTGTGGTACATGTACACATAGTGCTGTGTTCAGCCATTCCGCTTTTTCATCATGAATTAGTTTGTGTATTGTACATAGTGCTTTATATTGTACTCTTTGTTCTATAGGTTACCAGTGTACTTCTGCAAGTGTTCCAGTAATGTGGTCTTTTTTTCTTTAACCTGTCAATATTCTTGCAGGTGAATTTTGCAATATTTGAAGTGGTCGTGTAGTCACCTATGGTAATCCTAGAAACAGCGCATTGCAATAGTCAGTGCTTGCAAATATTAGTGCTTGTAAAACTGTTCGGAAATGTGATAGTGTTAGTAAAGGTTTTAACTTCCTGAGAGCCATTAATTTAGTGTATCCTTCTTTTACTTTCAGTGATATGTGTTGTTTCAGGTTTAGTTCAGAGTCTATTATTTCACCTAGGTTACACACCTTCTCTGCTAATTCCACTCTTTGGTTATTTTTAAGCGTTATTGGTGATTGAATTGGGTTTATGTTTTTTCATTCCAAGTGTATGAATTCAGTTTTTTCAATATTTATCACTAGCTCCATTTGGTTTAATAGTTGTTAGTCTCTAGGTAGATCCTTAGGCTGGGATTTTGTAGTTTGCAGACAATCCTTGGAGGCACCTCTGGATTGTTCAGCAGTACACTATTAAAGCAGGATGTGTATATGGATGTGGTATGGCATTTTTAATTGGAATTCAAGGAAATTGGTGACTTTTTTTTTTTTGGTGAGCAAAACTTCACTCTCTTGAGTCAGAACCACGCTGACTCCAGCTTTTCTTCTAGAAAACTTAACTTTTATTAACAGTATAAGCAATTAACAAATCAGTAGACTGCCTACCTTTGCAGTGTACACACAATGGGGCAGATTTTCAAAGGGGTACGCGCATAAGATGCACGCGTATCCCCCAAAAACCTACCCCAAACCCCTCTACATGCGCCGAGCCTATCTTGCAAAGGCTGCTGGCGTGCGCAAAGCCCGGGGACACGTGTAAGCCCCGGGGCTTTCCTGGGGGGGCATGTCACGACCGGTGCATCATCGGGGGGGTGTCGGGGGGGCGTGTCGTGGCCGGCGCGTCATTCGGGGGTGGGGCCGCGGGTGTGGTTCAGGCCAGGGGCGTTTCGGGGGCGTGGCCTCCAAAACAGCTCCTGGGCCGGGGAATTGCGCGCCGGCCGGCCGGCCAGCAGGCATAACTTTTAAAACAAAGGTGGGGGGGTTTAGATAGGGCTGGGGGGGTGGGTTAGGTAGGGGAAGGGAGGGGAAGGTGCGGGGGGGTGGAGGGAATGGAGGGAATGGAGGCAGGCTGCGCAGCTCGGCGCGCGCAGGCTGCCGATTTTGGGCACGCACGCTGACCCCGGATTTTAAAGGATATCTATTAAAATCCGGCGTACTTTTGTTTGCGCCTGGCGGGCGTACTTTTATAAAATCTAACCCTATATCTATGCTGATGATGTACAACTTTTAATTTCTATTAAAAACACCCTGGAAGACACCCTTAAAGAAATTGAAATTTACTTAATTTAAATTAGACAACTTTTATCACACATGAAATTGATTTTAAATAATCAAAAAACAGAACTTATTCTGTTAAGTAGAAAATCTCATCTGAGTAAATCCTTCCATTTTAATACTGACTTCAAGCAGATCGAATCATCTAGTCAAGTACATGATCTTGGAATTTTAATTGAAGCCAATTTTAGATTAGAAAGAGATATAAAATGGAAAATTAGGGACGGTTATTTTAAATTACATATTTTAAAGCGTCTTAAGCCTCTGTTAGATTTTAATGATTTTAGAACTGTATTACAATCTTTACTTTTTTCTACCATTGATTATTGTACTGCTTTACTTCTCAGGTTACCTGGTACCCATCTAAGACCATTGCAACGTCTTCAGAACGCAGCTGCTAGAGTTTTATGTGGAGGAAAAAAAATTGACCATCTTACCCCAACCCTGATTGATTTGCACTGGTTACCTATAAAGCATGAAATTGAATATAAAACACTATGTATTCTATTCAAATTCATAAATCACAAACAAACTGAATGGTTAAACACATTTCTGCATCTTCACACACCACAAAGGAACCTTCTTTCAGCTAATAAGGGACTTTTATCAATATCATCAATCAGAACAGCACATCTATCTAAGGTAAGAGAACGAGCTATCTCAGTTGCGGGCCCCAAGTTATGGAACTCTTTACCAGATGAACTCAGATTACAAAAGGACATTAAATATTTAAAAAAAAAATCTGAAAACATTACTATTCAGAAACGCGTATGAATTAATGGCAGAGAATTGATCGCCTTGTTTGATGGGTCCTTAGCTTGGCTGTTTCTCTGTTTTATAAATTTAATTTTACCTTGTTTAACTTGTTTTTACTTTATTGATTTATTAGTTTTTAATTCATAAAGTTGAATGTAATGTACTTTTTTTAAATATTTTTACTGATCAGTTTTAATTATGTTATTTTTGCTTGTACTTTTTTTCTGTTTATGATTAATTGTACACCATCTAGATTGACCTACAGATTGATGGTATATAAAATAAATAAATAAATAAATAAATAAATAAATAAACATGAAAATTAAAGCTCCTAGCATTCTATCATTCCCTAGGCATGCCCCAACTTCTGCACAAGATCTCTCCACTGCACAGCTTGCACCTCATCTATTCTCAAGGTAATGGATTAGGAGTTTAGAGACACTGGAAAACGGAGCTCAAACCATTTCTCCACCACTCAAAACCAGCAGGAGGTGGGTTATTTGAAACCTGCACAAGTCTATGGTGAGAGAAAGTCTCCATGTTTGCACAATTTCCATCTTGTAATTCTGCATGTCCTGAGTCAGTCTAAAGGGAAAGCCTCATCCCTAACAGGTTTCTATGAGACAGTCAACCTTTGAGCATAATGAAAAGCAGTTGATGGATCTTGCGAGATGTGATAATATTTACATGTTCATTTAAGTAACAAACTGAACTCAAGAAAATCAGACAGTTCAACAAGTTGACATAGAGTTGAATAAGGCTAATGTTACATCCATATGTCAGATGTTTGAATAACATTTATTTATTAATGTATTTGATGTATTTTCTGATTTTCAGCACTTCAAATCAGATTACATTCAGGTACAGAAGGTATTTCCCTGTCTGCAGTGCCAATGAAATCATGTTATGGGTCTCCTACTCCCATCTGTTGGCAAGCAAGATAGGCTAAGGTTCAGAAGGGTTGCCAATGAGATGCAGCCTTTCTGACCCCTTCTTCTGGGTCCACATCTACCCTCTAGGTCCCATGTTCATGATCAGCCAGCTCTGGCAGAAAACCGTAAAACAGGCCTGTATGGAGAGGTCTCCTCTTGTTCATAACACTAGCACTTTCCACTGTACGTGCCCTCTCTCCCCCATTCACAGCACTTCCTTGGTCCTCTTCCAAGGTTCCCCGGGATCAGCGGAGGTTGTACTAAAGATAAAGAGCTGGTGCAGAGATCAGTGGGGAGGTATGAAAGAGGGCTCGTGTGGGTCTGCGTCTGTGTATGTCAATTCCTGGAATGAGGAAAGAAAACGGAAATAATTTTAAAAAGAAAGAGGGGTAGGGGATGCAAAGGGGATTGGGGACATACCCATGGAGGGACACCTCTCTTTTCTTTACGTGGACCTCACATGATCCAAGAACCTCTTTGTTTATTCTCTGCCCCCAAACCCCAGAACCTCTTTCCCTCAAATCCCTGATACCCCTGCAGCTTCACTCCCCACCCCAATCCTCCATCCACCATCTTCTCCTCTCTTCTCTCCTACCCCTCTCCTTTTATCTCCTCAACCTCCATCCTCATTCCTTGTTTCTCCACCCTTCTATACCCCATTTCTGATCCTCCTTCTCTCTTTACCTCGTCCCTGATCCTACCTCCCTCTCCTCTTTCCATTTCCTCCCCTCATCCCTGAGATCTGCTCATCCCCATCTCTGAGTCCTCCCCATCCCTAAGATTGTCTCTTCTTCTCCTCTATCCATTCCCAAGATCCTCTTTACTTTCCCTCCCATCTTCAAGATCTTCTCCCTCACCATTAATACCTGAAATCCTACACCCATAACCCCCCAAAATGATTTTAAAAAATTATAAACACACATAGGTTAGAAAACTATTTTATTATACAACATAATTATTTAATAAGCAAATTTGCTGCAGAATTTCAGAAACTTTGCTGCTAAATTTTCTAACTCTTGACACAGCTGCCACAAGAAACATGGTGCTGTGCCCATAACACCTCCCGCCCCACAAAAAAAACCATATTAGAGCAAATGAACTATAATTTAGTGTTCTCCACAATGATGCTTCAGTTGAAGAGGGCTCTAGATAATAAACTTTTGTATGAGAAAGGTGTGGTCTATGACTTTGTTAAGATTATTTAGAGGTCTATAACCACAAAACTCAGAAGTTATCCAGATAAATGAATATTTGGGCATTTATTCAGCTACATTTTAGCCAGGTGTCTTATAATCCAGCTAAAATTTAGCCAGATAACTCAGGGGCATTTGGGGGAGAAGTTACATTAGCTGGCTAAGTCTGCTTTGCAAATTTGTCTGCAGAAAACTGTCTTTTATATATAAATTTTGGGCATTTCCAAATGAAGCTACATCATTTATTTCACCTAAATAAGTTGCTCTTATCTGTGCCCTTCTCCATTGCCAACCCCTGTCTGTGCTTTCTGCCTTGTGCACAGTATGCCTGGAAGAGACTTCCTGAGTCCATGTGTCATGCTCCCTCTCTGACCGTATTCAAATTCAGTTTGAAAACTCACCTTTTTGTAGCTGCTTTTAAATTCTAAGTACTTCTTCACAATAATACAGTTCCCTTAAACTCTTGTTTGTCTTGACTAGATTGCTAGCTCCATGGACAAGGGACTGGAAGAGAGAGTGATGGGATCAAGAGGGGTTGAGAAGGTCTGCATCAAGGGACCTGCACCTGTTTGTGGGACCAGATGGCAGTAGTTGTAGACCACCTTTGACTGGGCCCCATCCAAGTATAATCGTGAATTTTATTGCTTTGGGTAAATCACCCTTCCATGTCTGATGGAAACTGAATTGCTAAAAAAGTGTTTTCCAGACCACAGTATTCTTCTATTGGTTTTCGTGTGTGTTGAATAATCTGTGTGCCACAAAGTAAACTGGGAAAGAAAGAATTACTAAGAGGGTTAGGCCAGAGGTACAAGACAGGAAGAAATAAGTAGATATAAGGAAAATAAAGAAACTTTCCTGCTTGAAGTTGTGTTTCTAAGGAAACTGAAGTATATTAGTGAACAGAAAAAAATGTTTTAGTTTATGTGAAACCTGTTATATTTGCATCTTAAAATAACAATGATTTAGCTGTTTTACAAATTCCATTCTTCTACTAATAGCCACTTGTCTTTCTTAGCAGAAGAGAACAAATAAAATAGTTTTATGGTTTTTGTGTACCCTCCAACCTACCCAGACTGGAATAACATGACTTTTATATTTGCATCTTAGCTTCTCCTCTCAACCTCCAAGGGCCACCTTGACCATGTAGCCACGGTAGAGAAATGAGATTGTAGGGGTCAGATAGGGACTCCTCGTCATATAAATCCCTGGGAATACAGCAAGGTCCCCAGATTCTGTCTAGTAACATGAGAAGCCCCATGGTGTCATCATGATAGCATGCAGAAGGGACCCAGAGTAGTTACACTCTCCTTCAGCCAGTATACATGATGTTTTCATACAAGGAAAACAATATTCTAATGGAGAAGATGGTAGAGCACTACAATATGCTGTTTGGCCAGAATACCTTTAGGATATGAAATGGAAGGAAATTATTAGCAGTGCCTTGAATTTGACTGTCTTCAGATGCATGATTATCCCTCTCCAGGAAAGGTTTCATGAATATAAACACCATTCAGCAGCACATTGTTTAAAACAGAGAAAGACCACAAATGTCAATTCACCTGATTGAAGTCGAGGAGTTGTTGATGGATGTTCTGTGACCAAAGCAGCTTGAAGGTCTACCAGGGACCATTAACACCATTTCAGCCTCAATTGCAGAGGGAGTAGGTGAGTAGAAACTATTAGGTAAATTTAAAAGCCTGATGCTTGCCAAAACCGGAAGATTCACAAATATGTTAGGCTAGTGCAAAGCCAAGCAGATTTTAAAAGTCACCGAGTACATGTGTATCTCCTGGTACGTGCACAAGATTAGGAAGTCCTATCCCTTACCTGGGTGAACTGGGAACAAAGTGGTTCAACTGATAATTGCATTGGCGCATGTTTCTAGTAAAGTCCCTCCCACTTATGTGGTAGAGGCAACATTTGTGCACACATGTGCACATCCATATAAAACTGTGTGCACATGTATGCATTCTGCCTATTTTATACCATGCATGCATATATGCACATATGTTATTAAATTGCTGCAGCTCTTTACGTGAGCCAACATATGTGCGTACATGTGCGCCCACACGCCAGTATTAAAATTACCATCTATATCAGCGGTTCTCAACCTGTGGGTCGCGACCCCGGCGGGGGTCGAACGCCCAAAACACAGGGGTCGCCTAAAGCAGGGGTCCCCAACCACCGGTCCATGGACCGGGACCGGGCCGTGGGAGTTTTTTGCCGGTCCGCGGCGCCGCCAAGCACCGGCAGGTGTGTCGCGCGCTCCCGGTCTCTCCCGCTGCCGTTGCCGCCGGGCTGTCAGCACGTTCAAGCCCAGCGGGAACGGCAGCGGCGCTAGAAGAAGCTCTGCACCCGCGGCTGGGCCTTTTCTTCTTCCTGCGCCTGCCCCCCCCCTCCCGTGACCCGGAACAGGAAGTGAATCGCGGTGCGCGGGAAGGAGAGAGAGCCGCGCCGCGTGAAAAAGTAGCAGCAGCGGCTGCAGCATCGGTCCCCGAGCAATAGAAGCAGCCGGTAATGGAGAAAGGAGACAGCAGCATGAGCCTCCCTCGGCCGATGGGATTCTTCTTTCTTGGCCAGCGGAGGCTGCTGCAGCTCCCATTTGTGCTCGGGGGGAGAAGAGGAAGTGAGTGAGAGAAAGAGAGAGAAGCAGCCAGCCAGCCTGTGTGTGATTGACTGGTCAGAGAGCTGATGTGTGTGTGTGTATGTGAGAGACAATGAAAGTGATTGCTCAGGGAGGTGACTGATGTGTGTGTGTGAGAGAGAGAAAAAGCATGGAAGTGAGAAGTCTGGGTATGTGAGAAAGCATGAGCGTAAGAAGCCTGGTGTTGTGGGAGTGAGAAACCTAGGTGAGTGTGCATGCATGAGAGAGAGAGACTGCTTGGTAAGGTGATGGTGTGTGTGAGAGAAAAAGACTGGTGTGTGTGTGTGAATATGAGAGAATGTGATTCAGGGAATGAGAAGCCTGTGCACGTGGAGAGTGAGCATGGAAATGAGAGAGACTGGTGTGTGTGTAACAGAGAGAAAGTGATTATGGGAATGAGAAGCCTGTGCATGTGGAGAGAACAAGCATGGGAGTGAGAGACTGGTGAGTGAGTGTGTGTGTGTGTGTGTGTGTGTGTGTGTGTGTGAGAGAGAGAGAGAGAGACAGAGAAAGTGATTATGAGAGTTAGAAGCCCATATATGTAAGTAGAACACGGGAGTGGGAAGCCTGTGTGTGTGTGTGTGTGTGTGTGTGTGTGTATGGCATGAGAGAAACTGTTCAGGAAGGTGACTGGTGTGTGTGTGTGAGAAAGTGATTATGAGAGTGAGAAGCCCGTATATGTAAGTAGAACACGGGAGTGGGAAGCCTGTGTGTGTGTGTGTGTGTGTGTGTGTGTGTGTGTGTGTGTGTGTATGGCATGAGAGAAACTGTTCAGGAAGGTGACTGGTGTGTGTGTGCCAAAGACTGTTTGGGAGATGATTGGTGTGTGAGAGACAGAAACTGGTCATGGGGGCATGACTGGTTTGGTGTGTGTGTGTGAGAGACATGGGCACTAAGGAAGAGGACCATAAGTATAGAGCTTAGCTTCTACTGCTGCTTCTGGTGAGTGCCACGGCCTGCAGGGAAGGGGAGTAGGAGAGCTGCTGGAGGGGGTAAGTAAAGGTGGCTTTTTAAGTTTATTTTTCTTGACTGCCATTTTAATTGTGTGATGTCTGCTTTTTTGAAATATTTTATTGGTGTTTGGAGAATGTTTAATAGTTTTTATGAGTTTTTAATTGTTGGATGTTCATAGCTGTTTTGAAACATTTATTATGCTTATTAGTATAGTTTTACAATTATTTCTGTGTGGGGATCTATAGCTGCTTGCTAGTTCTGTTTTCCTAATAAGAGGTGTATTGGTTTTTAGGACCTGATTTAATATTTGTAGTGTTGCCTTTTCATAGATAGGGTTGCTCCTGTTTGAGTGTATTCCATAATACAGGTGTAACTGTGTGCGGATTAGTTTATGTGCATTACTACAGATCCTGGGAGTATGTTAGGTCAGTTCTGTGTCTGTTACCGAGATGAGATATTTTGCTAGCATGTAAGCGTTTGTATCGGTCTTATTTGTTGTGTTTTCTCAGAGGACATGCATTGGTGGTAAACTGCTGTCTTTTCATAAGTAGGGCTATTGAGCCTGGAAATAGAAGGAGTTTGAGTTGCTGTTACTGAGATGTCACTAGAACCAGAATATCTTTTTTGTAGGGTGAGTTGTATGGGGAATGTCATAATTCTGCTTTACATCCATTATTGTGGGTCAGGGGGGTTCCTGTACTTTTACATCTAGCCCCGTGACGATCATGGGTCAGTGTGCCATGCATGTGAGAACCTATGGTGAGTTGAGTTACATTCACATTATAAATGTCATAATTAAATGATAAGTGTGCACTAAAATCCAACCCCATCCATAACCCCGCCCCCATATGACCAAAGCCCCGCCCTCACCCCACCCTCACGGGGCGAGGGCGGGGCGAGGGGTCACCGCAACATGAGGAACTGTATTGCGGGGTCACGGCATTAGAAAGGTTGAGAACCACTGATCTATATGTTTAGGCCTGGGTCTTTCCAAGGTCAACAAATTTGTGGCTTCCTAGGTATCATTGGGATTGAGAAGGAAGAATGATAAAATGTAGCTGATGGTACAAGAGGAGAAGGAGAAGATGACTCAGAAAGCTCTGCATATACAGCAGACCCTGCAGGAGAAAGAGAGGGCAAGCAAGTCATACTTCACTATACTATAAACTTCACTTTACAGAAAAGGACGTGCCAAAGAAGGAGCCCAAGCAGGAACTTGCAACAGAAAAAGACATTTTTAATTTTCAAAAAGTCTATTAATTTAATAAGTTAATAATACAATTAAATTACTATACAATAATTTAGAAATGTTCTTACTGTTCCAAAATTAATTTATAGTTATGTATACAAAGAAAATTCTTGTATACATAAGCATTTGTCACAAAAAATCCAAGATCATTCACTTGTTTTTATGTTAGAATCGCTGGTTGCTTCGTGTTCCTGGTCTTGCCTGATCCTGCTCTGTGTGTTCCTGGTCCTGCCTTGCCTCTGGTTCCTGGTTCCCACTCTTCTCCTTCTCCTCCATGATCGTTCTTCTGGATTCTGACCTTGGTATGTCCCTGGATTCTGTTTTGCTTGCCGCCTGCCCCAACCATCTGCCTGTTCTCTGGATTTTCCAGCCTGCTGCCTGCCCCGACCATCTGCCTGTTCTCTGGTTCTTCCTGGTACGCCCGACTTTGCCTGCTGCTGTCGTGGGATTCTTCATCTTCTGGAGACGTGCACCTAAGTCCAGCCAGCCCCAGTACCCAAGGGCTCAACCTGCAGGGAATGAGGGGTGGTATTGGTTAAGGTCCAGTTGGGTCTCCATGCCGAGCGTACTCACCTCCGACAACGAGGACTTACAAGAGGACTCCTTCTGTAGGTAGCACCAACCTCGTCTCGGCCAGGGGTCCACCGCATAACAGTTTGCTGAGGCCATGCACCCGGCGGATCTTCCCAGTCTGCAGGCCATTCTGGGCCTGGCCCAGAAGATACAGCAGCAGCAACAGTGCCTTGAAATGCCAGCACTGTGGAGTGCCTTGCAGCCCGCTTGATGCCTCTACGTCTGCTGGTTCAAGTGGTTCCACATCCTTGGTACGACCATCCGTCTTCCGGCTCCTCCTCGGTATGCTGGAGATCCCAGGCAGTGTCAAGGGTTTCTCAATCAATGCTTTATGCATTTCTCTCTCCAACCGGTCCATTTTCACTGACAGCGTTAAGACTACTTTCATCCTCTCCTTGTTTGATGGGAAGGCCCTGGCCTTGGCCTCCCCCCTGTGGGAGTGTGGTGACCCATTGCTTCAAGACTTGCAGCATTTCATGCAGACATTTAAGCAGGTCTTCAATGAGCCAGGATGATTAACCCCGGCCAGCTCCAACATCCATTTCCGGCAGGGTTCCAAGACCCTCGCAGAATACTTAATCAAGTTCCGCACCCTGGCTACTGAGTTGGGCTGGCAAGAGGACAGCCTCTGAAGCATTTTTTTAGAAGGCCTATCTCCCAGAGTCAAGGACGAGCTCGCTGCCCGGGATCTACCCAATGGGTTGGATAGAATTGGTGGGAAGAATTGACCGTCGCCTTCAGCAAATGCTTTGAGAATCTTGAACACCAGTACTGCTAGCTCCATCTTTTTCATGCCCCTTGGCACTGAATTCTGCAGCCGAACCCGGCTCGCAGAGTCCTGAAGAGCCCATGCAGTTGGGTCGGACCCGCCTCTCACTGGAAGAAAGGCAGCAGAGGCGTTCCCTGGGCCTCTGCCTCTATTGTGCCGGGTAAGATCAGGTCATATCTTGGCACAGTGCCCAGTGTGGCAGGAAAAAGGCCAAACCTAGGTGTCAGCGGGGAGATGACCCTAGGTTGTGCTTCCTTGGCTCCCCAATGTATCTTACCAATCTCTCTCATCCTCCCGCAGAGCATCTATCCTACCCTGGCGCTGGTGGATTCAGGCGCCGGTGGGAACTTTATCCCCAGCGAACTGGTGACTCAGCTAGGCCTACCTACTCTACCCAGGATTCCACCCACTGTGATCGCCTCCATTCACGGAGAACCTTTACCGGGCCAGATTTCCCAGGTTACCATTCCGCTGCGGCTACACACCAACGTATTGCATGAAGAGATGATTCCATTCTTCATCCTCGAAAAATCAATTCACCCCATCGTCTTGGGACTACCATGGCTGCAGGCACATTCTCCTCTCATTGACTGGAGCACTCTCCAGTTAACCTCATGGGGTCCACAGTTCCAGTCTGATTGCCTACTCTGGAACTGGCACTTTCCCCGTTCCCTTGGCAACTGCCTCCATCGACCTACCTCCTCAGTACGCTGACTTTGAGGATGTTTCTTCTAAAAAGATGGCAGAAACAGTCCTGGAACATTGGCCCTTTGATTGCGCCATCGATCTTCTGCCAGACACCATGCCCCCTAGGGACCGTGTCTATCCCCCATCTCTCCCTGAGACCAGAGCCATGTCTCAATATATTATTTATTTTGTTTATTTATTTATTTATAGGTTTTTATATACCGCGGCACGTTCAGAACATCACCTCAGTTTACAAAGAACAGTAATCCAGCAACAAGCTTTACAATACAATATTTAACGAACTGTCATTTAAATACATAATGGTGCTTTGCGTAATGGCGTTTTGCGTAACAAGAAATGAAAGAGGAACCATCTTTAATATATACATGTAAACTATACAATGCAACAATAAAATTGGAGGAGGATTTAGTCTAGTTGGGAGAAAGAGGGATAAGTAATGGGGTAGGGGAGTCAACAAAGAAGGGTGAGTAGGAAGAACCGGAAGGTAAAAAGAAAATTCAGTTATTGGTATGCTTGTGTAAACAGCCAGGTTTTGAGTTTTCGTTTGAATTTTCTGTGGCAGGGCTCCTGGCGCAGGTTAGTGGGCATTCTGTTCCAGGTGGTGGTTCCTGCTATGATAAATGAGCGCTCCCTTGTAGTTGTATGTTTGGTAAGTTTAGGAGAGGGAGTCCTGAGTTTGGCTTGGTGCTGAGTTCTTGTTGGTCGGTTTGTTTTACAGAATGTAAGATGATCAGAGAACCATTGCATATTCTGGTTGTGAATGGCCTTGTGAATAAGCGTAAGGGATTTGTAGATAATCCTGGAGGCAATGAGAAGCCAGTGTAGCGACTGGAGCGCAGGTGTAATGTGATGATGGAGGTGTGTATTGGTGAGTAATCGGGCGGCTGCGTTTTGTAGCATTTGTAGTGGTGGTTGTAAGGTATTTTTTGGTAGGCCTAGAAGGATGGAGTTGCAGTAATCAATTTTTGATAAAATAGTTGCTTGCAGAACTGTACGGAAGTCATTGGGGTGTAGGAGGGGCTTAATTCTTTTTAGTGTATGGAGCTTGACGAAACCATTTTTTATAGTGGCCGTGATGAATTATTTTAGAGTAAAATGGTTGTCGATGATAATGCCAAGGCTGCGGGCTTGTTGCATAGTGTACGGTCCGTGTTGGGATATGAGAGTTGAGTTAAGTGTGACATCATTTTGCGGTGATATAATGAGTAGCTCTGTTTTGTTCGTGTTAATGGCCAAGAAGTTGTCAGTAAGGAGTTTTTTTTATTTCTGCCAGGGCAGAGTTCCAATTTTTTAGAGCCTTAGGGAGTGAGTCATGAATGGGGATAATGATCTGCACATCATCTGCATATATGAAGTGCTGGAAATCCAGTTTCGATAGTAGCCGGCAGAGAGGTATAAGATAAATGTTGAACAAGGTTGAGGAGCGTGACGATCCTTGGGGTACACCTTGTGATAGTCTATCCCCTATCTCTCCCTGAGACCAGAGCCATGTCTCAATATATTAAAGAAAACCTGGAGAGGGAATTCATTCGACCATCCACCTCCCCACTGGAGCCGGGTTCTTTTTTGTTGCAAATAAGGACGGAACCCTCCAGCCCTGTATTGATTATCAGAGCCTAAATGCTATCTCAAGAAGGGACCGCTACCCCTTGCCTCTCATCCCAGAACTCCTTGACTGCCAGCAAGGGGCTAAAATGTTTATAAAGCTGGACCTCTGGGGCACCTATAACCTGGTACAAATCAGACCCAGCGCTGAATGGAAAACTGAATTCAATACCCAAGACAGCCATTACGAATATCTCGTTATACCGTTTGGCTTTTGCAATGCCTCTGCTGTATTCCTGCACATGATGAATGAGGTCTTCCGAGACCTATTCCATACTTCAGTAGTGGTGTACCTTGATGATGTCCTTGTCTACTCTAAAGATCTCCAATCCCATCGCTGGGATGTCTGGCTGGTTCTTCGACGACTCCGCACAAACAAGCTCTATGCCAAGCTCAAAAAGTGTCTATTTGAACGAGAGTTTCTCCCCTTCCTGGGGTATATTATATCCAGCACTGTGTTCCATATGGACCCAGAGAAAGTGGCTTGTATCCTGGAGTGATCCCAGCCACTGGCCTATGGGCTTTACAGTGCTTCTTAGGGTTTGCCAACTTCCAAAGGCACTTTATCCCTTGGTATTCGCAGCTGGTTGCTCCACTCATGGCCTTCACCAGCAAAGGGGCTAATCCCAAGCAGTGGCCCCCTGAGACAGTCATGACATTCACCAACTTAAAGCAAGCGTTTCTACAAGACACTTGCCTACACCATCCGGACCCCATGCACCCATTCATTGTTAAGGTCGATGCCTCGGCCACCACAGTGGGAGCAGTGCTAAGCCAGCATTCCGAGAAGGGTACTCTATTGCCTTGCTCCTTTTTTTCTTGAAGATTCTTCCCAGTTGAAAGGAACTACAGCATTGGAGACAAAGAGCTGCTGGCAATCAAGATGTCATTTGAGGAATGGCAGCAGTGGCTCGAGGGTGCTCAACACACCATTACAGTGTACACGGAACATAAAAACTTGGAATACCTTCGACAGGCCCAACGCCTGAATGCCTGATAGCTTCACTGATCCCTATTCTTCAGTCAATTCAATTTTGTATTGAGGTACAGGCTGGTGGCTAAGAATTCTCTTGTAGATGCCCTTTCATGAGCCTACAAAGCTGAGGAGACACCTGAATCTCCAGGATACATCATAGATCCAGCTCGAGTCTTTCTGTCTACTACCATGCTGGCACCACTGGAGAAGACTGTAGTTCCTCTACAGAGCCATCAGAAGGTCCTAGCCTGGGTCCATGACTCGCCCATCGCAGGTCACCTGGGAAGGAAATGAACCCTGGACCTACTACAACAATACTATTGGTGGCCTCAGGTCAAGAATGACATCAAGGAATACGTGGAATCGTGCCCAACATGTGCTTGTCAAAAGCTGATGGTAGGGCAACTTTGGGGGCTGTTACAGTCACTGCCGGCCCCTAAGGAACCCTGGACCCACCAATCCACTGATTTTGTGGTGGACCTCCCTCTCTCAAGCGGTAGACCAATTTTAAAAAATGGCTCACTTTATGGCCCTTCTAGGTCTTCCCTCTGCTCCTCAGTTAGCCAGACTATTTGCCACCCATATCTTCTGCTTGCACGGCTTCCCTCAACATATTACTTCGGATTGGGGGGTGCAATTCACCACCAAGTTCTGGCATTCTCTATGCCGCAAGTTCAACGTCCAACTGGATTTTACTATAGCTTACCACCCTTAAGGGAACGGCCAAGCGGAATGACTCAAGCGCACCCTAAAGACCTTTCTTCAGTCATTTGTGAACAATTGCCAGGATGACTGGGACAGTCTGCTCCCCTGGGCCGAGTTCTCACTCATACATATCAGCTGCATCTGCCCTCCTCCTTAAGAATTCACAATTATTTTCACATCTCCCTACTTAAATCTCTGGCTCTGTCTTGGCCGCACTGGAAAACCCCAGAGCCTCAACACTTGTCCTCCGAGGATGATCAAATTTACCAAGTGGAGGAGGTCCTAGACCCGGAGCTGTAATAAATGCTGGGAATATTTAATTTCCTGGGAAGACTTTGGTCCCGAAAAAAAACCTCATGGGAGCCAGCTTCCAATATTTTAGATAAGGGCCTTCTTTGGCAGTTCCACCTGGCTCACCCCAAGAAGCCAAAACCACCAGGGAGGGGGTGTAGAGAGGGGGTACTGTTACAGTCTCCGGCCATGGAGGTCCAAGCCTGGTGCCCTTCACCTCCAGTACCAAAAGGGCCCCTTCTTTCCCAACTCGCGCCACACCAGTCTCTGGCTCCCCTGTGCTGCTTGGCCTTGCTCTTCGGCATCAGCTGTTTCCGATGCCGTCGCTGTGCCACTATCCCCTCTAGGCGCACACGCGGCTCCCTCAGATATTTAAAGGGCCAGGTGGGGAGTCTTCCTGCGGTCCCGACCGATGACGTCAGGTCAGGGGACTATATAAACCATGACTGAATGTCAGTTCCTTGCGTCAGCAACAGGTCCTGCTCTGTTAGAGTCACTGGTTGCTTTGTGTTCCTGGTCCTGCTCCTGCTTCATGTGTTCCTGGCCATGCCTGATACTGCTCCATGTGTTCCTGGTCGTGTTTCATGTGTTCTTGGTCCTGCCTGATCTTGCTCTGTGTGTTCCTTGTCCTGCCTTGCTTCTGATTCCTGGTTCCTGCTCCTCATCTTCTCCTCCATGACTACTCTTCCGGATTCTGACCTCAGTATGTCCCTGGATTCCATCTTGCTTGCTGCCTGCCCTGACCATCTGCCTGTTCTCCGGATCTTCCTGCTTGCCACCTGCATCTGACCTCTGGTATGCCCGACTCTGCTTGCTGCAATAGTGGGATTCTTCATCATCTGGAGACCTGCACCTAAGTCCAGACAGCCCTGGTATCCAAGGGCTCAACCTGTGGGGAACAAGGGCTGGTTTTGGTGAAGGTCCAGTTGGGTCTTCATGCCTCCAACAACGAGGACCTATAGGAGTTCTCCTTCTGTAGGTAGCACCAACCTCATCTCGGCCAGGGATCCACCACATAATTACCTATTTTGACTCCTCATATATTATTATTAATTTTTAGAAAATGCCTTATATTTTTATGCTAATGTTTTTGTATTTTAGTAATTTATTTTATTTAAACATATTTTTTGTTTTATTTTAATCTATTGTTTCTTTCCTATTTATTAGCTGTATAATTCTTACACATAATCTGTACACTGCTTTGCTGATAAATATTGAATAATGGTTTATAAAGTATTATATCTGTGTGGATATCACACTGCAATCTGCCCCTCCACACAAGTATCTGTGTGGATGGGCAGATTGCGGTCATGTTTCTGTGTAATTAATAACAGCAACAACAATAATAACTGAAGACAAGAAATAGCTACTTTAACAAGTAGAACAAAGATTTTAAATGAGCGCGGAAAATAAGCAAATTAAAAGCAGGTTTTTTCCCTTTATAGAATGAATACAGCTCTGTGGTGCTTGCATTCCATTCTTATTGTCTGCAGTTATATATCCAACTACCCGAGGCAATCATCTGGGCCAGGTTTCAGATTCTTAGAGACCAGGGGGGGGACGGGACTGCAAAGAACAGCAGCAGCCACAGCAAAACAATAGGTCCTGACAGCCACACAAACTCACAGAGCCATCAGCTCTTTAAGAGGATACATTTTTTTAAGCATTCTGTGGGTAAAACAGTCTTTTACCAGCATAAATGGGCTTTTTAAAAAAAATTGCCTGCCCGTTATACGGATAAACTTAAGTGCATGTTCCCTGGTTGCAGTTATGTTTAACCAGACAGAAAGGAGGTACTCTAGGGTGCAGAGGGATTTGGATCTTGCAATGCAATAGATTCAAGACAACACGGTTTTACCAAAGGTAAATCTTGTCAGATGAATCTGATCTATTTCTTTGATTGGGAAGTTGGATCAAGTGTGAGCGCTAGAAGTAGTGTACTTGGATTTCAGCAAGGCTTTGACACAGTTCCGCACACAAAAAAAATGTATAAATAAATTGTGTGCGCTTGATAAAGATCATAGAGTAACTGACTGGGTTAGAAACTGGCTGAGTGGGTGGTAATATAGGATGGTGGTAAATGGAGTTTACTCTGAGGAGGGGAGTTGTTACCAGCAGTGTGCCTCACGGATCAGTCCTTGGACCGGTTCTTTCCAACAATTTTTTTGAGCAACATAACAGAAGAGTTGTCAGGAAAGGTTTGTCTTTTTGCCGATGATACCATCATGACCGCTGAGGCACTGGAGTCCATAAAACAGTAAAACACCACCCTGCCACAGGGCTTACATCTGAGCCATGATCACTAAGTAGGCACCATGCTGTAAAGGACAACCGTACAAACGCCTCCATTTCTGCTAAAACCTATATATGGTCCTGCAATCCTTGACAGCAGTTGGGTGTCTCACAGCTAGGATCACATTCCTTTGATTTCACCCCTCCCATAAATAAATGGAATGCATTCTTACTGTTTTTTGTGATACTCACATCGCATCCCTGTGCACACCAGCTGACAGCTTGCCACATACTTTTTTCTCTTTTTACAGACAAGTAGGAAGAGATGGAAGAGGTCCCCCTACCAATGCAGCTACGGTGCTGGCTGCGGGTGGTCATCCAGCACCACAACCACCACCACCTGCAGCAGCAGCCCAGCCAAACAAACCTTCCCACCCATCCCCCCCCCCCCCCCCCCCCACACACACACACAAGGCAGCCCTAGGCCTCTTAGAGATATGCTTCCCCAGGCAGCTTCCCCTGGATCTGTCCCTGACTTCCAGCCTTCCCTTTCAATCCTCCCCAATAGTACCTCCTTCATATCTGGAGGTTATTCTGCCGTGGCTGAAGGAAGGAGGTAAGCATGAGAGTGGACAGAATCAGCACCCTGTGACTGTGGAGGCAGGCTCTATGGCAGAGCACCTGCTTCTGGCCCAGAGGCCCTATCTTTTGAGGCTATGGGCACTGTTGTTCAGAGGATGGAGGAAGTTGTCGACCGCATGGGAGCCAAACTCAAGAGGCTAGAGGCCATGGTGGAGCACTTTGTCCATGTTCAGGAGGGCCGTCTCACTGCTCTTAAGCTGGTTGGCATGCATCAACCATCAGCCCCCCAGCCCCCTAAACCTATCACAATCTATCCTCATGGGTTTACCAGTTTTCCTTCCTTTCCCTTCCTTTTTTTCTTTTATGTAAATTGCTTTCATATTTATTCATTGCATGTGAAACCCCTTTGAAAATTTGCTCCATAATAAGTATTTAAGTTGTCTGATAAGGCACAACTTATAAAAGGCAGTTATAACAACTACCATTATCTGGATGTTAATATCCTGCCTACCATGCAGCCTCCATGCCACCAGAGGTCCCCATAGAGCTACACCTACTCTCACTTCAGCCATAGTCTCCATGGGCTCATAACTTAGCAGAGCTTGGCCTATTTAACCCTGCCTCTTGCAATGCCCGACACCTTGCCATCGAGTCTACTCGGCTTCCTGCTTGACCCTGTTCTATCCTGTATTGCTTAGTGGCCTAAGGGTCTTCTTGCTCCTTGCCTTGCCTTGTAGCCTAATGGCCTTCTTATTCCTTGCCTTGCCTTATGGATTATGGGTCTTCTTGCTCCTTTCCCTGCCTTGTAACCTATCTAGTCCTTCTCCTGACTTCTGGCCTATCTAAGCCTTACCTTGCTCTATGGCCTATCTAGGTCTCTCCTTGCCTTGCCCAGCCCTCTGAACTTCCTGTATCTCTGCCCTCAGGCCTTTTTGCTCCTTGTTACATGTTGTCCTTGTCTCGCCCTGTTCTGTCTTGTCTTCATCCTGTTCTTGCCTGCATTCAAGCCTCAGTATCCAGTCTTTGCCTTGCCTCAGTCTCCAGCCTTGCTTTAGACTCCAGTCCTGCACTACCTCAGTCTCCAGTCCTATACTGCCTCAGTCTCCAGCTCTGCCTCACCTTCGTATCCACTCCTTGTCTCCAGTCTGTGCCTCCAAGTTCTAGTCTGCACCTCGATTCCAGCCACAGCCTACGTTCTGCCGGCTGCCAGAACCCAAGGGCTCAACCTGTGATGGAGTTGGCTGGACAGATCCTCTCTGCTGCCCCTGGGGGGGGGGGGGGTGTCCCCCCAGCTCTAGACAGACGTCCTGACAGAATTACAAAGCCATATTGTCCCTACAGAAGCAGGTCCAGGACTCCTTGCTAGCCTGGTAAGCCCAGCGAATATTTTTCTAATTTAATAGAACCCTCAGTTCTCTATTGGGTTTGCACTAACTGTCAAGGCCATAGTCCCCCAAGATTTCTAAAGTGTTTCAGGTGTAAATCTCCCAGTCCTGCCATGTGGGAGTGCAAGTGGTACACCTTTGCAAATCCCATGTCTATATGGACTTGACTATAGGGTGCATAAGTTAATTTCTGATAAAATGCCTGCTCATCCAAAAGCCCCAGACAAGTCATGCCACTCCAGAAGGATGTCAGTGTGGCCATGCCAATCCAGGAGGAGCCCAGTCCAGTATGTCGCTCCAGGAGAATCCCCAGTCAGTCATACCAGGTGAGCTGCTCCGGACGAGCCTCCGTCAATCATGCCAGCTAAGCCACACTGGGAGGAGCCCCAGTCAGTCAATCTCACAAATTTGTCTCTGAGGGATCCCACTTCTGCAGCCTTGATTTTGAAAGACTTTATTCTACCAACCTTTCTCCTAAAAAACCCAGAGTTTGACAACCAAATCCCTAGTATTATCAGTGGATGTTCAAAAACTTTCATTCAGACCATGTTTCCTACAAATCCTAGTATCCAGTCCTACCATGGCTATACCCCTGATGCCAAAGATCCTCCTTCCTGGTGGGACTTGGGGGGAAGAGGACTTGAGGGGGGGGGGGTAATGTTAGGATTCTGCCTGCTATATAGCCTCCCTACCACCAGAGGACCCTATAGAGCTACACCTATTCTTGCTCCAGCTATAGTCTTCATGGGCTCATGACTGAGCAGAGCTTGACTTATTAAACCCTACCTCTTGCAATACCTAATGCCTTATTATCAAGCCTACTTGCTCCCTGCTTGGCCCTGTTTGACCTTGTATTGCCTCGTGATCCAAGGGTCTTCTTAATCTGTGCCTTACCTTATGGCCTATGGGTCCTTACATTGCATTGTGGCCTAAGGGCCTTCTTGTTCCTTTCCTTGTCTTGTGGTCTAAAGGCCTTATTACTCCTTTCCCTACCTTGTGGCCTACCTAGGCCTTCCCTTGGCCAATCTAGGCTTCTCCTTACCTTGCCTAGCCCCTACAGGCACTGCCTTCGGGTCTTTATGTTCATTGCTCTGTGTTGTCCTTGTTTTGCCCTGTCCTGTCTTGTCTTTGTCCAGTCCTTGCCTGCATTCAAGCCTCAATTCCAGTCCTTGCCTTCACTCAAGCTCAGTTCCAGTTCTTGCCTGCACTCAAGCCACAGTATCCAGCCCTTGCCATGCCTCAGTCCTGCTCTGCCTCAGTCTCCAGTCCTGTATTGCCTCAGTCTCCAGTCCTGCCTCGCCTTCATATCCACTCCTTGTCTCCAAGTTCCAACCCACAGCTCACTTCCAGCCACTAGAACTAGGACCGGCGCATCCATTAGGCGAAGGTAGGTGGTCACCTATGGTGCTTACCCTTAGCGGGTGCTGAAGATCAGCCAGGTGGTGCTGCAAGCTGAGCTGCTTGTGGCAAAAAGGAGTAGAGGTTCCTCAGGCCGCAAGCAGCATGTCCTGCTCGCAGCCCTGAGAAGCATATAGTGGGTGGCACGAATGAGGTAGGAGGAGTCAGGTCTGAGACTGGCGGGGGCAGTGTGGCACAATGTGGCACAAAAAGGGGGGGAGTAGGTGCAAGGCAGAAGTTGCCTAGGGCACCTACTACCCTTGCACTGGCCCTAACTAGAAAACAAGGGCTCAACCTGTAGGGAAGGCAGCTGGTACAGGAGGAAGATCCTCTCTGCTCTACTCTGAATTCCTTTGCTTCCCCTGTAGAGGAGGGGGTTCCCCAGCTCTAGTCAGACCTTGGAGTAGACTATGTTCTATAAGTTTCTGCCTATGTAGATAATGTTGCCGTTTTTGTAAATCAACAAAAGGATTTTGATATTCTGGGAAAAAAAAAGCAATCATGTTATCAGGTTTCATCTGTCATAAAAGGATGGTGTGAGGACTCAGAAGCCTCTTCTCCAGGTTGAACTGATGGATTAAATATCCATGGTATCATGAACTAAGATTTCCAGATGAAAACTAGCAAATCTTAGAGAAGTAAAATTGCAGAGACTTGAAAAATGGGCAGTTATTTCTGCTCTCTCTTATCAAAGTAGAGTTGCTGTCTTAATCAGTGGATATGCTCTATTCCTTGGCATACACTGATTGTCCTTTTATCTCCTGAAGGTTTTGTACTTAGCAGTCAGAGAAAGTCGGCTGATGTTTATTAGTGGGGTAAACACTGGATTAAACAGAAAGTTATTTGCCATTAGAGTCAGATGGTCAAGATCTCACTAATATTAAAGTTATAATATTTGAGGATAACTTTCAAACTGTGTGTGTGGTGGAATATCCATATGTATGAGGTCATGCATAGTTTTACCATGATATTTTATAACGTGTATATCCCACATGTGCATCTTATAAAATATACATGTGTTTACCCCGCAATATATGTATGTATATAGGCCAGCTCGCGAATACACGCAATAAATTGAAAGCACCTACTTTTTCCACCTATTTTATAAAATATGCATGCATATATTTTACCTGCAAAAATGAAGTAGAACTCATGTAAGTCAGAGTTTGCACATGTAAATTGCTGTAAAACATACACACCTGAGCGAAATTACCAGTTTAACCAATTAGACCATCAGTTTGCCAAGTCCTACTCCAGGTCATTGAGACCGAACTCGTTCTTCAGCTTGAACTTCCCTCACTCTACCAAGACCTCCCCACCCAGACAGTACTATGCAATAATCCCATTTAATATCACTTATACTAGATAGTTAGCAGGTGTAAAAATGTGCAACTAAGTTGGAAAATGTGAAAAAAGGCATCGGTGCCTTTTTCAATAGCAACTCATGCAAGTACCTGTTGGCTCTTGCCCAGGAATGACCTTGGACCACCCCCTTTTTTAAGCATGTATATGTTCAAGTGAAAGGGAAAATACACATGTATTTTGGACTTTTATAAAATATGGACTATACGAGTAAAGGATACTTATGCAAGTATATGCTCATTTTTATGCATGTAATGTTTTGAAAATTCACTTCTGTGTTTTGATTGCAAATCGTTTGGAAGATTTTATATAGGGAAGAATGACATCTATTTATGAATTGTGTGTCTTTCTTCCTTAAGAAAGATGATTCTCTAAATAATAGTATGGAGATTTTCTTTATAAATATTCAGAAAACTAAAACCAAACCTTAATGAAAAGTGAACAGTAACATGCTAAAAGTCTGGCCTCAGTTCAAAATAATGAGCAAAGAAATACATGTATTTTCTTCCAATATTTTGAACAAAACACTTGTTAATAAAACAATCCCTTTAAGGAAAAATTTTGGGCCAAAAGATTTTATGTAAAAAGGAATAACTAGAGTAAGTAAGAAACAAATGTGTTCACCTGGAAGAGCTAAGATGTCTGACCACTCAAGGAATGAGGTCAAAACATTGTGTTTCTTCAGTAAAATGGTTATTTGCAACTGATTGAAGTTATAAGAAATAGGATGCCATTATCAGTTCAGAAATCAGAAAAATATTTGAGGGAAATAATCACCTGTGAATCTATCAACTATCCAAATATACTGTTACCTACTGGTAAGCCTGGTTTTCAGAGCAAAGCTTCAAGTGTTCCACTATTTAGTCCAGGTATTGCAATTCCACCCATAGCTAGAGTCACCGGCGGCCTCTCACCTTCCTGCTAGCTGGCGCCCCAATGCCGTTGTTCTTTGTGGCCAGGGGCCACCCATGTCATCCTTGGCATGGCAGGTCTGGCCGCCGCGCGTCCATGTGGCCTGGAGCTGTCATCGTCATTGCTGGGCCGGGGTCCACCACCGTCTCCGGTGCCCCGCCTCCTATGCGCCTCGGAGGCCGTCAGCGTTCCGGCTGCGGTCCAGCAGCTCGTCGCCCAGAGGCCTTCCTGCGTGGCGGCAGGGAGCCACCGACATTGCTGGGCCTGGTAGCGGCCTGGTCTGCGCGGCAGGGATGCCATTCTCCAGGGTCCTGCCTCCTACCTGCTTCTAAGGTGCAGAGCCGCACCTCCTTCCTACATTTAAAGGGCCATGCCTTCCGGCTCCTCTTGATGACATCACCTCCTGTGGACTATAAATCTTCTGGGGACCCTCAGAAGCATTGCCCTTGCAACTAGTCCTCCTGTTCTAGTTGCTTTGGCTTCGTGGTTCCAGAACCTGACTTTTCGAGTCTTGCGTCTCCAAGCCTGACCTCTGCCTGTTTGACTACGCTGACCTCTCCAAGCCTGACCTCCGCCTGCCTGACTACGCTGACTTCTCCAAGCCTGACCACAGCTGGCCTGACTACTCCGTCATCTCTTCAGGAGACCCTCAGAGGCCCACCTAAATCCAGGCGGTCCGGGCACCCAAGGGCTCAACCTGCTGAAATCCCAGGACTGTTATTGGCGAAGCTCCAGCTAGCCTCTGTCTCCTCGCATGCTCTGCCTCCTAGTGGCAGGTGCTCTCTGGGTTTGACCAGAGGGCCATACCAATCCTGCACCAGGCCAAGGGTCCACCTCCAGCACAACACCAGGAATGTTTATAAAATAGTTTTATAATTTGTAAAAACAGAGTAGTGCATTTAGCAAATAATTTTACAACAGCTCACATAAATTTGTAGGTTGTTATTCACCCAAGTTATACCAATTTTCAAAGTGCACTTATCCATGTAAATTTGCTTTGAAAATTATTCCGGCAAAACTATGCCACACAATTGCACCTGCTATTTGGTGCATACACTGGCAAGGAGTGCCGGTGTCAAATCCACATCTAAAAACATCAAAATGACAACATTTCCATGTTGTATGCTTCCTGAAATCTATTCTGGTAATCATCAAATAAATTCTGCTCATCAATAAAATTAAGTAACTGTTTTAAAACTACATTCTCTATAACCTTTGCTAAGAAAGGTAGTGATGATACTGGATGATAAATAATTCAGTCTATTGGCTCTAACCCCATACCCTTCAACACTAGGCATACTGATGATCTAGGACAGTGCTTCCCAACCAATGTGCCATGGCATTCTGGTGTGCATTCAGACTTGACCAGGTGTGCCATGGAAAAGTCATCACTGCCTGATGCTCAGATCCAGATGAGCACTTGACCTCTGCTCTCATTATCTCACAGCAACAAGACTCACCGGCAGTGGCTCTTAAACATGTAGGAGCTCCTTGTTGAGCAAATGTGTAATCATGCATGCCTCTTCTTTCTAGCTACAGCATGAACACTGGAGAGTGGTAATGGAAAACAAGCAGGGTTCCCCCTTATGAATCTTTCCATCCTCTGTCTTATTCCCAGTCTGAGTGACACAAGGAGTGCATGCACTGAGCACTGGATGTGACTCACTCTGAGTGTTGGAGCAGCAGTGGTGTAGGAGTTCTTGCAGCCACATGCAGTAGTCAAGGTAACTAACCAAGCCTGCTGCCTGCATCTTACAGACTCCTCCTTTTTCTGCACTTGTACTTAGAGGGGATTGGCCTGTTATAGCGAGTTCGTATGTGTCTCTGCCCCTCTTTCCCTTTGTTTTAAAATTTGGAAGAGAGACTGGAGGAGCTTTCACTGCTTCCCTAGCTCTTTTTTGACCATTATGAGTCCTCTCCAAGTCTGTATTGCCTGCTATGTGAAAGTTGATAAGCAACACAATGTTTTGGTTAATGTAGGTGTGCCTTGGATTTTAAGACTGAGAAATACTGATCTAGGTAAATGACCTTCTTTCAATGAAGCATTAACAAAATCTGTCAAAACAAATGTTCAAGTCTGATCTCGAAATTTTTATTAAGTCATTAGAACAAGTATTCATCTGGCAAAAAGTATTATTCATTTCTGCGACTGACCTCTCAGCTTCTTCCACAGATACTTCATTAAATATTACTACATCCTCTCCTTTGGAATGCGGGTAGACCAAATGGCTTGTCGCTAATGTTGCGCTGGAGGTGGACCCTTGGCCTGGTGCAGTATTGGTACGGCCCTATGGTCAGAGCCAGAGAGCACCTGCCCCCAGGAGGCGGAGCACACAAGGAGACAGAGGCTAACTGGAGCTTCACCAATAACAGTCCGGGGTTTCCGCAGGTTGAGCCCTTGGGTACCTGGACCGCCTGGACTTAGGTGGGCCTCTGGTGGTCTCCCAGAGAGGTAGCGGAGGGGTGTGCCCACCACGAGCAAGGGTGCATGGCTGATGCAGAGTGGATGGACTAGACCCGAACTGGAAGCTCCAGAGACCTCAGGGAGGCAACAGTTCAGGAAGGTTCTCCGGGCGAGGCAGGCAGTGCCTGCGGGTCTAGTCAAGTGGAAGCTGTGGTTAGGTTCCAAGCAGGTTGGTCTGATAGTCACAGTAGGCCAGAAGAGAGTGTCCGAGTGAAGTGCAAGGGTCAGAGCCAGAGTATCAGTCCAGGAGGAGTCAGCCAAAGCAGGGGTCAATACCAGAGTCAATCCGAGTGTAGTCAAGGCAAGCGAGAGTCGGTTCCAGGTGGCAGACAAGAGAATGGTCATACAGGCAGTGGTCAGTTCCAGGCGGCAGGCAAGAGAATGGTCAGGCAGGCAGTGGTCAGTTCCAGGCAGCAGGCAAGAGAATGGTCAGGCAGGCAGTGGTCAGTTCCAGGCAGCAGGCAAGAGAATGGTCAGGCAGGCAGAGATCAGTACCAGAGGTCAGTTCGAAGGGGTACTACCTGAGAAGGATACAGGAACACACGGATCCACTGGGAACAGAGAGATACTGGAACACAGAGACACTGGAACACGGAGACGCTGGAACAAGGAGAACATTGGAACAGGAGAACACTGGAACAGGATGAGGCAAACTAGCACACCAACGGTATCGACCCAATTGCCAAGGCAGGGATCAGGAGACTGAGCCCTGCCTTATATACAGGGCTCTGGTGATATCATCCAAACGCGCCTCCCTCGGGTTTCCTGCGCTTGTCCCTTTAAAAGAATGGACGTCGGCCGCACGTGCACCTAGAGGCAGGGCCAAGATGGCCAAAGACGCGGAGCCCAGTCAGGAGCTCCACTGCGAGGCCTGCAGGGATGAGGACGCTGAGGAAGGCCATGGTGAGCAACACACCGGGGGTTAGTGGCAGCAGCCAGGCCAGCGCTTGTAGAAGCTAGCGCGAGGTGAGCAGGTCCGGTTGCGGCACCCATGCGGCCGGGACACACAACAGTGCCCCCCCTTCTAGGCCTCCCCCTTACCAGTCTAGGCTTCACAGGGTCGTCTCAATGGAATTCTTGGAGCAGGTTTTTATCAAAGATGTTGTGAGAGGGTTCCCAAGAGTTTTCGTCCGGGCCGAAACCCTCCCACGACAGGAGGTATTCCCAATGACCATGATGGCGTCGGACATCTAGGACCTCCTTGACCTGCAGGGTGTTCTCAGGTTCCACCATATGCTGTGTAGGAGGAGGAGGCCATCGGGAAGGCCAGGACAGGACTAAAGTAATGACACATGGAAGGCCAGGACAGGACTAAAGTAATGACACGTGGAACGTTTTGTGGATTGCCATGGAGGCAGGGAGTTGTAGCTGGTAGGTGACTGCTCTTATGCGTCGAAGGATGGGGAATGGACCAATGAATCTGGGGGCTAGCCGTTGAGACGGCAGTCGTAGTCGAATGTGCTTCATACTGAGCCAGACTTTCTGGCCAGGCTGGAACAGCTGTGCGGCCCGACAAAGGACGTCTGTAAAATGTTTGGCCCGCTCAGCTGCTTGGCTTAGTCTCTCCTTTACTTGGTTCCAGAGCCTGCATATAGTTTGCGCTGTAGACTGGGCTGCAGGTGAGGGTACACTGAGTGGAACCGGTAAGGTTAGGCGTGGTTGGCGGCCAAAGACTACCATAATGGGTGAGATATCAGTGGTAGAGGCGATATGGGTGTTATGGTATAGTTCTGACCATGGCAGGAGGTCAACCCAGTTATCTTGCTGGTCACTGACATATGCTCACAGAAATGTTTTCAAGGAGCGATTTGTTCTTTCGGCTTGGCCATTTGCTTGCACATGATAGGCTGATGTTAAGTTTAACGTAATATTGAACTTTTTACAAAAAGACCTCTAATATTTAGCATCAAATTGAGGCCCACGATCGCAGACAATTTCTTGTGGTAGTCCATGCAGATGAAATATGTTGGTTAAGAAGAGTCTAGCTAGTTCTGGAGCCGAGGGGAGACCAGGTAATGGGACAAAGTGGGCCATTTTTGAGAAGCGGTCAATGATGACCCAGATTACAGTGTTTCCTTTTGAAGGAGGCAAGTCCACGATAAAATCAGTGGAAAGACTTGACCAGGGTTCGATGGGCACAGGAAAAGGTAGGAGGAGCCCCATGGGTGGCCAGTTGGGGGTTTTTGCTGTGCACAAACTGGACAGGAGTCCACATATTCGCGGGAGTCCTTTATCATACCAGGCCACCAATAGTGCCATCGAAGCATCTCGAGAGTCCGGGCTCGACCGGGATGACCGGCCAGCTTAGAGTCGTGTGTCCAACGGAGCACACGCTCATGGAGATGGTGTGGAACCACCGACTTCCCGGCTGGTACAGTGGTGGTGACTGCAATTGATATGCAAGCTGGATCAATGATGTGCCTAGGAGTCTTGGGTGTGTCTTCTGGCTCGACGGAGCGAGAGAGCGCATCTGCATGGAGGTTCTTTGCTGCCGGGTGATAGCGGAG
Organism: Rhinatrema bivittatum; assembly: GCF_901001135.1. NCBI lineage: Eukaryota > Metazoa > Chordata > Amphibia > Gymnophiona > Rhinatrematidae > Rhinatrema > Rhinatrema bivittatum. Next base: position 435,610,098 of record NC_042615.1, on the reverse strand, counting down.
CTCAAAGTTGAAGCGTTCAAAGAACAGGGCCCAGCGGATTTGTCTAAGGTTAAGTAACTGGGACTCCTTTAGGTATTCTAGATGCTTGTGGTCAATAAATATTGTGAATTTGTGTTGTGCCCCTTCCAGCCAGGGACACCATTCCTGGAGGGCTAGTTTCACTGCTAGGAGTTCATGGTCCCCTATACTATAATTTTGTTCTGTGGAGGAGAATTTTTGTGAGTAGAAGGAGCATGGTACTAAAGTTCCTTTAGTGGAGTATTGACTCAAGACCGCTCCTGCTCTGATGGCAGATGCGTCGACTTCGTCGATGAAGGGACGGTTAGGATCTGGATGACAAAGACATGGACCGGTATAGAAGGCTTATTTTAAGGCGTGGAATTCTGACTGGACCTTGGGACTCCACACTCAGAGGTCACATCCCTTCCTTGTCATGGTGGTGAGTGGAGTGGCCAGTGAGGAGTAATTAGCGATAAAGTTTCAATAATAGTTTGTAAATCCAAGGAATCTTTGTAGGACGCAGAGGCCCACTGGTTGAAGCCAATCTCGAATACCCTGGAGTTTGTCGGGGTCCATGGTGAAACCACTGTTGGAAATTATGTAGCCTAAGAATGGAAGGCTGGGTTGTTCAAAAATGCACTTCTCTAATTTCATATAGAGATGATGGTCTCTGAGGCGTTGGAGAACTGTTTGAATGTGAGTACGATGGGACTTCAGGTCTTTGGAGAATATTAGTATGTCGTCCAGATATATCACGACAAATAAGTATAAAAGGTCCCAAAAGATCTCGTTCATTAAGCGCTGAAAGACTGCAGGGGCGTTGCAAAGTCCAAAAGGCATTACTACGTACTCATAGTGGCCATCTCTTGTGTTGAAGGCAGTCTTCCAGATGTCTTCTGGTTGGTATCTTACAAGGTTATATGCCCCTTGGAGATCCAATTTCGAAAAGATTTGTGTACCCTGCAGATGATCAAATAGTTCACTAATAAGTGGCAGTGGATAACGGTCCTTACGAGTTACTGCGTTCAATCCTCTGTAGTCTATGCAAGGTCTTAAGCTGCCATCCTTCTTCTTTATGAAGAAAAACCCGGCTCCTGCTGGGGAATTAGAGGGTCTTATGAATCCTTTATCCAAATTCTCGTTGAAGTATGCTGACATTGCTTGTGTTTCAAGAAGTGAAAGGGGGATAGGTTCTGCCCTTGGGAGGCATGGTTCTGGGTAGAAGTTCTATGGGACAGTTAAACTCTCGGAATGGAGGCAGGATGTCAGCGTTTTGTTTGGAGAACACATCTTTGAACTCCGAGTACGGGGCAGGTAACCCAGGAAGGGTTGTAGAGTTTAGAATGGTCACAGATAGAGACACTTGCCATAAACAGCCGATTTGACATTGAGGGCCCCACTGAGTTAGTTGCAGGGATTGCCAGTCAAAGTGGGATGCATGTAACTGGAGCTAGGGAAGTCCAAGGACTTCGGGGTGTGTGGATCATTTCAAAATCAGGAGAGAGATTTCCACGTCATAGAGGGTTCCAACGGTGAGGCGAATGGTCATGGTATGGTGAGTGATACGACCGGGAAGATGCTCTTCCTGGATCAAGGTGATACGGAGTGGTACCTCCAGTGGTTGGACCAATATCTGGAGAAGCTTGACGATATCTTCCATAATTAAATTTCCACTCGCCCCAGTGTCCACGAGGGCAGTGGTAGCGAAAGAACGTGAATCCCTAGGAAGGGAGATAGGGAGAAATAGTTGAGGGCCAGAAACAGTAGTGCCCAAGCTCGGGACCCCCACCAGGCTCAGGCTTTGGAGTTTCCTGGACGCACAGGGAAAGTCTGAATAAGATGTCCGGAACCGCTGCAATATAAGCAAAGACCTACTTTTCTGCATCGGAGACATTCCTCTGGAGTCAAGCGGCCACGATTGATTTGCATGGGCTCCTCGGGTGACTGAGGAGCTGCCGGTAAGGTCTTCAAAGGAGGAGTCGCTGCACAGGATGATCGTAGAGCAGGAGATCAGAGGACCCTTACTTCCTGATGTCGTTGTCAGAGACGGTAATCAATTCTACTGACCAGGGAGATCAGGTTTTCCAGAGATATGGGGATCTCGCGGGTGGCCAGTTCATCCTTAAGGGCAGGAGACAGTCCCTCGAGGTAGAGTGCCCACAAGAAGTCTTCTTGCCAAACTAACTCAGTAGCTAGTGTTCTAAACTCCACTGTATATTCAGCGAGCAAGTGCAAGCCATGACAGAGGTGGAGTAGGAGGTGGCCAGCGACTGCCTGTCGGCCTGGGTCCTCGAAGGTAGATAGGAAGACAGAGATGAACTGAGGGAGCTGGTGAAGGATGGCGTCGGAATGCTCCCAAAGTGGGGAAGCTCATGCCAGGGCCTTCCCTTCCAGGCACGAAAGGATGAATGTGATCTTAGTTGCTTCATCAGGAAACAGCAAGGTTTGCAGTGAAAACTGCATATAACATTGATTTAAGAAGCCTCGACAAAGGCACAGATCCCCATTAAAACGGGGTGGAGCCGGGAGGGTCAGCGGTGCCCGTGAGGGCAAGGTGTGGGTAAGATCCCCTGAATTGGCCATGACAGATTCCTCCAATTGAGAACGTAGCTTTTCCACAGAGGAAGCCAATGTTTCCAGGACCTGTTGTTGATCTCGGACACGATTAGCCAGACCAGGATGGCCTGCAAGGAAGGAAGCTCCATTGAGTCCATGGTCTGGCAACCTGTTGTACTGGAGGTGGACCCTTGGCCTGGTGCAGGATTGGTTCGGCCCTCTGGTCGGACCCAGAGAGCTCCTGCCACCAGGAGGCGGAGCATACAAGGAAACAGAGGCTAACTGGAACTTCACCAATAACAGTCCGGGGTTTCTGCAGGTTGAGCCCTTGGGTTCCCGGACCGCCTGGACTTAGGTGAGCCTCTGATGGTCTCCCGGAGAGGTAGCAGAGGGGTGTGCACACCACGAGCAAGGGTGCATGGCTGATGCAGAGTGGATGGACTAGACCCGAGCTGGAAGCTCCGGAGATCTCAGGGAGGCAACAGTTCAGGAAGGTTCTCCGGGCGAGGCAGGCAGTGCCTGTGGGTCTAGTCAAGTGGAAGCCGCGGTTAGGTTCCAAACAGGTTGGTCTGATAGTCACAGTAGGCCAGAAGAGAGTGTCCAAGTGAAGCGCAAGGGTCAGAGCCAGAGTATCAGTCCAGGAGGAGTCAGCCAAAGCAGGGGTCAATATCAGAGTCAGTCCGAGCGTAGTCAAGGCAAGCGAGGGTCGGTTCCAGGTGGCAGGCAAGAGAATAGTCAGGCAGGCAGAGGTCAGTACCAGAGGTCAGTCCGCATATATAGGACTCTAGTGATGTCATCCGAACGCGCCTCCCTCGGGTTTCCCGCTCCCCATCGGGAGCTCCACTGCGAGGCCTGCAGGGATGAGGACGCTGAGGAAGGCCGTGGTGAGCGACAGGGACACCGGGGGTTAGCGGCAGCAGCCAGGCCAGCGCTTGTGGAGGGCAGCGCGAGGTGAGCAGGCCCAGTCGCGGCACCTACGCGGCAGGGACGCACAACAGCTAAACATAGGACATCCTGTGTCTCTGTTACTTATAATTTCAATATATTTCCTCATATAGTACAGTCTTAATATCATTGAATCTTACAACTGCAACATTGTATTTGGTCTCTTGAAAACAAAATCTGCTTGGTATTTAGGTTTCATAAATAAGTCCCTACCCATGTCCTTGCGAGCTGTCAGGCCTTTCCTTCCATTTCCCTCATTTCTGGTCCGGCTTGGAATATCTGCTGAACATTCTTCAAATCTAAGCTCCAAACGTTTCAAAGTGCAGAAGAGGTATGACAAGATGAAAGAAAAATAACCTCCACAAACAGACAGCTAAGGCATCTAGTCAGCAGTTGTTTGCTTTTCTTCAACATTTTTTTTTCCTGCAAACAGAAAACAAATATTTATTCCCCACTCCTGAAGGAACTGACTGCACACTCTTATTACCTGGCAAGATTCCAAACCTGAGCTGAGTTATACCAGTGAATTTAAAAAAAGAAAAAAGTGCTCAAGGATGCCACATCTACTTCTGAGCCTGATAAAGCATTGCCTTCCTTGCATCGTGCGCATGATGTAATGGCATACAGTGGCATTCTCTAGCTTCCCTATTTCAACCTATTTTCCCCATTTTGGTTTCATGAGGCTTTGGTGCTTTGTAAAAACAGGCTATTTATTTCATTTTTGTAAAAGGACTAATAGAAATATTTGATTGACCTGCATTTCCACTGTTAGGCAACCCATGCAGCCCTGAGATGTAGTTCTTTTCTTTTATCATCTTCCTGTCAGAACCAGCAGCAGGTTGAGCTTTAACATTCTTGACTAATTACCATTGTGGTTTTGAATGTTTTGCTCTATTATTCACACTTTTCATCTGTCTTTCTTTCTTTCTTCTCTCTCCTTCTCTTTCTGTGAGGCTTTTCCTAAAAAAAAAAAAAAAAAAAAGAGATGCACGCCATATGGATATATTTATCTCACAACTCAAATCAGGAAACAAAATGTAAATATGAGGTGTGAGCTGTAGAAGATACAGCCTTCCTGCTTGGCAGTTTACTGCTAGATCATTATTTCTATCTGCAGTTTGAAGATTATAGTGGTAGGCACTTCTGTAAGAGCAAAAATAAAAATTGGTAGGAGCCAATGCTGCATTCTGACTGGCTTAAAAGATTTTGCATGCACTGAACTCAAGGCTGCACAAGGATCCTTATGGGAGAATGTTGTCCAGTTTACAGCTGAGGCTTGGTGGCACAGAGAGTCAAAACGATTTTCTGCTACAAAACAAAATCAGTGGTAGACAGAAGTCTTGAGCTCATGTACCAGGATGATATCATAGTGCTCTTATCACAAGACTAAGGATGCACAGACATCTGTAAAATAGGATTGTTGAACAATTCGTAAAAGATTTTAAGCACTTTCAATAAGGAAAATCTGAAAAAAAAAAACAAAACAAAACCCCCAAAGCAATCAGATCTGCTTCAGATTTTTCAATGTCCTTTAAATTTCACCCACATCTCTCATGGAGATCTCAGGCGGCTCTGGAGCTGAGAGGCTGCCCTGGGCCCCCACTTGACTACCAGGGTAATTTTGGTAAGGCCTGGGGGAGGGGAACAGGAGGATCAGGATCTGTGGTCCAGGGAGGCTCCTATCTGAACAAGGACAGGAGTTGGAGGGTTGGAGGCAGGACCTGTGCCATACCTGTACTATACGAGGCAGGACCTATACATACCTGTACTATACGAGGCAGGACCTGTGCCATACCTGTACTATATGAGGCAGGACCTGTACATACCTGTACTATACGAGGCAGGACCTGTGCCATACCTGTACTATACGAGGCAGGACCTGTACATACCTGTACTATACGAAAGTTTTAATTTTTGGTCATTGGATACCTCAGGGGAAGGTGGTAGGGATGGGAAAGGGGTTATTGAGAGATCCCTGGGGCTTTTCCAGACTTGAGGGGGGGGGGGGGTCTACTTTGGGCCAAGTCATAGCCCTGCTAGCCGTTCAATGTATTTTTGAGTTATCCCCCTGGTTTTCTTCAGTTCTATGATCCTAGTTTTGTAACTCCTTGTTCAATGTAATGCACTCTTTGAGGCACTGTTTACTGTTACAATGTAAACCGAATTGATTTGTAACTTTTTACAAGAATTTCGGTATATAAAACTGTTAAATAAATAAATAAATAAATAAATAAATACCCCTTTTAAAGCATAGTGGCCCCACAGCCCAGGGCCAACATTGCATGGTGTTTGGAAGGCTTAACTAAGCCATGATATTTTTTCCCCACAGTATTTTCCCTTCTGGAAAAAGTCAAAAGCTTTGTACAGAAACATTTTAGATAGTAAGCCCTCTGGGGACAACAAGGAAATTCCTATAATACTAATGGAAAGTCAAGAGCTAAATAGATAATAATTTGATGTCTTTTATATCTGTGAGTTTCATGCTTTAATGATCTGTACATCACTTAGTATATATACATATGTTTAGGTGATTCAAAAATCTTTAATAAAGATAAATAATCTGAAGCTAGACAGATTTCATCTGCTGCACAGTAAACTCTGGCTCTGGATTTTTATTACAGTTGTATGTTGCTGGTCCCTTCTTGCTGTTTGTTATTTTTCATTGTCTTATACTTATTGTCTCTATTGTTACTTTTACCTTGTGTTGCTTGTTGGGTAATACAACATGGTGCCTGTTCACTAGCAGCTTTCAGTTCTCAGTAAAACCTCCCCTTCTGGGGAAGAAAAAGCATGTTGCCATTGAAATGAACTGTGGCAAGAAGAAGCAATGTAATGCAAGCCACCAGAACAGGATAATTGGAGCAATACTGAAAAGGTTATCAGACCCCCTACTGTGAAGCTGAGTAAACCCCTATTGAAAAGATGAATCAGAGTTTAAGGTTAGGGGATTTGCATGTGACAACCTCCTGACTATTGCTGCTGACTTACAGTGAAATATCACTTCACAAACAAATAATGGCAAAGTCCTAAATTGTAGAACTTTGACCTAAATAGGGATGTGTGTTGGAAATGTACCTTTTTCTAATTAGCAGGTTGTGAATATAAAGAGAGATGAAAGTACAAATAAAAACAATACTTTAAAATGTCTGCTTGTGACTGCAAGTCTGAATAGTACCTCCTCGGACTGATACACAGTACTGACCCTGGCTGCCTCTGACCACGTTTGGACTGATACCCGGTACTGACCTCTGCTTGCCTCTGACTACGTTTGGACCGCTGCCTGGAACTGACCTCTGCTTGCCATTGACCACGCTCGATCTGATACCTGGAACTGACCTCTGCTTGCCACTGACCACGCTCAAACTGATACCTGGAACTGACTTCTGCTTGCCACTGACCATGCTTGAACTGATACCTGGAATTGACCCTTACTTTGACTGACCATCCTCAGACGGATACCCTGGCTTTGACCCTTGCACTCCATTCAGACACTCTCTTTGCTACTCCTGTGACTACAAGGCCTGCTTGCTCTGATGCTGCCCTCGGCCTTCCTCAAGCTAGACCACTAGGCGCTGCCTATCCTACCCAGAGGACCTTCAGTTCCTGCCTTGTACCTGTCCCGGTTCTGGTCTAGCTCACCTGTTCACCGACAGCCACGCACCTCTACTCTTGGTGGGCACACCTCTCCGTCATCTCTCCGGGAGACCCCCAGAGGCCCCAGAGGCCCACCTAAGCCCAGGCCGTCCAGGAATCCAAGGGCTCAACCCGCGGAGCCCCTGGACTGTTATTGGTGAAGCTCCAGTCAGCCTCTTTCTCCTTGTGTGCTCCGCCTCCTGGTGGTAGGCACCCTCTGGAATCCCTCAGAGGGCCATACCAATCCTGCGCCAGGCCAAGGGTCCACCTCCAGTGCAACAGGTTGCCAAGGCCATGGACTCGGTGGAGTCCTCCACCTTACAGGCTATTCCAGGCCTGGCTACATGTGACTGGGAGCAGCAGCAATTCCTCGAGGCATTGGCCACCTCGGTAGAGAGACTACGCTCACACCTGGAAGAGTTTGCCATAGCCAACCCAGGGACTCTCGCCAACAGCGCTTCCTCCGCTTCTTCGCCCTCACAGGCACTGCTGGCCCTCCCAGCTCCTCCCCGTTTCAATGGGGATCCTCATCTCTGCCGAGGCTTTATCAACCAGTGTTACATGCAGTTTGCGCTACAACCTTCCTTATTCCCAGATGAAGTGCCGAAGATCACTTTTATCTTATCACGATTGGAGGGGAAATCCCTGGCATGGGCATCCCCACTTTGGGAGCATTCTGATTCCATACTACAGCAGCTCCCTCAATTCATTTCCACGTTCCGACGCACTTTCGATGATCCGGGCCGACAGGTGGTCGCCGGACACCATCTCCTCCACCTCTGCCAGGGGTCCCACTCCCTCTCAGAATACACCATGGCATTACGAACCCTGGCAACAGAATTGGGATGGCAGGAGGACTGCCGGCGGGCACTCTATCTTGAGGGACTGTCACCTGCTCTGAAAGACGAATTGGCAGCCCGAGAGATCCCTACGTCGTTGGAGGACCTCATCTCATTGGTTGGGCGGATTGACTACCGCCTCCAGGAATGGCACCGGGAAGTAAAGTCTATCCAATAACTGGCTCCAGGACCACCTTGGTCCATTAGCCCCAGATCAAGGGCATCTCCGGCGGTTTCCCCACCAAAGGAAGAACCGATGCAAATAAACCGTGGTTACCTTACTCCCGAAGAACGCCTCCGAAGGCAGAAGTCCGGTCTCTGCCTCTACTGTGGGGGTCCTGGCCATCTTATCCAGACCTGTCTGGTGTGTCTGGGAAACTCGAAAGCCTAAACCCGGCAAGGGTCCTGAGCTCGGGCACTACTGTTACCGGCCCTCAACTTCTGCTGCCTGTCTCCCTCTTCAGGGAGGCACATTCCTTCTCGACCACTGCCCTCGTGGATACTGGGGCCGGTGGGAACTTCATTCTTGAAGAATTAGTTACTCTACTTCAAATTCCTACTCAGCCTCTTGATGTACCATTGTGAATTGCCTCCATCCATGGAGAACCCTTACCTGATCGCATCACCCATTGTGCCTTAGACATCCGACTGACCGTAGGGACTCTCCACAAAGAAGACATTCCTCTCCTGTTCCTGAAATGATCAGTACACCCCATTATTCTCGGTCTACCCTGACTACAATTGCACTCCCCACATTTCGACTGGGAATCGCTCCAGCTTACCCAGTGGGGTCCTCAGTGCCAAAAACGTTGTTTACAGCGGGTGCCCCATTCGTACCAGTGCTAACATCCACTACCCTTCCTGGGTCACCTACGCCCTACGCTGACTACCAAGATGTCTTCTCCAAGCAGCAAGCCAAAATCTTACCCCCTCTCCAGAGGTTTAACTGCCCAATCGAGCTGTTACCCGGTACCACATCTCCCAAGGGCAGAACTTACCCTCTCTCACTTCCTGAGACCCAGACCATGTCTGCCTACATCAAGGAAAACCTAGCCAAAGGTTTCATAAAACCTTCTACTTCCCCTGCGGGCGCTGGTTTCTTTTTTGTAAAAAAGAAGGACAGTACCTTAAGGCCCTGAATTGACAACCAAGGCCTGAATGCCGTCACCTGCAAGGACCAGTACCCACTGCGCTCATCAGTGAGCTATTTGATCGGCCCCAGGGTCCCGAATTTTTACCAAGTTGGACCTACACAGGGCCTACACTTTGGTCCGCCTTCAACCAGAAGAAATATGGAAAACCTCGTTCAATACGCGGGATGGACACTACGAATATGAGGTAATGCTCTTTGTGCTATGCAATGCCCTTGCCATCTTCCAGAGGATGATGAATGAGATCTTTCGAGACCTCCTGTATTCCTTCATCGTAGTTTATTTGGATGACATCTTGATTTTTTCCAAAGACTTGGAATCCCATCGCTCTCATGTCCAGACAGTTCTCCGGAGACTTAGGGACCACCATCTCTACGCCAAACTTGAAAAATGCCTTTTTGAACAGTCTAGCCTCCAATTCCTGGGCTACATCATCTCCAGCCAAGGATTCACCATGGACCCGAACAAGCTCCAAGGTATTCGTAACTGGCCCCAGCCAGTTGGCCTGTGGGCTCTACAAAGGTTCTTGGGATTCATGAATTATTATCGTCACTTTATCGCAGACTACTCCACACTAGCCGCTCCACTCACCACCATGACTAAGAAGGAATGTGACCTCCGTGAGTGGAGTCCCAAAGCCCAGTCTGCATTCCAGGCTCTTAAGGAGGCCTTCCATACTGGCCCATGTCTCTGCCATTTGGACCCAAATCGCCCCTTCATCGTAGAGGTTGACGCATCCGCCATTGGTGCCGGGGCAGTTGTCAGCCAGTACTCCACGAAGGGAGTCCTTGTCCCATGCTCTTTTTACTCCCACAAGTTCTAACCCACAGAACACTATTATATCATCGGGGACCACAAACCTCTGGCCGTGAAGCTTGCCCTCCAGCAGTGGTGTCCCTGGCTTGAGGGGGCGCAGCACAAATTCACCATCTACACGGACCACAAAAATTTAGAACATCTGAAAGAGGCCCAGCTTCTGAATGCACGGCAGGCCCACTGGGCCCTCTTCTTCACACAGTTCAATTTTGATCTGTGCTACCGCCCGGCTGAGAAGAATCTCCATGCTGATGCACTCTCACACTCAGTAGAGCCAGAGGATACCCCCGAAACTCCGACTCATATTATAGATCCCGCCTGAATCTCCATTGCAGTCACTACCACTGTGCCAGCTGGTAAGACGGTGGTACCTCATCACCACCTACATTGGGCCCATGAGTCCCGGCTCGCTGGCCATCCCAGCCGGGCCCGAACCCTCAAGATGCTTCGCAGACACTACTGGTGGGCTAGTATGGTAAAAGACTCCTGAGACTACGTAGACTCTTGTCCTGTCTGCGCTCAACAAAAACCTCCCACTGGACATCCGTGGGGGCTTCTTCAGTCCCTTCCTGCACCCACAGAACCCTGGACTAGCCTTTCTACAGACTTCATTGAGGATCTGCCCCCTTCCAAGGGGCACACCGTAAGCTGGGTCATAATAGACCGTTTCTCCAAAATGGCCCATTTTGTGCCTTTACCTGGCCTACCATCGGCTCTTGAACTCACCCAATTCTTCCTGAATCACGTCTTCCGTCTCCATGGTCTGCCGCAGGAGATCATCTCAGACTGTGGCCCTCAGTTCATTGCAAAGTACTGGAGATCCCTCTGCAGAAAATTTAACATTACCTTGAACCTGACCTCTGCCTACCACCCACAGGCTAACGGCCAGGCCAAGAGAACCAACCACTCCCTGAAGATCATCCTCTGGTCCTATGTTAAAGACCAACAAGACAACTGGGTCGATATTCTCCCATTGGCAGAGTTGTCACACAACACCCATGTCGCCTCTGCCACTGAGATCTCTCCATTTGCAGTGGTTTTTGGTTGGCAGCCCCATCTGCCTCTTCCGGTTCCACTCAGTGTGCCATCACCTGCAGCACAGTTCACAGCTCAACCCAATCCAATGTGGGACCAGGTCAAGGAACGTCTCTGTCAGGCGGCCGAATGTGCCAAATGGGTGACAGACGCCCACCGTTGTGCCGCCCCAGTATTTCTTCCAGGACAGAAGGTCTGGCTCAGCACACAGTATATCTGCCTCCGACTGCCCTCTCAACGACTAGCTCCTAAATATATGAGGCCATTCCCCAACCCAAGCAGAGTGGGAGCAATGACCTATCAGCTGAAGCTGCCTGCAAGCCTCGGGATTCACAATACATTCCATGAATCCTTGCTCAAGCCCCTTGTGCTATCCTGGCCCTCGCGGAGACCACCACCACCACTGACTCAGCTCTCCGCGGAACCTGAGGCCACCATCCAGGTCCGGGAGGTCCTGAATGTTCTCCACTGAAGAGGGCACTGGGAATACCTCCTGGCGTGGTAGGGCTTCGGACCTAAGAACATAAGAACATAAGAAATTGCCATGCTGGGTCAGACCAAGGGTCCATCAAGCCCAGCATCCTGTTTCCAACAGAGGCCAAACCAGGCCACAAGAACCTGGCAATTACCCAAACACCTAGAAGATCCCATGCTACTGATGCAATTAATAGCAGTGACTATTCCCTAAGTAAACTTGATTAATAGCAGTTAATGGACTTCTCTTCCAAGAACTTATCCAAACCTTTTTTGAACCCAGCTACACTAACTGCACTAACCACATCCTCTGGCAACAAATTCCAGAGATTTATTGTGCGTTGAGTGAAAAAGAATTTTCTCCGATTAGTCTTAAATGTGCTACTTGCTAACTTCATGGAATGCCCCCTAGTCCTTCTATTATTCGAAAGTGTAAATAACCGAGTCACATCTACTCGTTCAAGACCTCTCATGATCTTAAAGACCTCTATGATATCCCCCCTCAGCCGTCTCTTCTCCAAGCTGAACAGCCCTAACCTCTTCAGCCTTTCCTCATAGGGGAGCTGTTCCATCCCCTTTATCATTTTGGTTGCCCTTCTCTGTACCTTCTCCATTGCAACTATATCTTTTTTGAGATACGGCGACCAGAATTGTACACAGTATTCAAGGTGTGGTCTCACCATGGAGCGATATAGAGGCATTATGACATTTTCCGTTTTATTAACCATTCCCTTCCTAATAATTCCTAACATTTTATTTGCTTTTTTGACTGCTGCAGCACACTGAGCTGACGATTTCAATGTATTATCTACTATGACGCCTAGATCTCTTTCTTGGGTGGTAGTTCCTAATATGGAACCTAACATCGTGTAACTACAGCTAGGGTTATTTTTCCCTATATGCAACACCTTGCACTTGTCCACATTAAATTTCATCTGCCATTTGGATGCCCAATCTTCCAGTCTTGCAAGGTCCTCCTGTAATGTATCACAGTCTGCTTGTGATTTAACTACTCTGAATAATTTTGTATCATCTGCAAATTTGATAACGTCACTCATTGTATTCCTTTCCAGATCATTGATATATATATTGAAAAGCACCGGTCCAAGTACAGATCCCTGAGGCACTCCACTGTTTACCCTTTTCCACTGAGAAAATTGACCATTTAGTCCTACTCTCTGTTTCCTGTCTTTTAACCAGTTTGTAATCCACGAAAGGACATCGCCTCCTATCCCATGACTTTTTAGTTTTCGTAGAAGCCTCTCATGAGGGACTTTGTCAAACGCCTTCTGAAAATCCAAATACACTACATCTACCGGTTCACCTTTATCCACATGTTTATTAACCCCTTCAAAAAAATGAAGCAGGTTTGTTAGGCAAGACTTCCCTTGGGTAAATCCATGTTGACTGTGTCCCATTAAATCATGTCTTTCTATATGCTCTACAATTTTGATCTTGAGGATAGTTTCCACTATTTTTCCCGGCACTGAAGTTAGGCTCACTGGTCTATAGTTACCCGGATCACCCCTGGAGCCTTTTTTAAATATTGGGGTTACATTGGCCACCCTCCAGTCTTCAGGTACAATGGATGATTTTAATGATAGGTTACAAATTTTAACTAATAGGTCAGAAATTTCATTTTTGAGTTCCTTTAGTACCCTGGGATGCATACCATCCGGTCCAGGTGACTTGCTACTCTTTAGTTTGTCAATCTGGCCTACTATATCTTCCAGGTTGACAGTGATTTCGTTCAGTTCGTCTGACTCATCACCCCTGAAAACCAACTCCGGAACTGGTATCTCCCCAACATCCTCACTAGTAAACACGGAAGCAAAGAATTCATTTAGTCTTTCTGCAATGGCCTTATCTTCCCTAAGAGCCCCTTTAACCCCTCGGTCATCTAATGGTCCAACCGACTCCCTCACAGGTTTCTTGCTTTGGATATATTTAAAAAAGTTTTTATTATGAGTTTTTGCCTCTATGGCCAACTTCATTTCAAATTCTCTCTTCGCTTGTTTTATCAATGTTTTACACTTAACTTGACAATGCTTATGTTTTATCCTATTTTCTTCAGATGGATCTTTCTTCCAATTTTTGAAGGATGATTTTTTGGCTAAAATAGCCTCTTTCACCTCACCTTTTAACCATGACGGTAATCGTTTTGCCTTCCTTCCACCTTTCTTAATGCGTGGAATACATATGGACTGCGCCTCTAGGATTGTATTTTTAAACAATGTCCAAGCCTGTTGAACACTTTTAACCTTTGCAGCTGCACCTTTCAGTTTTTTCTGACTATTTTCCTCATTTTATCAAAGTTTCCCTTTTGAAAGTTTAGTGTTAGAGCTGCAGATTTACTTATTGTCCCCCTACCAGTTATTAGTTTAAATTTGATCATGTTATGATCACTGTTGCCAAGTGGCCCCACCACCGTTACCTCTCTCACCAAATCCTGTGTTCCACTAAGAATTAAATCTAAAATAGCTCCCTCTCTTGTTGGTTCCTGAACCAATTGCTCCATGAAACAATCATTTATTACATCCAGGAACTTTATATCTCTAGCAAGTCCTGATGTTACATTTACCCAGTCAATATTGGGGTAATTGAAATCTCCCATTATTATTGCACTGCCAAATTGGTTTGCTTCCCTGATTTCTCTTAGCATTTCATCATCTGTCTGACCATTTTGTCCAGGTGGACGGTAGTATACTCCTATTACTATACTCTTACCCAACACACATGGGATTTCTACCCATATAGATTCTACTGAGCATTTAGTCTCTTGTATGATCTTTAGCCTGTTGGACTCTATACCCTCCCACCAAATTCTGGACAAGTACCTCCTGTGAGCCTTCCATCTCCAGCATCCAGAGAAGCCTCATCTGGTAAGGGAGAGGCCTAGAAGGAGGGATACTGTTGCGCGTTCTGGCCATGCTGGTGCCACAACCGGGTCTGCTCACCTCAGGTTTCCCTCCGCGGGCTCTGTTCTGTCCTCCCTAGCTGCAGCAGCCAGCTCTCAGAGTCCCCAGCACCTGTCCCGAACGCCTCCGGCTTCACAGGCCTCACAACAGAGCTCCCGCAGGGGATCCACATCCTCGGCATCCTCGGCCCCTCCCCTAGGCATGCACATGGCCAATGCTCCCTCATTTAAAGGGCTTAGGGCGGGAACCTCGGCTCAGACACCTCCCGATGACGTCACATAGGGACAGTATATAAGGCAAGTCCCTTCCCTCACCTTGGCAAATGGGTCATCACACTTGTGTGAAGCTAGTTGCCATCCTGTGTTCCTGCTTTCCTTGTTCCTGTGCTTGTTCCAGTGTTCCTGCATTCTTTGTTCCTGTGCTTGTTCCAGTGTTCTGCATTCCTGTGTTCCTGTGGCTCCTCCTGTGTCCCAGCATCTGTTCCTGATTCCTGTTCCACGTTCCGCTACCCAGGTTGTACCTCCTCAGACTGATACACGGTACTGACCTCAGCTGCCTCTGACCATACTTGGACTGATACCCGGTACTGACCTCTGCTTGCCTCTGACTATGTTTGGACCACTGCCTGGAACTGACCTCTGCTTGCCATTGACCATGCTTGATCTGATACCTGGAACTGACCTGTGCTTGCCATTGACCATGCTCAAACTGATACCTGGAACTGACCCTTGCTTTGGCTGACCATCCTCAGACGGATACCCTGGCTTTGACCCTTGTGCTCCATTCAGACACTCTCTTTGCTACTCCTGTGACCACCAGGCCTGCCTGCTCTGACGCTGCCTGAGGCCTTCCTCAAGCTAGACCACAAGGCGCTGCCTATCCTACCCGGAGGACCTTCAGTTCCTGCCTTGTACCTGTGGTCTTCGGTACTCTTGGTTCCGGTCTAGTTCACCTGTTCACCGACAGCCACACACCTCTACTCTTGGTGGGCACACCTCTCCATCATCTCTCTAGGAGACCCCCAGAGACCCACCTAAGCCCAGGCAGTCCGAGAATCCAAAGGCTCAACCCGCAGAGCCCCGAACCTTTATTGGTGAAGCTCCAGTCAGCCTCTGTCTCCTTGTGTGCTCCACCTCCTGGCAGCAGGCGCCCTCTGGGATCCCTCAGAGGGCCGTACCAATCCTGCGCAAGGCCAAGGGTCCACCTCCAGCGCAACATAAGCCTTTTTTTGTAGTTCTGTTCCATACTCTGCTAACCAGCTTGAACCAGTGTGTTCCAACTCTTATCTACTGGCTACAGCACTTTGTAATGTGTTTGCTATTAAGTTTTGGTTTCTGGAAAATGCTAGTATCTGAGTTTTAACTTTTTTTTAACTTTCTTTCTATCAAAGGTTCAAACCTAAAACACCTATTTATTCAATTATTCAGGCTGTTATCCCAGTGCGCAGTGCACTTATGTCCTACAAATGTCCTTGGATTCCCATATATTGTCTTATTCTTATTCATTTCAATGCACAATAACTATTATGATCTTCAACTGAAATGTTCCTGATACATCCGTTTGATAAAGTGCCTCATTTTAATTATTACTGTTTTTTACTAAATTGTCTCATCACGAACAAATGCATCTTATCATGTATTTCCCGTAATGTATAATTTCTACCTACAACGTTTCCTCTCATTATACACCCTATTCCTCAATCATTATGTAAGTCACCATGTACAATGTAAATTATCTAGATACCTAGTAAGTTACCTAGTTACCATGTAAGTTGCCATGTTATAATGTTGCCATGTTATAATGTACCATGTAAGTTGCCATGTTATAATGTAAGTTACCTAGTTTCAATGTAAAATAAGCAGTCCTCCTGCCTTATTAGTTTATTGTTCCATGTGAACCGATATGATATCTCGATCGAATGTCGGTATATAAAAACAGTTAAATAAATAAATAAAATAAATAAACAGTCCTTTTACTGCTCAGTGCTGCAGAGCTGGCAAGGCCCTGCACTACATGGATCAGCAATATGTACTCTTACATCACCATACATTTCTACAAAACTTTGTATTGAATATTATTTAAATAATAATTTGTATGATTATAATTTGGTGTCTTGAGGCAAGTTTGCTGGCAAGATTCATACCCTCTTTGATAACAATCTTTAGGCATTGTGAAATATTATTTTTTGTATTACAAGGGCTCAGTCTTCCTGTTTTTGCATGGGTTGGTATTTCAGATATTGAAACAAGCTAGGGATTTTTTTGTTCTTTGTAGTTTATCATTGGAAAAAAGACAAACCTTTCCCAACAATCCTTCAATAATATCACTCACAAAAATGTTGAAAAGAACCAGTCTAAGGACAGATCTCTGAGGCACACTGCTAGTAATACCTGCCACCTCAGAATAAACTTTATTTACCACTATCATTTGTTACCTTCCACACAATCTGTTTCCTACCCAGTCAGACACACTAGGACCCATACAAAAGGTGCTCAATTTATTTATAAGTCACTATGAGGAACCATATCAAAGGTCTTACTGAAATTCAAGTAGACTACATCTAGCACTCTCCCCCGATCCTATCCTCTGATCACCCAGTAAAGAAATTGATCAGATTCGTCTGGCAAGATCCATTGCTGGTAAAACTATGCTGCCTCAGATCTTGCAATCCATTGGATTCCAGATACTGCACCATCCTCTGTTTTTCCATTAATTTGCTTACCACAGAGGTTAAACTGTAACTGGTATATAGTTCACAGCCTCCTCCTTACTTCCACTTTCATGAATATGAATCACATTCACCTGTCTCTTTGTCCTCCAGAACTGTTGCCAGCTCTAAAGAAGCACTGAATTGGTCAGCCAGCCGCACTGTCAGGACATCTCCAAGTTCCCTTAGTACTCCTGGATTTATCCCATCTGACCCCAATGTCTTATTGTTATGGCCGCCGACCGCAGCCGCCCGCAGCAGGCTCAACTCATGTCATGTCATTCTTGGCTCACTACCTCCGGTGCTCTTGTGGCGGTGGCCAGTCGCTGCTGCTGCATTCCTTCTGACTCTCAG
The DNA here is from genome assembly GCF_901001135.1 of Rhinatrema bivittatum. Classification (NCBI taxonomy): domain Eukaryota; kingdom Metazoa; phylum Chordata; class Amphibia; order Gymnophiona; family Rhinatrematidae; genus Rhinatrema; species Rhinatrema bivittatum. Next base: position 435,592,670 of record NC_042615.1, on the reverse strand, counting down.
TGCTCCACGTGGTGCCTGGGATGCCGTCGACCAGCATTCCGACACTGGGCCTCCCTGGGCGCACGCGCACACACACCATCTGTCCTCCCTTTAAAGGGCCAATGGCGGGAACTTCAGGATCGTCCCCTGCTGATGACATCACTGGCCCGGGATATTTAAGCCTTACCTCCAGCCACCACTAACCAGCAACAAGATCCATGGTTCCTTTTGGTGCCAATACCTTTCCTACAGATCTGTTGTTCCTGCTCTTTGGATCTCAACGCTTCCCACTCCTCAGGGCCTGGCTCAGCGCTACTTCACCTGGACTTCCTCTCTGTGCTTCCCGCTCCTCAGGACCTGGCTCAGCGCTACTTCACCGGGACATTCTCTCAGCACTTCTCGCTCCTCGGGGCCTGGCTCAGCGCTATGTCACCTGGACTCTCTCTCGGTGCTTCCCGCTCCTCAGGGCCTGGCTCAGCGCCTCTACCTTTGAGTCCCTACCGCAGTGCCCTCTGCTCCTCGGGACTCCCACGGCACTTCTACATTAAGGATCTTGTTCCAGTGCTTTTACTCATCTAAGACCTGGCTCAGCGCTGTGACTCTACCGGACTGTGTCTCGGCGTACCCACTCCTTGGGGCACTCCCCAGCGCTTCTACTACAAAATATCCTGTCACCACTTTGCCGTGTCTTGAGCAGTACCGCTGTGCTGCTGCTCTCCTGGCACCTGCTACAGCAGGTTCCCCATTCTAGCCCTTATTCAGCATACCCTAGTTCGAGACTCTGCACCTGCACCTCTTCACCTCCAGGCCACTTCCACGTGGTCTAGTTCTATATTCTACAGAGCTGCAGTGGCCATGCACCCCTTGAAACACTCTCTCCTTCTCTCTTCGAGAGTGCTCCTGCCTCAGACTGTGCCTAATCTCTCTGACACTCTGTACCCAGCCATCTACCCTCTCTGGGACCAGCCACACAGAGGTGTGACTAAGTCCTGCCAGACCCAGCACCCAAGGGCTCAACCTGCACGGAATGAGGGTCAGTACAGGTGAAGTTCCAGCTTGACTCTGTTCCCGGCCAGCCTCGCCTCCTGTCAGTGGGGACCTGGGGGCCCAACCCTTCAGGTAGCAACAACCCCACCTCAAGCCAAGGGTCCACAATTCCTAACAGATTGTCAAGTCCATGGACCCTGCAGAGGCCTCAGCAATTCAGGCCATTCCTGGCCTGGCACAGAAGATCATCAAACAGCAAAAGATCCTGGAAACCTTAGGGGCTGCAGTAGAGAATTTAAGTACCCAATTGGACGCCACCATAGCGGTAACCACGCCGTCTCCAAAACCCAACATCTCGGCCTCCATGCCGGTCTCACGGCTGACCATTCGTTTCCTGGCACCTCCTCATTTCTCTGGGAACCCCCAGTTGTGCCAGGGTTTTCTAAACCAATGTAATATGCATTTCTGCCTACAACCAGCTTATTTCCCTGACATGATTACTAAGACCACCTACATCCTTTCTCTCCTGGATGGAAAGGCCCTGGCCTGGACCTCACCCCTTTGGGATCGTGTGGACCTGGTCCTCCTAGACCTGCCCAGGTTCCTTGCTCTGTTCTGCTCTGTCTTCGACGACTCAGGCAGACACTCTGCATCCATATCCACACTCCTTCACCTCCGTCAAGGTACTCGGTCCTTGGCCGACTACATCCTGGCTTCAGAGCTACATTGGGATCTAGAATGTCTTCGAGCCATCTTTCTGAAAGGATTAAACTTTTGAATTAAAAATGAGCTGGTGGCCCGTGAGTTGCCTTCATCTCTGGATATTGACCTCACTGGACGGATTGATCGGCGTCTCCAGGAGCGTTCACAAGAACTCCACGCTTCCAAGTCTAGGGCAAGCTTGCACCATGTTCAACACTCTCCTTCCCCTAGAGTGGACGCAGTTCCCCAAAACAAGACTGGAGAAGAGCCCATGCAAATGGGTCGGGGTAAGCTCTCACCCAAAGAATGATGCCGACGGACCTCTGCCTCTACTGTGGAGATTCCGGACACGCATTGCCCGCCTGTCCTGTGCTTCCAGGGAACTCCTGGGCCTAAGTTCGGCAGGAGGACTGCTCCTAGGCCTGACTTCTCCATCTCCTCCATTAACTCTGTTGGTTTCGATCAAAGCAGACAGTCAAGAGTTCCACACCTTGGCTCTGGTGGATTTAGGAGCTGGAGGTAATTTTATTTTGAAGCACCTTATGAAACACCTTAGGATTCCCATTTTCCACAACCCGATGCCTCTCCTTCTTTCATCCATCCACGGAAAATCCTTGCCCGGTAGGATCACCTATGTTACAACTCCACTCGTTCTTCGAACTGGATCCATGCATCTCCATGCATCTCCTTTCATGTTTTAGACATGAAAGGAGATATTAAATTACATTTACCTCAACGAGATCTAAGATCATCTAACAAAGGCTTGTTATCAATACCTACAGTCAGATCAGCACACCTGAGCGAAGTCAGAGAAAGAGCCATTTCAGTAGCCGGACCGAAGCTTTGGAATAGTCTGCCACCAAATTTGAGAATGCAAGATAATCTAAAGAAGTTCAAAAAAGATCTTAAAACATGGTGTTTTTTAGAAGCATACAGAGATAACGCCCAAGAGTTTTTATGAATCTATAGCAGCTTTTATGGTTTTTATTTCTAACTTTACTTATGCTATTTTAGTTTTTAAATAACTCTATTTATTTTATTTTATTGATGTTTTATTGTATTTATTTCTGTTTTCTTAACTGTCTTAAATTAATTTATTATATAAACCATTAAGATAGAACTCTTTGTTCTGGGCAACGGTATATAAAAATTGCATAAAATAAATAAAAATAAATAAATACACTCGGTAGTCTTGGGCTTGCCATGGCTTCAAAAGCATGTTCCCCAGTTTGACTGGGCAATGCTGAAACTCTCTCACTGGAGGTCCTCCTGCCATTCCAAATGTCTGGAGCCTGTTTCGCCCCAGCTTTGTCTTAATACCTCAATTCTACCTCCCGACCTTCCTCCTCAATATTCAGCCTTTGCAGATGTCTTCTCCAAGAAGGCTGCAGATACTCTGCCTCCTCACTGAGCCTACGATTGTGCTATCAATCTGCTGCCTAATACCAAGCCGCCTCGGCGCAAGATCTACCCGCTGTCCCTCACCAAGACGCAGGCCATGTAAGAATACATCTGCGAGAACCTGGCCAAAGGATTCATCTGACCCTCCAAATCTCTTGCAGGGGCAAGGTTTTTTATTGTTGGGAAGAAAGACGGTTTGCTCCGTCCTAGCATCAACTACCAGGGTTTGAACGAGATCACTCAGAAGGACCGTTATCCTCTTCCTCTCATTTCCGAGCTTTACGACAGACTCCAAGGGGTGAAAAGTTTTTCCAAATTGGACTTCAGAGGAGCTTATAACCTGGTTCATATCCGCAAAGGAGACGAGTGGAAGACAGCTTTTAATACGAGAGATGGCCACTACGAATATTTTGTGATACCGTTTGGCCTTTGCAACGCCCCAGCTGTCTTTCAGAATTTAATTAATGACGTCGTCAGGATATGTTATACCAATGCGTCGTGGTGTATCTTGACGACATCCTAATTTTTTCCAAGGATCTGCAAAGCCACCTTCAAGACGTTGCCTGCATTCTCCAGCGCCTCCGAGAAAACCAGCTTTACGTCTTCCATCGGTCCCACAATTTGCTCAACTATTCATCTGCCATGTGTTCCAGCTCCATGGCTTTCCTAAACACATCCTGTCTGACCGTGGAGTACAATTTACAGCCCGATTTTGGAGATCCCTCTGTAATAAATTCAACGTCTCTCTGGATTTCACCTCCGCTTATCATCCCCAGGCCAATGGCCAAGCGGAGAGAACCAACAGGACTCTCAAGCAGTTTCTACGTGTCTACGTCAACCTCCAGCAGAATGATTGGGCAGACCTTCTTCCCTGGTTGGAGTCCGCATTAAGTTCTCATCCCTCATCATCCACTGGCTCCTCGCCCTTCCAGGTAGTCTACGGACGTCAGCTTCTTCCTCCATTACATAGTAACATAGTAATGACAGCAGAAAAAGACCAACATGGTCCATCTAGTCTGCCCTGCAAGCTTCCCGAGGTAGTAACTGCCGCTCCGTGCAGGTTACCCCCATGTTTCTCTTAAGGGTAGTAACTGCCGCTCCGTGCTGGTTTAGCTTTTTTATTTATTCTCATCCTCTAGCCTTTTAGGGATCCACAGTGTTTATCCCATGCCCCTTTGAAATCCTTCACAGTTTTAGTCTTCACCACTTCCTTTGGAAGGTCATTCCAGGCATCCACCATCCTCTCAGTGAAGAAATATTTCCTGACATTGGTTCTAAGTCTTCCTCCCTGGAGTTTCAAATTGTAACTCCCTAGTTTTACTAAATTGTTTCCAATGGAAAAGGTTTGTTGATGACCATGGATCATTAAAACCTTTCAAGTATCTGAAGGTCTATATCAAATCACCCCTGCTCCTCCTCTCCTCCAGGGTATACATATTCAGGTTCCTCAACATCTCATAAGTCATTCGATGGAGACCACCCACCATTTTAGTCACCCTTCTCTGAACCGCCTCCCATCCTGTCTCTGTCTCCTTTGAGATACAGTCTCCAGAACTGAACACAGTACTCCAGGTGAGGCCTTACCAAGGACCTGTACAAGGGGATTATCACTTCCCTTTTCTTACTAGATATTCCTCTCTCTATGCAGCCCAGCATTCTTCTGGCTTTTGCTATCACTGTATCGCACTGCTTTGTCGATTTCAGGTCATTAGACACTATCACCCCAAGGTCTCTCTCCTGCTCTGTGCACATCAGCCCTTCACTTCCAACACATATAGTTCTTTTGGATTACCATGCCCCAGATGCATGACTCTGTATTTCTTGGCATTGAATTCCAGCTGCCATATGTTTGACCACTCTTCCAGTTTCCTTAAATCCCGTCTCATTCTCTATACTCCTTACTCCTTCCGGCGTGTCCACTCTGTTGTAGATCTTAGTATCATCCGCAAATATACAAACTTTACCTTCTAACCCTTCCGCAATGTCGCTCACAAAGATGTTGAACAGAACAGGTCCCAACACTGATCTTTGTGGCACTCCACTTAACACCATTCTCTCTTCAGAGTAGGTTCCATTTACCATCACCAGTTGTCTTCTGTCCGTCAACCAGTTTGTAATCCATGCTAACACTTTGGAGCTGACTCCCAAGCTTCTCATTTTGTTGATGAGTCTTCTGTGAGGGACCGTATAAAAAGCTTTACTAAAATCCAAGTAAATTACATCGAGTGCTCTTCCCTGATCCAGTTCTCTAGTCACCCCATCAAAGAAATCAATTAGATTCTTCTGACAGGACCTTCCCCTGGTGTATCCATGCTGCTTCTGATCGAGCAACCCACTGGATTGTAGATAGTTCACTATCCTTTCTTTCAGCATAGTCTCCATTAATTTTACGACCACCAAGGTGATGCTAACCGGCCTGTAGTTTCCAGCCTCTTCTCTGCTCCCACTCTTGTGAAGCAGGACCACCACCGCTCTTCTCCAGTCACTAGGCACTACACCCTTTTCCAAAGATCTATTGAACAGGTCACACAGTGGACCTACCAGCATATCTCTGAGTTCCCTCAGTATTCTGAGGTGAACCTCCATCAGGCCCCATGGCTTTGTCCACTTTCAGTTTCTTAGCTCTTCCCATACATTCTCTTCCGTAAATGGAATTTCATTTGCTCCACCCCCATCCAATGTCTTGTTAATTAGCAACGGTCCCTCTCCGGTGTCTTCTATAGTGAACACAGAACCGAAGTAATTGTTTAATATTTCTGCCTTTTCTATGTATCTCTCCACACATTGATCCTTGTCACCTTTCAATTTCACTATACCACTCTGGAGCTTTCTCCTTTCTCTGATGTATTTGAAACATGTTTTGTCCCCTCTCTTTACCTCTTTAGCAGTCCTTTATTCCACCTGACTTTTTGCTTTCTTGATTGCTTTCTTTGTCTTCCTCAGATTCACCAGATATTCTTCCTTGTGTTCCTTTTTTTGGGATCCTTTATATTTCTTGAACACTGTTCTTTCTGCTTTTATTTTATCGGCCACTTCCTTTGAGAGCCAGATCAGTTTCTTATTTCTCTTGCTTTTGCTTACTTCCTACCATATAGATTAGTTGCATTAGTAATTGCTCCTTTTCGTTTAGCCCACTGTTGTTCCACCTCTCTCACTTTCTCCCAGTTTTCAAGTTCTGCCTCCAGGTACATCCCCATTTCCACAAAGTCTGTATTTTTGAAGTTTAAACTCGGGTCTTCATATGACTTTTCCAGATCCTATTTTCAATTTCAAACCATACTGTTTGATGATCACTGGTGCTTAGATGAGCACCCACCTGGACATTAGAGACATTATCCCCGATAATGAGCATTAGGTCAAGTATAATTCCCTCCCTCATGGGTTCCATTACCATTTGCTTGAACAGAGCCCCTTGCAAGGCATCCACTATCCCTCTACTTTTGTTAGATTCAGCAGAAGGGATACTCCAGTCTATATCCGGCAGATTAAAATCTCTAACAATCAACTCTTCTCTCTTCTTTCCCACCTTTTGGATGTCTTCAACCAGATCTCTGTCTGGTTCTTCCATTTGAGTCGGAGGCCTGTACACCACTCCAGTAAAAATGGATGTACCGTCATCTTTTTTTAGGATGGCCCATAATGCCTCTTCTTAGGACTTCTCTGCAATCCAGCTTCTCGTTGGCACTCTGTTCCATGTTGGAATTTCTTTTCTTCATCTTCATTATGGTCTCTCGTCTGGTCCTGTATCTCCGTCTCGTCAGTCCTAGACCTCCTGATGTTCTAGTCATCCTTCAGATCCCCTGAAGTACTAATGTCCTTGTGTCCAGATGATCTCATATCCAGATGTCCTGATGTTCCAGTTGTTCTTTTCTTCAGATCCCTTGAAGTCCCAGTTGTCTTGTTCTCTTGATGTCCTTGTGTCCAGATGATCTCGTGTCCAGATGTCCTTTTCGTAGGCAGAGCAAGCCTCCAGAAGACCCTTGCTTTTAAAGTTCCGAGTTCCAAGTCTTGAGTCTTGTATCCTGAGCCTTGTTCCTGTATCCTGAATCCTGTCTGGGTCTTTGGAGTCCCTTGCGTCTGTCTCCGTCTGTGACTAAGAACTCTGCCTAAACCTGTTCCGTATCTGTGTGGTCCACATCTGGCCTTGACTGGCTGTGGAGGGCACACCTTGATGCAGGCCTCGCCAGAGTCTTCATCTGAATCCTCCAAGCAACCTAAATCGGGAACCACCAGCGTGGTCCGTGACCTGCCTTAACTGGCTGTGTAGGGCGTGCGGTGTGGCAGTACCTATTCAGAATCCTTGATTTGTGACGCTTTTGGAGTCCTTCTTCAACCAATCTGAGTCCGGCTCAGACCCTCTTCAATCAACTGAGTCCCTCCTCATCTTCAAGTATCCTGAGTCTCGCCTCACTTTCTCCAAGTACCCTGAGTCTCGTCTCTCATTCTCCAAGTATCCTGAGTCTCGACTCACCCTTCAAGTATCCTGAGTCTTCATCTAATCTTGTTTGTTCCATCCCTCAGCCTCTGTCCATTCTGTTGCATCTGCTGTTCCCATATGACAGGTCCGAAAGGGCTATCGAGTGGCAGGAGGGCTACTCCAGAGACTAACATTGCGTTGTAGGGTCTCTTCGATACGATCAGGTTCGGCAGAGGCCCAGGTTCTGCATCTCCAGCCTGGTCTTGGACATTTCTCGCCTGCCTCGGCACTTCCCGGATCTAACTCTGTAGTTGCATCATGCCGAAGGGTACACAATCTCCCAGAAATGGGCCCACCTCCAACTTTCCCATAACAGTGGTCTGTGTAAGTATCTGTGGTTATGTATCTGTATGTATTATGTATCTTTCCTGATTGCATATGTATCTTCCTGATTGCATCCTTTCTTATGTTGAATTTGTATGCTAACTCAATAAACAGTTTAAAACTAAAGCAATTTACCAGTCTAACTCTAAAATCCTGATTTACTAAGGCTTATCCTGTGTCTACTAGGGATGTGAATCGTGTTCCATATCGTCTTAACGATAGAAATCGTGTGGCAGGGCAAGAAAATCGTGTTAGGCACGATTTTTTAGTTAAAAAATCGTTAAAAATTGTTTTTTCCGATTAGTGCGCACTAACTCGAGTTAGTGCGCACTAACTGAAAATGATACAATTTGACACTTTTCAGGTCACTTAAGGTCAGTTTAGGAATGAATATGTATTCCTATTGGCTGCCCTCTTATTTATTCATGTTACCAAGGTTCCCACTGACAGTATATGGGGGATGGGAAATGGAAACAGTTGGTAGCTTGACAAAACAAGTAATGTGATCAGTCAATGTGACTAGAACTTGTGCCCTAATCCTGATACCAGGGGTATTGTGATCTTCCTGCACACAGTGCCCTATCCCTATTAATACCAGGAGTGTTGTGATCTTCCTGCACACAGTGCCCTAACCCTGGCACCAGGGGTGTTGTGATCTTCCTGCACACAGTGCCCTATCCCTATTAATACCAGGAGTGTTGTGATCTTCCTGCACACAGTGCCCTAACCCTGGCACCAGGGGTGTTGTGATCTTCCTGCACACAGTGCCCTATCCCTATTAATACCAGGAGTGTTGTGATCTTCCTGCACACAGTGCCCTAACCCTGACACCAGGGGTGTTGTGATCTTCCTGCACACAGTGCCCTATCCCTATTAATACCAGGAGTGTTGTGATCTTCCTGCACACAGTGCCCTATCCCTAATACCAGGGGTGTTGTGATCTTCCTGCACACAGTGCCCTATTCCTGATACCGGGGGTGTTGTGATCTTCTTGCACACATCCCGGTATCAGGGATAGGGCACTGCATGCAGGAAGATCACAACACCCCTGGTATTAGGGATAGGGCACTGCGTGCAGGAAGATCACAACACCCCTGGTATCAGGGATAGGGCACTGTGTGCAGGAAGATCACAATGCCCCGGAGGAGTGAGGGTCAGGCAGCTCCCCCCTGTCTGTGAAGCCAGCCTCTCTCTAGTAATGCAGGGAGGGAGCTGTCTCAGACTTCACCATCCTCCCCCCCCCCCCCCCCTCACCCACACACCATTCACTAGCTGGGACATGGGGGAAGTCAGGAGTGAGGGTCAGGCAGCTCCCCCCTGCCTGTGAAGCCAGCCTCTCACTAGTAATGCAGGGAGGGAGCTGTCTCAGACTTCACCATCCTCCCCCCCCCCCCCCCTCACCCACACACCATTCACTGGCTGGGACATGGGGGAAGTCAGGAGTGAGGGTCAGGCAGCTCCCCCCCTGTCTGTGAAGCCAGCCTCTCACTAGTAATGCAGGGAGGGAGCTGTCTCAGACTTCACCATCCTCCCCCCCCCCCCCCCTCACCCACACACCATTCACTGGCTGGGACATGGGGGAAGTCAGGAGTGAGGGTCAGGCAGCTCCCCCCTGTCTGTGAAGCCAGCCTCTCACTAGTAATGCAGGGAGGGAGCTGTCTCAGACTTCACCATCCCCCCCCCCCCCCCCACCCACATACCATTCACTGGCTGGGACATGGGGGAAGTCAGGAGTGAGGGTCAGGCAGCTCCCCCCTGTCTGTGAAGCCAGCCTCTCACTAGTAATGCAGGGAGGGAGCTGTCTCAGACTTCACCATCCTCCCCCCCCCTCACCCACACACCATTCACTAGCTGGGACATGGGGGAAGTCAGGAGTGAGGGTCAGGCAGCTCCCCCCTGTCTGTGAAGCCAGCCTCTCACTAGTAATGCAGGGAGGGAGCTGTCTCAGACTTCACCATCCTCCACCCCCCTCACCCACACACCATTCACTGGCTGGGACATGGGGGAAGTCAGGAGTGAGGGTCAGGCAGCTCCCCCCTGTCTGTGAAGCCAGCCTCTCACTAGTAATGCAGGGAGGGAGCTGTCTCAGACTGGTATCAGGGATAGGGCACTGAGTGCAGGAAGATCACAACACCCCTGGTATCAGGAATAGGGCACAGGTTCTAGTCATATTGATTGATCACATTACTTTTTTTGTCAACTACCAACAGTTTCCATTTCCCATCCCCCCAACCATCACCTCAGTTGGAACCTTGGTAACATCAATAGATAAGAGGGCAGCCAGCCAATAGGAATACATATTCATTCCTAACTGACCTTTACTGACCTGGAAAGTGTCAATAATTTGTATCAATTTCTGTTAGTGTTCCTGAGTTTCCATTTCCATTTCCCATCCCCCCAACCATCACCTCAGTGGGAACCTGGTTAACATCAATAGATAAGAGGGCAGCCAGCCAATAGGAACACATATTCATTCCTAACTGACCTTTACTGACCTGGAAAGTGTCAATTTGTATCATTTTCAGTTAGTGCGCACTAACTCCCGTTAGTGCGCACTAACACGATTTAACGATTTTTAACGATAAATCGTTAGAATTTCTATTGTTTTGTGTTCTATAACGATTTAAGACGATATTAAAATTATCGGACGATAATTTTAATCGTTAAAAAACGATTCACATCCCTAGTGTCTACGGGAAAAAAAGTTTAGTAAATCACACCTTAACTCATCATAAGGAAATCAGTATTCAAAGCTGGCTGTTTAAGTAACTCAGCCGGATATAACTTATTCGGCTAAGTTACATAGTATATTCAGTGGCACGGCTAAGCCTCTGAATATATGCCTAGATTTATTTAAGGTTTTTATATACCGGCATTCATGATACAATCACATCATGCTGGTTTACAGTTGAACAAGGGGGTGCAGAATACATTAAAACTGGAACCTGTGCAGAGGAAATTGCAGTTACAATGAACAAGGATGATCGAACTGGGAGAAGAGAGAAATATAGTAGTAATTTAACATCATATAGAGTTATTTACAAAGAACTATATACCCATGCTTAACCATATAAGTTATAACCAGCTAGGCTCAGACCTGCTCTATGGCTCATCTAAACTTAGCTGCATAACTTATGTAGCTAAGACTAGAGATGTGAATCGGAACCGGAATCGGTTCTGATTCCGGTTCCGATTCACATCATGTTTTTTTTTTTTCATCCGGCCCAATCGTGGTTTTCTTTATCGGCTGCGCCCGAGCCGATAAACAAAAACCCACCCGACCCTTTAAAACTAATCCCTTAGCTTCCCCCACCCTCCCGACCCCCAAAAAAACTTTTTACAGGTACCTGGTGGTCCAATGGAGGTCCCGGGAGCAATCTCCTGCTCTCGGGCCGTCGGCTGCCACTAATAAAAATGGTGCTGATGGCCTTTGCCCTTACCATGTGACAGGGTATCCGTGCCATTGGCCGGCCCTTGTCACATGGTAGGAGCACTGGATGGCCCGTGCCATTTTTAAAGATGGCGCCGGCCATCCAGTGCTCCCTCCATGTGACAGGGGCCGGCCAATGGCACGGATACCCTGTCACATGGTAAGGGCAAAGGGCCATCGGCGCCATTTTGATTAGTGGCAGCCGATGGCCCGGGAGTGGAAGATCGCTCCCCGAACCCCCACTGGACCACCAGGTAAAAAGTTTTTGGGGGGGTCGGGAGGGTGGGGGAAGCTAAGGGATTCGTTTTAAAGGGTCGGGGTGGGTTTAGGGGTTATTTTTGTGTGCTGTTTTTCCTGCCCTCCCCCAAAACGATAAGAGAACCCCCCCACGAACAATTTCGTGGGGTTTTCCTATCCTTTTGGGGGAGCCCCCGATTTCTGACGATTTTGAAAATATCGTACGATATTTTCAATTGTCCAAAGCCCGATTCACATCCCTAGCTAAGACTGAATATCAGTGGTTAGCCACATAACTTGTTCGACTAACTCATTCTGCCCCAATCACACCCACTACACACCCACAAGTTATGCGGCTAACCTTTTAGCCATATAAGTGACTTATACAGCTAAGCAGCAGCCACTGAATGTAGGAACATATTCAATGCCACTATTTAACCGCATAAGTTACACATCTGATTAAATAGCGGTGAACACGATTTAAATATTGACTCTGAGATGTTTAAGTTCTTGTTGGTGAGGGTTTTAATGCCGTCTAATGCACATTGTTTTCTCTCATACAACTACTCTATGAAAAGTCAGGGCCATAATACACATAACATAAGACCTGTGCCTCTAGGCTCCTACAATTGTGCAGGTGTCAGAAAATCACATAATTGTTGTTACATAATTGACAGTCTGCCACAGAATCAACATTCCTAAAAGCTTTCCCACCTCTTAATTCCATCATTTGAAGAAAGCTACAAGGTGCCTGCATATCATTAATTGATTAGCCTTGATGCTTTTGGTGCAACTGCAACATCACTCTCTGCTTCAACAGCGGGGGTGGGGGGGATTGGATTCATACAACAGCCAATGTTGGGCCCCGACTTTTATAGCCTGGGGTACTGATACACAGACATCAGAGAAAAAGCACAGAACTGCTTCTACAGCTAACACCAAAAGCAAAACATGTTCAAGCAGCATGAATGATTGTAAATATTATTACCCTTAACATAAAGCTTGAGGGTAACCAGCACAGAGTGGCAGGTACTACCCTAAACAAAGACATAGGAGTAACCTGCACGGAGCGGCAGTTACTACCTTATGAAACTTGCTGGGTAGACTGGATAGACTATTTGGTCTTTTTCTGCCGTTATTACTATATTACTATGTCTCCAGTCTCAGTTTTCTCTCTACTTCTTTCTCCAGCTCCTCCCCTCCAAAACAGCCTGCAGATAACCCTCTCCTACTATTGTTCCACCTCATTCCCCTTGCTCTTGTCTAAAGGGAATAGGAGATTAGGGGGTAAACTTGGAGCAGACAAAGCAGTTAGAATGTTTGATCCCACAAAGTCCTCTTAAATCCTTATCAATCCAAAGATGATTTTGATATAATTCCTGGAGGGAATGATATAATTTTAGAAGAATTTTGTCTTTATTCAAATGTTCTTGCACCTGCATATGTGGTCAACTATAAACCTGCTACAAAGACTTGGATGTATTTTTGGACGTCTGCAACTGCTAGTGTCCTGCAGTTGGTGGATAGGGCATTCATTTCAATTCATAGAAGCCTCAATATCTGACTGACATTACTACTGACAAGTTTTAAACTTGTGTTAATTTAACCCTTTTTTTGTGTTTGTTACCATGTGCCCAATATAGGCACACATATTTTTTTCTGTGCAATTAACAGCATGACAAACTGCTGAGGGCATTTTCAATATACATAAGATCATATACTCAGAAAGACAAGGACTTTCTCAAGAAAATATAAAAAGGATATTTGCACTATATTTCAATTTAAAAGAAAAGTGACATATGTCTTTGTTGTGCGTCCTGGCCGCATGGGTGCCGCAACCGGGCCTGCTCACCTCGCGCTGCCCTCCACTAGCTCCGGTCTTGCCGCTGCTGCCAGCTCCCAGCGTCCCCGACGCTCACTGCAATCCTCTCTGGCTTCCTCCATGCCGCAGGCCTCACAGCAGAGCTCCCGTCGGGGCTCCGTGTCTTCAGCCGCCTCGGCCCCACCCCCTAGGCGCGTGGCCGACATCCTGAGCTTTAAAGGGCCAAGTGCGTGAAAACCAGTTCGGACACAGTATGATGACATCACTTAGTAGCCCTATAAATAGCGATGTCCTGTCCCCAGGAACTCGCCTTGGAAATCGGGTCAACACTGTGGTGTTCTAGTTTGCCTGATCCTGTGTTCCAGCATTTCCTTGTTCCAGTGTCTCCTTGTTCCAGTGGTCCTCAGTGTCTCCAGCATCTGTCTTGTTCCTGCTCCATGTTTCCTGGTAGTACCCTTCGGACTGATTCTCGGTACTGACCTCTGCTTGCCTGACTACGACTGACCGCTGCCTGGACCTCACCTCTGCCTGCCTTCTGACCTCGTTTGATCGCTGCCTGGAACTGACCTCTGCCTGCCTGACTACGCTGATCGCTGCCTGGAACTGACCCTTGCTTGCCTTGATTACGCTCGGACTGACCTTGGAACTGACCCTTGCTTTGGCTGACCACTTCTGGATGGATACCCTTGCTTTTACCCTTGCACTTCACTCGGACACTCTCTGCCTTCAGTGACCACCAGACCAACCGGCTTGGACTTTGACCGTGGCCTTCATCTGACCAGACCTACAGGCTCTGCCTGTCTTGCCCAGAGGACCTTCCTGAACTGTTACCTCCCTGAGGTCTCCGGAGCCTCCAGTTCGGGTCTGGTCCACTCTCCCTACATCAGCCATGCACCCTTGCTCGTGGTGGGCATACCTCTCCGCTACCTCTCCGGGAGACCCTCTGAGGCCCACCTAAGTCCAGGCAGACCGGGTATCCAAGGGCTCAACCTGCGGAAACCCTGGACTGTTATTGGCGAAGCTCCAGCTAGCCTCTGTCTCCTCATGTGCTCCGCCTCCTGGTGGCAGGCACTCTCTGGGTCCGACCAGAGGGCCATACTAATCCTGCACCAGGCCAAGGGTCCACCTCCAGTGCAACAGGTTGCCAAGGCCATGGACTCAGTGGAGTCGTCTCCTGCCTTGCAGGCCATCTCTGGTCTGGTCACTCATGTCTGAGAGCAACAATGGATCATGGAAGCGTTGGCCTCCTCCGTGGAAAAGATGCATTCTCAATTGGAGGAATCTGCAATGGCCAACCAAGGGGCTCTTGCCCATACCTTGTCCTCATGGGCACCGCTGGCCCTCCCAGCTCCACCCCGTTTCAATGGGGATCCTCGCCTCTGTCGAGGCTTCATAAATCAATGTTACATGCAGTTCTCACTGCAACCCTTGCTTTTCCCAGATGAAGTGACAAAGATCACGTTCATCCTCTCGTGTCTTGAGGGGAAGGCCCTGGCATGGGCTTCTCCACTCTGGGAGTGTTCCGACGCAATTCTTCACCAGCTCCCTCAGTTCATCTCTGTCTTCTGATGCATCTTCGAGGACCCAGGTCAACAGGCGGTCCCTGGCCACCATCTACTCCACCTCCGTCAAGGTTCGTACTTGCTCGCCACATATACAGTGTAGTTCAGAACTCTAGCAACTGAGTTGGGTTGGCAAGAGGACTGCCTGCGGGCACTCTACCTCGAGGGACTGTCTCCTGCCCTTAAAGATGAGCTAGCCACCCATGAGATCCTCGTATCTCTGGAAGACCTGATCTCCCTGGTCAATAGAATCGACTACCGTCTTTGGCAATGGCATCAGGAGGTAAGAGCTCTTTGTCCTCCTGCCCTACGGCCACTCGTTCGGCGAGTCCTCGGTTGAAGGCCTTATCAGCAGCCCCTCAACCTCCCGAGGAGCCAGTGCAGATCAACTGTGGCCGCCTGACTCCAGAGGAACATCTCCGACGAAGAAAATCTGGCCTCTGCTTGTATTGCGGTGGTTCCGGCCATCTTCTCCAGACTTGTCCTGTGCATCTGGGAAACTCCAAAACCTGAGCCCTACGATGGTCCCAAGCTTGTGTGCTACAGTTTTTGGCCCTCAACTGTTGCTGCCTATATTCCTCCTCACATGTACCACGACAGCCGGCTCCTCCCCAACACTGTCTATAATCCTATCTAGGTGACACGTGAGGTCTGCCACCTTCGCACCAGGCAGGCAAGTTACCAGGCGGTCCTCACGTCCACCAGCCACCCTGCTATCTACATTTCTAATAATCGAATCACCAACTATGATGGCCAGCCTAACCCTTCCCTCCTGGGCAGTAGACCTGGGAGACTTGTCCTCAGTGCGAGAGGACAATACATCACCTGGAGAGCAGGTCCTTGCTACAGGATCACTTCCTGCTACACCAGGGTGATGTTCTCCAACTGGGAGACCTTTCTGATCCAAGGCAGCACTGGAGCTGCCAGACTGGATTTGGGACTTGGCTACTATGTCCCTGAAGGCCTCATCAATGTACAGTTACAGGATAGGTCTTCCTAACCCTCCTAGCTAACTAACCTCTTTTACCCCACCTGCCCAACCCTGAAAGCCCCACTGACTAGCCTAGCTTTTTCTGTTTTATAACTTACACGCCATCTGTAGTAGAAGTTAAATTATGCAGTAGGGGACCCCAGCGTGCGCTTGTGCGCATAATTACTTATGCGCTGGTTTCCATTTAAATTCCTGGCCTCCCACATCCCGCCCTTTTTTTGGACTTATTCTTTTGAAGGTGTACCGCATCCATGGATGCTTCTTAAAATAAGCATGCCACGTGCCAGCCCAAGAAAAATGCATATCTCCCTGATATGGTGCACGTAGGGCTTTTAAGATCTACCCCTTACTGATAGACAAATGAAGCATCCCTTTAGTTTAGCATCCAACCACCACTAGCTTAAGCAGCATCTTTTTAAGAGTCTAGATTCTGAAAACATTGACTAGTCTCAGAAGAAGTTATGAGCAGGTGAGCATAAAGCGAAAGGGATAAGAAGCATGTTCTAACCAGCATCTTCTCTCTATATATATACTGCCAAGTGTAGGAGCAGTCAACACCTAACTAGCATTTTCTAACATAAGTAGCTCTATCAGCCTGAAAGTAACACAAATAATTTTAGTCAGAATGGTGCTCACCTGACAAAGGGTTATAAGGAAACCTATGTTTGAATTCAGTGAAGACCTATCAAATAATTGAAGGCCTTATACTAAAATCCAAAGACAAATAATAAAGTAGACCATGTCTTTGGCACTGTCACATAGAGGTTCTCATAGTTATGCGCAGTTGCACATCACCTGCTGCCATTCCGAATTCTTGTACCATGGCTTTTACTTGTGAGTGCACAGCGCAGCAATTTAAGACCGATAGGTACTTAACTACTGCTGTGAGTAATTGGGCAATAACTTCAGAGCAGGATGAGCCTCAATGTGTTTCTTTTGAAATTATATACTTTTAAACCTGAAACAATATATAATTTACAAGTGAATGTGTTTTACCACAATAACTACAGTTTGCTGTCTTTGAAATGATTAAAGCTGTAAGGTACAGCACTTTACCACCCAAATATGGGAAGAAAGCAGCAGTAGAATTCTAGATCACACATAGGATTGTACAAGAAATGGAATGCAACATATATTTTGTCTCAGCTTTCATGCAAAAATAGCCCAAAATATTTCACATAGTGGAAAACTTAGATGCTGTGCAACTATACAATTCAGTTAGGCAAGAAAACTAGCAAACAGAAGGAACAGAGAGGAAGTGAGTTATGAGAGAGCATACAGAACATAGGACAGTCATGCAATTCCTTTCACAGAAAGGCACCTGTGAGTCTAGTCTCCTTTTCTTTCTCTCTTCAGAAGTCCCATATTCCAAAAACAGTAGTAAACAGTAGTACATGATCCAGAAAGGCCCTCTACTAAAGCAGTGAATACAGTCTGCTAAAATTGAACTTATGCAAAAAGTCTGTTACTGTGTGTCATACCACAAGACGAAATTAACATATTGCCAGATTGCCAGTGGTATGTAAGTTTTGGCACTAGTAACTATGTGGTAGAGGAAATGGAAACCCAGGAGGAACACCCATTCTATAAAATCTTCTAGATGTGGAGAAAGTCATTCCTTCAGAAACAGAAATATTCTGAGATGTATGGATTTAACAAGGTCAGTTAAATAATAATAATCATTATTGTATTTTTATTTCAGCCGGTCACGGAGCCCGTGACCGGCCTGCCTTACCTTCCCTCCGTCCTACTGGTGGTAGTTCCCAGAGCTGCTGCAGGGCAGGGGAAGCGTTCCCAGTGCTGCTTCCCTCTTCGCGGCTCTGTCCGCTGCCGGAGTGCCGCAAGGTGCGGCAGGAGAAGCCGCTGCCATTAGTCCCGTGCACCCAGGTTCTCAGGCGCACGCACCTCTCTACTTTTTTTAAAGGGCCCGCGGCAAATCGGCTGTCGGCCCCTCTTTTTGACGTCATCTCTCCAGGGCCCTATTTTAGGCGAGCCCTGACCAGCAGCACTCACCTTGGCAACTACCCAGCTTCCTAGTTGTTTGCCAGTTGCTTGCCCACGTCTTCTCACCTGACGAATGCTTCGGACTTTCTCCAGACCCTGACCTTTGCTTCGCCTGACTACGCTTCAGACTTTCTACAGACCCTGACCTTTGCTTCGCCTGACCATGCTTTGGATTATCTCCAGACCCTGACCTTTGCTTCGCCTGACCATGCTTTGGATTATCTCCAGACCCTGACCTTTGCTTCGCCTGACCATGCTTTGGATTATCTCCAGACCCTGACCTTTGCTTCACCTGACCATGCTTTGGATTATCTCCAGACCCTGACCTTTGCTTCACCTGACCATGCTTTGGATTATCTCCAGACCGTGAACTTTGCTTCGCCTGACTATGCTTCGGACTTTCTCCAGACCCTGAACTTTGCTACGCCAACCACCCTACGAACTGCCTATAAACTCTGACCACCTCTTGTCTGATTCCGCCTGCCGACGGTGGGGTCCTGAGGGGCCCAACCCCTCAGGTGGCGTTCTCCCCATCTCGGTCCACAAAGCCTACAAACCATAACAGATTGCAAAGGCCATGGACCTGGCAGATCTCCAGGCTATACCGCTCTCCAGGCTATACCAGGCCTGGCCCAGAACATCCAGGAGCAGCAACGATTCCTGGAGGCTTTGGCTACTTCCATTGAACGTCTAAATGTTCGACTGAACTCACAACTGGTGGACTGGACTGCCTTGAAGTCAGTTTCCGGCCTCGTTCTGAAACTCCAGAATCTCAAATCGACTCTAGAACTGGTAGTGGCGACGTAAACCGTCTTGCCACCCATCAAGATCTCCTGACCCAGTTTAATGCCCCACGTCCATCCCCAGCGGCCCCTGTATTGGTCTTCAATCCAGGTCAGGCGGTTATTCCTTTGCCAGCACCACCTCGTTACTCAGGAGACCCTAAGTGGTGTCAGGTTTTTAAAACAAATGCCACATGCATTTTACCCTCCAGTCTGCATTTTTTCCAAGTGACTTGGTCAAGACAACCTTTATTCTTTCCCTTTTGGATGGCAAAGCCTTGGCTTGGGCTTTCCCCTTATGGGAACACTCCGATCCCTTGCTCTCTAATCTGCCGCAATTTGTCTCCTCCTTTAAACAGGTATTTGAAGAACCCAGCAGGCTCCCAGCCATGGGCTCTGACCTTCTTCGTCTGCGACAAGGGCCCGCTCCCTGAACGATTACGCGATCGAATTTCGTACTTTGACCACGGAGCTAAATTGGCAGGGGGACAGTTTATATGCCATGTTTCTAGAGGGTTTAGCTCCCCAAATTAAGGATGAGATTGTAGCATGAGAACTTCCTACTTCCCTCGAAGGGCTCATTGATCTCGCTGGGAAGATTGACCAACGACTCCAAGAACAGGCCTGGGACAATCGCCCTACTCAGTGGGTTCATGTCAAGGAATCGCTCTTCTCTGGCGGTAACCATTCCTTGCCCTCGGAAGAACTGATGCAACTAGGTCGCGGCCACCTCACAATTGCAGAATACTCCCGTTGTCGTCAGTTAGGCCTTTGTCTTTATTGCAGTAACTCCACACACTTGCTGTCCCATTGCCCAGAAAAGAAGAAGGTAACTCCTCACCGAGAGATGTCAGATTTGGTAACTCTCGGTCTCACCACAACCTCACCCCTGTTCCTATTGGCTGCTTGACTGGAACTGTCCTCTACCTGCCCTAGTGGACTCTGGTGCTGAGAGAAACTTTATTCAGCAGGACCTCGTGGATCAATTTCAAATCCCTTTGTGTCCTTTGATGCCTCTGTTGGCTCTCTCCTTGGTCCATGGGGACTTCCTCCTGGGTGTGGTGACATGGACTACCCAACCTCTTTGAAAATTGGACCGGATCACTCTGAGGTCATCTCTTTCTACATTCTCCCTACGGCCATGAATCCTGTAATTCTGGATCTACCATGGCTACAGAAGCATCAGCTACATATCGACTGGGCAACGGCCGACCTGATTCAGTGGGGACTGTGGTGTTCGGAGTCTTGTCTTGAACCGGTGGAATCTCTCCGATCCCTATCCATGGCCACCACTCTCCCTAATTTATTTCTTCCTAGTAAGAAGTCTCAAAAGACTCAAACCAGGCTTTACTCTCTCCAGAGGAACATCTTGAGGGCGGTTTTTACCCAGTTGAAGGAACAACTGATGCAAAAGACTGCCAAACACGAGGCCTTTGTGAAAAAACATGATCTAGCCACAAAAGGATTTGTGGCTCTGCTAACCTACAAGGAAGAGGAGATCTAGAAGTTACACACCCGTTGCAACTTGAGAATGAAAAGGAGCCTCTCTCTAAGGCTCCCCCGATTCAGTCAAGATTCCTGCTCACTCCTCAGGGCAATACTAAGATGGTCTTTCCTCTGTGTCCTGCGGGACATCTGCCCACGAATCTGCAAGAACCAAAGAATAACTTATCCCCTGACTACTTAGTCTCCCAGAGGGGGGTTCTAAAGGAGGGGGTACTGTTACATTGGCCGGTCACAGAGCCCGCAACCAGCCTGCCTAACCTTCCCTCCATCCTGCCGGGGGCGGTTCCCGGAGTTGCTGCAGGGGCAGGGGGAGTGTTCCCAGTGCTGCCTCCCTCTTTACGGTTCTATCCGCCGCCGGAGTGCCGCGGGGTGTGACAGGAGAAGCCTCCGCCATCGGTCCCATGCACCTGGATTCCCAGGTGCACGCACATGCCTCTCTACTTTTTATTAAAGGGCCCGCGGCAAATCAGCTGTCGGACCTTCTTTTTTACATTATCTCTCCAGGGCCCTATTTTAGGCGAGCCCTGACCAGCAGGACTCGCCTTGGCAACTGCTCAGCTTCCTGTTTGCCAGTTGCTTGCCCACGTCTTCTCGCCTGACTACGCTTCGGACTTTCTCCAGACCTGACCTTTGCTTCACCTGACCACCCTACGAACTGCCTATAAACTCTGATCCCCTCATGTCTGATTCCGCTTGCTGACAGTGGGGTCCTGAGGGGCCCAACCCCTCAGGTGGCAGTCTCCCCATCTCAGTCCAAGGGTCCACAAAGCCTATGAACCGTAACAATATTTTGTTACATACCTTACAAATCCAAGAGCACTCAAAGCATGTTACAGATACAAATAATTTAGGGGTAGATTTTGAAAACTCTGCACGCGGCTATTTAATAACATGTGCATGTTGGCACGTGCATGTTATAAAATACGGTTCCCGAGAGCACATGCATGCCAGATTTTAAAATCCACTCATGCAGGGGGTTGAATATCAAAAAGCAATGCACATCAACACGAATAGGCCTTCCCCAGTTCCCTCTCAGTCCGCTCCTTAATTGGAGCAGACTGGGAGGGAACTTCCCTATACCCCTACCTAACCTTCCTACCTTTTTCCCTCTCCTTACCAACCTCTAACCCCCCTAACAATCAGGGTTTTTTTGTTTAAAACTTACTTTGACGTCTGAGTTGAAGTAACTTCTGTGCTGCCGGAGTGTGCTTCCCTGGGTCAATGTCTAATGGGGCTGTCCCAGCCCGCCCCTGCCCCGCCCCTCCTTGCCTAGACCACACCCCTGGTCTGCCCCTTTCTGATGGCCCAGCATTTCTGCAAATACCGGGGGTTACACGCATGGTCGGGCCCCTTCTAAAATGCGTGTGGTGAGCGCAGGGCCCGGCCATGCATGTAACCCCCGGTATTTGCGTGTGCAGGCCATCGAAAATTCGGCCATTAGTGCATAACCACTGACACAATACATAATGAAATAAATCATAACATCAATCAATAAACACAAAATAATAAAGCAAACACATACATGCAATTAAATCACAGAGAACACTCAGCCATTCTAAGGGAAGCATGAAGGTGGATAGGTTCAGACTTACATTTGATGAAAAATGATTCATAAGAACATAAGAAGTGCTATGCTGTGTCAGACCAAACGTCCATTGAGCCCAGCATCCTGTTCCAACAGTGGCCAGTCCCCAGAAGTTGATCTAATTTTTTGCTCTTCATTCCCTATGATGAGTGGTGAGACTCCCTAAGTCACCTGGTTAATAACTACTTATGGACTTTTCTTCCAGGAACTTCTCCAACCCTTTTTTAAACCTAGCTATGCTAGTTGTCTTGACTGCATGGCCCAGCAACAAATTCCATAGCTTGATTGTGCATTGAGTGAAAACTTAATTTCTCCAATTTGTTTTAAATCTGTTACCTGTTAGCAACAAGGAGTGCCCCTTAGAAGCAGGAAAAGTCAAAGACGAAGCCAAGAAAATTAAATCCCTCTTTTTGTAGAAAACTGGACAGAGAAGCTAGTCTGCTTGCATCTACAGAAGGAGAGTTAGAAAGTTAGCAGCTAAAGTAGACACAAATTTTTACTCCAGAAGGAAAGCTGATCTAGGACATAAAACTTTCCAAGCAAAGCTTCAGGCTAGCTAACTTGTAACCAGTAGCTCCTAAAGGAGCAGAAGCAGTTTGGTTGCAAATAGCACAATGGAGAGGAGCATAAGGGTCACTACCTGCCAGCTATAGATTCAAGTTCCAACATTCTTCTAGGAAAGGCTACAGGTAAGTAGTTGAGGAAAGAAATCCCATATCCCACTAAATAATCTTTCTTAGTACAAGCAGCTTTCAGTTATGCTGTAGGGCACAGTATTCCTACTACTTACTTCTACCTACTACTTACCATTTCTAGACAAACTGAGAGCTCACTTTTTGCAACTGGCTGTGTGACCTGTACCCCAAATGAGGAACATGCCAATATTCATACAGTACAGCCAATGCCTGAGTTTGTAGAGAGATGTCTTTAGGAAAGGATTCTGAAGCAGATTGAGACCCGAACGCACTCAGTCAGAAATCCACTGCACATTTCCTGGTGAGGACCCAGCACTGAAAGGGCATTCTGGAGTCACTCTGGTCTCTAACAGCATTTCATATCTGCTCCTAAAAGTTAATGTGTTACAGTACCTGTAATAATAATCAAACCCTTATGTAAGATGGATTTAAATTGCAAGGCTTCACTGTCTGTCAGCCTATTTCGAAAGATGACGTAAATATTTTCAGTTAATCTTATTCTTATCCTTATGAGTATTTTGCATTACTGACTATCTATGGGCCATATTACCCTTAAATTCACCAGCTATTGTACCATAATTCCTTATACCATATCCTCTATTTGTTAAGCATAAAGTACTTGTTAAATGTACATCTTGTTTTTGACTCCAACAAAACTTAAAAAAAAGCAATTTCCTACAGATGTTGAGTATTCACTTATGCAACTGGTCACTATGCAGAGACATGATGTTATACTATCTCAAATATTCATGATCCTGAAGAAGATAACAGGACTGGCATATTAGAAAAATGGATGCCATGAATGTGATCATGTTGAAAAACCTTGTAATGGGAGAGAGTCTGCGGAGCATCTCGAGAGTTCCGGCCAGGATGGCCGGTGAGATGGGAGTCATGAGCGCAATGAAGTACTCTCTCTCGGAGATGGTCAGGCACTACTGCCTTGCCAGCCGGCACAGTAGTGGTAACTGCAAGGGAAATACAAGCAAGGTCAATGATGTGATCTGGTGTTTCGGGAGTATCCTCTGGCTCTACTGAGTGTGAGAGTGCATCGGCGCAAAGATTCTTTTCAGCCAGACGATAACGTAGCTCAAAGTTGAAGCATGCAAAGAAGAGAGCCCAGTGGGCCTGTCTTGCATTTAGTAATTGGGCCTCTTTCAGGTGTTCCAAGTTTTTATGATCGGTGTAAATGGTAAACTTATGTTGGGTCCCCTCGAGCCAGGGGCACCACTCATGGAGAGTCAACTTCACGGCCAGGAGTTCACGGTCCCCTATTGTGTAGTTGCATTCTGTAGGTGATAACTTATGGGAGTAAAAAGAACATGGAACAAGAACTCCCTTGAAGGAGTATTGACTGAGGACTGCCCCGGCGCCAATGGCGGATGCGTCAACCTCAACAATGAAGGGGCGGTTCGGATCTGGATAGCAGAGACATAGTCCGGAATAAAAGGCCTCTAAGTGCCTGGAAGGCAGAATGGGCTTTGGGACTCCACTCCCGGAGATCACATCCTTTCTTAGTCATGGCAGAGAGTAGAGCTGCCAGTGTGGAATAGTCTGCGATAAAGTGACGGTAATAGTTCATGAATCCTAAGAACCTTTGTAAGGCCCGCAGACCCACCGGCTGAGGCCAGTCATGGATGCCTTGGAGCTTGTCTGGGTCCATGGTGAATCCTTGGCGGGAAATGATGTAGCCCAGGAATGGGAGACTAGACTGCTCAAATAGGCATTTTTCAAGAGATGGTTGGCATGAGTCGCTGAAGAATGGTCTGTACATGCGAGCGATTGGAGTCCAGGTCTTTGGAAAAGATCAAGATCTCATCTAAATAGACTACAACGAAGGAGTATAGGAGGTCTTGGAAGATCTCACTCATCATCCTCTAAAAGATGGCAGGGGCATTGCAAAGCCCAAAGGGCATTACTACTTTCTCATCGTGTCCATCCCGCATATTAAATGTTGTTTTCCATATATCTTTGGGTTGTATGCAGACTAAATTATAGGCCCCACGTAGGTCCAGCTTGGTAAAGATTGGAGCCCCCTGGAGCTGATCAAACAGTTTGCTGATGAGCGGGAGTGGGTACCTGTCCTTGCGGGTGTTGGCGTTCAGACCTCGGTAATCAATACACGGTCTTAAGGTGCCATCTTTTTTCTTCACAAAAAAGAACCAGGCACCTGCTGGGGATGTTGAGGGTCTAATAAATCCCTTAGCTAGGTTTTCTTTGATATATGCGGACATAGCTTGGGTCTCTGAAAGTGAGAGTGGGTAGGTTCTGCCTTTGGGAGGTGTACTGCCGGGTAGTAGTTCGATTGGGCAGTTGAACTTCCGGAGAGGAGGTAAGATGTCGGCTTGTTGCTTGGAGATGTCTTGGTAGTCAGCATAGGGCATCGGTAGCCCTGGAAGGGGCGTGGATGTTAGCACTGGAACAGACGGGGATACCCACCATAGGCAGTGGGTCTGGCACCGAGGCCCCCGCCTGGTGAGTTGGAGCGACTCCCAATTGAAATGTGGGGAGTGCAACTGTAGCCATGGTAGACCGAGTACAACAGAGATTTACTGACCGCTTGAGAATCAGGAGGGTTATCTCTTCCTCATAGAGAGTCCCCACGGTCAGTCAGATGGGTAGAGTGTGTTGGGTGATACAATCAGGTAAAGGCTCTCTGTGGATGGAGGCAATTCATAACGGTACTTCAAGGACTTGAGTCGGAACTTGAAGTAGGGTAACTAGTTCTTCAAGAATGAAATTTCCACCAGCCCCAGTATCCACGAGGGTGGTGGTGGAGAATAAGTGTGCCTCCCTAAGGAAGGAAACAGGCAACAGGACTTGAGGGCCAGTGACTGTAGTGCCCAAGCTAGGGATCCCTGCTGGGCTTAGGCTTTGGAGTTTCCCGGCGCACCGAACAGGTCTGGATAAGGTGTCCAGAACCTCCACTGTAAAGACAGAGACCAGATGTCCATTTTCGGAGGCATTCCTCGGGATTAGAACGACCACAGTTTATTTGCATAGGTTCATCTTTCGACAGAGAAGCCGTTGAAGGTGCCCTTGGTCTGGGACTCACGGAACAAGGAGGTTCCAGGGCCGGTCGTCTGCTAGGTTTTACCTCCCAGTGCCGTTCCCGGAGACGGTGTTCAATCCGCCCAACAAAAGCGATGAGGTCCTCCAATGACATGGGGATCTCTCAGGCTACCAATTCATCTTTTAGGGTGGACGACAAGCCCTCGAGATAGAGTGCCCGCAGGCAGTCTTCCTGCCATCCCAACTCCGTAGCCAGAGTATGGAACTCCACGGTGTATTCTGAGAGGGAATGGGATCCCTGACGAAGGTGGAGGAGATGGTGGCCGGCAACCACCTGTCGGCCTGGGTCATCGAAGCTGCATCGGAACATAGACATAAATTGAGGGAACTGCTGAAGTACAGAGTCAGAACGCTCCCAGAGTGGGGAGGCTCATGCCAGGGCTTTCCCTTCCAAATGAGACAGGATAAACATGATTTTTGTCACTTCATCTGGGAACAAAGAAGGCTGGAGAGCAAACTGCATGTAGCACTGATTGATAAGCAGCGACAGAGATAAGGATCCCCATTGAAACAGAAGGGAGTTGGGAGGGCCAGCAGTGCCTGTGAGGGTGTCGAGGTAGAGAAAGTGTTGATAGCAAGAGTCCCGGGGTTGGCCAAGGTGGACTCCTCGAGTTGTAACCATAAATTCTCTACTGAGGTGGCCAGTGCCTCGAGGAATTGCTGCTGCTCCTGGACACGAGTATCCAGGCCTGGGATGGCCCGCAAGGCATGGGACTCCACCGACTCCATGGCCTTGGCAATCTGTTGCACTGGAGGTGGACCCTTGGCCTGGTGCAGGATTGGTATGGCTCCCTGAGGGTTCCCAGAGGGTGCCTGCTGCCAGGAGGTGGAGCACACGAGGAGATAGCTAGAGCTTCACCAATAACAGTCCGGGGTTTCCGTGTGTTGAGCCCTTGGGTACCTGGACCGCCTGGGCTTAGGTGGGCCTCGGAGGATCTCCGGGAGAGGTAGCAGAGAAGTGTGCCCACCAAGAGCAAGGGTGCGCAGCTACTGGAGAACAGTTGACCTAGACTGGAACAGAGGTTACCGGAGACCACTGGAATGGAGCAGGAACTGAAGGTCCTCCGGTCAGGATAGGCAGAGCCTAGTGGTCTAGCTGGTAGAAGGCCGTGGATGACATCAGAGCAGGCAGGCCTGGTGGCCATGGGAGCAGCAAAGAGAGTGGCCATGTGGAGCACAAGGGTCAAAGCCAGGGTATCCGTCCGAGGGTGGTCAGTCAAAGCAAAGGTCAGTTCCAGGTATCAGTCCAAGTGTGGTCAGTGGAAGGCAGAGGTCCAAATGTGGTCAGAGGCAAGCAGAGGTCAGTTCTAGGCAGTGGTCCAAACGTGGTCAGAGGCAAGCAGAGGTCAATACCGTGAGTCAGTCCAAGTGTAGTCAGAGGCAAGCCGACGTCAGTACAGAGTATCAGTCCGAAGGGTACTACCTGGGAAGCGGAACAGGAACAGATACTGGAGCACAGAAGGACCACGGGAACACAGGAATGCAGGAGCACTAGAAGACACAGGGACACAGGAATGCAGGAGCACTGGAAGACACAGGAACACAGGAACGCAGGAACAAGTACTGGAACAGGATCGCAGGAACACTGGAACAGGCAAGGAACAAGGAATGCATGAACACACGACGGCAACTAGCTTCTCAATAATGACATGACCTGTTTGCCAAGGCAAGGAACTGAAGCCTGAGCCTGCCTTATATACAAGGCTCAGGTGACGTCATTGTCGTGCGCCACGGAGGAGCTTCCCGTGCTTGGCCCTTTAAATGGCCGGGAGTTCCGCGCGCGCATGCTTAGGGGCAGACCTGACGCTAACGAGGAAGCTGAGCCCTGGCATGAGGAGCCTTGCGAGGTCGAAGGTCTTGAAGGCCTGGGAGAGCCGAGGGATGCCGAGGACACCAGGAACTGGCAGCGGTTGCAAGGGAGGATGGACCAGGCCTTGCGGAGGGAAGCCCAAGGTGAGCGGGGCTGACCGTGGCACCAGCGCGGACGGGACGCGCAACAGAAATAATGCAAGCATAATAGAAGATACAATACCAGAAAGTATATGCATAGAATAAGTAAATCAAAACCAGAGAGTAGATATATATATATATATATATATTTACAATGCAATACTATATCTGTTCACATCCCTGAGATCATCCATGAATCTCAACAGTAAATCAGTCCAACACTCTTAGAACTCAGTGCTGGAGCACAGCATATCATTGAACACTTTGTGTTACACCAGTACTGAGGTGTTGGTCTCACAGTATGACTTAGATATATATCTTTCTTTGTCTGACTTTCCACTAATACCCAGCCATCAATCATGCTCTACACTTTTTCTTTCTTGTGCATTCCAATCCTAAGGCAGAGAGGACCTGCCAGATGTTGGCTCAAAAAGGTCAGTGGAATATGGCCTATAGGTAACTCTATAATGTAGGTTTCCTGAAGGCCTCATAGTCTCACCACTAGCACACAAAATTCAGTGGTTTACTTTTCCAAAAAAGACA
Source organism: Rhinatrema bivittatum (assembly GCF_901001135.1). NCBI lineage: Eukaryota > Metazoa > Chordata > Amphibia > Gymnophiona > Rhinatrematidae > Rhinatrema > Rhinatrema bivittatum. Next base: position 435,564,624 of record NC_042615.1, on the reverse strand, counting down.
GAGAGCTTAACAGAAAAGAGAAACTAAAAATCTTAACAAATCCTAAATATATATATATATATATATATATATATATATATATTCACAATTTATACAGCTGAGTCAGTGGTTCAATTTCTGGGGGCTTAACTGGCCCTGACTCAAACAAAATATATTCATATTTTTAATCCCTGTCTAATACAAACTGTTTTCCAGGTGAAGGGGAATTGATCCGAAACAAGTATGTGGAGCTGACTGCCATTAAACAGATTCTAGATCAGGGATGGGCAAAATATGACCTGTGCATCAAACCCAGCCCATCGCCATAATTTATGGCAGCCCTCCTTCCTCATGCAGCTGTTTCTTTATCTCTGGCCCATCAACACCGCGAATGTCATCATCGGTAACCTGAAATCCATGTGTTGATGTCATTTTGGGCCTCTGTTGATGATGTCTGTGCAGATGGTGTCAGAATGACTGCTGGACACAAGCACAAATGTCTTCAATTCATATCCTGTAGAGCCCTGGAGCATGCACTAACTCAGCAATGGAAGCCAGTGAAACCACTCCTGCTGGTTTCTCTTCTCACCACCCAGCCCTACTACAGCCGCAGGAGTCTTTTAAACATGCTTCCAGTGCTGTCCCCTTACCGCTGATTGACCCTTTTAATGCTACAGTGATGGGAGCTTTTGATTAGTCTCCCTACCGCTTCTCTTGGCCAATGTGATGCACTGCAGTTTCCCTGCCACTAGCCCCTTCACATCAGGCAACAGCAACAAAACACCTCTTTAAAAAAAAAAACCTCATGTTCCCTCAGGCAGGAGCAACTCCAGTGAGTGTTCCTATGGGATTTTGCAGCTTCTTCCTTCATGCCAGCCATTCCAGCTCATCAACTACCAAAAGGCATTGCAGAAACACTCCATAGGCATCACCATCATCCCAGATAATTTAATTATTTTTAATCTGAATTTTTAACCCTGTTATAATAGTTTTAGGGTATACTTGCCACTATACCTGCTGTTTAATCATAGTATTATTTATTATGGCTAATACATCTCTATGGTGGTGCTGGTTTGCCCCCTCACTGTGCCTTGATCTATTTTTGCCAATGCACCTTCAGCTTTCTCAAAGTATTTTTTGTTATGGCTAATACATCTCAATTTTGGATCTGGTTTGACCCTCCTCCTCCACTCATAGGGTTTCCCCTTCTGCCCCTGCTGCAGACAAGAACCAGTAATGTGGCTGCTGTATTAAAAAGTTTGCCCACCCCTGCTCTAGGCAAACTACAGATAATGGCCATGTGAAAGTTAGGGGACACGTTTAAGATGATGTACAGGAAAACATAAACCTTGTCTATATTTGCTCTGTGGATGTAGATCCTGTAAAACCACTCCTTACAATGTTACAGGGGAGAGAGGTGTCCCTTTCTCTTGCAACTGGTGGAAGGGGGATGCTTGCACTTCAGTTGCTGTTAGTTTTAAGGAAACTACAGAACCTATTGAGAAGTGATGAGGAAACTCTGCAGGATGAGGTAAGTTTCCTACCATGGGAGGAGAGGAGGGGAATCCCAACTTACTGCTTGGACAATCTGACTAATACCATGGGAAGGGTCTTGGAGAGATGCCTACTAACATATTATAGTTGAGGGCATTTTCAGGTGTTGAGCCCACCTCACTGGGGTAGAAGAATTTATTCACTGAATGCTACAGGAATGGGAGTACACTGAGAGAAAAAAAATGGAAAGAAAAGGGTGGTGGAGAATTTGCTGGTTGCTGTAATGTCTCTGACATTTTCCAAACATGAGGCTATGGCCCAGGATTGTTCGGCTATTGTAGAAGGTGTATATTGTAGCACAGAAGACAGAGAGGATTGCTTTATCCACTTTACAATTATAACGCAGACACCTGGGGGAAAGCTTTCCTAATGTGCAACCTGCCTAGAATGTGTTCTGTTATTAAAAAAAACTATCAGGAAAGGTTATCACAGCTCAGGACAAGGACAAGGTTCAACTTGAAAAGAGCCTTATATTCAGATGTGACTGATCAAAACTAGGCTGACAGGTGGAAGAAGAGACACCCATCCCTTTGCTAATGTGAAGAGGGGGATCAGAGAGGAAGAAGACTGAAAGACCAAAAGGAACATTTAAGGTCACCCAGGCAGGAAGGGACCCCTATCCTTAGGTAAAGTGAGATGGTGCCAGATGCTAAAAACCTCAAGGATCAGCCCAAAATCCCCACTGTGTTTCAAACTCCCTAGTATGAAAGGAGTGCGGGATGGTGCTATGGAACTTCCCAAATCACAGAAAAGAACTATCTGGCTAAGATCGCTGATTTGGAGTCAAGGCTGGGGGTTCTGCAAACCAGACTTAACTCCTAGGAAAGCCCTAGAGTATTATGCCTACACCTGGGGGATAAAATAAGTAATCTTTTGAGTGTTATAGATGTGAGAGATCAAGATGCCACAGGAGAGAATTTAACCATCCCACCTCCCCCAGTTGAACAAGGAAAGGCATGGATCTCCCCAAATCAGGAAATTATGAGACGTCCACAGAGGAGGATACACTAGAGCCCTATATGTCAATAGCAAACTTGACTACCACTGAACCAGTTCCATTGTGCAGAGGGCCCTATATCAGAAAGACTAGAGAGCCTCAAAACTATAGATAGCATTCGAATGGCAGATGAGACTACTCATGCCTTATTGGATAGATCCTCCTTATATACTGGAGTTTCATGATGCAAAGCTATCACTGTGCCACATGCCCACTTTACCCATTGCATGGATTGGAGCTGAGGGGATAAACATCTAGGGATATGCATTCATTTTCAATGAATGTGCAATCCACAATGCATAAGTCCCTGTTCGTTTGATTCGTGGGTTCACGAAATGCATGGCGATCCCCCACGAATGAAACATATCATATTAGTTTCATTCTTTTGGTTTGCAGTGATTTCTTAGAGGCCATTTGAAATAGGAGAAGGCCATGTGGGAGTATCCATAGCAAAAACCAGCTCTTTCCTGAGAGTCATAAGTGACCTCACAGACCTGTCATAGAGTGGGTCAGATAGGTTGGCAAGGAGTCCAGAATGGCAACATATGAGAGCTAAGCATTTTTCTAATGCAGCCAATCATCACTCTCAGTGCTCTATGATGCTGTTCCTGCTGTACTATTTATACCTTAAGCACGCGGCGCGCCACATACTTTCTTCTTGGCGTTTCACAGAGATTCTCATTGCTTTTGAGCTCTCTCTGAGAGTGTCAAATCTGTATTCAATTGCTATTGCTGCTTGCTTGCTACTTTGATAGAATTTTCCATTTAAAAAGATATTTGTCCATTTTTGCTGCTGTGCCAGCCAGGCTTTTTTTTTACTGCACTTTTTTTTATTGAACTCAGACTGTCCCTCTGTCTCTCCCAATAAGACAAGCTGCCAGCAGTGGCATTTTGCTGCTGATCTTACCCCCTGGGGTAGGTTGCAGGCAGGGTATGGGAGGTGTGGGTGGGAGATAGTGTGAGAATTGCAGTGGCTGTCTAGGAGTTGGTATTTTCAAACAAGGAGCAGCATCACTAGAAATTGTGTTTGCTTAGGCTTCCAGTCTTTTCTCTGCAGTTTCATTTTTTTGTGCACACAGTTGAGTCTCAGTTGTAGTGTACATCAAGGCACAGCACTGCATCTATGTGTAGTTTTCCAGACTCACATATATTGGTTCAGAGGTGTTCTTTTAATTCAAATCCCCAGCAGGCATCTTCTGGAGTTAAAATTTTGTTGTGTGCACATACAGCAGTCTCAGTTGTAGTGTACATCAAGGCACTGCCCTGTGCGTCTGTGTGTAGTTTTCCAGGCTCACATATATTGGTACAGAGGTGTTCATTCACCAATAAAGAAATAATTCTTTTAATTGAAATCCCTAGTAGGCAGTGACATTAAATCCATGATATCAGGGAAATGTAGACGAGCGATTGGGACTGTCAGAGAACGCACTTCAAAAGGCAGTGCCAGTACCCCATTAAAGTTAAAAAGGGAGCATTTCCAATCTAAAATCTCTGGAAGGGCAGGCAGTTCCATAAAGAAAAAAATGAAATTTAAAGATGATGCACTGCCACCACCTATTTCTGACCCTGTTGTTTTGGAGGTGAGGGAAGGGGAGGCTGAGTCATGCAAGACAAAAGGGCGAGACCCAAAAGCAGCAGTGCAACAGCAGACTCTAGTTAGCGATGAAAATGTAGCGCAGACACTGTTTGCTTCTGATTACGATGAAGAATCATCTTCTGTGGGATTCTCATCATCAGAAATGGAAGAAGTAATAGCTGAAGGAGGTTTAGGAGGATTAGTTAGTTCTGTCTTAGCCTTCACTTCAGTGCTGCAGGGGAGAGATGAAACTGATGATGATGAGGAGGAAGAAAGTCAGCGCAGGTACAGAGTGTGACTGATGCCCCTGGCATTGCTTCTCAGGGTGCACCCACTACTTCAACTCCAATGCCAGCATCCACCCCGAAGGCTATAGAGAAGAGATCATGAAAGAAATCTGTGATCTGGGGCAACTTTAAAGTGACGGAGGACCCACGTTTTGCTCAGTGTAATTATTGTGCCAGGGCTATTAGCAGAGGCAAGCAAATGGGACATCTAACTAATTTTGGCATTATGCATCATATGCAGAAGCAACACCCAACAGTACTGCCATCTGGGGATGGTGGTAGTACCAGTCAGGGGACCCCTTTTTCCAGGCAGCGTTAAGTGGTTGAAAAGGAGCAGAGTCATCCCACACCCTCAGCCCCTTCTAGCAGTCAGGTGGCAGGTCAGCAGCCCCCTGCCATGTGTCAGAAGTGACAACCCACCATGGAGGAAATGGGGTGGTGGTCAGTAACGCTATCCCGGGGAAGGAGGCAGGCAGCCTCAAAAGTTGTAGCCAGAATTGGGAAAATGATTGCCTTTGATGACCAGCCCTTGCAGGTAGTGGAGACTGTGGGTTTCAAGCATTTGGCGAAGGTCTTAGTTCCAAATTACAAAGTTCCCTCCAGAACCACATTTAGCAGAAAGATCATCCCCAGCCTGTACAGCCAGTGTCGCAGTCACATCCAAGCGCTGCTAGCTAAGGCAGAGGGGAGTGTGCATTTCACCTACAATATCTGGACCACCATGAATGCTGCACACTCTTACCTCTCCCTGACAGCACACTGGTGGGACCTGGCTAAGGCAGGGGCAGGCAGAAGTTCTATTAGTGAACAAGTATCAGGGTGGAGGTGGGCTTTACTGCACACCTACCTGATGGACGATGCCCATACCTCAGCCAATATTCTAGGATGCATCAGACAGATGCTGGCGGGCTGGCAGCTACACTAGGGATGTGAATCGTTTGTTGATGATTTAAAATATTGTCCGATATATTTTAAATCGTCAAAAATCGTTAGGGCCACGATACAATACCAATTCCCCCGATTCCCCCCCCAAATTTTTAAGTACCTGGTGGTCCAGTGGGGGTCCTAGGAGCATTCTCCCGCTCTTGGGCAGTCGCTGCCAGTAAACAAAATGGCGCCGATATCCCTTTGCCCTTAGTATGTGACAGGGTATCCGTGCCATTGGCCGGCCCCTGTCACATGGTAGGAGCACTGGATGGCCCACGCCATTTTTAAAGATGGCGCCGGCCATCCATTGCTCCTACCATGTGACAGGGGCCAGCCAATGGCACGGATACCCTGTCACATACTAAGGGCAAGGGGCCATCGGCGCCATTTTGTTTACTTGCAGCCGACAGCCCAAGAGCGGGAGAACACTCCCGGGACTCCCACAGGCCCACCAGGTACTTAAAATAATTGTGGGGGGGTTGGAGGGGTCCAGAGGGTGGGGGGATACTAAAGAACTAATTTTAAAGGGTCGGGCTGTGTTTTTGGTTTATCGGCTCGGCACAGCCGATAAAAAAAAACAAAACAACGATTGGACCGCGGGAAAAATAATTTCCCGATAGTCCATGAATCCGAAACCGGAACTGATTCCGGTTCCGATTCACATCTCTAATGGTAAAGGCAATATCTGACTGGCGCTTTCAGAACATCAGATGTTTTACACACACTCTGCACCTGGTAGTGAAGTCAGATCTGGGGTTGGAGTCCAATCACCAAGAGAATGAATACTTGCATACGTTAATACACAAGTGCAGGAACATAGCAGCGCACTTCCACAGAAGAGTGAAGGCAGGGCAGGTTCTCCAATAAAAGCAGACAGATTTGGAGAAGCCTCATAAATGTCTCATTCAAGACATTGGCACCCGGTGGAATTCCACCTATATGATGCTGCAGAGGTTAGTGGAGCAGCAGACACCCCTTCATGAACTTTCTGCGGAAATGGTCATAGGTGTGCAGAGTCCCCTAGGGCATCATGATTGGTTAGTCATGAGTCAGCTGGTAAAAGTCCTGCAGCCCTTCATGGATGCCTCAGAGGAGCTGAGTTCCAGAAGTGCCACCTTGGCTGACATCATCCCTATAGTTAATTTTCTGGAAGAAGATTTGGAGAGCTTTAAACAGGAAGAGGGAATGACAGCAGAGGTGCTGCATTGTCTGGACTTTTTACAGAAGCAGGTGCAAGAGAGATTAAGACCTTTAACAAAAGACCACACATACATGCTCGCTACAGTCTGTGATCCCCGTGTGACAGGGAAACTCGCCCTACAGTCTAATTGTCTCACATTTGTAAAGGACTTGCTGTTAGTAAAAGTCTGTGAACAGGAGTGCCATAGGCAGAGACAGATTAGGCACGAAGCAGAGGAGGAAACAGCGGGCACTTCAGAGAGTTGGGCAAGCCAAAGCAGGAGCAGCACTCTGTCAGTAACAGCTAGTACTTCCTCCTCCACTTCAGTACACCAAAGCCATGTTACTCCTAAAAAAGCAACTGTTCTGGAATGGGCTAGAGTGAAAGCAGCTGGCAAGAAGGACTCTCAGCCCACCCAAGCAAAGGAGACACCAGCACAAATGTCAGTGACACGGTATCTCACAGATCCCATAGAGGACATGCAGACAGATCCGCTGGCATATTGGGCACACAAGTCCACTCTCTGGCCACACCTAGCCAAAGTGGCTCAGCGATATCTGTCATGTCCACCAATCAGTATGCCCAGTGAATGTGTATTTTCAATGACAGGGGATATCATGAGCCTTCATCGCTCAAGGCTGGCACCAGAATTGATGGAAATGCTAGTGTTTTTGAAAATAAACATGCCTTTGCTGTGTTTCCTAATTTTCCTTGTGAATGGCAAGATGAATAAAAGCAATTTAAAGCCTTGCAGCAGCTCCAACTGCCTCATATGCTCCAGATAATACCAGCACAGGTACCTGACCTCAACCACTGTGTCCGTCTGCCACTGTCCAGCCCTTATGTCACTACAAGGGCCTGACCCCAAACGCTGTGCCTGTCCATCCAGTCCTTATGTCACTACAAGAGCCTGACATCAAACGCTGTGTCTGCCCATCCAGCCCTTACATCACTACAACGGCCTGATCTCAAAGGCTGTGCCTGCCTGTCTAGCCCTTATATCACTACAAAGGCCTGACCTCAAACGCTGTGCCTGTCTGTCCAGCCCTTATGTCACTACAAGGGCCTGACCCCAAACACTGTGCCTGTCCGTCCAGCCCTTATGTCACTACAAGAGTCTGACCCCAAACGCTGTGCCTGTCCATCTAGTCCTTATGTCACTACAAGGGCCTGACCTCAAACGCTGTGTTTGCCCATCTAGCCCTTACATCACTACAATGCCTGATCTCAAAGGCTGTGCCTGCCCGTCTAGCCCTTACATCACTACAAAGGCCTGACCTCAAACGCTGTGCCTGTCTGAGTTTCGTTCTAGTATTTCTAATTTCAGTTTCATGTATTTGTGCATTACTTCTTTCCAGAATATTCTTTTTCCTGTTTTGCAACATTTGGAATGTAAGAACATAAACAGCTGACTTAAGATGTTTGGAGTTTGCATATTTCATATGCTCAATAGTTTTCATGACCTTCATAATATGGGCCATTTTCCCAAAATCTTTCTTAGGTGCCAACATTAATGTTTCTAGTACTATAGAAAACTGGTGGTAGTTGTACTCTAGTTCATCCTCTGTGTTCCCATAGTTTACAGAGGCACTGTAGGGTACAAAGTCAACATAGGTTGATATTGTAGATTTCGACTTGAGTAGCAGTTTTCTTATTTCTGAGAGCTCTTTAAGTTCCTTTGTCATCAGTTGAAGTGCATAAGCAGTTAATAGCTTCTGGGTATTCACTAGATGCCAACGGAATCACCACACATTTGGGGAAAACCCATTCCAAGGCCTTCAAAGTGCTTTCATCCATCTTGCCACTTGAATCTTACCACAAATCTGAAAACCAAAGCAAAGGCAGATTGATTTTCAAAAATGCTGGTTTTTTCCATCAACTGTGGTGACAGCCTTCAGTGATGAGGGCTCATAATGACCCTGTTTTCGAAAAGACTTGTTCACTGGATATATTAGTTGGTGGATAGTACAGATAGCTCTGAGCCACTCTGGCTAGGTCTGGCCAGAAGAGTTAACTTGTGTGCCCAATAGGCCAATGCATCTGTGTCCATGTATTCAAATGGCTTTGTAACAGGTTGTCACAGAGATTTCTCTTGGTATCTCCTTTACTTGTGTAGCCCAAGAATCTTTCATCCCAGTTACTTTTGCTATAGCCTGTGCCAGAAGAGATGATTCTTTAAGGGTAACCAGACTTTGGCGTGTTGAAGTGGAGGAAGTATTAGGTGACAGGGTGCTGCTCATACATGCACTAATGTCTGAGGTTCCAACTTAGATTTTCCTCCTCTGCTACATCCCTATGGCACTCTTGTTCACAGACCTTCTCTGTCAGCATGTTCTTCATGTATGTTAAACTGTTAGGCTGGAGGAGAAGCCTCCTTTTTACATGAGAATGGCAAAATGCAGCAGGCATGTATGTATTGTTTTTGGTGAAAGGTCATATTCTCTTTGTTACCTGCTTCTGCAAGGAGTTCAGATAGCACAGCACCTAAGCTGTTATTCCCTCTCCCGATTGAAAACCCTCCAACTTTTCCTCCAGGATATTTACTATAGGAATGGCATCACCCAAGGTAGTACCTCTGGAACTCAGCTCTTCCATGTATCATTAAAGGGCTTCAGGATTTTGACCAACTGACTCATAACTACACAACCATGATGCCCTAGAGGACACTGCACACATGTCCTTTTCCCGAGACAGATCATGAAGGGGTGTCTGCTGCTCCATTAACCTCTGCAGCATCATATAAATGGAATTCCAGCAGGTGCCAATATCTTGAATGAGACGCTTGTGAGGCATCTCAAAATCATCCAGATTTTCATACAGAGCTGCCCCGCCTTCACACTTCTGTGTAAGTGCCCAGCTATTCTTCTTCACTTCTCTATTAACTCCTGGAGGCAGAAATTCTCTTGGTCCTTAGACTCCAGCCTCAGGGCCTCTTTCACTACTAGGAGCAGGGTGTAAGCAAAACATTGGACACCCTGAAACACCCCATCAGATATTGCCTTTACAAATTTGAGCCATTGTCAGTCACGAAGAAACCTGCATTTCGACTTCTGGCTCTCTGGTTTAGCTGCCAGCCCTCCAGCATCTTTCTAATGGCTGATAAAATATTGGCTGTGGTGTGGGCCTCGTTCATCAAGGGGGTGTGCAACAAAGCTCACCGACTCCCTGATACTTGGTAACCTCTAAAGTTGCTGCCTTAACCAGGTCCCACCAGTGTGCCATCAGAAAGAAAAAAAGAATGTGAAGTGTTCATAGTGGTCCAGATATCACTGGCAAAATGCAGACTGCTCCCCCATGTCTTGGCCAGAAGTGCCTGGATGCAACTACAGCATGGTTGTACAGGCTAGGGATGACCTTTCTACTAAATGTGATCCTGGAGGGGGCTTTGTAATTTGGGGTAACACCTGCAGCAAACACTTGAAAGCCACATTCTCCACTGGTCATCAAGATCATTCATTTCCCCAATGCTCCTGGTTACCACTTTTGATGCCACTTGCCTCTTTCCCCAGGATAATGCTACCAAACACCACCCCATTTCCTCCATTGTGGGCAGTCACTTCTGACATACGTCAGAGGGTTGCTGGCCTGCCAGGAGCCAAGGTCGTGGAAGCAGCTTCAGGAACACTCTCCCCCTTTTCTAACAGTATCCTCTGAATGGATGAAGGGGGGGTCCCCCGACGACTGCTAGTACTACAATCCCCATTTGTCAATTGTAGTGGATACTGCTTCTGCAGGTGATGCAACGTCTCAGCAATTGTTAAATAACCCACTTGCTTGCCTCAGCTGATATCCTTAGCACAATAATTAAACCGAGCCAAGCGTGGGTCCTCCCTGACTTGGAAGTGCCTCTAGATCACAGATTTCATCCATGATCCCTTGTCTACATCCTTGGGGGTGGATAATGCTGGCACTGGAGTAGAGGTAGAGGTGGGTGGACACTTGGAAACAGTGGCAGGGGCATCATTCATGCTCTCTTAACTGCACTGTTGCCTGCAGTCCCTCACAAACATCACCAGTTTCCTCTCTCTCCTCCTGAAGTGGCAGCTAAAATACTGGTAGATAATCCTCCAAAACTGTCTTTAGCGAATAGCTGTCTGATTTCTTCTTCAGGGAATCCTTTAGGAAGAAGATTCTGCTTCTGGTTCTGATGATGATGCTGATGCCAGGACTGCCTTCTGCTGCCTCTTCAGCGCTGACTAAAAAATTATGCTGATGGATTTTTTAGGACTTGCACTTCAGCCTCTATTGCCCTGTTGCTTCTACTGCTTTTCCTTTCCCTCCCCTCCAAAACAACAGGTAGGGGTGGCACATCTCCGTGTTTCAATTTCTTCTTGCTGAAGCTGCCCGCCACTCCTGCCATTTTCAATTTGCAAAAATCCCTCTTTACTTTAGGTGGGGAATTCCTTGTTTTAGGGCCTCCATAGCCACCTATATTCATCCTTCAATTCTGGCTTTTCCTGGCATGCTGTGATTTAATTTGTCACTGCAATGCCGCCTATTGAGGATATTGATAGGAATTTTTAAATAATTATTACTTTGAATGAAACTGACTGTGTTATAACACTGACTGTACCACTCTGTGTGTTAAGTGTGAACTAGGCACACAGACACAATGTAGTGCCATCTCTTCACTAGTATACACAAAGCATTGCTGAAACTGCTCTGCTCTAAGCACTAGTGACAGCCACAGTATCCACAAACAAATTAGCTACCTGCCTACTTTCTTGCTGCAGTGCATTCTGGAGATCCAGACAGAGAAAAAAACACTCTGTACTGAAACTGTGGCACAGCTAGTCCACTGCAACTGGTCACCAATCTCTCCCACCCTGCCTGCTCTTCACTTTCCCCAAAGGGAGAGAAAAAGCTGTGGCAAACTGCCAAGCAGCCTGTCACAGTTTTCCTTTCTCAGTGGATAAGTGTGACAGTAAGATGTCAAGATCAGTGCAGAGGAACAGTAGCTATAAGGATTTTAAATATTTTAATGTTTTACACAAGCAAAAGCACAGCTGCACATTCTGTGAGAGCTCAACCAGAAGCACGCCCTTCCCAGAAAATCTCTAAAGAAAAAATGCACTGTCCTGAGTCCTCTCTTCGCACATGTTCAGAACTCAGGATCAGGGTCACTGGAGCCACAGAGCAGCGATAGGCTAAATTGGAAAAATGCTTCACTCTGATAGGTTGGCATGCTGGCCTCCTTCCCAACACATCCTAACAAGGCTGTGAGGTCACACATTATTCACAGGCAAGGACTGGTTGCTATGGAAATGTCAACGTAACCTTCCTTAGAATCCTTTGGCTCCATAGATTTTAATGAGCCATAGAACTCTATGAGGGCCAAACAAATAGGATATGTTTCATTTGTGGTAAGAATCCCATTCATTTAGCAGAGCCCACAAATGGAACAAATGGAGTCCTTTCATTTCTGATGTGCCATTCATTTTAAACAAATGCACATCCCTATTGTAAAGGCCATAACACTACAAAGCTGTAAGTTACCACTTAGGCCTTATCTCCTCTAAGTGCTAGAGATGGGTGTGCAGCAAAGGTACAAAAACAGACATTGCCTTTAGAGAGACACTTCTTGTCTGCATTACGGCTACTAACATCACACAAAGGGAAACAAGGTGCTGAAATTGCTGGCTCATTAAACTAAGCATAGTTAAGCATCTGCATCCTTATCTTACACATTGCGACTTTCAGACTGCCCTACAAGTCTTGGTTTTGTCCGGTCTGAATTATTGCACTGTGCTTTACACTGGATTGCCATCCAGTTCGCTGCACCTTTTCTAACTGTTGCAGAATTCTGAGGCATGAATTTTAACAGGTTCTTTGTTTCATGAACATATTACGCCAGCTCCTTTAAGGTACCGAGCTAAATTTAAGGCTGCTTCTCTTTTCCACAAAATTATATATGGAAACTTAGACTATTGGCTGAATACAAATCTGTGGATTTACAGACCTTCTCAGTCTCTCAGATATGAAAATAAATGTCTACTAGAGATACCATCTATCAAAGTTGCTCAATTGGAAATTACTAGAGACAGACCTTCTCAGTTGCTGGGCTGCTTTTTTGGAATTCTCTCCCAGTGTTGCGGCCCAACCGCTTCCCCTCTGATTGGGCTCAGAACTGCCTACCTACGCACTGGCACCCGCAGGTTCCCGCATGGCCCAGGTGCCAGAGCTCTCCCTGCTCGCCCATCTTCCACGTGGCGGACGCCATTGCTGACTCGTCCTTCGCCGGCCTCGCCCACGCAAGGACGCCCGTCTTGAGCGTCCTGCTCCCGGAAGCCCGGCTCCGCCTACTCTGATGACCTCACGCCCAGCTCCCAATATAACCGGCGCCCAGCCGTTACTCAAGCGCCTTGCAACGAGGTTCCCAACTGTTTAGTTGTTGCCAGTTGCGCTTCCTGATCGTCTCTCTGCGTTCTGCTGACTCCGGTTTGCTTCTGACTACGCTTCTGCCTGCTGCCCGCCAAGACTCCGGTTTGCCTCTGACTACGCTTCTGCCTGCTGCCCGCCAAGACTCCGGTTTGCCTCTGACTACGCTTCTGCCTGCTGCCCGCCAAGACTCCGGTTTGCCTCTGACTACACTTCTGCCTGCTGCCCGCCAAGACTCCGGTTTGCCTCTGACTACGCTTCTGCCTGCTGCCCGCCAAGACTCCGGTTTGCCTCTGACTACGTCTCTGCCTGCTGCCCGCCTAGACCCCAGCTTGCCTCTTACTACTCCCCAGCCTGCCAGCCCTTTAACCAGGCCACCCGGGTCGCAATCCATTTCGGGCCTTTCTTCAGTGACTCTCTGACTTTCCTGGTAGGCTTCCGGGCTGTTACTGGACTTATATCTCTACTCCTCACTGCAGCTCCTAAGTCCCAAGGGTTCAGGCCCCTACGGGCTCCTCCGGGGGGGGGGGCCCAGGCTCCGGGTGAAACCTAGCCTGCTACTGTCTCCACCTCCTGGCCTGCCCAGCCATTGGTAGGTCGGCCCAAGGGTCCACCTTCTACCTTCCGACCTGCCTAAACCGGAACACCCAGACCATATTAGGACTTTTGAATGCCATATTTCTTTCATAGAGGCATTAAAAACATTTATATTTTCTCATGTGTTTTTGTTTAAATTCATGATCAGGTGGCTCTTCTATTGTGCAGAGCATTGTATCATCTGTTGGCTTTGCCTCTCTTTAAGTAGAAGTAGCTCCTTATGGCAGCTATTTGCAGTCTCTGTTGGTCTTTGTATTATTTTGATAATGTATACATTGCTTTTATATTGTAATCCGCTTTGAACTTTATTGTTAATGTAATGAAGCGGATAACACACTTTAATAAATTCAAATTCAACAGGAAACTTTCCAGCAGAGAAGAGATGTCATATATATATTTAGGTAGGAGCTTTTTTCAAAAGAACCTGCCTGTATCAAGCTCTAATCACCCACCTCTATCTCCCAAAAGCTGACAAAGTCAATGACATTAATAGGGCCCAAATTCAATCTTTCACCATGATGGATATAGACAACCTGGAGTACAACAGATGACTTTCTTTACTAGAGACTCAATCCTCACCTTCTCTCTGCATACACTAACTCACCTCCCATGTAGAGACAGCTCTCTACCACAAGGTTCTCAACTCACTGCTAGAAATCCCTTCACTGCTGTTCCAACACTAATGTCTCATGAAGCTCGACATGCCCATGGAAGTTTGCTTGTCTGTACATCATTTCCCCCAGGTCTGTCTTTTACCTGACATGTTGGCAAAAGGAGTATTTGAAGACGTTCTCATAAAAGCGCACAGCTGTGAGCTGTCACGGACTCCTAGATGTTACTATTACCTCATCACTTCACCCACCTGCCCCCGCTATAATGGAGAAGAATCCAAACAAAGCAGAGTCTGAGTGAAATCACCTAAAGCAGGATCAGAAGTGTCTGTAAACACAGCTGCTTCCCATCCAGACATAAACATTAACAAAAATGGAGTATGTTGGTAACGTAGAGCAAAATTAACCCTCTGGACAAAACCACTCTGAAGTCTTCTAAAACACAGGGGTCATAAGATAACACAGATAAGTGTACAGTGATCAAGGGCGGGCTTCCCCACCTCTGCAAAAATACCAGCTATAGAGGTGAAGAGTTCAAATAATGAGGCCATCATTCACACAGGCCTTAGATAACCTTCATATGTACCTAATGGGAATATAATTACACTTACACGATTGCTGGTATTATTTTAAATGTATGTGTAGAGTTGGCCAATATGTTAAATATTTGGGGCTAAATATTTAACATTTAACAAGGTCAAGGAAGAACAGTCAAGAATGAGGTCAGAAGGGCCCACTAGTCAGATAATGTTCACTCCAGAAGAACGGATGGTGCTGAGCACCTTATCAAAGGCTGCAGTGCAAGGGGTTGGTGAGAAAGACACATTGTACTCTGAAGCAAGTATACCCATTTACTTTTGGGCAGTGGCTCTCCCACTATGGTGGCTAAGACGGCTATTAGAATATGTGGTTTCTGTTGTAACTCTGGGAGCCACTAGATCCACAAAAGAGGGGCTTTAAGAGGAAAATTTGCCATTCTTCCTGTTGGGTCTTCCAATAACAGGAACCAAGGGGACTGAAACTCACCCAACCAGTTTCCCAGGGGTAGAGAGGCAGGGTCTTTAAAAGTATAACGCTCAAATAAATTCGATGTTAAATTTAAAAAAGTTTAAATAGCCATTTTGTTCATCAAGAAAGTAGTGTAAATCAGCAATTCAAATTGTTGTGAACTTTTGAAATTAGCATTCAAAGCAGAAAGCACTGTTTTAAAACAGTGAATAACATTAAATAATCTTTTTCTCTATCTCTTTTCCTCCTAGGATTCTTATTCCCCATCTAGTAGCAGCACCAGTAGGAAAGTCTTTTCCAAATGAAATAAAGTGAATGTAAAGCAGATGTTTGTTTAAGAGCATATGAGTCTTTTCTTATGCGCCACGTCACCGGTGTTCCTGCGTATTTCTTTGCAGCAGATAAAGGTATGTCTTTTGTATATGTTCCTTTCTAACTTGGCGTTTCTTAAGTTGATCTGAGTCCTTTAACTCTGTCACATTGTCCCCTCTCTCTCCTTTGCTTTCACTGTCTGTATCTCTTTATCACTTGCTCTCTTGTTCAGTCTAACTAGACATTTACAGGCCAATGCTATGTCATGCGCTGAGCCTAGCGCACAGGCTAAGGAGCTCTTGGTTGCGTGTTTTGGATGCGCTAGGTTAACACCTGATGCAATAAGGGGATTAGTGTGTTCAAAATGTGTATCCAAACCAGCACGTAGCTAATAGCGCTTATCACATGTAAATGCATGTAGAAGAGGCCATTGGCTATTACCCCCCAATGCAAAAAATCACCACGCGCCCAATGCGTACATTTTAACACGGAAAACTTTATGCCAGCCCCAGGGCTGGCATTTTCTGTGGTTCGTCCTGATACTAAGTAGGAGGAACCACAGGAAACAGCAATAAAAAAAAATGTTGCCGACGGTCAAGTTAGGGAAACCGATGCCCATTAATTGAGCATCTGTTTTCCCAACCTGTGTCTGTGAGCGGGATAGGACAACAGAAGCTCATTAATTTCCTAACCGGCGCAAAGCCACTTCTCCTGAGCGCCTAATGCATGGACTCGCTAGGGACACACAATTTATCCCTAGCGCATAGTTTTTAGCATGACCTCTAATTTAAATAAGGCATCGCATGCCCAGGAGAGGTAGCTGGGCATGTGTTAGGAGAGCGGGTGCTCAATCATGAGCGTCCATTTTATGCGAGCCGAAATTGCATCATCCTAAATGTGTTTATGTTAAGTGTATACACTAAGCTCTGCCAAACAGAGTCCAGTGTTACTCAGTCTCCTCGTGCTTTAGAGCCTTGATGACTCTTTGCCTCTGGCTTCTGGATTTTTCTAGTTTGTTTTTCTCAGCCGTCTCCTTGTCCCTCACAGGTTTCCAGACTATCTTTAAATAACATAAAACATGTGTTCCCTAATTGCTCTATCGTACCCCACCCTTCCGAAGATGTACTACTGGTGTTGCTACCTGTGGTGTCTTCGCCATCTAATTGAACTCGTTCTAGCTTAGAGAAGAAATAAAAAAAATAAGCAAGGTACCCTGTTCTGGCTAACAGAGGGAATGAGTAATGTCTTCTTCACTCTTGTGTTTTCTTGCATACGTTATTACAACTCTTCTCCTTCAACACTCTTTCTGCACTTAAATTTCTGTGGTTCAGAATAGAAGCGAGTTCCAGAACAGATATATTTTATTCTGAGGTAAAAAAGAGACGGTTACACCACTGTCCTTCCTTTCTTTTCCCATGTACACCTTTCTGTTGTTGTTTCTGCTATTCAGATGTTCAGGGCTAACTCAGAGTTTTAATTATTCTTAATAGCAGCTATCCTGGCTAGGAATAAGGAGATAGCAGTTACTGTCTCTCTCCCAGACAAATGTCCTTGATGTCAGTTTCTAAAAGTGTGAGTGACATCATCGAATGGAGCCTTATCACGGAACACTTTTGTCAAAGTTTCTAGAACTTTGACTTGTATACTGAGCATGCCCAGCATGCCACTAACCCTGCATCCAGCAGGGGTCCCCCTTCAGTCTCGTTTGTAGCAAAATGTACGACTGAAAAAATAAAATAATAAAATGTAAGTGAACCCAACTCCGCGGGGTGGTGGGCGGGTTTCGTGAGGACTAACATCCTGCTGACCTGGGAGAACACCTGTTACAGGTAAGCAACTCTGCTTTCTCCCAGGACAAGCAGGATGGTAGTCCTCACATGTGGGTGAATAGCAAGCTACAGGATACCTGAATAGAATGACCCAAAAACACCCAACGACGTGCAACAGACACAACAATTGGGGTTGTTTTGGGTATGCGGGCAGCTTGAGTTTCTCAGTAGATCATAGGCAGGAAGCTGGGTTATTAAACTGGAAATAAATTATGCAGGACAGACTGGCCAAAGATGGAATCTTGGCGGCAGCCTTGTCGAGACAATAATGAGCTGCAAATGTGTGGAGAGCGCTCCATGTGGCAGCTTTGCAGATGTCAGCAAGAGGTACAGAATGGAGGTGCGCTACTGACGTTGCCATGGGTCTTACTGAATGCACTTTTATGTGTTCCTGTAGCAGAAGGCCTGCTTGTTGGTAGCAGAAGGAAATGTAGTCCGCCAGCCAGGTGGACAGGGTCTGCTTGCCCACCGGAACTCCAAATTTGGTTTTATCAAAGGAAACAAACAGTTGGGTGGACTTCCTATGGGCTGCAGAGCGGTCCAAATAAAAGGCAAGCGCACGTTTACAGTCCAAGGAATGCAAAGCCTGCTCACCTGGTTGTGAGTGAGGCCTTGGAAAAAAGGTAGGAAGTATTATGGACTGATTTAAGTGCAAATCAGAAACTACTTTTGGCAAAAATTTAGGGTGAGTGCGGAGTACCACATGATCGTGAAGAAATTTGGTATATGGTGGGTATGTCACCAGTCCCTATAGCTCACTGACTCTGTGAGCTGATGTTATAGCAACTAGAAAGATCACTTTCCAAGTGAGATGTCGAAGCTCGCAGGAGTGCAGGGGCTCGAACGGAGGTCGCATGAGCCATGCTAGCACAACATTGAGGTCCCATGATGGAACCGGAGGACACAGTGGAGGCTTTAGTTGGAGCAAGCCTCTCATAAAGCGCCCTACCAGGGGTTGCGCCGAGATCGGGGCATCTCCTATACCTTTGTGGTAAGCGGCTGACATGCACTCGTATGGAAGAAGTTTGTAGGCCAGACTCCGAGAGTGCCATAAGTAGTCCAGGAACCTTGTTGTGGGGCAGGAAAAGGGATCAAATTCTTTTGTGGTGCACCACAAGGTGAATCTTTTCCATTTGGAACGATAAGATCTCCTAGTAGAAGGTTTTCGTGAAACTACGAGGACATGGGATACACTGTCAGAGAGATTAAGAAATTGTAGTATTAGCCTTTCAACATCCAAGCTGTCAGAGACAGGGAGTGAAGGTTCAGATGATGCAACAGGCTATTGTTCTGCGTTATCAGAGTTGGATCTGTGCCCAGGCGAATCAGTTGCTGGACTGAGAGGTTGCAAAGGATGGGAAACCAAGCCTGACGTGGCCAGTGAGGGGCTATGAGGATCATTGTGCCCTTGTCCTGCCGTAACTTCACGAGAGTCTTGCTGATGAGTGGAAGTGGAGGGTAGGCATATAGAAGACCCGTTGCCCACAAGTGGGCGAAGGCATCTCATGGCGGTGTGTCGTGGGTGTGGTGTAGAGAGTAGAAATTGTCCACTTTGCGGTTGTGAATTGATGCAAAGAGGTCTATGTGTGGGCGGCCCCACTGGTGAAATATTTGGTTGCTACAGTGGGATCTAGGGACCATTCATGGGGATGAAAGGTCCGGCTGAGATTGTCCACCATCACATTGTCCACGCCTGCCAGGTAGGTTGCTCTCAGTAGCATGGAATGGGAGAGAGCCCAGGCCCAAATGTGCACCGCCTCATGCGTAGCAGGTAAGAGCCCGTGCCCCCTTGCTTGTTGAGGTACCACATTGCTACCTGGTTGTCTGTTTGAATTAGGATTACCTTGTTGGAAAGGCAATCCCGAAAAGCGAAGAGGGCGTATCGAATTGCCCGGAGTTCCAGAAAATTTATCTGGTGCTTTGCTTCCTCTGTGGTCGTGGACACCATGTGACTTAGTAAGATTAGTAGATGATGAGCTGTAGTAGTTCTGCGAGTCTGCACTGCTTTGACCAAGGTTGATAATGTGCGTGTTCGGTCCTTTGGGAGATACACTTTGGCTTGGACAATGTTTAGATCTGCTCCCATGAACGAAAGAGTGCGTGATGGAGTCAGATGTGACTTGGGATAGTTTATTAGAAACTCCAAGGATTGCAGTAGGTTGATGGTGAAATGGAGGGAGTGTAGCACTACCACTTGGGATGGACCTCTGTGGAGCCAATCGTCTAGATACGGATAGACATGGATGTTGCGTTGTTGCAAGTGAGCTGCGACTACTGCCAGGCATTTCGTAAATACGCGGGGTGCTGATGCTAGGCCGAATGGCAGCACTAGGTATTGGAAATGATTGTGGCCTACTATAAATCTGAGGAATTCTCGATGATGAGGGATCTAGAGAGCAGAGCCAATCTCCCCGTTGGAGAAGAGGGAGCATGGTGCCCAAGGTTACCATTCTGAACTTTTCTTTGCAGAGATGTTTGTTTAGGGCATGGAGGTCCAAAATAGGACGAATGCCACCTGACTTTTTTGGAATTAGAAAATACCGAGAGTAGAACCCTTGATCCCACTACCGTCGAGGTAGTTGTTCCAAAAGGCTGATAGGGCCTGCAGTCAAAAGCAGCACCTTGCAACAAGCCCTTTTTCTGTTCATGCTTGTTCGCATTGCTATAAAGAACATTATGGTTCTATTGAGATTCTAAGGTGTGGTAGACTAGAAGGCTGTTCAGTAACATGAGGCCATTGAGTGGGGCCCCTTTGACTATTATTCATGCCTGTAAGGCTGGTCAGGGTATGATCGGCAATAATGCCTTACAGAAAGAGTCAGTTATGACAGTTTGTGTATTTTGCCTTCTTGCAGGTGAAGAGGCTCCCCGTGACTCAGCATGGGCCAGGCCTTAGTGGTCTGGGAAGGCTTAGTCATCGTCTTAGAGTGCTGGCAGAAAGTATAGACACACAGAGTGAATCAGAAGAGGAAGGGTCTTGGGAGTCTGTAGCTTCCAGAGATGAACATGAAATGGAAGCAGAAAGAGATGAGGAACATAACAAGGCATTACTAGAGGATGAACCTTTTCCCACCTATAGTGAGCTACATTCTCCTGATCTCTTTGAACTTGAGGACAATGAGAGAAAAGGCACAGAAGGGGAAGAGCCAACTATTTGCTAAGATTAAATGAGCAGATGCTCATTCAGAACCAGCATCAGGAAATATTTCTTCACAGAGAAGGTGGTGGATGCCTGGAATGCCCTTCCAGAGGAGGTGGTAAAGACAAAAACGGTGAAAGATTTCAAAGGAGAATGGGTTAAACACTGTGGATCCCTAAAGACTAGAGGATGGAAATGAGGAAAATATTGCATGGTGGTAACTTGCTGGTGTGGCAGTTACTACCCTTAACCAACAAGCCTTCATACTGTTGATACAACTCATTATTGCTCTCTGCTTTAACGGCAGGGGGGAATGAGCTAAAGGAGAATTAATTTCAGACAGCAACCAATAAGGACATTAAGTTTATGGTCTGGGAAAACAAATAAGCATGGAAGTAACTCACTGATGCGGCTGTTACTACCCTTAACCAATAAGCCTGATACTTTTGATGCAACTTCAACATTGTTCTCTGCTTCAACGGCAAGAGATAAAGGGGCGTTGGACTCAGACAGAAAGCAACTTTAATGGTTTAATGGTTTTGGAAAATAAGTATGTGGGGTAACTTGCAAGGCAGATGCCACCTCCTGATAATACCTTTAGGAGGGAGACCTGTATGGCACAGCTGGTGCTACCATAAGCTTGCTGGGCAGACTAAATAGACCATTTGGTTCTTTTCTGCCATCATTTCTATGTTCACTCCAGCTGAGAGCTGCAGGCTTGGCCAAAATGATAGTCCGGCATGCCTCCTTGTTGGCGTACATCAGGACATGCAGGCCATAAATCAAGTGCTACAAAAATAGCTGCAGAGTTTTAAACAAGTGCTGCAGGAGGAAATGAAGGAGATACTTCAGCACATGCCTCAATGCCAGCCACAGCTAGCATGAAATGCTCCCTGGCAGCCATAGATTACCTTGAATAAGGTATTGGATATTATAGTTTCTATGAAACTAAAGGTATTTTTTGTTTGTTAAGTCTATTGTTGATAATGTGTACGATATTTAATATTATGCATGTTTTTTACTGTATATCACCTAGGCCTGTTTATGATAGGTGATTAAGAAATTTTAATTAAATTTAAAAAAAAATGAAATGAAATAGGGTCCTTGGATGCTGTCTCCCCCTATATTTATACCACTACCATGGTTTCAACCTCCGAAAGCTGTTGTTCCATTAGTCTGGTTGGAAGCCACCCTGCATTTCCAACACCACCAATGATGCCTCCTCCACCTATGCCTCTACCACCTCAGAGGATGCTTCATCCCTCTCTGGACACACAGGTATTTCCCCTGTCTCTGCTGACGAGGAGATGACCTCATCTTCCATACCCTTCACAAAGATGCACAACAAGAAAGCTGCCAGTCTTTCATCCTCTGCCCCCCCCCCCCCCCCCCCCAAACATCAGTTCTCAGGAACCTCTCTTGCCAATGGTAACCTCCTTCAGTTCTTACCTGTTGCCACTGCATTCTTTATCTGTGGCCTCTGAAGGCACAGAAATTATACACTGAACACCTCTGCAGAGAAGCACCAGACTAGGGCAATCCAAGCTACCTTAGCATCCCCCCTCCCCCAAAGGAGAGGACAGCCCAGGAAAAAATAATGTATTGTATGTTGAATGCACATATATCACCTTTCACCTGTTAATAAGTGCACTTTCACCTTGAAAATTTCATTGTATCAGAGTGTTCATTTCATATATAGCCTGCTGGTGAGTCTGGCATTGTATCTTCTCCAATTCCACCACACCCATGTGATTTGACTCCTTCTCTTCAACATTGGACACCATAAGATGAGCTTCATGCCCCTCTGGAGGATCAAAATCAGAAAACATATAGAAAGGCATGGTTTAATGGAACAAAGTCAGCATGGCTTTACCCAAGGCAAGTCTTGGCTCACAAATCTGCTTCACTTTTTTGAAGGAGTCAATAAACATGTGGATAAAGGTGAACGGGTAGATGTAGTATATTTGGATTTTCAGAAGGCATTTGACAAAGTTCCTCATGAGAGGCTTCTAGGAAAAGTAAAAAGTCATGGGATCGGTGGCGATGTCGTTTTGTGGATTACAAACTGGCTACAAGACAGGAAACAGAGAGTAGGATTAAATGGGCAATTTTCTCAGTGGAAGGGAGTGGGCAGTGGAGTGCCTCAGGGATCTGTATTGGGACCCTTACTTTTCAATATATTTATAAATGATCTGAAAAGAAATACAATGTGAGGTAATCAAATTTGCAGATGATACAAAATTATTCAGAGTAGTTAAATCACAAGCAGATTGTGATAAATTACAGGAAAACCTTCTGAGACCGGAAATTGGGCATCCAAATGGCAGATGAAATTTAATGTGGATAAGTGCAAGGTGATGCATATAGGGAAAAATAACCCATGCTATATTTACACAAATTTAGGTTCCATATTAGGAGCTATCACCCAAGAAAGAGATCTAGGTGTCATAGTGGATAACATATTGAAATCATCGGTTCAGTGTGCTGTGGCAGTCAAAAAAGCAAACAGAATGTTGGGAATTATTAGAAAGGGAACAGTGAATAAAATGGAAAATGTCATAATGCCTCTGTATCGCTCCATGGTGAGACCACACTTTGAATATTGTGTACAATTCTGGTCTCCACAACTTAAAAAATATATAGTTGTGATGGAGAAGGTACAGAGAAGGGCGACCAAAATGATAAAGGGAAAGAAACATCTCCCCTATGCGGAAAGTCTAAAGAGATTAGGACTTTTCAGCTTGGAGAAGAGACAGCTGAGAGGGGATATGATAGAGGTGTTTAAAATCATGAGAGGTCTAGAACGGGTAGATGTAAATCAGTTATTTACTCTTTCGGATAGTAGAAAGACTAGGGGGGCACTCCATGAAGTTAGCATGTGGCACATTTAAAACTAATCAGAGAAAGTTCTTTTTCATTCAACGCACAATTAAACTCTGGAATTTGTTGCCAGAGGATGTAGTTAGTGCAGTTAGTATAGCTGTGTTTAAAAAAGGATTGGATAAGTTCTTGGAGGAGAAGTCCATTACCTGCTATTAATTAAGTTGACTTAGAAAATAGCCACTGCTTTTACTAGCAACAGAAGCGTGGAATAGAGTTAGTTTTTGGGTACTTGCCAGGTTCTTATGGCCTGGATTGGCCACTGTTGGAAACAGGATGCTGGGCTTGATGGGCCCATGGTCTGACACAGTATGGCATGTTCTTATGTTCTTAACCTAAGAACCTAAGATATGCCATTCTGGGTCAGACCAAGTACTTGGCAAGTACCCAAACATTAAATAGATCCCAAACTACTATTTGTTATTGATTAATAGCAGTTTATGGACTTCTCCTCTAGGACGTTATCCAAACTTTTTTTAAACCCAGTTACACTAACTGCCTGGAAATGAATTCCAGAGCTTAATTATGCATTGAGTGAAAAATAATTTTCTCTGATTTGTTTTAAATGAGCTATTTGCTAACTTCATGGAGTGCTCCCTAGTTCTTTTATTGTCGAGAGAGTAAATAACCAACTTACATTTACCTGTTCAAGTCCCTTCGTGATTTTGCAGACCACTATCATATCCCTTCTCAGCTGTCTCTTCTCCAAGCTGAACAGCCCTGATTTTGCAGACCGCTATCATATCCCTTCTCAGCTGTCTCTTCTCCAAGCTGAACAGCCCTAACTTCTTTAGGGCTCAGGTTTTGGCCAGGTAATGGAGCACGCAGTAGGTGAAAAATATGTCACAGACCTTCCTTGGGGTGAAGAGAGACACTCTCCTGATCTGTCCAGGAAACAGATATGTATTTTGAGTAGGCCAAATGTGGGTCCTATTGTAGCATTCATCTGCTGTGGATGTACCAAAAGGATCATGAGTCAGGTTTTGAATGGATAACCTCGATCATTTGAAGGCAAAGAAGAGGGAGAGTGAGATATTTCAAGCAAGTTTGATCCAAGGTTTGCTTTCATTCTTTATTTTGGGGAAAGCTTTCAGTGGATGTCACTGCATTTCTGAGAGTGTTTGTGTATGTGTCTGGTAAGGGAGCTGACTGGGGGGAGGTATATGTGTGTTAGTCACTAGGGCTGAATGGGCTAACTAGAGTGGCTATGTGTCACTGGAACTGATCAGGGATTACTGTGGGGTGAGTGTGTCACTGGGGCTTACTGGGGTGGATGTGTATATCACTGGGATTGATTGGGACTAGCTGGAGGAGGATAGAATGTGTCAATACTTGTTAAAATTGCTTGTTCAAGGCGTTTTTGTATACAAAACACCTTTGAAAATTTACTCCTGAGGGAGGACAATTTTCAGACAACCAATTGACTTGGGTAAATTCCTAGTTACCTTAAGAACTGACTAATCAGTAAATGTAGGATCCACTGTCTGCACTTCATGGAGTTCTTGGACATCACAATAGGATGCACTGGCCATTATTCAATTTATAATGCCTATTGTCAATTACCGACCAACAAACTGAAAAGTCATTAACTAGCAGTTTCTTAGTCTATTCTTACAATTGAAATGGGGAAAAAATGCGGCAAATGCAGCAGTTCACTCTCACTGTCATAAGTCAAATTGTCATATTTACAAGAATAGGAAATAGGGCCATCGAAACAAAAAATAGCAATATGTATTTCTTTAGAGATTTTATAAAACTGTCAAAAGACAATTAAGAATTTTATAATGAACTGGTGGTAACTGCCAATCTGGATTGCACCCCCGTGCAATGGTTGCTATGGTGTGTTGTGGCAGACCCAAATTTTAATTATGGATGTATAGTTTACTACACCTATGGCACATCATTACAATGCTTGCGTTTCCACTGCAGGTACCAAAATTCACAGCTATCACCACTATATCTGAGGATTTCAATTAGAAAGATTATCTTAAGTCAAGGGCCTTCCTTCGTTTAAAAGTAACCCATGGTTTTAGTAGTTTTATGCTTTCCATGATATTGAATAGTGGAAAGAATTACATTCAAGATATTGATGCCTGTCTGTCATCTGTCTGTGTCTGTAAGCATAAAACTCTCCATAAAATGGACACAAATTCACCAAATTTGGTGTGAGGGAAGAAAATTTGAATATTTCAGACGAGCTCATAAACATCCCCAGAGTTATGCTTCTGCATGCCTTCTGTACTTGTTTGGATAAGAACATGAGAACCAAAGATCTGTCATACTGGATTAGAGCAAGGTCCATCAAGTCCGGAAGCCTGAGTCCAACAGGAGCTAGTCTGTGTTACAAGTACCTGGGAGATCCCAAAAAGTAGATCTATTTCTTATGAATATAACATAAGAATAGCTATACTGGCTCAGATTGAGGTTCCATCAAGCCCAGTATCCTATTTCCAACAGTGGCCAATCCAGGTCACAAGTACCTGGCAGGACGCCAAATAGTAGATAGATCCCATGTTGCTAATGCCTAGGGATAAGTAGTGTCTTTCCCCAAGTCTACCTGGTTAATAATAGTTAATGGATTTTTCCTCCAAGAACTTGTCCAAACCTTTTATAAACCCAACTACACTAAATATCTTTACCGCATCCTCCAACAATGAGTTCCAGAGCTTAATTTTGCATTGCATGAAAAATTATTTTCTCCGATTTGTTATAAATGTGTTACTAACTTCATGGAGTGTTCCCAAGTCTTAGTATTTTTTGAAAGAGTAAACAATTGATTCACATTCGCCCTTTCTTCTCCACTCATAATAGGTCCTCAGACGTCTCTTCTCCAAGCTGAAGAGCCTTAACCTCTTTAGCCTTTCCTCATAGAGGAATCTTTCCATCCCCTTTATCATTTTGGTCACCCTTCTCTATACTGTTTTCAGTTCAGCTATATCTTTTTTGAGATGCAGTGACCAGAATTGTACACAGCAGGGCCCATGCCCTAAATGTCTTCCTCGATGCCTTGAGTCTCCAGCTATGAGTGAAGCAGAAAAGGAGCTGTGGGGACATTTGCATTTCCTGCAGCCGGTGGCCAAGGAACAGGCCCTGTGGGACCGCCAATGTTTCCTGATGCCAGCAGCTGAAGAAGAGGCTCTGCATGGCTGCCTTGTGTGTGTGTGTGTGTGTGTGTGTGTGTGTGTGAGAAAGTGAGAGTGCCTTTGTGTATGAGTGCTTGTGAGAGAGAAAGGCCAATGCAATACCGTGCACAGGCCGCAGTGCATGGCTCGATGCTCACCTGGATGTGCATTTTGGATGTGTATCCATAACCCCGATACAAAACGGGGGTTAGCATGTCCAAAATGTGTGTGTAGTTAATAGCACTCATCACATGTAAATGCATGTTGATGAGGCTATTATCTATTCCCCCAATGCCAAAAAAATGTGCGCCTGATGTTAATTTTGGAGAAGCCCAAAAAGTGTACAGAAAAACTGCATTTCTGTATTTCCTCTTATTTGATATTGTGGCGATATTAAGTCAGAGGAATAAAAAATTTGAAATGTCCCAAAAAAACATTTTTTTAAAAAATAGGGTGCCAGCGGTCAGATTAGGAAAAGTATTTGTGCAGGTTAGGAAAATGGACACTCTAAAATTGAGCGTCCATTTTCCTAACTGGTTGATAGCCGCCTCTCCCGGGCGTCTGCTACCAAGGAGACTCTAGGGGCACGCAATTTCCCTTAGCACCTCCTTTTTATCGCAGCACCTGATTTAAATATTTAATTGGGTGCCTGGGAGAGGTGGATTGGTGTGCATTAAGGGAGTGGGTGCTGAATCATGAGCACCCCTTTAACCGATATTGCATCGGCCTGTCACAGTGCCTCTGTGTCTGTATGTGAGAAAGAGAGAAAGTGCTTGTGTGTGTGTGTGAGAAAGTGCATCTGTGACTTTATGTGACTGAGAGTACCTTTATATGTGTGTGTGTGTGTGTGTGTGTGTGTGAGAGAGAGAGAGATAGCATGAAAGTGTCTGTGTGTATTAGAGTGTGTCTGCTTATGAGAGTGATTGTCTCTGTGTGAGAGTGCCTGTGTGTGTGAGAGAGAATAATCTGTGTGTGAGCGAAAGAAAGAATATGTTGTTCCTGTGTATGTATGTGTATGAGAATGAAACTGCCTGTGTATAAAAGTGAGAATGAGTTTATATTCTTGAGTGTGTGAGAGACAGTGAGACTGCTTGTATGAGTTTTTGAGTGAGAGAGATAGAAAGACTATATATGTGAGTGTGTATATGAGAGACAATCTCAGGGTGACTGGAAATATAAAGTTCCAAAGCATGACAAGGAGCAGGTGGCACTTTATAGACTAACCAATTTATTGAGGTAGGAGCTTTTGAGGAGAGAATCCACTTCATCAGATGTATGATGTGTAATGCATGAGGTGGTTAATATATATGGAGATGGGAGCAGGGTGGCAGTGGCAAAGGATACAGAAGAAAGGGAAGGCACTGAATTAGGACGGGCAGGGTATGGAAAGAAAGTGTTAATAGGATTATAGTTTTCGTGCATACTAAAATAATAGTTTTGTGGTTTCATATGATGATCAAGTGCCAGAGTACTCCTCTTGCTGAACAAGTTGTTTTCTAAGTTGATCTTAGTTGTTTCATAATAGATTGTACTTTGATTATTATCCGTTCATTATATTCGATATGTTCCATGTAAACCGCCTCCCCGGCGATAGTTATCTCTGTTAAATGTGAACCGGAGTGATATGTATTGTATACAGGAACTTCCGGTATATAAAAACCAAAAATAAATAAATAAATAAATAACAATGCCCCCTAGTTGTCAAATGTTACATCAAGCTCATGTCTCTAAGACAGAAGTCGTGAAGCTGTGAAATGTAGGGAGGTATGCCTCTTTCTCAGGTCTAGATAGTTGCCCCAGAGGTTTGAATGCTCTTTCCCATGAGATTGGGTTATTGATGGTCCACATGGTCCCCCAAAGCTGACACCACCAGAATTGTGGCTGTTGAGGGATTTATTATACATGAGATTCTTAGGTTCCCCTCTTTGATTGTGACTGGTGATTTTAATTTACTAGCAGATGACCCAGCCTGTTCTTCTGCCAAGGATTTTATTTATTCCCTGGGAATGAGCAATTTACAGCAGATTGTTGAAGCTTCTACTCATGGGGGGTTGGGTGGTCAAACACTAGTGATTTGTTAATTGGCTCAGAGCTATTTCAAGCTAAGTATGGCTTGATATTCCTGGGCACAAGGAACATTCCCTGGTCTGATCATTTTATTCTAAAATGTTCTTTTAAGAATGACTTTTTGGCTAAAAATAGGCAATCAACGGGGGTATCAATAAGAGCTATAGAGGGAAGGTTGATGTGACACTTTTTAATGACCATTTAAGTAGAAGGATTAATGATGTTTTAGTTTCCTGCCATGATCCAGTGGTAGACCTGTGGCATTATGAGGTCACACAGGTGCTTGGTGAAATTGCTCCTTGGAAGCTGGTACGTAAACATACTTCTCATTCCTCCATTTGGTTTAATGATATTTTATGAGACTTTAAGAGGTTCATGCTATGGTTTGAAAGGCAATGAACTTAAGACTCATAGCTCTTCTGACAGAATTTGTTAGTGGAAGGCTTCCAATAAATATCACAGTGAGACCTTGAAGGCCAGAAAGTATTGTTTAAGCCCTATTGAGTTAGCTGAAAACAATTCTAAGTAGATGTTTATCATTGTTAACCAGTTACTGGAGAAGTCAGCTTTGAAGAGTGGGATTGGTTTTAACATTTTGGATTGTAACCTTTTCCTCTCTCTATTTTTTTTATTTTTTTTATAAGATTCACAATTTGCAGATCAACCTGGATCTTAAATTAGTCTAGGACTAGGTGACTGCGTATCTCTGTTGGGGCAGAGCCACATACCTTGCTTAACAAGGGATGGCTGGTATTTACCTTGCAGTCAACAGTTATTTACCGAGTTTAGCCCTTTGTCTTCATTGGATTGCAAGAATGTGTTGTGTAATGCTAGAGCAGTTCATTCAACTTTGCGGTGCATTCTGAGCCTTTGTGGTTCTGCATTGATGAAATCATTGTCTGACGAGGTACTGGAATTTAATAGTTCATTGATGAAGGATCTTATGCTGGCTGGTTTCCGGCCTATTATAGTCACTCCCATATTTTAAAAAATGACTCTGGATGTTTCAGATTGTGCAAGTTGCAGGGCTAATTGCTAACATCCCTTTCCTGGCCAAAGTTTTAGAAGAAAAAAAAAGTCATGGATCAGCTTTCCTCCTTTTTGGAGGTAACTGACAGCTTTGATCAGTTCCAGACAGCTTTCTTGCCAGACACAGCACAGGGGCTGCCTTCATTTCTGTGACTGATGATATATTATGTCATTTAGGTATGGGTGACCATGTGCTCTTGATTCCATTACACCGCTCATGTGCGTTTGATCTTGTAGATCACAAACTTTTCTTGGAATGATGCCAACATAAAGGAATTAGAGATATGGCACTTAAATAGTATTCTCTTTTCTCTCTGAGAGATCTTTCTCGGTTATTGTTAATAGCTCTACCTCACAGTGGGCCCATTTGAGTTGTGATTTACCACATGGCTCCTCCTTGTCCCCTCTATAACATTTTTATGAGACCACTGGGACATCCTATTTGAACTTGGGGGTCTAACTATGCTATGTTTAATCCAATGACATTCAGCTTGTCGTGCCAGTTAGTAAGGATGTTTCTGTTATCATTAGCTGAGATCATAGACTGGTTATTATCAAGTGAGCTGACTAAATGGGGAAAAAATGATAATTTTTTAGAATTGGCAACCCTGACTCTTTTGTACCTCCTTTGAGATCGCATTTGGGGGGTTAGATCTATTCCTTGTTCTTCATCCGTTAGGAGCATGGGAATACTCTTTGATTCATTTTATAACTTGAAAGTCTATGTTAGAACATAAGAACCGAAGACTTGCCATACTGTGTCAGATCAAAGGTCTATGAAGCCCATTATCCTGTTTCCAATTGTGGCCAATCCAGGCCACAAGTACCTGGCAGGATCCCAAGGGGTCGATAAATTCCAAGCTGCTTATCCTAGGGTTGAGAAGTGGACTTTCCAAAGTCCTCCTTAATAATGGTTTATGGACTTTTCCTCCAGGAACTTGTCCAAATTGTTTTTAAACACAGCTACACTAATAGCTTTCACTACATTCTTTGGCAATGAATTCCAGAGCTTAATTATGCAATGAGTAAAAAATATTTTCTTTTATTAGTTTTAAATGTATCACCTAATAACTTCATTTGTGAACCCTAGTGTTCATACTTTTTGAAAGCATAAACAATCGATTAATGTTTACTCATTCCATTCCACTCATTATTTTATAAATCTCTATCATATCTCTCCTCGCCTGTCTCTTCTCCAAGCTAAAGAGTTCTAAGCTCTTTAGCCTTTCCTCATAGGGGAATTGTTCCATCCCCTTTATCATTTTGGTCACCCTTCTCTGTAACTTTACTAATTATGCTATGTCTTTTTTGAGATATGAAGACCAGTATTACACACACTACTCAAGATGAAGTTGCACCTTGGAGCAATACAGAGGCATTATGATATTCTCTGTTTTATTCTCCATTCCTTTCCTAATAATCCCTAGTGTTCTGTTTGCTTACTTGGCTGCTGCTGCACACTGAGCAGAAGATTTCAACGTATTATCAACGATGACGCCTAGATCCTTTTCCTGAATGATGACTTCTAATGTGGAACCTTGCATTAGGTGGCTATAATTTTGGTTACTCTTCCCTAAGTGCATCATTTTACACTTGTCCAAATTAAATTTCATCTGCCATTTGCATGCCCAGTCTTCCAGCTTTGCAAGGTCCTCTTGCAATTTCTCACAGTCCTCTTGCGATTTAACAACTTTGAATAATATTGTGCCATCAGCAAATTTGATCACCTCACTCGTTGTTCCCATTTTCAGGTCGTTTATAAATATATTAAAAAATATATATGTTCTGGCAATGACATGTTCCCCTTTTTTAAAATTGCTTTCAGTGGGGAGGGGGGCAGCTCTTGAGCTCTATCGATTTGGTCATTTAATGGAGAAGCTTCTCAGGCACAACCTTGTTTTTTATTGTTTTTTTACTGCAATGCAATTCCTGTGGCAGAATACATTTTGTGCCAATATGTCTGCAAGTAAGCCTGGCAAAGATGGAGCTGCTTTTATGGCTGGAACTGGCAGTAAGTATGCTGAAGTAGATCCCTCATCATTGTTGAAGCAGCTGAAAAGTAAATCAGAGGAAGAGCCCAGTGCATCAATCACGGAGCAATTTCAAGAGGTTTACAATATGTCAGCAGAAAATAATTTGGCAATTCTTGAGGTTAAAGTTGAAGTCTTGCTTAGCAACTGTAAGATCTTGTTGTTTCAAATCAAGTTAGAGGAGCTGAAGTCTTGCACCAGGCAGCTTGAGGATGTTACGGAATCTCTGGAATTGAAGATCAAAATGTTATCTGAGATCAGCAGAAACACTGATGATTTGTGCAGTTGCAACTGCAGAAATGACACCTGGATGTCAGGCTTTCCTAAGGGCTGAGAAGGGAATAATCCAGAGGAGTTTTGGGGGGGAAAAAAGGGTAATTCCTCAGATGCTGAAGATGTTGTTTATCAAACCATTGGACACTGAAAAAGGACATAGGGCCCCGCCCTTTCCTCTCCCTAAATAACCCTTGCCTGGACCATTCATGCTCAAGATCTTTCAGTATCGTCAGGTGGCTGAAATCTTTGCTAAAAGCAATCAGCATCACTTGTTTGGAAAGGAAAAAAAATCGATATATACAGGTGGCCTTCATTAAGGCCATGGCAGAGAGACAGAAACAGATTTTGGCACTTCGGCCCTGTCTGAGTGCATAGGGATAGTAACTTTCAAAGCAGCGCACGTTTGCCGTCTCGCGCCCAGGGACGTGACTATTTTATAACATATGCACGTATATGCACATTATAATATAGCCTATGTGGACGCACGCATGTGCAAGCAAATCCAGCTTCTACCACGTAAGTGGGTGGATTTTAAAAGACACGCCTGCTGACGCTGTTTCCCAGTTTGTTCCCAGTTTGCCCAGGTAAGGGATAGGTCTTATAAAGCTCCTTAGTTTTATAGCCTCCCTTCTCCTCTGTTAGCCCCGATCTTTAAAATTCCGCTGATCTACCTAGAATTTTCTGTTTTTTCAATTTACACTTCATCCATAGCAGAAGAAAAGTTATGCGGCAGGGCACCCAGTGCGCACCTTTTGCGTGTAAGCATTTATGTGTTCATTTCAATGTGAAATCCAGGAACGTCCATGCCCTGCTCAGATCATGCCCACGCTTTTATGAAAAAAAACCAACCTTTTTTGTGCGTGCAGCAATTGATACGCGTATATCCAGGCGACTTTTAAAATCCACTCAGTGCGTGCTGGCCCAACATATTCGAGTAGCCTCACCTGTTAGAGCGTGATATTGGCTTTTTTTCCCTGCCCGCATAAAGGTCATTTATCAAAATAACATTAAGCATTTTGATGATTGGAAGGATCTGGAGAAATTCTTAGCTTAAGAAGAAGCTGGCTGCTGTGGCTATTAAGTAACAGTTTTAATTTAGCCTTTTAGTGCTTCTATGGATTAATCACTGACGGTTTTCCTCCTTGATGTTTACTCGCATGGCAATCTCTCTACGATCTTGGAGAAGATCCAAACAATTATGGAGGTTATAATTTCAATTACTTATAGTGCTTTTGACTTTTAAAAAAAATTGAAATCACTGGTCTCTTTGTTTTTGCCTGCCATGATTTAATATTTTGGTATTTGTTTTGCAGCAGTGTTTTATCAGAACTTCTCACTAGTGTGCAGTTGCTAGGAGGGACCATTTATATGTTACTCCTGTTGTGATTTCACTATGTTATGTGTTTCACTATGTTTCTCAATTGTTTGTGATTGTTTTTGGCATATTTTGTTCTTCTTGGCTTACAGTCAGGTATGATGTTATTCTTTTAACTCCTGTTGAATATCAAGGAATACAATTAGTTTCTCTCTCTTCCTCCCTGACCTAAAGACCCTTGTCTCTTCTACTGTTTATTGGTTTTTCTTTGTTATATGGCAGTCTTGTGCTGCTATTTTTATTTTTATCTGGGATGTTGTCTGTATGCTGGCTAATCCTTTGGGCTGTTTCATTTATTGTACTTTTTGCAGTGGTATATTTTCATGTGTTCCTCACCAGATATCCTTACTTTTATTATTTAATGGTTTTAACTCCTTGTACGTTTGTTTCATTCAATGTTAAAGGATTGAACCACCCTCATTAAACATTAAAAAAAGTTCTCACATATCTTAAGAAATAAAAACCTTAAATTGCATTTTTTTTTTCCAGGAAACTTATCTGCCTGCCAGTGATTCTGTAAAATGAAAACAGGCGTGAGTTAAGGAATGACTTTTTTCCCTTTGCTGATCTTGAGGATCAGTGGGTGATGGCTGTGATTAGTGTGGCACACACATCAATGTCACTCTTGTTAATGTTTATGCTCCTACTTAATTGTGATTCTCCTCAGTTCTTTCAGAATATTCTTCACCAGTCTTCTCTTGCAGGTGAATTTCCTTTAATTATTGGGGGAGATTTAAACCTTCCCTTTCATTTATTGCTGGAAAGAAAGCCCTCTGTTAGAGCTAGATCATCTAGAACACATAAGGTTTTCCAAAATATGATTATTGATCTGGGTCTGGTAGAGCCATGGAGATTATTTTATCCAACAGAGTTGGAATTTACTTTCTATTCTCAAATGCATAATTCTTATTCACATGTTGATTATTTTCTCATTTCTAAGTCATTATATATTTGTTACGCTCGCCGCCCGCAGCAGCCCCACTGTGCAGCCCTCTCACCTCTCTACACAAACTTCAGGCTCCAGCTCCTCATCGCTGGCAGTGGTGGGCCGCCAGTCCCGACCTCGGACTTCCGCCAGCACCTCCAGCCAGGATGCTTGCATCCGCTGGGCCTCTCCGCGGGGTTCGCAGAGAGACGCCGCCGGCAGCACTGCACTCCTCCCTAGGCACCTACACCAGTGAAACCTTTAAAGGGCCTGTGGCGGGAACCTGGCCATGGACCCGGATGCTGACGTCAGTTCCCTCAGCGCTTAAATGCTCAAGGCTCGCACTGAAGTGTTGCCTTTGCAACAGGTCTCCTTAGTCTCCTGT
Source organism: Rhinatrema bivittatum (assembly GCF_901001135.1). Classification (NCBI taxonomy): domain Eukaryota; kingdom Metazoa; phylum Chordata; class Amphibia; order Gymnophiona; family Rhinatrematidae; genus Rhinatrema; species Rhinatrema bivittatum. The sequence continues at coordinate 435,530,161 of NC_042615.1, read as the reverse complement.
TCCTGGTTTCCTCGTACTCATTGCTTCTCCGTGAGCCTTGCTTTGTGTTCCTGTTTCTCCAAGTTCCTGGTTCCTGTTCAGTGTTCGTCTCATCTGTGTGCTGATTGACTTCCTGGTTCTGACCATCGATACGCCTGACCTTGCCTGCCTCCTCCAAGCCTGACCACTGCTATGCCTGACCCCAGCTGCCTTCTCCGTGCCTTGACCATTGCTATGTCTGACCACGCCTGCCTTCTCCTTGCCTTGATCATTGCTACGAATGACTTTGCCTCATACTTTCTATGTCCAGAGTTCCATGTTGCTTGCTACACCTTCCAAGTGCTGCCAGCTTCCATTCAAGCTTGACAGTGACGCCTCTGTTCCTATCCTCTGGACATGAACTATTAAGACTTCAGCCTTCCTTTGCCCAGGCACCTTCAGTTCCTTTTTGTTTCTTGGTCCTTGAGTTCCTGTTCCACATCCCGTCTGGGATAGGACCACGCCACCTGCTGGCTGCTGTCTCTGGGCTGAACCATCTACTACCTATACCTAACCTTGAGGCCCACCTAAGTCCTGCCGGCCCCGGCACCCGAAGGCTCAACCCGAGGGGAACGTGGGCTGGTATAGGTGAAGCTCCAGTGGCCTTCAGCTTCAGCCCACTCCACCTGCTGACGATGGGGACCCGTAGGCCTTCGCCTACAGGTTGTGTCAACCCCACCTCAGCCCAAGGATCCACCTCCTACGCAACTATATTAATATGTTGCATTCAGAAATTGATGCCATGAAAATCTCTGATCATGCTTGTATTTCCTTAACTATGGATCTGGATTTGTCTAAAGTGGATTTTGAGTTCCAGAGATTTAATTTTGCATTGCAGTAGGATCTGGCCATTCTTTAAAAGGTTTCTAATTTGATTCATGAGTTTTTTCAATTGAATGATCTTGGAGAGCAGGATTTCAGTTTTGCCTGGAGTGCTTATAGAGCTTTTCTCAGAGGGAAATTATTAGTTAGAATTATTCATAAATGATCTGGAAAAGTGATCAGATTTGGAGAGGACACAAAATGTATTCAACATAGTTAAAACCACAAGTAGACTGTGAGGAACTACACAGAAAGACTTTATGAAGCTGGAGAATTGGGCATCTAAATGGCAGTCTTCTGCACAAAAGCCAACTGTGGATAAACTAACAAAACCTAATTAACACCAAATAACCATTCCAGTACTCAGTCAACAGGATACACTGAGCTCAGACAAAGAATATATTAACCCTAGTCTAGGGACTGGATTAACACCTGTAAACCCTGGACCACATAGACATGCAGGAGGACCATAGCACAGTTATTCGGCAGTCAAGGACAGGACTCTGGATTCATCTGTCTATCTTAAAGAAAAGGAAATTATCAGGTAAGTAGTAAGTTTTTATTTCTTATCATCTAGATAGATGAATCAGAACCAGTGGGATGTACTCAAACCATTCCCGAATAGGGCGGGAGGCTGCCCACAGTCCAGTCAAAACCGCACGTGAAAAGGCTGCATCCTCCCAGGCCTGCACATCTAGACGATAATACTTGGAAAAGGTGTGTAAGGAGGACCACGTCGCAGCTCGGCAAATGTCGACAGAAGATAACAATCTAACCTCCACCCATGACACTGCCTGAACCCTAGTGGAATGAGCCCTAACCTGACTAGGTAAGTAATGGATGCTCAGCATCTACATACATGGCCATGACTACCTCCTTAATCCAGTGAGCTATTGTAGCCTGCGAAGCCGGCTTGCCCTGTTTACCTCCACCGTGGAGGACAAACTGATGATCCGCTTTCCTGAGAGGTTTAGAAACCTCCAGATACCTCACGATATGTCTCTTAACATCCGAGGGTCGAAACAGGCAATATTCCTCTGCATCTCTCTATCCAGAGTCAGCAGAGAAATGGACTGATTCAAGTGAAAATCCGAGACTAATTTTGTCAAAAAGGAAGGAACAGCACGCAGCTGTATCATCTCTGGAGTCACTCAAAGGAACGGCTCCTAGCCCAGACAAGGCCCATAGCTTGGATATTCTATGCACAGAACAAATCACTTTTGAGGAGTATTGTTGTTGTCTGGTGAAATGAGGAGGAGTTCAGTCTTAGCTGAATTGAGTATTAGGTTTAGGTTAGAGAGGAGGTTAGGTTAGAGAGGAGGAGGGTGATCACTCGGAGGCTAGTTTCCCAGTGCTTGAGTATTTTTGTAATGGATTCTGTAATGGGGATCAAGATTTGAACATCGTCGGCATATAGGAAGTGTTTAAGATTAAGGTTAGTTAGCAGCTGGCACAGGGGAAGAAGGCATTAGTGATCTTGGACTAGTATATCCGTAAATGCTCCCTACCGTACTTATGTATTATCTCCGCACCTATTGTATATACTTTGACTACACACTATGCATTTTCTCTCCCCAGTTGCCTTGCCCCCCGTTATGGTTAAACCCCCCTCCAAGTTCTTAACACCCTGTTCCATGTACTTTCACTGTTGAGTTCTGTGTAAACCGATATGATGTTTCTATGAATTCCGGTCTATAAAAGTGTTTAAATAAATACATAAATAAGAAAGTGAACTTGCACTTTTAAAATTAGAACTCAAAACCACAGCTTTGTTGATTAAGAAAGATGCAAAATCATCAGGGGAAAACCTTCCAGGGCCATCTATGTCTGTTGGACCATCAACAATTCTTTTTACTACGTCAAACAATTCATCTGGTCAATTCAGGGCCTTTTGAAGGTGAGATCTAAAATAATTATTTCTTGCAGTATCAAATGAACTCTTGTAATTGTGCCTAGCTTGTATGAACTGTAATTCTGTTGCCTCAGACCAATGTTTCCTCCATTTTCTTTCATATTTTCTCATGAGCCTCATGGTCTCATCAAACCATGCTATCCTAGAGTGAATTCGTAAAAAACCTTTATTTATAATTGGGGCCACCTTGTCATTGATATCACATAGAGCAGAATTAAAAGAATCAACCAGTTGATCCATAGATCTGTAATCTATATTATCTTTTATTTTCAACCATTCAGACTGGAATAAGCCTTGGTCCACAGGAGTTCAAATTTTTTGAATACTTTTTTTCTGGGTGATTTCTTACTGCACTCTCAAAATATGAAAAATTAAAAGTAATCAAATAATGATCCGACTATACGACTGAATCAATTTCTAAATTAGAGATGGTATATAAATTTGGTGAACGATCAGAAATCAAAACCTGATCAATAACATGCTCACCCCAATGAATTGATTTAGAAATACACTCTTTCAGATGTAATGTGGTCAACAAAGCCTCATATACCTGGATTATACCTCGAGGTTTGGAATCATGATGTTTATTAAAATCCCTAATCATGAATACTTTCGGGGATATTAATAGTAGGCTGACGTAAAAATCAGAAATAGATAAAAGATCTCTACAAAGAATATTTGGAGGACAATATAACAGGGTGAATACCCAATTATCAATCTTAAAAGCAATACTTTCATTACCATGTCCTAAAGAAATTGTAAGTTTTTATAAAACTAAGGTAGACTTGTAAAATACTAAGACATCTCCACCTAATTTTTCATCTCTTGTCTGTTGAAAAAATAAATAACTCAGGGGGAAACTTAAATGTAATAATGGCAAATGAGAAGAAAATATCCAGGTTTCAGACAAAAACAATACATCAAATGTACCATCAACTAAATAGGAAGAAATTATATCATATTTTTTTCCTCACCGGCAGAACATTTATATACATATATATAGATAGGTTAACAGAGTGCAAACTACATTGATGATTAATTGCAGATGCCTAGGATAACTTAAAAGCCTGACAACAGGTAAAGGCATAGGCTGAGAAACATAAGAAGGACTATACCTGCCTTTTCCCATGCAAACAGGAATTTAATTAGTTCCATAAGAATGTTAAAGGATACAAATGGAGCAGATTCAGTTAACAAAAAAAGAAAAAGAAGATAGCACAGCTGCCAGCAAAGGGACCAGCAAAGAGAAATGGCCCTTTGCCGTGGTCCTTCACCGGCAGTCAGCCATCAGCGGACCCATTTGCAACCCCGTTGTTAAAGCAGATAACACGGGCCGAGAATGATGATGGCACTTGGATTGGGCGGAGTCTCTCACCTCCTCCTTGGTCCAATGTCCAGCGGCATCAAAAAGGCTCAGACCAATAAAGCTGCAGAGTAGGCAAGTAGAGGCAGCATTAAAGTGCAACGTGCTTGATTACATTCCCCTTGCCTCCTGTCTTCTCCTCAGACTGACTTCTGGATTGACCTTTGCCTGGACCTGAACTACATTTGCTTCCCGCCTGACATTGACCCTTGCCTGGACCTCAATTAGTCTTATTGGCTACCTGCAACTGACCCTTGCCTGGACCCAGACCTTTTGCTTTTTGCCTGCCCCAACCTATCCTGGCCCCTGACCCTATGTCTCTTCTTTATTTATTTATTTATTTATTTATTTATTTATTTAAAAGTATTTATATACCACTTTTTAAAATAAAATTTTATCAAAACAGTTTACAAAAAGTTAAAATAAAGTAAAATAAAATGTAAATAAAAATAAAATTGAAATGTACATAAATTTAGCTAAGTAGCTAGATAATTAATAGCTTAAACAAAAATTATTAATTAAATAAAAAATAAAAATAATAATAATAATAATAATTACTCTGTACTAATTTTTTCTGTAATCTGGCCTTCCAAGATAAGGGAATCGGGGAGTCCCCAAACTGGAAAACATTTAGATCAATGGTCTGGGTAGATATCCCTTTAGGTTCTCCCTGCACAGCCTCCACTCGGCTCACTATGGCTACTCTGACCCCTGGGGGTAACTGGATAAGGTGGTTAGACTCATTCTTGAGCCTAACAAACACTTTCTGTGTCCATCCCCCATCTAGAGTTAGTAGACCATTCTGTACCAGTAACCCTGCAGGAATTTGGTCCTCTGCAGGGGCCTCAATTATCACTTCCTGGGAGTATTTCAATAGGGGTTTTGCTCCTTTGCCATATCTCCCCCACTATATCCAGCACCTCATTTCTGTGCTGTCTCCCTACAAAGTACACTTGTGCATTACATCTGGGGAAGGATGCCAATCTCGGCTACCCATGGCCTCCTGGCATGCCTGTGTCAATCGGCCAAACATGTGCAAAATGGTACCTAATAGTACTGGGATTTGGGTTCCAAACTGGGAATCTGGACACACCAGCATCAAAGCTTCTAGCTGCTGGGCTCCCCCAGTAAGGTGTTGGGGGAACTCCACTGTCACCACTATTTAGCTCTTATATGGACAACTATGGTTATTTATGCCCCTCAGCATAAACAATCTAGTATCATAGAAGCTCCAGTATGCAAGGGAGACTTGGGACCCACTATCCAGTAAAGTCTGGATGGCCACACCTTCAATTCAGATTGGGACATTTGTTTTGGGCCCACTAATACCTCTGGCATAGGGTCTGCTGCCCAATTGGGGATAACCGCAGTTGCTATCCTTAGGAGAAACATGGGGATAACCTCCATGGCATGGCAAATACTACCATAAGTAGCTTGCGAGGCCAACTGGATGGACCATTTAGTCCTTTTCTACCGCGAAGAAGAAGCAGTACTGGGTCAGGAGACCCTCTCCTCACGGCAACTTACATTGGGGTAAGAGGCCCCCAGCCACCAACCCCGCCGCTCCGATGACTGGCCCACGCCACCTCGAGGCCGCCTGAAACCGCGCCCACTACAGCACCGCCGGCCAATCGGAGGCCGAGAACCACTGGTAGCGGAAGCCCTTTAAATCAGGGCTAGCACCTCAGCGCCCTCCTTTCCCTGCTGCCGCGAACAAGAAGCAGCAGCACTGGGTCAGGAGACTCTTTCCTCACGACAACTTACATTGGGGTAAGAGGCCCCCAGCCTCCGACCCCGCCGCTCCGACGACCAGCCCACGCTGCCTCGAGGCCGCCCGAAACCGCGCCCACTACAGCACCGCTGGCCAATCGGAGGCCAAGAACCACCGGTAGTGGCAGCCCTTTAAATCAGGGCTAGCACCTCGGCGCCGCGCGCCGGGCATCGCTCACCAAAGGAGCGCGACAAAGGGGCCCGCCCCTTTGTGTGCCCCTTAGTGCGTCCCAGTACGCGTTCCAGTAGTAAGCAGTAGTAAGTGGTTACAATCTCTCCTCTAAATTTTATAGCTAACGGATTCACTCTCTGCTTCGGACTTCCTTCTTAACTTCCTAACAGGACGATTCACATTCAGATCAAGAACTAACGGATATTAATTTCACCCTCCTTCTCCCTTCCAGCTCACCAGTAGACTCACCACCACTCTACACCCGACTTTATCCTACTACTTGACCTCTCAAGACAATCATGACACAAGGCTACTCAATACCCATCTTACACCACAACTTCCTCACCAGGGAAAACTCACCCACGCAGCACCGAATTCGCTCCAACAGAACTCTCATTCCAATCATGATCTCCCCCTTTACCCATCTCCTTGGCCTTGCCCTATTCACTCTGACTCTCTTCAATGCTCAATAGCTCACCAAGAAAACTCATATCCTCAATGCTACCTCCTAAGCCAGACATATGTGCTCTAACGGAAACCTGGCTCAAACAGACTGATACAGCCTTGATAAATCAGCTCCCTACTCACTCATATGATTTCTTCTCACTTCCCAGACAAAGAAAAAGAGGAGGCCTCCTTAGCTGCCAAAAAAGATCTGAGTCTAACCCTACAACCAACCAAGACGGCATCCAAACTAGAGGTTGGCCTGTTCAAATCCAATTCGCTCCAAATCCTCCTCATATATGCTCCACCAGGACTTTTAGACTCAGACGCCTCCCCTATGGTTGAAACCATAGCCAAACACTTAAACTTTGACTCCCCAGCCATAATCTTAGGGGATTTCAATCTTCATATTGACTCAACCACTCTCTCAGCCAATTGCGAAGCTTCCTAACCTCCCTCATGGCCATGGGCTTCAAGCAAATTATAAACAAGCCTACGCATAAAGCCAGACACACGCTCGACCTCATCTTCATTAACTCCAGCCTCATATAGTCCACACCCCCCATATGCCTCCCAGTCCCATGGTCTGACCATTCACTGATCTCCACCACCCTTCAAGATGAAAGGAAGCTCCTTATCTTACCCCCTCCAATCTATATTGCACTACAGGAAATCCTGCACTTCAGAGGTCCTCAGCAAATCCTTGGCCAAAGAACTTCCTAACCTTGACGTATCAAACCCTAACTCAGCCTTACTCTCATGGCACAACATCACGGAAGCAGTAGCTAACAGTTTATGCCCCCTCTCGACAAAAAAAATCAACCCAGCACAAAAAAATAAACAACCGTGGTTCTCCAATGAGCTCCAATCATTAAAGCAAGACCTTAGACAGAAAGAAAACAAATGGCGGAAGGCCCCTAACCCTTGCACTCTAGCCACATATAAAGCTGCTCTCCACTTTTACAGAACTGCAACATTACGAACAAAAAGGGATTTTTACGCTCTCAGAATCCACGATTTTGTATTTGATGTGAAGGCACTATTCTCTTACATATCGGAACTCACTAAAATTACCACCCCACCCATCCTGGATGACCAAGCACAATTGAAAGCCAATGAACTCACATCCTTCTTCCAGAACAAAATCTCCAACCTACTAACATGTCTTTCACCTAGCCCTAACCAGTCGCCCAGTTCCTCATCCTCCTTTTCAAACATTGAAATTTCATTGGAATCTTTTGAACCCACCTCCGCTTTGGAGATCGAAACCATTATAAAGAGAATGAAACCCTCCAAACATCTGTTCGACCAAATCTCAGCTAAACTACTCCTACTGGTGTCGGACTCTATCTCCAAATATCTGGCCGATATTATTAACTGCTCACTTTCACAAGGAATCTACCCAGACGCTCTAAAACTGGCCACCCTCAAACCCATACTAAAGAAACCGAACCTGGACCCTGGTGACCCTAACAATTTCCGCCCTATCTCCAACCTGCCTTTTGTCACCAAGATCATGGAAAAAGTGGTCAACACTCAACTATCGGAGTATCTTGAAGAACATAAAATTCTCCACGCTACACAATACGGATTCCGCAAATTGCTAAGCACTGAAACCCTTCTCATCTCCCTCACAGACCACCTCAGCATGGGCCTAGACAAAGGGCATTCCTTCTTACTAGTGCTTCTCGATATCTCCGCAGCGTTCGACACAGTAAACCACTCCATCTTACTAAGTCGACTATCTGACATAGGGATAACAGGAACAGCCCTCAGATGGTTCGATTCCTTTCTCAGCAATAGAGGCTATAAAGTTAAAGTCAATAACAAGGAGTCCCCACGCATCAATTCTTCACTTGGAGTTCCCCAGGGCTCCTCCCTATCTCCCACCCTCTTCAATATCTATCTCCTTCCCCTCTGCCAATTGCTTACAAATTTAAAACTGAAATACTACATATACGCAGACGATGTACAAATTCTGATCCTATAACTGAATCCCTTACAAAATCACTCAAGTGTTGGGACAACTGTCTGCAAGCGATAAACCTCCTCCTCACTAGCCTTAACCTGGTACTTAACTGCCAAAATGGAACTCCTCCTTATTTCACCAGAAGACCGTGACACTCATCAGCAGTCCCACACTAACACTCTAATCACACAAGCAAGAGAGCTGGGAGTAATAATTGATAACCACCTGAGTTTAAAGAAGTTCATCAACCACACAACCAAAGATTGCTTCTATAAACTACAGGTGCTGAAAAGACTCAAGCCTCTACTGCACTTCCACGACTTCAGATCTGTTCTCTAAGGTTGACTACTGCAACGCTATTCTTCTAGGTCTCTCAGCATCCTCCACTAAACCCCTTCAGATGCTCCAAAATGCAGCCGCAAGAATCTTGACAAACACCAATAGGAGAGATCACATTGCGCCTATCCTCAGAGATCTGCATTGGCTTCCAGTTTAGCTTCAGAATCCTTCACAAATCCCTCACTATCATCCATAAAACCATTCAGCACCAGGTCCCTCTCGACTTGCAAATCCCGCTCAAACTTCTCACACTTCTTCCAGACCCATCAGGGAAGCTTATAAAGGTTCTCTACACACCCCTCCTAACAAAACCGCCCATCTGTCAACCACCAGAGAACGGGCCTTCTCGACAGCGGGACCTACCATCTGGAATGCCATACCTCCGGACCTCAGACAGGAATCCTGTCTTTTGACTTTCAGAAAAAAACTTAAGACATGGTTGTTCAAACAAGCCTTCCCCTAATCAAGGCTAGCAACAAGGCTAGCAACAGCCATGTCACAGATCAGATTTAGGTCTATCAAGTACCCACCAGCTCTACGGTTGTAAATAGTTAATGAGTTAACTTTCTCCCTCTGCAGTTCCATCTCCCCAGTTCCATACCCCTGTTTTATTGTAACTTTTTTTGCTCCTTCTGGTTAAGGTTTATGTTAAAATACTTCTGTTCCCTGTAAACCAATATGATATGATCTGCATCATGAATGTCGGTATAAAAAAAGTATTAAATAAAATAAAAAAATAAACGTTTCTATTACATAAATAACTAAATAATGTGTATTCGTCATTAGGTAGCTGAGTCCACGAAGGACCATTCATCAGATCCACAGCAACTTGGCTCAGGTGTAAAGTGTTATTTCCTCCTACTTACAATAAAGCTTCAACCTTGATTTTCTAATAATAATGTGTGCTCATGGCGTGTGGTGAGCTGTTCGGGGCAGGGATGAGGGGAAGGACAGTGGCAGGAATAATCAAGCCTGACAATGTTAATAAAATGAATCTGCTTTGTGTCCATTCTTGCACAGTTTTAGCCAGTTACCGTAACTATAGCTCTCCCGTTGTAATGAACGACATCTCAGCAGACCAATATCTTACTCCATTTGTAATCTCCAAAGTGAAATTTCAGAGCAAATGCCATTTTTTTCCTTGAATTCTGGATGACCTCCATCAATAACAGAAGAAAGAAGAGAAAGAATGCAACATATGCATGGCACTTGAACTTCCAAGAAAACAGTTTTGTTAAGGAATGAAATCAGTTCTCTCATAGACGGCGCAGCTCATTTTTCATCCAGTCAAAATCCTTAAAATCTATTCTTTAATAGTCAATGTTCATATTGCTAGATTCATATTTCATACTGGAGTCTGTAATGGTTCAGGTGCAGCTGGCAGGAATGCTCTCTTTAGAAAGATGAATGCAGGGAAATATTACATCAGTAGCTACAAATCCCAGCAAACAAATTTTCAATAATGATAGCCTTCCCGCATTAGATTTTTGCCTTTTTTTTTTTTTGCAAATAAAAAAAAAGCATTTGTCCCCTCCCAGCTGGTAGGGAGTAAAAAATTTACTTTAGCTCTTTTTGAGTTCCTGCCTCAGGTACTTAACCTTTACTGTAAAAACATGCTTCAGATCCCAACCTAGCAGGGAAAAAAAAAAGTGCCCTGTATTCTTGTAAATCTTTCATTTAACAAAGGCCCTACTATAAGAAAGTGGAGTTGCAAGGTCCTGAATGGTATTTATTGTTTCCTGCTGAAAGGCGTGCTTACATCTGCTGCTTGTCAGTCTCAGAAACCAGGCTCATGAAACAAGTGCACTCTTTGTAAAAGACTCTCCAGCATGGCTCAACCTACAGGATATGGAACATGCCCACCGACAGGAAGTCCATTTTCATATTCCTTCTCGGGTTAATTAAGAACAATGATCCAAGAGCTGATCATCAAATTATTACCTCAATACATAGAAATATGTAATAACATAAATCTATTTTACCTCCGGTGCGCCTGCATTTTCAATCTTTACTAAAGCAAATTAATTTTAAAAAGATGTGAATTATTTTGGCTGGGTAACTTGTTTCACTCATGGCGGATTGCGCTTTTAATGGTGAAGAAGATTAATATTATTAATTACTGAAAACAGAAGGTGCAGACAGCAGCCCAGCTAGAACAGAGACTGCATGTCAACTAGAAGAGGAAGGCAACACTTGCTTGTATACAGGGGCATCAGCAACAGGGCCCCTACCTGTCAAGTTGTTCTGACAACTATGGCAGGGCAAGACAGTGTGCAGGTGGAAGTGCTTCCCAAGCTCCTCTACCCATTTGTTCTAGGGTGCAATTATCTCCACTTTGAGTCTGAGTGGATCCAGTTGGACACTGGGATCACCAATCTGTAAAGAAGACCCATTTCCAGACACCTCACCTCGGGGGAGCACAGAATTAGATGGGAAGACACCCAAGACACCCAAAACCCGATGTTGATGCCGCCAAAGGAAGGTGGGGTATTCCATCTACCCAGAAGAAAAACTAGAGGAACTTAACGGAAACAAAGGAGGAATGGCGAGCACCTCACAAACCCTTGACTGGTTTCCCAGAATGGGCAAAGAAGGAAATTCCTAGAAGGGTTAGAGAGCCCCAGAATAGGATGGGGAAGGAAAATAGCAACACTGATTTTCTCAAACGTATACTCCTAGTAAGGGCAAGTGCTCAATCTGAGAACTTTGAGCTGAGGGGGAGGGTATGTGAAGAAGTATACAGGAGAAAACCCCAGAACAGCTTAAAGCATCAACTATAGAAATCTGGCCTGGTCCACCTTAAGCCCTGTAACATCAGGGAATCCTGGTCCAAGGGCAGTTCCCTAGGGAGAAGGAATAATTAGCCAGGCCCAGGAGGGAAGAGGGGGCACCAAAGACAGAAAGAAAGGAAGCCTAGGGAAGGCCAATACTGCTGAGATGTAAGCTACATTGCTGTTTTCTAGTTTAAAAAACTGTTACAGTAAGCAGAGCTGTTTTTCTGTTGTTTTTTAATAAAAGTTGGTCAAAGACAAGTCATGTCTGATCTGGGTCTATTCTCTGGCCAGCCATAAACTGCTCGTGGTGTCACGGTGCCCATATTCCCCATTATTAAGATCTGTTTAGCCAATGATTCTACTGCAAAAATGTTATTCACCCATCCAAGCATAAAGCTTTTATTAGGCTCCCTGATGCCTCTACCCTGAACTCTAGCTCAGAGCAGGAGCAGGTCCATGTGGCCTCCTTTATACCCGTGTAGCTCCCATTATTTTCTATGGATGGAAAAAATGTATTTTTTTATTTTATTTTCATCTGATGGAAAATCATGGTAGTTACCATGTGCCATCATCCTCTTTCCTTTTACTTTATCCCATTCTGTTGCGATGGAATTGAAAAGTTTCAGAAAAGATGTCTCAATGTCCTTGGCTTCCCGAAGAGATGCACTCTGCAGAAGCCAGTGCAGGAGAGCAGGGTTTTAATGACAGGGCCATCAGTGGAATCAAAGGTGAGAGAATTCCTTGATGGATTAGGAAGTGGACAAGACACTGTTAAGCTAATATCTTGGGAGGATCCATGGGTCAAGAGAAATTGAAGCCACTAAGGAAACTTCAGGTGGATGTTTCCCAAGTGGTATTCCTGGTCAGTTTACAACAAGGCTCTGCGAGCATTACAACTCCAGCACCAGGGATTGATGGTCTAGAAGCCATTTTGCATGGAGTTTGTGTTGTCAGGCTGTGTCTCTCACTTTTGCAAATTTTACTGTTGATGCCAAGGCTAAATGTGTTGCCCAGGATTCTCAATTTGAAGATCCAACTGGTTCAAATGACATAAGACCACAGATAATTTATAACTTGGAAGTTGCTAAGGAGGCATTAGAGACAACTTTTTCCCGAAACAATAAAATTAACACCTTAGAAAACTCTGTGAGATATAGGAACTTGTATTTTACTAATTTTCGTCATGTAAAGATTATTCTGCCTCATGATAAATGTATAAAAATATTTCCTTGATGTCTTGAAATTTTCTGTGGACTCTGCCACCTGTAACTAGGGATTTACTATATATCTAGATTATTTTATCAACAGATTCTGCTTCCAGTAGATTGACTGCCTTACTTGAGTAATCTCAGGAAGAAATAGAAAGGAAGACAATGGTTGTGGCATTTTCACTAGTTCCACGGTCTCTCTTTAAAAACAGGAAGGCTTTCTTTAATTGGCATACGATAAGGATGTTTCCAGAACCCTCTAAGCAAACTCAAATAAAAGGAAGAAATTCCTAGAACTTCAACAACAAAGTCTGGAAACTGGAGCTAGTTTCTTCTTAAGTACCTTTGCAAGGGTTCTGCTAGTTATCAAGGGAATATGTATATTTTTCTGGAACCTGGCCATTTAGTTATTTTTACAGCAATGTTTTGGCTTCATCTGCCATTAAGCCAGAGGATCAGGAAATTCCTTGAGTGAGTGGTTTTCACCTTATTACAAAATAGAATACTTTTTGTATTAGAGTCCCAAGTCTGATATTTTTTTTTCTTATTTTCTCTTTCTTTCTGAAATGTTTCCTTGATTAAGAGATTGGATCTGCCCTGCTTTATTGGACTTGTTATTATGGAATTTTAAATGGGTTGCTTGATAGTTGTTTTTTTTTCTTCTGTTTCTGTTATTACTGTAATATTTTCCTATAACTATTGAGTTCGATAATTGTTTCCTGAAAATGGATTAAAAGTAAAAACAAAAAAAAGCCTCAGTTCCCTGGTTCAGGTCCTCCACTCCCTGAGCTGGGGATGCTGCAGAAGGCATTTATAGCCCCCAAGGAAGAGTGATGGTGGGAGGGATGAGGGCTGACTCATGGACCTCGCCTAAGGGTGATACCTAGTGGCTAGCTGCAGTCCCATGATTGCAGGGTTCGGCTGGAGCCCTGATGCATGGCCCTTAGTCTAGGACTGTCACCGCAATGATCAGTCTAAGCCTAAGCTGGGAGAGCATATAAAAGTCCCTGGCTAGTTGCACATGAAGCTTCATGGCACCAGATCCCAGGCTGGTTCTGATTCATCAGGAAAATGCAAAGGAGCCTGACAAAACTGCTGGGCTACAAAAGTCAAGTCTCAGGAGTAAAACAAGTCCCATTTTTCAACACTTTAAAAGTAACAGAATTGCAATTGCCACGGAACTTATACCAGTAGTGGCCTGGGAGGAACAATTGGAGGAAGGGTGATGGTCACATAGCACAGCTGAAGCAATTTCCCACCCCTCTCTGTATAAAAGGGGATACAAAGATGGCTGCACTTTCCTATCCAGTTGGGTCACTGATGCACATGCAAGGGTAAATGATCAGAAATGGACGTGTTGGTGCAAACGCCACAGCTACTGTTTCCTCGTGGGGTTTGCACCATTAATCAAAGCAAAACTACACTGGCAATTTTGCTTTGATTGCTACCTAAGGAAAGATTATATACAGCCATTTGTACCTGCTTTCTCTGCATGCAATTTGTCAGCACAAAATTGCACGTAGGTTTGTATAATCTAAACTTCATCCATTGGTCCATTCTCTGCCCACACCCCACACCTCTCACACTGGGAATGCCTCCACAGTATGTGGATGAAATTATGTGTAATAGTGAATAATGTGCATACTTTTAGCTATCTATAGGGTAAATAATACCAAAGTACCCATTTCCACAGTAAAATGGAAACCAATATTTATAAAGCCCTAAAATGGCTAACTTATCTGTCTAAAGTTAGCTGGATAAGTTTTCTGGGATATTCAGTGGGATAAATGTCCTGCTGAATATTAATGAATAAATTATCTAACCAACTAACTTTTAATATTGCTGGTTAGATTTAAAGCTATCCAGCCTTGTGTGGCTAGATAATTTAGCATTAACCAGCTATATTCAAAAGAATATAGCCAGTTAAGTCTTCATACAGAAAATAAAAGTATGGGGTTTTTTTGTGGGGGGGAGGGAGACTGTAATTCAGGATGGCAGGCCAGATCAAGACTCTTATTTTCTTTAGAATATAGCTGGTTAAGACTAAAGTTATCTAGCCAAATGAGGCCGGAAAATGTAGCCAGATATATGGCAATATTGACTAAGTTAGCCAGATAAATTTGCCCCATCCCGGAAAGTCCCCAGAATGACCTTTTATCTGGCTAAACTACAGCAGAATAATTGGCTTTTCTGGCTATAATTTATCCAGATATGTGCCTCAGATATTCAAAATCAGCATCTGGCTGGATAACTCGTAATTTATCTGGCTAAATGCCTTTGAATATCAGCCCCATAGTGTTTTACCCACAGAAATGCCTTTAATTATTGCTCTCCCTAGATACACTTCAGTGGCACTAAGAGTGCATCTGCTCTTTTAAGCACATTTCAGGAAATATAAGGCCTCACACAGAAGAATATGTCATTCAAGGGTAGACTTATAGGAGCCGACTGAAAGAAAATGTCCAAGTAAAGGCAGGCAGACCAGAGGTTTAATCTTCAGCTCAGTGAGAATTTGCAAGGATGTCTGGCCTCCCATATAGGCCTGTTGAGGTGACAGTGATGACAGGTCTGCATCATTTGGCTATTAGCTGCTTCTAGAGGATGGTAGGAGAAACGAATGACATCAGTCAGTCCTCTCTCTCTAGATGTATCAGTTCTTTTCTGGAGACCATATGTGCCTACATACCTGACTGTAACCAATATTCTTTTATTGGGAAATTGAAGACAGAGATGCACAGGGGTTTCTTCATAGCTCAGTTCCCTCATATCACTGTGGCTATTGATTGTATTCATCTGGATGTGGCTCCACAGTCTAAAAATTCAGGTCTACTATTACTTATTTGTAACAGATGTGATGCCAAAGCGTCCCGGTTCCTGTCCAGTTCCCCATCCATGACCACATTTGTGCTGAAAACCCAGAAGATGAAGGTGTACTGGGTAAGAGCTGGAACTGTTGTAGTCTTTAGTGTTGCTAATAATATCTTCATAGTTTTCTAACATTTCATGGTGTGAAACTCTAAGACTCTATTTGTAGGTGATAATGGTTACCCCCTGTTTCCCTGACTGCTCTCTCTCTCTCTCCTCTGCCTCTGAAAACCAGGACAACTATAAGCATACTTTTGGGTTGTTGAAAAGCTAGTGTTGCTCAATAAACACAGCAATGTCTACATTGCCCTTCAACCTGTGAAAATCAGCAAGATGTTCATTATATGTTGCATATGCCTTACTATCTTACTTGACTGGAGGCAGAAGAGATAGATACAGGGAGGAAACTAAGGATGGAGAAGGAGCTGCTGCAGGAGCTGCATCCCAGAATATTTGACTTATCTAAATTCTTCAGCTAAGAACTTCCTGGAAGGCGTGTGGTGTATTTGAATTGTTATGAGGTAACTGAGGAGATTTTTATGTGACCCCTCCCTCTCCTCAGATGCAGCTTTGCTGAGAGGCTACATAGCAAGGAATGGCTGAGTGTACCCCAAGGTTTTGCCAGTGGGGATGGGGGAGAAAGGTCTACTTTAAGGACCTTGAGAATATTAGTCATCTTATCTTCCTAATAAAGAGTCCTTAGATAGATGTCATATACCAGCACAGCATGCATCTTACTGAGGAATTACTTACATGAAAATAATTTGATATCTGTACATTTCTTTGGTGTGGCATCCAGAATGTACATTGAAACATTCAATAAGTGAATCTTTTCTTCCCTGAAACTCTTTCTGGAATCTCTTCTGTTCCCTCCTGGATTTAGGGTTCTTCCTGAGGGTAGGTGGTAAGGTTCTTCCTTTCAACTTAGGGTTCCCTTTTGTACTTGGGATACACTGCTTCATCTTCACTAACTCCATTCCACTCCTTCTCTGTGTACCATGTTGGCGATGAGTCTGTCAACTCTTATAGATGAATACCTGCCTGGTTGCTCTCTCTCCTCTCTCCTCCCAAGGGACTTCAAACTGAGAAACACAGGGATGTGCTGCAAGGTTTCCAAAGACAAGATAAACACCGGCTACAAAAGCAAACTCCAAAAATCTATCTAGCTTTCTCCTGCAAGGGACAAGAAACTTGAAAAATTAAGGCTTTCATCCTGTTTTGGGCAATCTCTTTCCTATATTTGTTTTTCAAATGATTTTATGTCTGGTGGGAAAAAGAAAGGCACAATAATTGTGCTTAAAGAAGTAACAAAATGCATCAAACAAAAAGTTACAATTTGTGCTGAATATAAAACAATTCACAATCTCGGAGAGGGGTGTAGAAGAAAATGCTAGATCCCCCACAAAAGAAAACAAAAAAGAAAAAAATAATAAACACAGCGGTGGGGATCTAAGATGGTAATCTGAGTAGACATGCAACAAAGAGCTCCTCCATCTACAAGTTGTTTTTTTCTTTGCTTCTTATATTTCCTTGGCCCTGGTGAAATGGAAGGGTAAGCTGCAGGTAGATCCTTCTGTAATCTTCACCTCAAATTCTAATTTGGCAGACCGTGATCCTGGAGCTCTTCTTGGCTTCTCAGTCTTTATCGGGGATTGCTCTTGGTGCCGCTGGTTTTGAGGGAGCAGACCAACACAGCTAGACACTGATGCAGAAATTTTGTTAAGCCCTGGATTCAGGACACCTCCTTCTACTGCATCTTTTCCCATGACATCATCTTTGGGTGCCTCCAATTTGGTGGGGTTCGACCAGAATGAAGGTGCAGAGGGTCGGATGATGCTGAAGGAACCATTGGACTGCCCTGCTGTAGTTGGAGTTTGGAGCAGGCAGCTTTCAAAAACAGGAAGGTGAGACTTTTGGGGAAGATGGTGGTCACTTCTCCCTTGCAGTGCATGCCAGGTGTGGACCCCAGCAGTCCTCATTTGAGATCTGAGGTTCGAACCCTATACTGCCAGCAGTAAGGCCCTGCACTCCAAAGTCCTTCCCCATTACACTTGATAGTGTTTGGACAGTTTTGTCATCAGTTAAGTCTACTCTTATCACTCTAACTGGCACTATTAACAATATTTCAGGCCAGACCCAGTCTCAGCAAAACAGTTGGTGGCTCTTATGGACAAACTGATAATTTGAAACAGTCTACAGAGAAGATATTGTCAGTACAATCTTCTGTAATCTCAGATAAGACTGTTTCATTGCAGAATAGAAAATTTGGAAAACTCTGCTAAAAGCTTGAATTTGCGTGTTTTGAATTTTCCCATGGTGGCCCTGATCTCTCCTACTGAGCTATTTAATGCATATATGCAGGATGTGCATGGGTTTTCATCAGTGGCCATGCCTAAAATTAGTAAAGCTTATTAGCTTATTATCTTCTTGCAAAAAGAAATGCTGTAGGCAGTAGTGAGGTTCAAAATCCATCGCAACATCAGGTAGAAGATCTAGTTGTGACAGCGTTGGAATCCACCACTGTGGATGAAGCTCAACAAGCTACCATATTAGTGACTTTTTCATCTCTACAGGATTGGGAACTGATCTTATGTCTTTTCTTTTGCTCTATTAATATTTTGTTTATGGCCTGTAAAAATTGAATATTTCCTGACCTTTGCAGAGCTATACAGGAACTTCGGGAAAAAAATTTGGCTTAGAAAACTGGCTAGATTTTTACTTTGTTTTCCTTCTAAATGTCCAATTTCTTTCTCTTCTGAGATTTTTTTTTAGCCCTCCCAACTTCATAGCCTTATTGATTCCAGAAATACTATGGCTAATTCTTCAACTGTTTGATTTTTCATGGGGCTCAAGTGTATTTTGTGGGATCTAGTCCTGGAATATTTAAATACTGAGTGTATGTCCCTCTTTTCGCTAATCTCTTTTGCCAGTATATTGAAAAAACGTTGAACCTAGCAATGTTATACCTAGGCATAATTAAACAACTGCTGTGCCAAATGGAACTAGTAATTAACATTGAAAAAACAGAATTCATACACCTTGAACGAAAAACAACTGAATTAACCCAGAATCCCATCAAACTCAGAAACAATCAGATAGTGGAACTAACCGAAAAAACTCGAAACCTAGGAGTAATAATTGACAATGAAATCAACCTCAAACAACACATATCATTGAAAGTCAGAGAGTGGTACGCGAAACTAATGGTCCTTAGAAGGCTAAAACCACTACTAAACCAAGCGCACTTTCGAACCGTTCTTCAAGCACTTATTTTCGCTAGCACAGACTATTGTAACACACTCTTCCTTGGATTACCACATTCAACACTAAGACCACTCCAAATCTTACAGAACTCTGCAGCCAGAATCCTAACTGGAAAAAGCAGAAGGGACCACATCACTCAAACTCTTGCCGAATTACACTGGCTGCCAATCGAACAAAGAGTACAATTGAAAACACTTTGCACAATCCACAAGTTAATTAATGAAGAAAATACTGATTGGTTAAACACTGCATTAAGACTACATGTTCCCCAAAGAAATCTCAGATCAGCAAACAAAGCCTTACTAACCGTACCCTCTGTAAAGTCAGCTAAACTGACACAAGTAAGGGAAAGAGCACTGTCATTAGCCGGCCCTATATTATGGAACACAAGGCCACCCGAAATAAGACTAATGAGGGATCAAAAACTCTTCAAAAAAAGCTTAAAAACATGGCTTTTCAAAAAGGCCTTTCAAAGTGAGAATGGGAAATAGGTAGTACTAAGAAACAAGAAAAGGACTTATACGCACAAGCAAAAGTCACCTGAAAACATATGTGTGTTTTTATTTTTATTTTATCACACTTAAGTATTAAGTTAAAGAATTACAGTATACCACATCTACGGTTAGCCCATAATACACTTTACATATAGCTTATAATATTGAATCATGTATCTGAACAACTGCGGCACCCCCTGGTTAAAGTACAATCTATCTCGAATTTATTTTTGTGCCTATTTATAAACCGTTGTGATGGTATATCACTAAACGACGGTATAGAAACATTTTTAAATAAATAAAATAAATAAATAAATAAATATTTCTCCCTTTATTTCCTTCTTGGGTCCTTCCATATTGTGGACTAAATATGACAATGATTGTAATTGCCTTTCTTATTTTTTTTCCTTTGTATATTTTTGATATTTGGTTGCCTTTTCTATACAAGGTATATTATTTTTGAAAATGCAAATAAAGAATAAAACAAAATTGGCAGACTCGCTAATTACTTATCTTGCTCCCCATTCCTAAGCTACATCCAGAAGACCAGGTGGATTCAGCTGGATAGAGTACTGCATTGACTATTTTCTCACATAGAGGTAGATTTTAAAAGTGTTGCTCGCACAAAAATGGCCACATACACGCATATGCGGGCCGTGCGCAAGCAATGTGAATTTTAAGAAGCCGCAAAATACACACATGCATACCCATGTGTGCATCAAGAACAAGGGGTGGGGCCTGAGCGTTCCAGGGCAGGTCCAAGACTTATGCGCATAACTCCAAATTTTAGAAAAACTGACTAATATGCGCATCCGCTTAAGAACATAAGAACATAAGAAACTGCCATGCTGGCTCAGACCAAGGGTCCATCAAGCCCAGCATCCTGTTTGCAACAGAGGCCAAACCAGGCCACAAGAACCTGGCAAGTACCCAAACACCAAGAAGATCCCATGCTACTGATGCAATTAATAGCAGTGGCTATTCCCTAAGACAACTTGATTAATAGCAGTTAATGGACTTCTCCTCCAAGAACTTATCTAAACCTTTTTGAACCCAACTATACTAATTGCACTAACCACATCCTCTGGCAACAAATTCCAGAGCTTAATTATGTGTTGAGTGAAAAATAATTTTCTCCAATTAGTCTTAAATGTGCTACTTGCTAACTTCATGGAGTGCCCCCTAGTCCTTCTATTATCCGAAAGTGTAAATAACCAATTTACATCTACTCATTCAAGGCCTCTCATAATTTTAAAGACCTCTATCATATCCCCCCTCAGCCGTCTCTTCTCCAAGCTGAACAGCCCTAACCTCTTCAGCCTTTCCTCATAGGGAAGCTGTTCCATCCCCTTTATCATTTTGGTTACCCTTATCTGTACCTTCTCCATCGCGACTATATCTTTTTTGAGATGCGGTGACCAGAATTGTACACAGTACTCAAGGTGCGGTCTCACCATCAAGCGATATAGAGGCATTATGACATTATCCGTTTTATTAACCATTCCCTTCCTAATAATTCCTAACATTCTGTTTGCTTTTTTGACTGCTGCAGCACACTGAGCTTTATGATGAAGACCTCTGACCATTTTAGTAGCTGCCCTCTGAACCGATTCCTTCTGGTTTATATCCTTTTGAAGATGCAGCCTCCAGAATTGTACAAGGTATTCCAAATCCAAATAATTCTCACCACAGACTTATACAGAGGCAACATCGCCTTCTGGATCTTGTCTCTCCTTCCCTTTCAGGGACTTAGAATTGTCTTTGGGAAGATAAGGGCCTTAGTCAAGCGGAAATTAGAGCTTTCAGAATTTCTTTCATATACCTCTTTACCATTTCAGATGCTGAAAAAAAGATGTAGCTTGGGAAAATTAATACTGAAAGTCTCAATGTCTTACTTCTCAAAGATTTATTTACTTGATCCATTTTACACCTAAAACCCAAAGTTCCTTTAACCAAGGCCACATTACATGCTTGAACCTTGTAGGTGTGTTCTTCCAGTTTCTCCATGTGCTGATCAAACTCAACATTGAGCTTCTCCTAAACCTGCAACTTTGTAGCCACATTAGAAGTTATAGCACACAGTTCACTCATTCTGTTAGGGAGTTGTCCATCTGAACAATGCTTTCCAAATCTTTTCCAGAGTTACATTGGCCCCAGATGTTGTCTCTTGGGTGCATTTGCTCAGAGGGCCAGGGATCTCTACTGCCTGAAGTTTGTTTTTTTTTAAAGTACGTCTGACATTATCCTTTATTCAGGACCATCAGCCTAGGGGTTACATTTGTTTATCATATAAAGCTTGCTGCAAGAATCAGGATACCAACGGAGACATTTTAGTTAGTATTCTAGCAACATACAGCTCCTGCAGTGCATGGTTAATTTTTATACTAAACACTGCTATCTGTGCAGTGAGCCCTGTATAACAAAATCTCAACCACCACATGTCACAAGAAAGGGGAGGACACCTAGAAACAAACTTCCTTTAGTCCTTGTGCTAAGTATCACCTCAAAGCTTCACCAGGAGGAAACAGAATCATGACTTTGCCTTCTTTCCATCCTGTGTGATTTATGTTTTACACTTCTTCCTCTTCTCTTCTTCGTACCCTCTCTGTAGTATGTCAGTTGGGATCAACAACCTTTTGAAAGTGGTCGCATGTATTCAGAAGAACATAAGAATTGCCATGCTGGGTCAGACCAAGGTCCATCGAGACCAGCAGCATCCTGTCTCCTACAGTTGCCAGTCCTGTTGCTCACTCCCCCAAGGATTGCAGCACCTGGCTAATAATGTTTTATGGACTTTTCCTCAAGGTTTTCCAGATTTGCAACGTATTTTCTTCGCATGTACTTTTGAAAATTAACATGTACACTCGCAGATTACTGCCACAACTGAAAACAATCCCCCCTTTCCTCCTCCACCCTCATGCTAGAAATATCTAAAAATGCGCACATTATGCAAGCCATTACTATACATACGTTTAGTCCCTCTGAGGGGGGGGGGAACAATTTTCAACCAGGGCAAAGTACCTGAGTAAACATTTTATTGCCTGGCTAAACTGCTCTGAAAATTGCCCTCTCCATGTCCAAGAATGACTATTTTGAGCTGCAAACTTGTGGGGCTGCAAAGATCACATCCTCAGGCAATACCCTGGAAGGGAAGCTGAAATTCCTTATATAAGGAAGGAGAGGACAGATTGTAAGGAGAGTGGGCTGAACCTCTTCCAAAAAGGGTTTTCAAACAATTGGACCAACTGGGAACATTTCAAAGGCTCAGAATGGTCCATTGAGTGCTTTTGAAGGAATCTGAAGCACATCTGAAAAATGTACTTTGGGTTTTCTAACAATTCCGAACAGATGTTTAGAATTTCTTTCAAAGTTTCTCCAAATCCACCCAAAAAAGAAAAAAAAAATCTGGCATAATTTCCCAGCAGAAAAGCGTAAATTCTAAACGTTCCATCAAATTCGAATCAAGCTGAAATCCAAATGTATATATTGCTTTGTTCAAATCTCTCCCCTCTTCCAGTTCCAAGTTAATTTTCCCTGTTTTATTGTAACTTTCTCACATCCTTTAACTGATTTACTGTATTTAAGTTTAAAGTTTCTATTGGGAATATTGTTTATTATGTTACGCTATGCTTTACACACATTGTTATCTGTAAACCGGGTTGATGTGATGCTAGTCATGAAACTCGGTATAACAAAAATAATAAATAAATAAATAAAAATAATAAATAAATAAATTCGAATCAAGCTGAAATCCAGAATATGGACTTGCACACTTTCCCCTTATATAAGGAGCTTCATCTTGATCTGCAGCGCATTGTCTGAGAAAGAGACATTATTAGTCCTGAAAGCTTGCACCTTCATTTACTTTAAAAAGATATCATCACTACCTAACTAATGCTATTTTTGGCAGGCTAGCATGCTACATCTTTCTGAAAGTTTTGAAATTGTAATTTTTTTTTTTAAACAAGATACACTTTATTCTATGGCAGCAGCTTCATAAATTTATCAAGGACAGACGCAACCTCAGTGAATCCTTAGTTCTAATCAAAAATTGTATCTAGTGACTAAGCATTTAATCATCTCCACTGATTACGCACGAGCTTCACTCCAAGCAACTCTCCCCCTCATACCAGTAATCCTTAAATAACCCTGAACGTCAATTGTCTACCACTTAAGAAGACCATGCAGACGTTTTGAAGGGAAGGAAAATTATTATTTTTCCATCTGTGTGATGCATCATCAGGTCTCTCAGGTATATATACAAATGGACCACAAAGCTGCCTTAAATCAGTAAATTACAGAAATACTTCATGGAACTTTTAAGGCCTTCAGAAAGGTCACATAGCTTCATAATATTTTTGGAGCTAATCTAATTTTAGTACTGTGGATATTCATTGTACCAGATTAGATGTCTCATGGTAGATTCTATCTTTGTTGTTTTTCCAACTGCAACCAATGCATCATTGCTATATGAGCTGCACTCATAATTACTTATGGATGTAGGGGATTCAGTTCCAGCATCCAGTCAATAAAATAATAATATGATTTCATGGGATTCCTACTTTTTTTTTTTCCAAAAAGGCCAAGAAAAGAAATCAAAATATACAGTGCTAGATTTCTAGTTCATATCTTTGACTTGGATCTTTTGCATTCCTTGTGTGCTTTCTTCTGAGAGATAGTGTACCTCTGTGAACCTTCTGGTAGCATTTCATTAAATGCCTTGAGTCCCCAGTAAAATAACTTGAGAATGATTTGAGTTTTGCATACAGAAAAAAAAGGAGAAGGGTTTCTATAGACTGCCATGGGATAAGGTGTGATGAAAATCCTATACAAGCTGAATTACTTTCCTAATCAAATGGGTGTAACAGATGGCTGCTGGAGCAAGCCATCACAATGGAAATATCTGCAGTTCTCATGGTAACGGGATCTGCCAGGTCTGAGGGATTTGCTGTTTTTCCAGGACATCTGAGATGCAATCTCTTTCGAGTTGTCTAGCAATTTCTCTCTCTCTCTCTCTCAGCATGATGGAGATAAAGTTGAAAGCTAAGCTTGATTTTGCATCCCCTAATCGTTAAAGGTACATACACACAGCTGCATATTCATCACCCTATCTAGAACCTCATTAGATGGGGGCAGGGCGGCAGATCAGTGAAAGAATTCTCCTATTTCTCCTTTATATAAAAATGCATGCATGCTGCAGTACAAAGGGAATTACAGTACATGAGATGTATCTGGCTATAAAGACATGGAACAGAATTAAAAGAAATGGTTGTTTCCACTCCATGGCAAAATGTCAAGATGGCCTCACAAAGAGAAGGATGAAACATCTGGTCTGAAAAAAAAAAATAAAACCATGTTGTCAAATTTCTGAAGCATAATGCTGAATTTCTGAAGAGAAAATGAAGCAAATAAGCAGCTCTCTGCCTTAATACAAAGCGAAAGCCGACACATGTGATCAGAAAGATGGTTGTATTCTAAAGGTGCAGGTTCATGCCTAAACTCAGCAATTTAATTACAAACATAAGGTTTGAATTTAGATGCTGTACCCATGCTATCACTGGAAAAGTATCTCTCCCCTCCATTTCACTAACTAGCCCTGAATTTGCATATTAATCAGGTCCGTCTGGTTAGACTCCAAGAGATGCTAGTCAACAACCATTCTATTTATTTGCATACAAATCTGTGTTACGCATAGGGAATGTGCATTGTCCTCTTCTTTGCTCTGTTGCAGACAAAGGTTTCAATCACAGTTGTTTGTTCTTTGAGTACTTGTGCCTGAAAATTGGACAAACTGCAAGAATTCAAGCAGGACTCAGAATGGAAACAAAGAAGTTCATTCTTCAGAAATGAGGAAGAGAGGAAGACATAACTATAGACCACAGGCTCCAGGCATTAGACCTATCAGTCTTTGTAATATACCTCAAAATAATGTCTGTGATGGCACCACTGTTTAGTACCTGTGACGACCTTAGAAACTAAGGAGAATGGTTTCTAGATTAATACAATATTAATAGTTAGGAAATTCAAAATAAATCCTTAGTTCTCTCGTTTCTTCTTTGGACTTATTCCTTGGTAGTCTTCCTTTAGCAGCTTAAATATTTTAATATACTTACATTTCTAATTTCTTTTAATGAAACATGTGCATCTTTTATTATGGCTAACACCCTTTTTAGAAAAACATCTTCTCAGAGTACACATCATTTGTTCATGCTACATTTATATTTCGCTAGGGTAATTTTCAATAGTGTGCGTAAGCAGGCACATACATCTGGTGCTTATTATTATTAATAATAATAATAATAATAATAATAATAAGCTGGAGCACTGAAAGCTACATCCATATTTTAACTGTTCAGCTCCCATCACACACTTTATAAAATGCATGTAGCTCCACCCCTAATGTATGCACTTATGTGAGCAATTACACCTGCACATTTTGGGGCAGATTTTAAAAGGGGTACGTGCGTAAGATACGTGTGTAACCCCCGAAAAGCTGCCCCTTCCACCCCCTGCACGTGCCGAGCCTATGTTGCATAGGCTCAGCGGCGCGCACAAGGCCCGGGATGCGCGTAAGTCCCGGGGCTTTCCTGGGGGGGCATGTTGGGGGGGTGTCGAGGTCAGTGCGTCATCAGGGGGTGTTCCGGGGGGCGTGGCCGCGGCCTCCGGACTATCCCCCGGACAGGAACATGGCACGCTGGCAGCCGACCCGCGCAAGTAACTCTTGCCTCGGGCAGGCGTAACTTTTGTAATAAAGGTAGGGGGGGAATTAGTTAGGGCCGGGGGGCGGGTTAGGTAGGGGAAGGAAAGGGAAGGTGGCTGTGCGGCTCGGTGCGCGCAGGCTGCCGATTTTGCGCAGCCTTGTGCACGCCAACCCTAGATTTTAAAAGATACGTGCGGCTACGCACATATCTATTAAAATCCGGCGTACTCTTGTTTGCGCTTGTGTACTTTTTCAAAATCTGCCCCTTTATGTGTGCAAAAGTTAAGCATTTACTGTACTTTACACACATACAATTTCCATTTCTGGATATGTGCTAGGACATCATCAAAATGAGACCACAGGCCTGGGAGCCCACCTTGAGTGTCCAGGGTGTCCAGGCATTGGTCCAGGTGATTGCGGCAGATGAGAGCCAACTGTTCCCAATCCCTGGTGTCAGAAGGAGGTAAGAAAGGATGTCCTATGCCTGGCTGGCCCTCTACTGCCTCTTAACCACAGGGCCTCCTACCCGTGAGAGGTAAGAGCCTTAATGGAGCTAGACTCAGGAGCAACTGTGTGTAGGCATGGTAAAGGTGGGTGTTGATGGGGAACTAAGAAGGGAACTTGTATGCTCTTTTACCCAAGATGGTGTATTATAAAGACAAAATAGCTGTCCAGAAGAAATCTGGCAGGATGTCACACTCTGTTAGGTAGCGAGGAGCTATCCTTAGCAGTGGGGGCAGTATACCTGGGGCAGACTGAAGGTGCAAGATGTTTTTTTTCTGCCAGCCTGTTCTGTGTTACCATGCAGCTATAGTTAAAGAAAAGGCCATGGGAGCATGCAATGAGTTTCTGAGGGAAGTGCTTGAGACAGAAATGGGAACTGAGTTAAAGAAAGCAGAGGAGAAATGCAGAGGATCTCTACATGCCAAAAGAGGCAAGGAAAGTCTGACAACAACTTGGTTGATAGCTATGACCTGGGCACAGTGGATGGCAGTCCGTATCTGCTTTCAGAGCATATGTTTCTATCTCTCTATGTTTCCAGAATAAGTACCTGAAAAAAAAAAGCCTGGAACCTGAGGCTCCATGAGCAGGAGTCCCTGGAGCAGCTGCATGACAACCACCTGGAGCAGGCCAGAGATAAGTAAACTACCTTTGGAAGAATTCACAATTGTGTGCGTGTGTGCAGAATTGATGATAAGCCACTACTGCTTAAGTAGATATCTCCCTAGGTCTCACTCCAGGCATAAGTATTGTACTGACAGCTCATCTAAAGGCTGGCATTAAGGGGAATGAAGGGAAATACTTAAAGCACTTTTAATTGACTTGATTTAAAAAAATGCATGGATGAAACTATAGACAGTATAAGCTATTGCTCACTGTTGCATTGCTATTGACTCTCAACAATCTCCACTTTCTAACACATTTTACCCACTTCTACAAGGTCAGAATACCAAATGGATTAATTGTCACAGTCACTAAGGATTCAGAGCTAGCTTTCCAAAGCATCCTTTCCCCATAGCCAATCAACATTACTATGGGGAAGGTATGCTTACACATTATTATGCTCTGACCAATTAGGGATGTGAATCGTTTTTTTTTTTGACGATTTAAAATATAGTCCAAGAGAGATCACATGATGTGGTGAGCTGAGAGGACGCGCTTCTCACCAGCTCCAGGGTCCACTCCACGTATCGCGTTGCATCTTAGCCCGAAATCTGCTCCAACGGGGCACAACTGTACTTTAGCGGATAGTGCTTATGTCCATCATTCCTTATATGCACAAGTTAATGCCAACAATGGTTACAAATGGAGGAAACCAGGAGAAGGAAAAACCCAAAACCACCAATCCCAAAATGGCGGCTGCCGGGGACGGAGAGGCTTCTCCTCCCACACTTACGATTACCGATATTAAGGAGGCTATACGCGAAGCCCTTGATGAAAAGCTGAATCAAATCACAACGCAGCTGGGAGAGGTCCAAGAGACACTGCAGGAATTGAACCCCAGGATAGAAAATGTAGAACAATGGATTTCGTCCTTAGAGGACGACGTGACGACGACAGAGCGCAAAATGGCCGACAGGGATAAGCAAATCCAAGCTCTTCAAAACAAGGTAGACAAGCTTGAAAACCGGGCACGTAGGGACAACCTGCAATTCCTTGGCTTCCCAGAGGCCACAGAAGAAAGAACCCTGTGCACCGTCCTTGAGGAATGGCTTCCCATCTCCCTAGCGCTCCCGCATTTACAAGGCAAGCTTGTTGTGGAACGTGCACACAGGCTGGGGACGAGGAAAGACCACAGCACCCGTCCACGACTTGTAATTGCAAAAATTTTAAACTCGGCGCATAAGGCTGAAATATGGAGAGCTTCCAGGGCTAAAACAGATTTGCTTTATCAAGGAACACCTATTCGAATATTCCAGGATTATTTGGCATCAGTTTCAGAGGCTCGGCGGGGTTTTTCGCCCATCTGCTCATCACTACATTCCCGAGGTATGAAGTTTACCTTAATTTTTCCGGCGCGACTGAAAATCTGGCACGCTGACCAAATGAAGATGTTTGAGACGCCGGCATCCGCGCAGAAATTTCTGGACACTTTGAATACCTGAAGCGGCGGCCCTCGACGGCTATACCAGGCTCTGTGCTTGGAGCAGGCCCAAGGGGAGCCTAGTTTTCTTTACGGACCCCCTTTAGCCGCATAACGGACTGTTTCTGCCTTGACGAGTACAGTTTTCATAAAGTTGTGATCTTGATTACTCGTTTAAAAAAAAAAAAAAAAAAAAAAAACAGCAAAAGAGCAAAGAGGGTTGAGCCAGCCCACGTGAACCCTGAACGGGATTACAGTATTAATCACCAAACCATATTGAACCAGACGCAATGGCCATTTTGAGCATTGGGGGGGACTGGGCCTCCATGCCGGCAGAGAGGAGCGGAGTTCGCCCCGAGGACCCCGTTGGTTATCTCGAGGAACCTGCTTGACCTCACCTCAATGAAGGTATGTGGAGCTGGTCTGGTTTACACCTGACTCGGCCCAGCCGGGACTCAAAAGCACACCTTCATTGCACCCTCTAAACTTCATAGACGCTAGACTTGTAGAAAATTACAAAATTTATGGGATTTGGACAGAGTATTACCCACTTTATGGAATATCAGAGTGCATGAACTCTTTTGACATTGGTAAAAACTCCTCCACATGGAGTGGGGGCCCTGGACACATTATTTCGTTTTCTCCTCACCTCCTCAGCGGGGGAGGATTCGAGTTCTTGTTGGTTATTGGTATGGGGAGGGAAGGGGTGGGATGGGAGAGGGGTGTCCATGGTTGCTAATCTTTAAGTGTGTTTTCTCTTTGTATGATGGCTCAAAGTTTACTGCTGGTAGTTCTCTACGCTCCTTTTACTTTCAGATGGATGGACTACCTTTTCCCAGTTGGGTAAAGGGAAAAACTGAGAGAATGGGGGGGGGGGGAGCTGGGCTGGGATTCCCCCCCCCCCCCCTATTATGTTTGCCAGGCACGCGCTTTAAGATCTTTTTCCCTTCTCATCATAGTTAATGCTTAATTTAATCACTTGGAATGTAAATGGCCTGGGAACCCCAGTAAAAAGGAAAAAGTTTTTATCTCATCTTAAGCATCTCCATGCAGATGTGGCATGTATCCAAGACACACACCTCACAGCGATTGAGAGTAAAAAGCTCCAGAGGGAATGGGTAGGCACGTGTGAATACGCAGAGACAAAAAACCGAAAAGGAGGAGTAGCGATCCTAATAAATAAAACTGCTAACTTGAAAATCTCTCAGACATTCCCAGATCCGGACGGGCGCTATATTGTTTTGTTGGGGGTATGGAATGGTAAGCCGGTAACTATCTGTATGTAACTTACTCCTTTTACATGCTCAGGGTACGATATATCTGGCAGGGGACTTTAATACTGTCTCTGACCTTTCACTAGATAAAAATCCTCCACAAATGAAACCTCTAGGGAAAATAAAGAAGGGGGTAGCTTATTTATGTCATCATTTAGATCTTCTTGATGTGTGGAAAACACTCCATCCCAATGAACGCGACTATACTCACATCTCGAGATCCCACCATACGTTCTCGCGTATTGATTATATCTTAATCTCTCAACATGCTTTTTTTGATGTACACAGGGCAAGCATAGAAATGCTAGCTATCTCAGACCACACACCGATATCTGTTCAAATGCACTGTAAACCCCCTATGCACCATGCACGGTTGTGGCGTTTCCCCACTTTTCTTAAGGATGATATCAAATTCCAAACTTTTCTGAAAGACAAGTGGAAGGAGTATGCGACAAACAACCAACAACATATTGACACACCACACCTTTTCTGGGAGGCTGGAAAAGCAGTACTTAGAGGTGAAATTATCTCCTATCTCCCGAAATAAACAACTGAATAAATCTATTTTACAACTGGAAATGCTTCTGCAGAAAAAAAAAAGAGCTTTGCTACAACATAACTCTGAGGTCACTAGGGCCGACTTTTATGGAGTGCTGGAGTGCTGGGTCGTCTGAACACCCTTCTAGACACTAGAGCCCAAGCTTACTTATGGAGGGGGTAGCAAACTTTTTTTAAATTTGGCAACAAGCCGGGTCGTTTGATGGCGAAGCTTACAAAGGTGCAACGCCCAAAGTCCTTTGTAGCTAACTTAGTATCCCCTTCAGGGGGGAGTCACCACCAGCGAATATGAAGTTAGTGAAATCTTTTGAAAATACTATACTACGCTTTATACGACAGACACATTGAGGGGAGAAGATGGAGGAGTCTTTCTTTCGGGACCTTGCTCTGCCTACCTTATCGGCATCTCAACTTGATTTTCTGAATAGACCTCTTCAGACTTATGAAATTACGCAAGTCATTCAAGCTTCCCAATCGGGAAAATCCCCCAACCCAGACGGGTTTTACTATGAATTTTACAAAATCCTATTACCATATATCACTAACCCACTAACAAAATTCTATATGGAAGGGATTAACCAAACAAATTTCCCCCCTTTTTTCAATGCAGCTCACATTACAGTCATCCCTAAACCCAGAAAGGATCCAAAGAACCCCTCCTCGTATAGACCGATATCGTTGCTTAATTGCGACTACAAAATACTGGCAAAAGTCTTGGCAGAAAGATTGAAAGTTTTCTTGCCTTACCTGATTTCTCATAATCAAGCAGGGTTTGTTAGAGGTCGCAAGCCAAACGCTAATATTGTTAAATTACTTACTGCTATGAATCTCTGCCAACAGCAAGACATTCTGGCTCTTGCCATTGGATTTGACTCGGAAAAAGCCTTTGACCGCGTAGAGTGGCGATATCTTTTTTTGGTACTACAACGCTTTGGTATCCGAGGGGATTTCCTATACTATATAACACTATTATATAATGACCCAGTTTCATGTATTTTCACGAATGGGTGTCTATCAGGAGAGATACCGGTACAGAGAGGGTCCGACAGGGTTGCCCGTTGTCTCCCTTATTATATATATTATCGTTGGACCCCCTTCTCCGCAAAATCACTGAAAGCCCCTTGGTGTCAGGTATAGGAGGCCCCTCACATATTTTCAAAATAGCTGCTTTTGCGGATGACTTGCTGGTCTTCCTTACCAAACCACACCTTTCATTACCGGTCATGCTCGACATACAACAACAATTTGGCCATTTTGCCGGACTTAAGATAAACTGTGAAAAATCTGAAGCCCTTGATGTTAAAGGTGTTGTCCAGGCCACCTGGGGGGGTCCTTTCCCCCTCCGGTGGGCAGCCGATGCCATCAAATATTTGGGGATTCATATGCCAAAAAGAAGAGGAGATTTTTATGCCATCAATATTAAACCCTTAATGAAGTCTACCCTGGCTACGCTGCAGAGGTGGATGTCGCTCCCTCTGTCCTTAGTAGGCCGCATACAGCTTTACAAAATGGTTTTAATACCTAAATGGTTATACTTACTGCAAACAGCGCCAATTTGGATTTCTAAATCAGACCATAGAAAATTACAACAGGCATTGCACTCCTTTCTGTGGCAAGGAAAATGCGCTCGCTTTCCTATGCAAGTCCTTATGAGTCCTAGGAAAAAGGGGGGGCTGGGATGCCCAAATATTGTTTTATACAACCTAGCATGCTGCCTCAGACATATAAAAGACTGGCTTTTTGCCACATCCTCAATAACACCATACCCATGTCTTTTGGAGTGGTTTGAAATATCCTCGTTAAATCCGTTGGTACAACTGCCTACCCAGTTAATTCCCACTCATCTCAGGCTACAGGAGTTAGTACACTCGTGTAGGCAAGCCTGGTTATTGTTCTGCACTTTGGGAGCTATACCAAGAACACCTACGCCTTTCCTTTCTATCACGGGCCATGACCTTTTTCTACCAGGGCATAGGGGAGGAGTTTTTCAGCGCTGGAGTAAGCTGGATATCACCTACCTCTCAGATGTTCTCGATGGTGAATCTGGAACTGTTCTGCCCTTTCCTACTCTCCAACAAAAGTATAATCTACCAATAACAGATAATTATGCCTACCTGCAACTCACTCACTTCATTAAGTCCTTTAAACCTCCTCTGGTAGAATCCCCACAGGTCCAGAAACTAAGGGACATAATACTGGTGGGGAAAAAGGGCAAGCCCACGATATCTTACTATTATAAAGCAGTTCTGGAGATAACAGAGACACGGACCCTAAATTCCCTGTATACTAGATGGCAGGCTTGGCCTTTGTTCTCATTAACATTTGCTGAATTTATGAAATGTTTCAAGGATTTGTCAACGGTGGCAGAAAGTGTTCACTTACAGGAAACGCATTACAAATTTCTTTGGCAAAGTTATATTACTCCTTTACGAGCTTATCAAATGAAAATTACGCAAACACCAAATTGCCCTAAATGTGCAAGCATGGATGGTAGCTATTTTCATTGTTTCTGGGATTGTGGAGAAATCTCTCATTTTTGGACACAAGTTTGTCATGCGTGCTCCTCCTTCTTGAAAAATATTTGGCTGCCAGACCCAAACCTTTGGCTATTTTGTGTATATGACTTGCCTGGTGCAACCCTGCCTACCCCTGAAGGCTTATTTCTGTTAAAAGCGGGTGTAGTAGGGAAGCAAATTATTTTAACCAATTGGCTTAGTCCCAGTAGTCCTAGCTATGAACACTGGTTTAAAAAGATGGTACTTCTTTGCTCCATAGAATATGCCATTCTCACACCTGCCATGCCAAAGAAATCTGTACTTACTTCTCAAATATGGGCGGCTTTTACAGCTTATCTAACCCCTTGCATGGGAAGTTCCAAGGACCCTTGGCGCTGTGACATTAACCTTGTTCCCACCAGCGATTTACCAGGACCTACTCCAGAAGATGTTTCCTGATAAGACGCCAGCCCTATATGTCATTATAAACACTTACTAGCTAGTATACCTATGGACCCTTAGGGGAGGGGGGAGGGAGGGAACCACAGTGGGGGGGAAGGGAAAAATTGTTGTCAATTTACTGTTTGATGCATGTATGTGTTTCAACACTTCAATAAACAGAGTTAAAAAAATAAATAAAATAAAATATCGTCCGATATTTTTTAAATCGTCAAAAATCATTAAAGAGTGCGATACAGTAGAAATTCCCCCGATTTATCGTGAAAAATCGTTAATCGGGTTTGTGTCCACTAACGGGAGTTATTTGGGGGGAGGGCGGGAAAACCGGCACACCAAAACAACCCCTAAACCCACCCCGACCCTTTAAAACTAATCCCTTGGAGGAGAAAACAAGATGGCGCCCTGAACGGGAGCACTGCCGTGAGCTCCGGATTTCTGATTGCTAATACTAAGCTTCATAGCGATATTTCTTGAAAAATGCCTCATAAAAGAAAGGGCAAAGTCCGGGTATATCCACCCGACCCGGACAATGCTTCCGGACAACGGTTAATTTCAGAGTTCGCCGTGATCGCACCAGAAGTGGGGGTGGCCAGCCCTATTGGAGAGCAGGCGAGAGGAGAGCCATACTCTCCGGGGGAACTTTCACTGACCCCCCCCGGACCCAAGAACGCCGGTTCGTACTTTGCCCCCGGTGGGCGCCGAAGGAGCTGAAACTCATACCCAAGAGGTTTGGCGTGCCCAGCAGGGTGGTCCAGAAGGCGCCTCAAAGGCCGGTGACTCCGGAGAAGTCCTGCAATCTCGCTTAGCTGAGACGCCAGGGAATGGAGAAGAAATGGCGGCGTCTACCTCCAGGACAACAGGAGAGCTAGGTGAAGGAACAGGACATGGGGTAAGAAGATCTCTCACCCAGCAATTTGTTAAGCCGGCGAAAATAACCCTAGATAACATTTGGGATCTCATGAATGGGATGTTGGTTAAGCTAGACAACCAAGCTCAACAACTTGACGATATTTCAACCAAATTCGGGTTACTAGAGAGAGATACGCGGCAGAAATTTACCGAACAAGGAAATTCCATCAAACAAATAACTGATGATTTAAAAAGTCTCCAGACCACAAATGCCTCAATAATATCAGAAAGGATTTCTACACTAAGGAGGTTAGAATCCATCGAGAACCATGTGAGACACTTAAATTTGAGATTCTTGAATTTTCTGATTGTAATGGGAGAAATCCCTCTTTTATCCTTTAAGAAATATGCTATGGAAGCTTTAAAGATTCCCCAACAAGAGATACCACCTGTTAAAAAATTATTTTTTCTTCCGAAAAGAACTAGCACTCCCTTAATGATCTCACAACAAGGGTCAGACTTTCAAAACCTGACCGATTACCTTGAAAATTCTAATACTGAAATAATAGACCGTGCTGTTCTTTTTGTTTCCTTTTATGATGAAAGTGATGTCTCTAAGATAATGAGGAATTATTTCAAAAATATTTCTGTATTGTTTTGTGCGGACTCATCCGTGTATACCCGGACTTAGCAAAGTCTACGCAGCAGCGTAGAATAGACTTTCTACAGATGAGACCTGAGACTATAGCATTGGGGGGCAGTTTTAAATTGCATTACCCCTGTAAATGCATCATTAAACTGGCCAGGAACACATATATTTTCTTTTTACCAGATCAATTGAAGGCTTTCTTGTCTGGCAGGAGACCTCCCGATGAGAATATTGGGACTATAGAGAATTAGGTGCGAAACAAGGGCATAAATTGTGGTAGATGTCGTGTGTACTCCTTTATATTTCCTTTCTCTCCCTATTCCCTATATATTAAGAGTGATGTTAACAACTATTTCTTTGTATTGGAAAAAAGATATTATCAGGAGTAATCCTGGAAATTTACTTTTGTTTTCCTAAATATCTCTGTTATTTCTGATACAAATTTTGTTTGTATATTTTCAAAAGATGATAAATAAAGAATTAAAAAAAAAAAAACAAACAACCTAATCCCTTACCTTCCCCCACCCTCCCAAACCCCCCCAAAAGGTTTTAAAATCACCTGGTGGTCCAGTGTAAGCCCCGGGACCGATCGCCCGCTCTCGGGCCGTCGGCTGCCACTAATAAAAATGACGCCGATGGCCCGATAAAAAAAATCCCACCCCGACCCTTTAAAACTGACCCCTTAGCCTCCCCCACCCTCCCGACCCCCCAAAAAACGTTTTAAAATTACCTGGTGGTCCAGTGGGGGCGCCGGGAGTGATATCCCGCTCTCGGGCCGTCGGCTGCCGGCCAGCCAGTGCTCCTACCATGTGACAGGGTTGGCCAATGGCACGGATACCCTGTCACATGGTAAGGGCAAAGGGCCATCGGCACCATCTTTATGATTGGCAGCCGACGGCCCGAGAACGGGAGATCGCTCCCGGGACCACCACTAGAGCACCAGCTAATTTAAAAATGTTTTGGGGGGATCGGGAGGGTGGGAGAAGCTAAGGGGTCATCTTTAAAGGGTCGGGTGGGGGTTTTTTTAATCGGGCCATCGGCGCCATTTTTGAGTGGCAGCCAAAATGGCGCCGATGACCCGAGAGTGGGAGATTGGTCCCCGCGCCCCCACTGGACCACCAGGTACTCGTAAAAAGTTTTGGGGGGGTTGGGGGGGGTGGGGGAAGGTAAGGGGTCAATTTTAAAGGGTCGGGCCTCACTAAAAAAAAAATTAATGATGTGAATCGGAACCGATTCCGATTCACACCTCCAGTGATCAGATTTTTTTCTCCCTCCAGCTGAACCCGATCGTTAAGACGATCGGGCACACGATTCACATCTCTAGTGCGCATGTTATAAAATCGAAGCGTCCATGTGTGTTGTGCACACATGGACACATGTGTGTTGTGCACACATGGACACATGTGTGCACACATGGATGCACGCGTGCTTCTTTAAAAATCTACCCTTTAATGTTTGGTTGTTGTTCATTTTTAGTTTGTTTTAATGACTATGTTTCTACTGCTTGTTATTGGTCATTTAATTGTGTTATTGTTACCTGCTCAAAACTGGTGATGATGGGTGTTATGAATATTTAAATAAATAAATAAATAAATATGGTCTAAGTGTGGGCTGGTGCTGAGCCAATGTGATTTTAACTCTTTGAACCCGTTGTACCTGAATTCCAGGACAGCCTAATATCAATATCACCCGTTATCCCAGTAAACAGGTATAATATACAAAACTGCATGAATAACCAATACTAATATTAAAAATAGCACATTGACAAAAATTATTGGTTTTCCCGAGGAGCTGAGGGTTGACGGGTTTATTGCCAGAACCTGGGGTTGGGCAAGACAGGAGAAGTAAATACATCTCCTGCTTGCAGAGGGATATGGGCAGCAACCTCGTTTTCAGTTTTTATTTTATTTTTACCAGAAATTTAGCAGTGTTTATTACAGCAAGAGCAAAAATGATATTTACCTGGAAAAATGACGAGTTCATTTTTTTCCACTGATTCTCCTGTTTTTGTTCTTGTTGTAATAAAAACTGAATATGAAGGTCTCTAGGTATGGGGGATCAGGAAGCTGAATCGGTCGGGGGGGGGAATCAGATGGGCTTCTAGAGACTCTGGGCATCCTTGTTGCTATCTTGGGAGAGACATAGGAGGTTGAGGTCTAAGCAGGCTTGCTGCTCTATTACTATATTTATATACTGATGTATGATTTTTTTTACTGTACTATATTTTATAATAACACTCATATTATTCATATTCTACTTCATTTTTCTGTTCTGTGTCATTTAACCTCTTGTTATTAATTGTATACAGTTTTGATTTACTGTAGTAAGAAATGGTGATTAATCAAGTAAATAAATAAAAATAAGCATGAAGCTAGGAGATCAGCATCTGGCCAGTCTTCTTGTGTTGGGCAGGAGGGTGGTAGTGGTTGCAAAGGAGAATAGGACACTGAGGCTGTGATTCAAGATTGTCACATTAACCTTCTACACTGTCGCTTCCAACCCCTCTCCCCCGCTCAATTGTTAACTTTCTCACAACCGCATAACTGAGAAAAAATTAACACACTTATAGGATATGAGCTTGGAAGTTTATTATCCCCCTAATTTAAATAATTAGCATGTGCTTAATCACATGGCAATAGCAAATTTTCTGGTGCATCATCAACTTAAGCAGTCACTTTACTCCCATTGGACATACTGGTTGGGCCAACAGGTCTGTCATCATTTACTATGTTATTTTGGGTCTCCCATTTCACAGATGACAAGATGCAAATTTACAAAAATCTTTAAACTATCATTCAGAACAGGTTGCCCAAAAGACCGTATTGCTCCTTCCCTGTTGCTGAAAAACCGTGCAAGTAGAGCGAGATCGTCAAAAATACTCATTACTAATAAAGGGCAGTTTTCAAAGTTGAAAGCTTCTTTCCTCTGCCCATTAAAATTACAATGTGGGCCTTCCGTAGGGCAAGTGAGGTTATTAAGAGGCATGCTTTGGGGGGGGGGGGGGGGGGGGGGGGGGGGGTGTTGGAGAAGTAAAACAGCACACATATATTCAACTATGGAACGTACGCATGCCATTTTTCCCCACCCACACGAACAGCAGATGCAAAGTGTACTTTTAGTCCACATACTTTAAGAGCATTCATTTTCAAAAGGAAACAAAATGACTAAATGTGTGGCTTCCCTTCAGAGCCTAGCTGCAACACACGTGGGTTACAAGTGCCTAGGTGCACAGCAAATAGCACAGGCTATTCAAAACTGCTCCCATAAAGATCCAGAAAATATGCTTATTGCAGTTGAAAATTGGTCTTCACCTTTTAAAAATGAATTGCTAAGATCAGAAAAAAAAAAAAAAGACCGACAGATAGCTACCGTACAGGACTACATGTATAGGCCGATCAAATTAAGCAGGTAAAAATAAAAAATCTATCTGGAACCCATTGGCCCAAGGGAGCTTGGCCTAGTGGTTAGGAGTCAGACTAAGTAGTGTAGAGTAGAGGAATTTACCAGCCTGTATCAGGTACTCTCACTGGATGTTTTTGCAATGTTCAGTTCCTGCCATATTAGCAGATGACTCTCTAGTTTCAGTGTGGATATGCTGTTAGGGTCCCTGCCCATAGAGAACCCCAGCCGGGCCCCCTAACCACCGGGAGACACACACTGACCTCTGCAGCCTTTCCCTGGCGGAGGCCGCAGCCTGCTCTTGCGGGGATCCCATGCCGCCAATGCACCGCTCTGGGTCTGACTCCCTAGGCGCGCACATGCGTGCGCCACACCACCAGATTTAAAGGCCCAGCAGCAGGAAAAATCCCCTCGGCACGCGGTGATGACATCAGACGCCTCAGGTACTTATACCTGGCCCTGTCTTGTCCACTTCACCTCAGCAACGGGTCCTGCTCCATGAGAGTGTGTTCGTGCTTGATTCCTGTTCCAGCGTTCCTGCCTGATTCTTGTACCAGCGTCCCTGCCTGCTCCTTGCCTTCCATGCCTGCCTTCCTGCTCCTTGCCCTGCCAGACTGACCTTCGCCTGTCTGACCTCCCCCTGGTAATCCGATTCTGAGTGACCTCCGCCAGCCTGGTATCCGACTCCGAGGGATCCGCCACCTGCGCAGACCTCCAGCCAGTTTCTTTGTCTTCTTCCTGCCTGGTGCCTGTCCTGACCTCTGGCCTGTTTCTGACTCTGCCTGTTCTCCATCCGCCTTGACTCCAGCTAGTCTGATGCCATCTCTGCCTCTTCCTCAGGACTCACTCCATGAGTAGCCCCTGCCTAAGTTCTGCCTGCCCCAGTACCCAAGGGTTCAATCTGCGGGGAACGAGGTGAAGTTCCTGTGGGGCCATCTGTACTTGTTCCACTTTCCGTCGACAAGAACCACCAAGGGGGCTTCCTGGTGGAAGTGCCAGAGGATGTGGTTAGTGCAGTTAGTGTAGCTGGGTTCAAAAAAGGTTAGGATAAGTTCTTGGAGGAGAAGTCCATTAACTGCTATTAATCAAGTTTACTTAGGGAATAGCCACTGCTATTAATTGCATCAGTAGTATGGGATCTTCTAGGTGTTTGGGTAATTGCCAGGTTCTGGTGGCCTGGTTTGGCCTCTGTTGGAAACAGAATGCTGGGCTTGATGGACCCTTGGTCTGACCCAGCATGGCAATTTCTTATGTTCTTATGTTCTTACCAACCTTGTCGCGGCTCAAGGGTCCACTTCACTTACAGTTTGCTGAGGCCATGGACCCGGCAGATCTCTCTGGCCTGCAAGTCAACTCCGGACTGCCTCAGAGACTGCAGCAGCAACAGCAATGTCTGGATATGCTGGCCTCTACGGTGGAGCAGCTGGTAAACCTACTGGACGCCTTCCTGGCACCCAACGTTCAGTCTCCTGTTCCAGCGATGCCACCTTTGCCCTCGACGGCCCTCCACTTACCTGCTCCCCCACGCTACAAAGGGGACCCCAGCAGTGTCAGGGATTTATGAATCACTGCTTTCCATAACATCTGTATTGGAAAATAAAACAACAGAAATAGAAAAGATTCAGATGAACCTGATTAAATCTGAGTCTATACAAATGACTAAAATGGAAAATCTGGAAAATCTTGTTAAAAGGAACAACATAAGAATTTTAAATTTTCCTAAGATGAGATTATTGTCACACCGTGAATTGCTTAGATGTTATTTCATAAATGTTTTAAAATTCGCTGAGCAGGATATTCCTAAAATAAAAAGAATATATTATATACCCCAGCCAAATGAAGGAAAATCTCGATTAGATCACAGGGAGAATATGGAGGATTCCTATGATTTAACTAACATCCTGGAAAAATCCTTTGAATTGGAAGTGAAGGAGAGAGCTACTCTATTTGTCCAATTAGATTCATCTGTGGAAAGAGACGTGATTCTGAAGTTGTTTTTTCGAAATCAGAATCAAAAATTTTACGGTTTTACCATGAAAGTTTTCCCTGACCTCACTAAAATAACTCAGCTAAGAAGAAGACGATTCCTGGAAATGCGTGGAGAGGTTGTGTCCAGAGGGGGGAAATTTCTTTTGCGATTTCCATGTCAATGTTTAATCATATATAAAGATTCCAGGTATAAGTTCAAAGAGCCAGAACAATTACGTATATATCTCGATTCTCATTCCAGTCAACCTGAGGGAAATTAGGCATATAGAAATGTGCACAGGTTAACTCAGAAGCTTATGTTAAATGTCTAAGATTACCTTTAATTTACTGCTTTTTATTTCAAATTGTCTCTCCCCCATTTCTTATAATTTTTTGGGCTAAATGGAAGGGATGTTTTCTGTTTACAATATATTTGTTTCCTAATAATAATTGCCTTTCCCTTACTATTGTGAACTGCTGATATTTATCTGTAAAAATTTGTGAAAATTCAATAAATAGATAATAAAAAAAAATGAATCACTGCTTTATGCATATTTCTCTGCAGTAATCCCAGTTTGCTAGTGATGGTATCAAGACTACCTTCATCCTATCCCTCCTGGATGGGAAGGCCCTGGCCTGGGCCTCCCCCACTCTGGGAACGCGGAGACCCACTGCTCCAAGACCTTCCATGGTTTGTACAGACCTTCAAACAGGTCTTCGATGATCCCAAGCGACAGAGCACGGCAGCCTCTGACCTCCTCCATCTTTGCCAAGGGCTGCGGCCGTTGTCAGAGTACGCGGTGGAATTCCATACCCTAGCATCAGAATTAGGGTGACAAGAGGACAGCCTAAGGAGAATCTTCTTGGAGGGACTGGCTCCCAAGATAAAGGATGAACTGGCCGCCCGAGAGCTCCCAAACGACTTGGAGGGCCTCATTGATCTCTCTGGGCATATTGACCACCAGATTCAGTAACACCTCCATGAGGTTTGGCTTACCCAAAGGACTGTGCTCCTAGCACCAACCTTTTCCCAGCCCTAGATGCCGCCGCCAGCCACTAACCCAGGTCAGAACTGCAGAGAAGAGCTAATGCAGCTCGGCCTCAGCCAATTCACACCTGAGAAAAACTGCGAAGGTGCTCTCTTGGACTGTGTCTATACTGTGCCGGCAAGGGGCACATGCTGGCACAATGCCCCAAGAGGCCGGGAAACTCCAAAGCCTAGGCATCAGTGAAGAGATGATCCTGGGCTACACCATTCCTGCTCTCCAGTGCTCCGTTCCCGTGATCATCCTTCACGATAAGGGGGCTTTCCCGACCCAGGCTCTGATAGATTCCGGAGCTGGGGGAAATTTCATTCTTACGGACCTGGCCCATCAATTGGGCCTTCCCACGTTACCTCAGATGCCTCCACTGGTGATCTCTTCCATCTGAGGGGATCTCCTGCTGGGAAGGATCACCCACGTGACCGTCCCAGTGCACGGCAACCTCCACGAGGAACAGATCTCTTTCTTTTTGCTGGAGAAAGTCATCCACCCAATGGTATTGGGCCTGCCCTGGCTCCAGACACATTCCCCTCGGATCAACTGGGACAACTTGCAGATTGCCTCCTAGGGGTCCCAATGCCACACCATCTGCATCCAGAAGATCTCGCAGCCCACAGTCCCTCTGGGCACTACTCCACTCATCTTGCCCCCGCAGTACATGAACTTCGCAGACATCTTTTCCAAAGAGAAAGCAGAAACTCTACCTGAACACCACCCATTTGACTGCACCATTGATCTCCTTCCTGGCACCACTCCACCCCATGGTCAGGTATACCCACTCTCGCTGCCTGAAACTCAGGCCATGTCGAAATACATCCACGAAAACCTTGACCAGGGCTTCAATGGCCCGTCTAACTCACTGGCTGGCGCCGGCTTCTTCTTCATGGCTAAAAAGGATGGGTCCTTGCAGCCCTGTACAGACTTCCGCTCAATGCCAATACCAGGAGAGAACACTACCCATTACCCCTCATTCCAAAACTATTGGATCATCTTCAGGGGGCCGGGGTATTCACAAAATTGGTCCTCCGAGAGGCTTACAACCTCATATGAATAAGACAAGGTGACGAATGAAAGACCACTTTTAACACCCAGGATGGTCACTACAAATACTTGGTGATGCCATTCGGGTTATGCAATGCACCTGAGGTCTTCCAACACCTTATGAACGAGGTTTTCTGAGACATTTTCCTCTCCAGCGCCATCATATA
Organism: Rhinatrema bivittatum; assembly: GCF_901001135.1. Taxonomy (NCBI): domain Eukaryota; kingdom Metazoa; phylum Chordata; class Amphibia; order Gymnophiona; family Rhinatrematidae; genus Rhinatrema; species Rhinatrema bivittatum. The sequence goes on along the minus strand of NC_042615.1, from coordinate 435,487,561 downwards.
CCTGGACAATGTACTAATTTACTCTCCAGATCTGCCGAGCAGTAAGACACATACTCCAGCGGCTACGGGATCATAAGTTATACGCCAAGTTGGAAAAATACCTCTTTGAACAACAAACTTTGCCCTTCATGGGCTTCATCCTCTCAACCACCGGCTTCCACATGGCCCCTGAAAAGACTACTGGCATCCAAAACTGGCCACAACCATCTGGACTATGAGCACTGCAGCAGTTCTTGGGGTTTGCCAACTTCTATTGGAGCTTTATTCCCCAGTACTCCAAACTAGTGGCACCCCTTACCGCACTCACCAAGAAGGGGGCTGACCTTAAACATTGGCCACCTGAGGTGATCAAGGCCTTCAGGGCCCTGAAAGATGCCTTCCTACAAGACACATGTCTTCGACACCCGGACCCTTCTCGCCCCTTTGTGGTGGAGGTTGACGCCTCTGATACTGCCATGGGGGTGGTGTTAAGCCAGTACTGAGATAAGAGAGCCCTACTGCCATGCTCGTACTTTTCATGACGGCTCTCCCCAGCCGAAAGGAACTATAGTATCAGGAACAAAAAGCTCCTTGCCATCAACCTGCAGGGAATGAGGGCTGGTATAGGTGAAGCTCCTGTGGGGCCATCTGTACATGTTCCGCCTTCTGTCGACAAGAACCACCAGGCGGAAACACAAACCTTGTCGGGAACCAAGGGTCCTCTTCACTTACATATGTTTTGGGAGTTGAAGGAACTGATTTTTGTGGTTCCCCTATTCTTAATCAGAATTAGTTCCATACTTTATGCTGAGTAGTTTAAGAAGCAAAGAGATCATTTTTCTAACCCATACCCAGTGATTAGTGGAGGGGAGTCAATGATTTTTGAGTGCGTAAGATGAATCCAAATCTGTCCCTTACTAGAAGTGTTGCCTTTTATCTTTACAGCTGTAATGACCTCAGTTGGCCTGCTGTGCCAGCAGTGTGAGTCAGAGGTCACTGTACAACTTGTCCTTTTGTGTGATATCAGTGAAGTGTCAGGGAAGTTTCTGCACCCTTTGAATCAGGAGCAGTACAAAGGAGTGCAAAGGAGTGATGTAATGGACTTTAAGATGTGACATTTAAAAGTGGAAGCCATCTCTTCACAGGGTGGTACCATTGGACCTATATTCCTCCACAGGGAAGGTCTGGGAAAAGAGCCTACTGCCATGAGTGATAGCACCGGGGAAAGATCTGGGGCCAAAAAGAGGTGATCAGATCTTGCTGGACAGAGAAGAGTGGGAAAGGAGAATACTTCAGTTGTCCCAAATGCTAGTGGAGGAAGGTATAACCTAAGAAGTGTGGTTTGCAATAGCGAATTCTTAAAAGGAAAGAAGCTGTCCTGCGTGTGGGAAATGAAATCTTTAACAGAGATTCTAAGCAAAGAGGAGTTTTCTACTAGAAGCTCATGTAAGAGGATAGATACTTTACTGGAGGTTCCCTGGAAAGGAGAAACTCTACCCCTGTGAGCTGTCTGCACTGCCGTAGCTAGCCTATGGCCAGTATTGTCACAGCCATAGGCATCAGATCAGAAGGGTGCTGCTGGCCACACTGGGACAGAGGCAGATCAAAGCCTCTTTTGAAGCAGCACAGTTGCTACAGCTTCCCTCCCTCCCAGGACTGACGGCGCGTCCAGCGTGCTAAGACACTTGTAGCCACGCAGGCGCAGTGTTAAGCATGTGCAAAACAGAGGAATGGCAGACAGACTCCGGCAGAGAAGCAGGTACTGCCTAAGAGGATCCTGGGCAAAAACTCACAGTAAAAACTTTTTAAAATATATCCGAAGCAGAAAGCCTGTGAGGGAGTCGGTTGGACTGTTAGATGATCGAGGGATTAAAGAGGCACTTAGGGAAGATAAGGCCATTGTGGAAAGACTAAATTAATTCTTTGCTTGGGTGTTTACTGAAGAAGATGTTGGGGAGATACCTGTACCAGAGATGGTTTTCAAGGGTGATGATTCAGATGAACTGAACCAAATTATGATGAACCTGGAAGATGTAGTAGGTCAGATTGACAAACTGAACAGTAGTAAATCACCTGGACCAGATGGTATAGACCCCAGGGTTCTAAAAGAACTCAAAAATGAAATTTCAGACCTATTAATAAAAATTTGTAACCTATCATTAAAATTGTCCATTGTACCTGAGGACTGGAGGATGGCCAATGTAAACCCAATCTTTAAAAAGGGCTCCAGGGGAGATTCTGGAAACTATAGACCAGTAAGCCTGATTTCAGTGCTGGGAAAAATAGTGGAAACTGTTATAAAGAATAAAATCACAGAACATTTAGATAGACATGTTATAATGGGACACAGCCAGCATGGATTCACCCAAGGGAAGTCTTCCCTCAAAAATCTCATACATTTTTATGAAGGGTTAAATAAACATGTGGACAAAAGTGAACTGGTAGATGTGGTGTTTTTGGAATTTCAGAAGGCATTTGGCAAAGTCCCTCATGAGATGCTTCTAAGAAAACTAAAAGGTCATGGGATAGGAGGTGATATCCTTTTGTGGATTGCAAACTGGAAAAGGAGAGTAGGATTAAATGGTCTCTTTTCACAGTGGAAAAAGGTTAACAGTGGAGTGCCTCAGGGATCTGTACTAGGACCAGTACTTTTTAATATATTTATAAATGATCTGGAAAGGGACAAGATGAGTGAGGTGCTTAAATTTGCAGATGACACAAAATTATGCAGAGTAGTTAAATCTCAAGGGATTGTGATAAATTGCAGGAGGACCTTGTGAGACTGGAAGATTGGGCATCCAAATGGCAGATGAAATTTAATGTGGACAAGTGCAAGGTGTTGCAACCGTCACTGCCCGATGCCCTCACTCCGCCCTCTCTACCTTTGTGGTGACTCCCTCTGGGTTTGATGGATGGTTGCTACCGCAGCGTCTCCATGCTGTCTCCCTCCGGTGTCCCCGGACCAGCTCGACGCTGCGGATCCGCCATGTTGCCTGATGACGTAGGGCGCGCACACGTGTTCCCATTGATGTACCAGCAAGGGCGCGAACCTCGGGGGCGTCCCCCTCAATTTACGTCATCCACTTCCAATATAAAAGGTCTCAGTATTCGCTAACGAATCGAGTTAGCAGGGACACGGACACGAACACGGATACGGATTCGGATTTCCTCCAAGCTACTCTGCCTCCTCGGACTTACCAGGGATACCTGCTCCTCGGGGGCCTCGCTCTCTTTTCTTTATTTCAGATTGCAGATGGGAACTGGTACTCGCTCCTTGAGGGTCCATGTTCCTGAACAATCTGAAGATTCTCTACTGCCTGGAAGCTATCGCAGATGCAGACATTTGTGAGTTACTATTTCAGATTGCAGATCGGAACCAGTACTTGCTCCTCGAGGGCCCATGTTCCTGAATACTCTGAAGATTCTCTACTGCCTGGAAGCTATCGCAGATACAAACATTTGTGAGTTACCATCGCTTTCTCAGAGCTTTCCCTGGAACCAGGTACTCGCTCCTCGAGGGCCCAACCATTTCCAGCTACTGAGCTTCTTTAAGACCTTATGTGAGTTTGTCATCCAGTTCTGGCTATCTACACTGCATACCCTATCTACTCACTATCTATAGTTTCTCTACAGCTCAGCAACCCTGGGAATGCCGTTCCAGTACCTGAGGGACTTCAGCCCTGCCGGGCATATCAGCTCACTACTGCCACCTCTGGTGGATCTACTAACCTGTCTAATAAAATAACTATCTGTGTCTGACTCAATACCCAAGCCTAGCCGGTGGTCCCTCTCAGGATATCCTCCTGGGGGCGCAGCCATCTGCCATCAGCCCAAGGATTCACCTATCTACATTCTTCTACAGCCGAGTGCCCTCTCCAAGCACTCCACTGGTAACAGTTTGCTACCTCCTCTTTTTTCAGGAGTCTGCAACACAGATTCATAACAGATTGCTAACTCCGCAGTCTATACCTTACAGATGGTTAATTCCTCCTCCTCGAAGAGTGGAGTATTACAGATTGCTAACTCCTCCCTCCTTAGGAGTCAAACCATAACAAGATTGCTAACTCCCTAGCAGATCCTCAACAAGATTACTAACTCCTCCTTCCTTAGGAGTCATCACTAACTACTATCTGCTTGCTCCTCCCATCAGCATAGCAGATCCTAACAAGATTGCTAACTCCTCCCACATCAGGAGTCTTCAGCAACAGATCCACAACACAAGGTGATACATATAGGGAAAAATAACTCTTGCTGTGGTTCTTCGATGTTAGGTTCCACATTAGGAGTTACCATCCAGGAAAGAGATCTAGGCGTCATAGTGGATAACACATTGAAATTGTCAGTTCAGTGTGTTGTGGCAGTCAAAAATAGCAAACAATGTTAGGAATTATTAGGAAGGGAATGGCGAATAAAATTATGGATATCATAACACCTCTGTATCGCTCCATGGTAAGACTGTACCTTGAATATTGTGTGCAGTTCTGGTAGCCACATTTCCAAAAAGATATACTAGTAGTTGCATTGGAGAAAGTACAGAGAAGGGTGACCAAAATGATAAAGTGGATGGAACGGCTTCCCTATAAGGAAAGGCTAAAAAGATTAGGGCTGTTCAGCTTGGAGAAGAGATGGCTGAGGGGGGGGGGATATGATAGAGGTCTTCAAAATCATGAAAGGACTTGAACGGGTAAATGTGAATCAGTTATTTTCTCTTTCGCATAATACAAGATTAGGGAGCACTCCATGAAGTTAGCAAGTAGCTCATTTAAAACAAATTGGAGAAAATTATTTTTCACTCAATGCATAATTAAGCTCTGGAATTCATTGCCAGAGGATGTGATTACGGCAATTATTGTAGCTGGGTTTAAATAAAGTTTGGATAAGTTCCTAGAAGAGGAGTCCATAAACTGCTATTAATCAATAAGGATTAGTAGCTTGGGATCTATTCATTTAATGTTTGGGTACTTGCCAGATACTTGTGACTTGGATCGGCCACTGTTGGACACAGGATACTGGGCTTGATGGACCCTTGGTCTGAACCAGTATGGCATATCTTATGTTCTTATGTAAGTCTGACCACCTCTTTCTTTGCTCCCTTTTCCAGGTAATTAACAAATATATTAAACTTTGATCCCAGCACAAATCCTTGGATCATTAGAATTCACTGAGTATTCAACACATTCTATTACTTAGTAACATAGCTAATGACAGTGGTCCATCTAGTCTGTCCGGTTGAGATTTGTCCACTTTGAGTAGATGTGCATATAAATTCCCATATGCAGCCCAACACCAGCTACTGCTTCCTCCATGTCTTTTACCTGACCTCTCAACTTTTTCCCAACCTGTGCCCTCTATATACTGTAGCTCCCAAGTATGCCCAAAATCTCTTATAGTAAATAGCTCCACTATCCCTGCTGGTAGGCCATTTAAGGTCTTCTTATCTTAAACTGTGATTCTTACAAAACAGCAATTAAGCCTTCCATATCTTATTACCAAGTTTTGCAATAATCTTTAAAGCCACCAAGGATAGTGAGGCTATTGTCAAAAAAAAAAAAAAAATCCAGTCTCCCCATGCTCATTGATGTTTGGGTTTTAACAATGGTCCTTCCCTGCAGATCACCCCATTCTTCACTGCTCTGTGCTGGATACTGAGATCAGATCAGATCAGATACTGCACTAGTTTGAACTGCTGGCCCATTTTATCAAGAAGGCTCAAGTATTTACCTTTCTCATTGGAATAACAGAGGTCTCTATGCTTTTGACTGTTTAAACAGAATGGTTTGAAAGTGAATCATTTCCTGCAATTTAATTCTCAGCTGAATACAAAGCACTGTAAGGTCACAAAGACACTGATCTGTTCTCCAGGAAGCTCTATGGCTGCTTTATGTTGGAAGCCTTGCTGAATACATTGGGCTTTGTTATTGTTATGAAACGGGAATGAGTAAGATTGAAGATGGCCACTTGCTACCTCCAGGTGAGGCAGCACAGGCGATCATGTACCAATTCTGATTTTCAAGCTATTATGACAGAAGAAAGGAAAGCATAGTGGGCTCCAGCAATTTAGATGTTTTAGTTTAGGGGGCCAAATCTGCTGGAGGGGGTGAACAGCTACCTGACGAAAACAAATCATTGAGCAAGCACAGATCTAAAATCATAGTAAAAGCATATTATTTGGAATCATACATGACAAGCCATCATACGTATAGCTCCCACCCTTAATATATATATACTGTGAGGTACATAGGTTCAATGGCCACACTTGCCTTCTCCTCCTTCCACCAGTACCAGTTACTCTTCTTGTATCAATATCAATCACTCCTTAGCTTTACTGCAATCATTAAATCCCGGCTGGCTTGTAAAGGGAATCATGATAGGGGAAACAAAGGATCTAGCAAACATTTAAGGGTTTTTAAGAGCATAAACTTAATTCCTTTACTGGGGGTGTTCATATTATTTACCTACAATTAAGCTGTGAATAAGCAATATATTGTTGTTGCTTTTTTTTTTTATCAATACATGCAGAAGCAGGAAGAAAAAAATGGGTTAACAACAAAAAAAAAAATCTGTTGGAATGAATCAACCCCTGGTAGTAGCTATAATGAGGTTTGTCAAGAGGTTGGAGCTTCAGTCCAATGTAATTGTGCCTTTAAAAAGTATCATGTCTTGCAGCATTTCTATATTGCTTTTACTTTCAGAAGCTGAGGCAGAGAGATGCACATAGAAAGATCTTTGTCTCATTTCAGGGAGGATGCAAGATCAAGATTCTGTGCCAGTAATCTTCCTTGGATTAATGGTTTCTCTTTTATCTGCTGAATTTCTGCTCAGATGTCTTTGCTCTCAATGAGTCAGTGGAATGCAAATGAAGACTACAGTCGGCCTGAAAATATTTAAATCTAGATTTGCACTGCATTGCAGGTTTCCAACAGCAAAAAAAAAAAAAACCAACCCACAAAAGAACACACACGCTAAAATAAGATGCAGAGATGAAAATTAGATATGTGAATAATAACAAAAACAGAACTTTATGTTCCAACTTAATACAAGATCTTTTTTTTCTTTCCTTAGACCAACATTTAGATGTCTGCTCTGAGCAGAAGAATCTGCAGTGTTCCTGTTCCCAGGGCTCAGTTCCACAAAAGAAATACATCAGCCTAAATACGTCAGACTATTTCAGCCGTTAAATGGCAAATCTCCATTTCAGAATGAATGTGCTCCTAGAGGAATTTTGATAACAAAGAAAATTAGGCAATTCCGGCACTTGAATTTTCCTGGGTTTCACCAGCATGCCTTTAATGCTTATTTTTTTTGGCGGGGGGGGGGGGTGTATTTTGTTTATTTATAGACTTCTACCCACTCTCAAGTACCTGAACGTCTGGCAGATAAGTAGTACTGTGAAGAGGGAGAAGAATTCCTGGAAGAGGAATGCAGAATAGTAATCATGTTCATCTCCGTTGTCTTGGTCTACACCAATCCTACAGACACTGTAGAAAACAATGTAAAATGTGAGAAGTCAAGATTTCTGACTGCTCATGGAAGATGACTACAGAGGCATTAAAGCATTATTAAAGCTTTTACATAATGCCCACAAGTTTAGCATCTCATAAGACACAGGGAAGATCATTTTCAAAGGTATTTCCACTAGTAAAACCCAGGGAAATGATCTGTAAAAAAATTGCCTGACCAATACACGGGTAAACATATGTGCATATGACATGTCCATGCTTAATGTTCACCCAGACTGAGCAAAGGCATTCCTGGGGGTGAAGTTGGGGAGGAATTTTCACTTATGCACATATGTTTACATTTTATGACATATAAGATGAATTTTCAAAGGGGATTCTGCATGCAAATGTAGCATATTTGCAAGTAGGTAGCATGTACATGCGTATATGCTATTTTATAAGCATCAAAAGCATACATGTATTTTCGGTTTTGAGCATACATTTTACCAGGAAGCAAAAGATTCCGTCTAGGAGAATTCTTGCAAGGGGTTCAGAAGTATTGCTCTTTTGTAAGAAATATCCATGTATACATCACCAAACTTATTCGTTCATTTTCACACTTGCTGATTGCCTGTGCGAGTGAAATCGGAAATGTGTGTTGTCTGCAGTTTTAGGGTGGGAGGCCTGGGTGGGTAGGTGGGGTTCAGGTTGAAGTGTTAGAGGGTCTAGGTGAACTAGAGAAGGACTGGGGAACTGGTGATTCCAAGTACACAAGCAACTAAGTATTTTCAAAATGGCATAGGCTCATGCTTTATAAATTACCTGTCTCCACATGTAATTCTTGGTATTTATTTCTGCAGTGTCGTGATTATTTTGCATGTAAAATATATGTAATCCTTTGTTCAGGAGTTTGCTGTTTCCCCTAGGGCCATACAAGTATTTTTTAGTTGGAGCTACATCATATATCCTCTATCTGCAGATCCCAGGGGTGAGTTCTTGCTGTGGGCAGAAGGAAATCCTTCTTGGCCTGAGTGATGGTGTGATTCTCCTTAAGCGTGATTCTTTCTGGTACTGTATTTTCCCCAGGGACAGACAGGCAGGGCACAGACTGATTATTTCCAAAACATCAATCATATTCCAATATAATTTCCACAACTGAAACTGTACAATGGAACTATTAATATAGTCTCTCTGCGATTGGTAATTTGTCATTCTCTCTAATTCCTTCTCATCAGTGTACAAACAGCCCTGGGTGTAGGGGAATCCTTTTGGGAAACCCTAAAAGCATGAAAAAATCCTACCTGAGTCCAACACGCTGTCTCTTCCCCACAGCCCATTCCTTTTGGGGTGGAGATCCGGGTGGGAGTCTCCAGATCTTGATGGTTCATCCAGCACTTCCTTTCAATTCTGGGTGACTTCTCCAAAGGAAAAATTCCGATGTCTCCAGTCTTCAACCATGTTCTCAATCTCCTAATTCCAATTCGTGAAAAGCAGTGGAAAAAAATCCTCTATGCTAACAAAAAAGGGGAAAAATCCAAATTACTTTAATACCAAAAATCCCACACTGGGTAATGCTGTCAGTAGTCTTCCTTCCTCTAGGGAATAGAAGGATAGCTCACAGGTCTCCAGCCCCTGCTCTCTGGATTGGGGATAGTCCCTCTCCAAAGAGTACAGGGCACTCCACAGAATGAGAAAAACTAATCAATAGCCTGATCAAAATTCCCATAAAGTGGGCCCAACTTAGCAGAGGAAAAGGAAAACAGCTCTTGATTCTCCAGGAGCCAACTCAAAATGACTGCCCACTCTATGCCACTAGCTACCCCAAGTGCCCTAGGGATAGCCAATCAGTTAACCTCTTAGGAGAGACTGAAAATGGAATGGAAAATCCCACTAAGCTGTTAATACTATTATTGGACAGGAATCTAGGGTCATCTAGTGGCTGACTAAGGGTTGATCACCAAATATATGCCAGGATAGCTCCACCCCATTCTGGTCCTGGGCACATGGGAAGGGCCACAGACCATCCCAGAATTCCCACATTTTTTTGGGGGGGGGGGGGGGGGAACAAATTTTCAAGGTCCTTAGGGTTTTGTCACTTGAGGGCTCTTTGCATACCAATCAGTTACACCAAAAATCACTCTTCACTTCAGTACTGTTGTCAAAATAAATAAAGCATTTACAGATAAAACTGGTGGCAAACCACAAAGTCCAAAAGGTACACTTATTCACTTAATGCAGTGCACCAACACTGCAATAGAATCCACAGAGCAAAAACAAAATCACAGTCTCTTTCCAACTCTCCCTCAAACAGGCGTGCTCTTTGGGACAGGTACCTCTCTCTCTGGATCCTTTCAGTACCTATTTAGCAAATACAATCAGTTACTCCAAGGTTCTTTTATCTTCCTTTCCTTCTTTCTCTCTCAGTGTCTCAGGCTGATTTAGGCTGAATCGACCATTGACTCCGGTAAACTTTCCCAGTCAGGATACCATATCCCCTATCATCAGCATCAATGCAGGGAAAAATCATTGGAAACTATTATAAAGAATAAAATCAGAGAACATATAGATAGATATGATTTAATGGGACACAGCCAGCATAGATTTACACAAGGAAAGTCTTACTTCACAAATATGCTACATTTTTTTGAAGGGGTGGATAAACATGTGGATAAAGGCGAACCAGTAGATGTGATGTATTTGTATTTTCAGAAGGCTTTTGACAAAGTCCCTCATGAGAGATGTGACACAGTGCCCCTATTTTCCACCTTAAATCTGTGCAAGCCCAGGCTAGATGCTTGGTCCACACCTTAATTCCCCTAAAGAGAGAGAGCCATATGGATGGGGCCCAGGAGGGGAGGAATAAGAGTTGTGACCCAGTTGGGTTACACCAGGCCCCAGATTTCCAGGCCCATGAGCTTCTGTCCCTCTCTGAGAAGTTATAGTGGGAATATACTGCAAAAGGTAGGCAGTTTATTGTGGGTGTTGTTTGCTTTGTACATAGAATAAAGTGAAATTGCATGAGAAAATGCTGGAGTTAGCGTTCTTTCTGTTCCGGCCTACAAGATATTGGCCAGTCAGCCTCAGATATGGTGTCATGCATGGGATTCCTTTCTCTAAAACTTGGTACAGAAAAAAGCCCAAAGCTTCCAGAGGGGAGGATTGTAACAGAAAGTCTGTGAGTAGCCTGCCAAGAAGTTGGAGGCAAAAGGCTGTGACTCTGAGCAGCGCTGCTGGAGTAGCAGAACATAGAGAAGAAAAAACAGCTAAAACTGCCTTTGATTAGTGAGTGGGCTGTGGGCCTGGAAGATAAGGCAGGATTACATTTGTTTTGCAGACTAAAGAGGCAAAGTTCTGTTCAGAGTTTAGGACTTTTATTACACAATGGAGTCAGAGCTGGTGACGCAGAGTTCTTTTTACTTTTTTTTCCCCCTTTTAAAAGAAAAAAAAAAGAGAAAGGCAGTTGTGCACTGTAGCTGGAATAGGGTGTGGCCAAAAACAGAAAGTGAAACCGCTAGCAAGTACAGCTACCAGATGTCTGGGCAGTACCCTGGAAAATCTGGTCTGGATCCAATGGGGGTTACTGCAGTGCAGGTGAAAGACAGAGAAGCTAGTGTGTTTAATTGAAGTGAGTAACTATGTACTTCTGTGTAGTGGGAGTTCCCCCATCCCAAGAGCCAGCTAAGAGGGAGAACCTGAGACTGGAGGTCTGGCAGATGGAAAGGCAAGCCAGGTCAGTGGGGCCAGTAGAGCCACTCCCAGATGCCCAGAGAGATGAAGGCAGAATTAAATGATGACAGCTGGTCACTGAAATACAGAAATTGCTGAAGAGCTGCCTAAATGGAGAGGGAACTAAGGCAACCCACCACAAAGAATATTATGCTAGTGAATGACATGAGGAAAAACACCCAGCCACCCAAAAATGAAGCCAGGCAAGGCAGAAGGGTTCCTGGAAGCTAAAGAAGCACAGCAGCTGTTTGTAGCAGAAAGCAGCAATGGTGCTGGAGCCCAGGTGGCCTTTGCATTGACTATGTTACCTGAGGTTGGCGCTGTAGGTGGTCCCGAGGAAAACAATCACTGCTAGGAGCCAAGATGCTACTCTCGTGAGAAGCCCAGAGAAACTTGGAAGGGCAACACAGACTGCCAGGAGGAAGCAGTATGGCGAGGCCTGAGCAGGAAGCTGCAGGGAGGCCAGGAAAAAACCCTGTGGTGTGCCCAAGTACTGAAGAGGAGTCAATGGAGTCCCTAGCGAGAGGGAGCTCAGCGGGACCAATGAGTGGCAGCAACAAGGAGCCAGCGACCAGTGTGAGTGATTGGCCAGAATGCACTGAGATGAATGTCAGAGAGGAGGCACCCAACGCCAGAAAGTGCTCACAACTGATACTAGAGAACCCACATTTGATGTCCTCCAGCAGGTCCAAAAAGCTCCATTGGAGAGGAATTTGAACTCTGAGTCAACAAAAGACTCTGTAAAAAGACTGGGGGTTCACCCTGCACGAGCAGCACTCTGGGAGGATGGTTGTAGTGCTATCAAGGTAAGGCTACTAGAATGGGTGAGCAAGGCCCTAGAATCACTAGTCTGAGGAGGAGCATGGCTTGTCAGAATTGGCAGTATCCTGCCACATGGAATACTGGTGGTGCTTGTGTCAAGAGCCAGCGGAGACAGTCTGGCAGGAAGTGAGTGTGGCAGTTCGCGGGAGCAGCCTGCAGACTGCTAGCGTAACACATGAAGGGCCATATCTGTATTTAATGTACAATACTGGTTGCAGACTTTTAGGATTCTATGTAATAAACTATTATAACTGTGGATATTTAGAAATGGTAAATGACCAAAGTGCATGTGCAGTAAAAATGGCAAATTTGTGTGCTATGTTCTAAGATAAGCAATGCAAAAATAGCATTCACAAATTTTTTGACTGTATCACATCTTAGTATGAAATGTATGGAAAAGAATCAAAGGCCAGCTTCTCTGGCCCAATCTTTGTCAGCTCTATAAGGAGGACATTTTCTTTAATGGCTAGAGAATGGAAATGATGAAAAGAATAAACTTTGGATAACTTTAGATGTAACATTTCTGAATCGGAGTAACCTGCACAGAGAGGCAGTTGTTAGCCAAGCAAGTGGCTGAGCAGACTGGATGGACTATTTGGGTCTTTATCTACCATCATTTACTATATTACTACCTAGACCTAGGTTTCACAGATATCTTGGCTAGGCATTCAGGGACACCCCACAGGGAAAGGTACATACCTGAAATGGTGAGGGGGCCAAGGACTAGTTGATGAAAGAAGAGTTCAGGAGCCATGTCACAAGGTATGAATATTAGAACAC